>NC_052625.1:177640243-178265243 GCF_016161935.1 Mauremys reevesii | reverse complement strand
TCTCCCTGATCAGCCAGTGATGAAATACAAGGTTTAATTGTCTACCCTTAGAATAGTCAATGGAAAACTATCAAAGACAACTTCAAACAATCAAAGCCATTTGGAAGTAAAAAGGAACATTATAAACAGTCAGGGGTTCTCCCTGTCTTTGAATAAAGACTGTATATTCAGTAAATCAGGCCTCCTCCTGGTGCATGGCTTCCTCATCAATGCCGAGAAAAGTTCCCTGGTTCCGTCCACCAGAATAAACCACCTAGTGGCAGAAATAGCCACCATGATAGCAAGGATCTACCCATTATTAGAAGGGTTTCAGAAAATCCAGGAATTATCATCTTGCTCCAGAGCCACAGGAGATCGATCACAGAATTATACTGCCAACTGCTAGGATTCCAGATCTTGTGCATAGGGATCACTTCCTGGGCACAGTCACAGACCAGACATCTTTTCAAGCCTTTATATTAAGGGTCTGGGACAAAGGAAAGTTCAAGTACAGGTACCGACACAGGTGTTCAATTCCTTACACTGGTGGTCAGTCCATAATAAGAAGTCCATCCGCTGTCCAGAACCTTAAGTTCTCACAACAGATGCCAGCCTGGAGGGCTTGGGAACTCACCTAGAGACCCAACATCCCAGGGCCTTGGAAATCAGGAGGAAAAGCCTCACAGGTTAAACTTTCTAGAACTGAGAGTGATCAAGCTAGCTCTGCGAAGGTTCCAGCTCACCCTAAGGAGGACCCAGGTACTGGTTCAGTCAGATACCATGACTACAGACACATATCTAAAGGGGGAACCAGAATCCTTTCTAAGGTATATTCCTCCTTCCACACTTTAAGAGATCATACTTCCTTAGTTTTGTCCAAAACCACAACACCCAACTGAAAAGGCCTGGCACTCCTTATATGTTATAAGACCATTGAAAAAATCTCTCAAGAGTACAGAATTTACAAGAAGATCAGGCTCCCTTTTCACGTCCTTCCACCCAAAGTGCTAGGAACTCAGAGCTTCCAAATCCTCCATCATTAGGTTGATTAGACTATGTATTGTGGAAGCCTACATCCAGGTTCCCATCCTGGAACAGATCAAGGACCAGGCTACAAACCCCTTAGTGGCGTCTTAGGCAGAAGAAACTGTTACTTACAGTAACTGTAGTTATTTGAGATGTCATGCAGATGTGTATTTCACTTCACTGTGCACGCTCCCAGGGTACTGGAGCCAGAGAGTTTTACCTAGCAGTACCCGAAGCGGTGGCGTTCGTGCCTCGTGGCCATAGCCTGTCCCCTGGCTATATGAGGCAGTGCCTGTCCTGACCTTCCCCCCCGCCCGTCCCCCGAGTTCCTTTGCACTGAATATCCAGAGACTAGACTCCAATGCAGAAGGGATAGAGGGTGGTTGTGACGGGTTGGGTCACAGAGACGCTCTTGGGACTGCCACCTGATGTACTGAGACTACCTCTGAACCCCTTTTCCCTGGCAGCTTGGGACTTCCAAACCCTGCCTTGTTGAGCCAGACATGCCAGTCTGCTCCAACACAGACCCAGGGTCTGAACCATGTCCCCCCATAACTGCAGACTTAACTGAAAATGGCTTAGAAAGTGCTCCTGTCTCTAGCACCCAGATACCCAGTTCCCAATGGGATCCAAATCCCAAATAAATTCATTTTACTCTGTATAAAGCCTATGCAGGGTAAACTCACAAATTTTCCACCCTCTATAACACTGATAGAGAGATATGCACAGTTGTTTGCTCTCCCAGGAACTACTTACTTACTCTGGGTTAATTTATAAGCAAAAAGTGATTTTATTAAATATAAAAAGTAGGATTTAAGTGGTTCCAAGTAATAACAGACCGAACAAAGTTACCAAGCAAAATAAAACAAAACATGCAAGTCTAAGCCTAATACAATTGCAAACTGAATACTGATAAAATCTCACCCTCAGAGATGTTCCAATAAGCTTCTTTCACAGACTGGACTCCATCCTAGTCTGGGCCCAATCCTTTCCCCTGGTACAGTTCTTGTTAGCTCAGTGGTAGCTAGGGAATTTCTCATGACTGCCACCCCCTTTGTTCTGTTCCACCCCCTTTTACAGCTTTGGCACAAGGTGGGAATCTTTTGTCTCTCTGGGTCCCTACCCCTTCTTCTAAATGGAAAAGCGCCAGGTTTAAGATGGATTCCAGTACCAGGTGACATGGTCACACGTCCTGTGAGACCTCAAGCCTTCATTCTTCCCAGCCTGACTGACAGGAAGCCTTGCAAGTAAATGGAGCCATCTAGTCAATGTCTTGGTTAACGGGAGCCATCAAGATTCCAAAACACCATTAATGGCCCATACTTTGGATAATTACAATAAGACCTCAGAGTTAAATTTCATATTTCTAGTTTCAGATACAAGAATGATACATTTATACAAATAGGATGACCACACTCAGTAGATTATAAGCTTTGTAATGATACTTTACAAGAGACCTTTTGCATGAAGCATATTCCAGTTACATTATATTCACACTCATTAGCACATTTTCATAAAATCATATGGAGAGCAACGTCACAGTGGTTTTGTGGAATACATATCTGCATCACATCTCGAAGAACTACAGTTATAGTAAGTAAGAGTTTCTTCTTCGTTGAGTAGATACAGGCATGTATTCCACTCAGGTGACTCACAAGCTGTACCCACAGGAGGAGGAGCTCAGAGTCTATTAGATAAGGATTGCAGGACCACTTCCCCAAAGTTTGTATCTCTTTCACATAATTCCTGCCACCAAGACATAAATCCAAAATTTTTAAAGCTGCTATATTACCTCCTTCAGGCAAGAAGCTGCTTAAGGCTTTCTGCAAACAAATACTTTGCTTCCACAGACTGCCCTACTACATCCACTTAACATGCTTATGTATGCAAAGCACCCTAAAATTTTGCATACTGGTCAGGGACACAATCTCATCTCTATTAATGTTTACTTTTGACTTTATATAATAACTATTACAGTAATGCAAAGGGACAATTACTGTTTGAACTTTCAGGGAATGGATGCCTTTGGAAGAGAGCAAAAATAAACTATAGACCAGGATTTCTCAAACAGGGGTCACCGCTTCTGTAGGGAAAGCCCCTGACGGGCCAGGCCGGTGTGTTTACCTGCCCCTTCTGCAGGTCTGGCCGATCGCGGCTCCCACTGGCCGCGGTTCGCTGTTCCGGGCCAATGGAAGTTCCTGGAAGTGGCGGCCAGTATGTCCCTCAGCCCGCACCGCTTCCAGCATCTCCCATTGGCCCGGAGCAGCGATCTGCAGCCAGTGGGAGCCGCGATTGGCCGGACCTGCGGACGAGGCAAGTAAACACACCGGCCCGGCCCGCCAGGGGCTTTCCCTACAGAAGCGGCGACCCCTATTTGAGAAACCCTGATATAGACTTACCTACTAATAAACTCACCCAACACACAGTTCAGGCAATATATGTTTGTGGAATGGGAGTTAGACCAAAAGGAACTATCCTATATACTTGAACACAATACCAATATATTTGAACAATTATACATTTGAAATGTATAATTTAATATCATAAATATAATGCCACGTTCACTGTTAAACTATGAAAGCAGTCAAAAGGTTCAAATTTGGACCAAAAAAGTCGAGGTTTTATATAAACCATCTCATAAGACCAAAGGAAATGTTTCCATAA
This sequence comes from Mauremys reevesii, assembly GCF_016161935.1. Lineage (NCBI taxonomy): Eukaryota > Metazoa > Chordata > Testudines > Geoemydidae > Mauremys > Mauremys reevesii. The sequence goes on along the minus strand of NC_052625.1, from coordinate 178,261,574 downwards.
ACTTGTGTTTCCACTGGAATTTTACACAATTTGATTTTTGTGGGTTTTTTTTAAAAATAAACAAATAAACAAAATTCCCCTTTCATGTTTGCAGCCCAAACAGTCAAACCCAGAAATTAACTTCCATTATCAGAGCTTCAGGAAATGCAAAAAATAAACATGACAAATAATTAAAAGTAAATTAAATGTATTTCCCTCATTTTTAATGCTCTAAATTAAATGTTATTAGTAACCTAAGTAAGTGAACTTTTAAAGAAATTTACATATGATTATTAAACTGACAGTGGTCTTTTAAAAATATAAGATATAACAAACTGCATTCAAAGCCCCCCCCCAAGTCATTGCATCATTTCCCACACACTTCCCCCACTGGACAGACAGGAGCAATAATTCAGGAGGGAGTTATAAAAACAACCAGTGTGTCCACTTACCTAACCTTGACATAATCTGAAAGAAGCCACCTGTAAATAGCTTTTGTAGCATGAGTCATAAATGTTCTTCCTTTGAAGCTGGTCTTCTGCAGAAACCATGGTAAAGCGCCACAGTGATCCAAATGGAAACTTAAAACAGACAAATGAATACAGTTAATAATCAGTATCACATAATACAAATCACAGAGCCATAGAAATGTAGGTTTGGGAGGGACCTTGGGAGGTCATGAAGTCCAGCCCCCTACACTGAGGCAGGACCAAGTAAAGCTAGACCATCCCTGAGAGGTGTTTGTCTAACCTGTTCTTAAAAGCCTCCAATAATGGGGATTCCACAACCATCCTTGGAAGCCTATTCCAGAACTTAACTACTCATACAGTTATAATTTTTTCCCTACTATCTAACCTAACTCTCCCTTGATGCAGATTAAAGTGGTTACTTTTTGTCCTACCTTCATAGGTATGGAGAACAATTGATCACACTTCTTTTTATAACAGCACTTAATATATTTGAAGACTATTATCAGATTCTCCCCTCCCCCAGTCTTCTTCTCTCAAGACTAAAGATGTCCGTTTTTTTAAATCTTTCCTCGTAGCTCAGGTTTGCTAAATCTTTTATCATTTTTGTTGCTCTCCTCTGGACTCTTTCCAGTTTGTCCACATCTTTCCGAAAGTATGATGCCCAGAATTGGACACAGTGCTCCCAGTTGAGGCCTCACAAGTGCCGAGTACAGTGGGACAATTATCTTCCATCTCTAACACGCAACACTCCTTTTAAATATACCCTCCGAATAATAATAGTCTTTTTCACAATTGCATCACTCCTGTTAAATTTCTGATCCCCTGTAATTCCTGAGATCCTTTTCAGCAGTACTACTCCCTAGCCAGTTATTCCCAATTTGGGGTTTTGCATTTGATTTTTTTCTCCTAAGTGTAGTACTCTGCACTTGTCTTTACTGAATTTCATCTTGTTGATTTCAGACCAATCCTCCATTTTGTCAAGGTCGTTTTCAATACTAATCCTGCCCTCTAGAGTGCTTGCGACCCCTCACAGCTTGGTGTCATCTGAAAATTTTATAAGCATACTCTCCATTGTCCAAGTCGTGAAATATTGACTAGTACTGGATTCAGGACTGACCCCCCATTAGATGCAACATCTCAGTTTGACAGCGAACCATTGATACCTACTCTGAGTAGGATTTCAACCATCTTTTTTAAATGCTAAACCATTCACTGATTTACTATATTAATGCAATGTTACATAAATCAGGAAACACGGGAATTAGGGTTTCATCAGCAACGTTAACTGGGTTGCATTATGCATTCTGTATATTCTAAGATATTAAGATTGATACATTAAAATGCAATAGAGAAAAGTTAACTTTTGCATTTTAACATCCTCATTTCTTGATAAATTTTACCTATAGAACCTTACAATTAGTTTTTTTGCATTTAAAGAAAAAGGACTGATAATGGGAGGGAAGAGAATGAACATCACACACAGAGAAAGGATGACAGAATAAAGCTAACAGCAGTGGCCCCAAAGTTGGCACATGGGCCACCACAGATTAGAAGTGAACCACTAAAATGTGTTTTTAGTAGTATACACCGCTATCCTACTATAACGCGACCCGATATAACACGGGTTCGCATATAGTCTGGTAGCAGCGGGGCTCCAGCGGCACTTTAAAGGGTCCAGGGCTCCGTCTGCTGCGGGGAGCCCAGGGCCCTTTAAATCACTGCTGGAGCCCTGCCGCCACTACCCCAGGGGTGCGGCAGCGGGGCTCGCTGGCGATTTAAAGGGCCTGAGGCTCCCCACGGCCGGAGCCCTGGGCTCTTTAAACCACCGCTGCAGCCCTGCCACCGCGACCCCGATATAACGGTGTTTCACTTATAATGTGGTAGGGATTTTTGGCTCCCCACAACCACGTTATATCTGGGTAGCGGTGTACTAGATAACAATTTGGTCACTCCTACTAATGATACTAATTTTAAAACAGTGGTTTTGCGATAAAGGTGCAACAAGTGCATTTTAATATATATATTTATAATTGGAGATATACCAATCTCCTAGAACTGGAAGGAACCTCAAAAGGTCATTGAGTCCAGCTCCCTGCCTTCACTAGCAGGACCAAGTACTGATTTTTGCCCCAGATCCCTAAGTGGCCCCCTGGAGGATTGAACTCATAACCCTGGGTTTAGCAGGCCAATGCTCAAACCACTGAGCCATCCCTCCCCACAGTTGCTGTACATAAAGTATCTGAGTGAATGCCTCTGTAACCCCTGTATCAGCATTTCTCAAACTCTGATCTGCGGGGCACTGGTGGTCCATGGAGAGCTAACTGGTCACACAGGCCTGACTATCCTTGTTTCCAGGTGATAAGTCATATTATCAGCCCAATCTAACACCCTTTTAAGTCAATGAGTGTCTTCTCAACTCCTGATCCAACTCCCATTAAAGACAGCTAAAAATACAGTAAATACTTTCTAATATTTCTTTTACACATAAACAATTGCTGAAGTTGACACAGTGATGTTAAGTGATCACGAAAGGGAGGGGAGGGTGGCCACGAGGTTACAATGGGCATGGAGGAGGGCCATGACATTAAGAAGTAGTTTTGTAGCCTACAGGTATTTGCTAGGTGAGCCATAGATATAAGTTAAGGCAATAAACCAATAAGCTTGCAAGCCTCACGGCCTGTAAAATAATAATTTAGATAAATTAATTAAGGCATAAGGCCCAAAAAGCCTTAGCATAAGTAGCTAACCAAGAGTAACCCTAGATCATAAAATATCATAAGATGGAATGCTGTAATGACTAAACTGCTGATAGGTAATCACAGGATGCTAGTTTATACCACCCTGGAATATTTTTAGTTAGGACATCAGTAGATGTCTGACCACAAGAATGCCATGGTAAGTAATTGACATATATGCTAATAAGCTTGATGTAAAAGGATTAATAATCTATAGAGAAGGGCACCCTAATATTAGTAGGGAGAGGAACTACAAATAAGGAAAAGAGACTGAAACCCCTAATGAACATGCATTAAGCATAGTGGTCTCAATATAACACATCATAAAAGCTGTATCCCGGCCTGTGTACCTGGGGAGATGCCAGAATGACAACCACTGATGATGGTGAGGGGAAAGATGAGGATGATAACTAACACTTTACGTTGTTTTGCAAGAGATGGTGTAAGCCTATGGATGCTCAGCTCATTTTGTATTATCTCTACCTGCTTTGCTGGGTTGGAGTGTTTGTGAAGTTACTAATTGTATTAATAAAACTATTATAAATATAGTGCGATTTCCTAAGTGTGAGTGTTGTAACTGTGCACGTCAAGGCTCCCAACTGAATACTAATTCTGATAATACTGGGTCTGATATTAGGACAAGCACCAGCCAAATTTCAGACTGCTAATTGGGGAAACTAAATCAATAATATAATCAATATGCAATCAACAGATTAGGCAACAGTTCACACTACACAAATATTGGGAACTACTGTCCTTTCATCACACCAATAGCGTCTGGATGACATCTGCCCCCAATCTTTCGCAAAAGTTGGAAGTTAACAAGGCTTAGAGCAAGAACTCAAAGCAAGCATTAATTCTTGTTCTAAATACAACTTACTGACTGATTAAGAGGAGATCAATCTCAGCAGGATCTATCAAGTCAATGTAAGGTAGGGCATCCATTCCTTCTAGGCCAGGGTGGATTCCACAATCAAGCTGAAAAGTGATGACAAACAATTAAAACTCCTACTAAAAACCTATAAAAATGAATAAGCACACACAAATTTATGGCAGTTACAAGTGAATGTCATGCGGGAAAAATTCATTTTGCTTATTCACAGTTTTTGACACATTGTGATATATTAGACTCCAAGCTAGACCTTAGGGCAGGGGTGGGCAAACTTTTTGGCCTGAGGGTCTGGGTACGGTAATTGTATGGCAGGCCATGAATGCTCACGAAATTGGGGGTTGGGGTGCGGGAGGGGGTGAGGGCTCTGGGGTGGGGCCAGAAATGAGGAGTTCAGGGTGTGGAAGGGGGCTCCAGACTAGGGCAGGGGGTTGGGTGTGGGGAGGGAGGGGGTGAGGGCTCCAACTGGGGGTGTGGGCTCTGTGGTGGGGCTGGGGCTGTAGGGAGGTGTTCTGGGATGGTACCGAGGGGCTCAGGGAGCAGGAAGGGGATCAGTGCTAGGGCAGGGGGTTGGGGTGCAGGCTCTGGGCAGTGCTTACCTCAAGCAGCTCCCGGAAGAAGTGGCATGTCCCCCCTCCGGCTCCTACGTGGAGGCGTAGCCAGGCAGTTCTGTGTGCTGCCCCGTCCTCAGGCGCTGCCCCTGTAGCTCCCACTGGCCAAAGTTCCTGGCCAATGGGAGCTGCGGGGGTGGGCGCTTGGGACAGGGGAAGCATGCAGAGTCCCCTGGCTGCCCCTATGTGTAGGTGCCGGAGCAGGGACATTCTGCTGCTTCTGGGAGCAGCGTAGAGCCATGGCACGCACAGAGCGGGGCAAGCCCCAGACCCTGCTCCCTGGCAGGAGCTCGAGGGCTGGATTAAAATGTCTGAAGGGCCGGATGTGGCCCAAGGGCCGTAGTTTGCCCACCCCTGCTCTAGGGTAACTGTGTAGGTGACTTATCTTCAGTGGAAAACTGAATGCCTTTTGAGAGACTATTTTTCAGACCTGAGCCTTTGCATGTGCTATTCTGTACCTACACGACCCTCTAGCCACACTTTTCCAATAGTAACAGTTGACAGCATAGGTGAACAGCCTTTCACGTGTAGATTCCATCACCTGAGCACACAGGCATTAATGCTGGAAAAGTAAACAGAGCATCTGTGCATACACACACAACTGTGTGAACAAAGTAAAGGTTAGGCTCAGACACCACTGAAAACTAGATCGTGAGCATATCACCTACACTTATACATAAATAGATATCCAAATTTTCTCTCAGGATTTATACACATATTTTATTACTAAATTAAAATCTCATATAATACATCACATCCTCTAGGTAACGTTGCTCTTGGGAACCAGAGACTTTGCCTGTTTAGGGAAAGGCTGACATCCATACCAGACTTTTGTGAGGAACTTGGATTTAACAAACAATAGCTTTTTACAACAGACCCTCATAATTCAAGTATTTACAAATAATTACCATTATTTTTCTTCCTTTAAACTCCAGAATAATGCATGATCTTCCTACTTCTTGCCCAGCACCTCTGTGAAAGGAAATCCATGACAAAGTTAGCAAAAACAAAAAACCACCCACCGTATCTAAACACAGTTAACTACATCTCTGTTTTAAGTGCATTTAGATGCCTATGTGCAGAACTCATCATTCTAACAATCCGACTGTTTAACAATCCGACTGTTGAATGGCAGGCCACTCGCTATTTAAACTAACTGAACAGTGAAATTTCATTCAATGAAACTGAGATCCTGTCCATGACTAAAGCACAGAAAACCTAAATTTGGGAAAGGACTGGTATCTTTTCTCTAGGATGGCAAATGAATGCTTGTTGCAGACATGGGCTAAAGCAATCTAAATGCTTACAGCAAACTTACCCCTGAAATACTTTGATAACTTGAGGGTGCTTCCCATTTATAACAACTGTATCCTAGGTTGAATGAATTTAAGGTATCAGAGACTATTAGCCCAGCACAGAATTATTTCAGAGTTAACAGGAAATGCCCTCAGGTTATTATACTGATTTCTTTTATTAGACACAAAATTGTCAGCGAAAGGAGAAAAAACACAAAAAGCAAAACCAATTGTTAAACTACTGAAAGGTACACTGTTTTTAAATAATTAAGCTCTTTTTGCCTTTCCTTTCACCATCTCTTTTCCCCACTGCCATTCAGTTTCTTCCCTACAGATAAGTAAGGTGCTTGTCCTCAGTAATTGCAATAGGTTTTTATGTTAGGGAAGGAAAGATGGGATTCCCCAAATATAAAAAAGCCAATGAACACTCATATACATGGCCATTATTCTAGAAACAGGTGTCTCAGGGATCTGTACAAAAGAAAGGGGGTAAAAATCAGAAGGAAGGAGGAAAATGAATCAAGGGATTTAAACTATGTTTTAAAGCCACTTTCCCTTTCAGTGGAATGTCAGCCCTCATCTCCTTGCTTTTGGTGTGCTGTTCTTCCCCACACACACCCTTTAGATTCACATGTACAAGGAGATTTTCTGTTTCTGTCAGAAAAGTGAAGAACAGAGGTGGTATATTTGTTGATGACAAGCAACTTGAAAATTCTGAATAGGAAGCCAACCCAAAGACAGGGATTACAATAGCCCAAGTAGACTCACATGTTTTGCATACTCACAGCAAGGAAAATAAGAAAGAACTTGTGCAATTATGCAAATACCAGTACTCTGATTGGCTAATGGTTGTCAGTCAAAGATTTTCATACTGCATTGTACAAATCTCACACCCAAAACAAAATCTTGGCCTTAATATAGAGGTATCTGGCTAAAAATTAGTGGTCTGTGATATCCAGGCCATACTAAATGATCTCCTCTGGCCTTAAACTCTATGAAAACATAGTACAGGGAACTGCATAATTTGGGGGGAATTAAACATTAAGTATCCACAGCTATGAAGCCTCCCTGCATTCTGATGGGCTGAGACATTCCATTTCAGTACTGTATAATGTAACCTGTACTAATATATCAGCCCTTGACACAGGCTTACTCTAGTAAAGAGCAATTTAAAATTTTGAAATGCTTGATATTGTGGTAATAGGTGCCTTTGAAAATTCCAAGATAAAGGGCTCTCTGTGTTAGTAATACTTCCCCTTTTCCCACATAGCTACGATTTTACTTCCCTAAGGATGTGCAATGCTTTCAACTGTGAGAAAAAAGGACTGGGCTGAGAACATTTGTTTTGAAAGCTAACTCATTTCCAAAATATTTTTTTTCACCACACTGGCAAATACACACCCTTTAATCATTCATATACTTTGTTCTGATAAACGAGTACAGATAGTTTGGGTCATTTAGCAGTGGCATAACTTATCTACTCTCAAGTTCATCTTTGCAATTTGGTGGCATAGGTCAAGCCTCCAGAGCATACAAATTGATAGATGCCAAGTAAGAAGAGAGAAACTGATAAAGAAAGATCAAGCTTCTCAGAGGGTGATGCAACAAAGAGCGCAGCTCCTTATGCGCCACTAAATTCAGCACAATCATGCGAAAACAGTACTGTTGAGTCTGAACTTTTGATGAACTTAAACTTAACCCAGATTTGATGTCTCTGTCTGAAACTTTTAATCAAAGCTCTGACCTGCGAACTACTCATGACACCCCCCCTCCCCTTAAGTAGCCATCTCCCCTTTTGTCTTTTTAAATTTACATTTTAACCTGTTTTATCCTGTAGAATCTTGATTGATTATGCATGACCATTATGATCTGTTAATCACTTTGTTTACTTCTGTGTATAAATATTGATGCTCAACCCTAATAAACTTGCCACACTTACTCCGAAGCCTTTAAGCTAAGGCTAGTGTGAGCCCGTTGATCAACGAAGTGTTGTCTGGTCTCTGACAGATTGTGAGCCCCATACCAACTCCGCACGAACTCGGGTGCTGGAGAGGTGAGTAAGGACTTGCTTTTTACCTAACAGTACCATGTAGGAGTGGGGAACCTACCCTCTGCTCCTTCCCTACTGTTACTTCAGCCCAAACTCCCTTGCTACGAAAGGCCATTGAAGTTATGGTATTTTGCAGCTTTCAGCACTCAGTGCTGAGAGGCAGTTTTGAATTATCAAAGTTTTGAATTATTTATCTAACATTTTTTCTGTTTCTTCGTTTATTACTAAAGAAACTAAAATATCAGTATTAATGTCATCATTACAAATGGGGAGCCCAAACAAGTATACACTTGTTTCCTGATGTATCTAAAGTCATCCAGTTACACTCCTGTAGAAATCACTTCTCCAAAGGCAAGATTCAAAAAGGGATCTATATGGATAACAGGAGTACTCTATTTTGGAAGGGAGATCAAACCTCAGACTTCAGGGTTTAAGCCTCTTTCTAAGTGATCAGGGAAAGACCTAACATGTGGAGCAGATTATCCCAGATCTCTCTGCTGTACAGTTCTTACGCCTTCCTCTGACTGGCCTGCTGCTGGCCACTGTCAGAGACAGGACACTGGACTCAGTGAACCTTGGGTCTGTTCCACTGCAGTAATTCTTACGATTCTATGAGAAAGGTGTCACTGCTTTTCTTTTTTCCAGATTAGGGTAGGTTAACGTATTTGTACAATGCATTTTGTACAGAATATTTCTTGCATGACTGAGGGAGATTTGCTTTTAACTGCTCAATAGCCTCACCAGCTGCTTCAGATCCTTTGGTAGTTTCAGGAATTATAATTCTAAGTCAAAATATTTTTTTTTGTTAAATAAACTCATTACCCCTAGAACTCTATTCCCACATGACTTGTTTTGGATTCTTCTAAAGAAACTACCTTTTCTTTTCTAGCCTCACATGCCTTAGTATAACGTTTGCTGAAAGTCCGAGTTTTACTTCTTTCTTTTACCAATAATTAGCAGCTACCTGTATCTTCTGTCCTCTGAAATAAACAAAGTACCTTTCAGTGAGTGCGACTGAACAAAAGAGAGAGGGAAAGTGAAGTCATGTGATGTCTCTTAGCACCTGAGGGTTGTAATGGGAGCTCAGTGTGAATCCCTGACTCTTTGTTGAAACTCCAAGGGTGCCAACTGTGATAGTGTTTTGTGTGATGTGGATACCTATTCACGGGCAACTAGACTGAAACCACCAAACCTATTTCACACAGGCCAAGAAACAACCATCAGATGGTAACAGCTTCTGTTAAAGTTAAAAAGTTTGTAAATGTGTCCTGTTTAAATTTGTTTGCAGTCCTTTCAACTAGTTCACTTCCATTTAGGTCTTGTCTACACCAGTGGCTTGCAACCTTTCTAGGCTACTGTATCCCATTCAGAAGTCTGATTTGTTTTGCATACCGCCACGTTTCACCGCACTTAAAAACCACTTGCTTACAAAATCAGACATAAAAATACAAAAGTGTCACAGCACAGTACTACTGAAAAATTGCTTACATTCCCATTTTTTCCATATAGTTATAAAATAAATCAATTGGAATATAAATATTGTACTTACATTTCAGTGTATAATATATAGAGCAGTATAAACATTGCCTATCTGTATGAAATATTAGTTTGGACTGACTTCGATACTGCTTTTTATGTAGCCTGTTGTAAAACTAGGCAAATATCCAGATGAGTTGATGTATCAATTGGAAGACCTCTGACCCCGGGGTTGACAACCACTGGTCTACATTACAGAGTTTTGTCAATGCAAGTTACGCGGACGTACCACCACTGCTGTAATTAAACCACTGTTGCATGTCCACACTATGTTCATTGTGTGGTGGAGTGCATCCACAATAGCAGCTCTTGCATCGACAGAAAACAGAGCACTGTAGGTAGCTATCCCACTGTGCAACTGGCCGCAGGGTGCTTTGGGACGGGTTTGCAATGTCTCATGGGGGCAGGTGCAGTGTCACATTATAAGGGGTTTCTCAATCCAATAGTTCCATGGGTATTCTACTAGATTACCAGCTGCTTTTCAACTGCCCTGGTAACCTGCAACCCAGCCATCTGTCAGAAAGCACAGTTCCTTCACCGCTGTTCAGTATTGTGCTGTGCTCTATGAACACAAGGCTATAAGAGCAGCCCAACCGGGGGGGGGGGAGGAGCTATTTGGCTAAGGGATGCTTTGAAGGAGCATATTAACACTAAACTACAGTAATGTGTGTTGCTGTAGTGTGTTGAGCCTGGCATTGTTTGTTTGCACTATCTATGAACCTTGCAATGATTGCTGTGTGTGCCCGAAAAGTAACACATTTTAAATCACTTTTTAAAGTAGCACTTGGTAATATGACCAAAATGACATTGCTGAACACTAACACAAGACCACAGCAGTGGGGGGGGGGGGGGAAGGGGAAGGGGGTGAGTGTGTGAGAGAGCGAGTGTGTGTGTGTGTGTGTGTGTGTTAGGGGAGTGTGTATGTGTGAGAGAGACAGACTCTGTGCTGGGGGAGAGTGAGCGTGTCTGCACGCTGTCGCTAAGGCTATGTCTACATTAAGCACCTTTTAGTGACACAGCTCTGCTGCTACAGTCGTTCCACTAAAAGGCGCACAGCGCAGCTGTTGTTTGTTGGCAGGAGATTGCTCTCCCACCGACAAAAAACTTCCACCCACAATGAGCGGCGGTAGCTTTGTTGGCAGTCGAGCTCTCCTGCGACAAAGTGCTGTTCACACCGGTGCTTTTCATTGGCAAAACTTTTGTCGTTCAGGGGTGTGGCTTTTTTACACTTCTGAACAACAAAAGTTTTGTTGTTCAGGTTCCAGTGACAAAGCCCAAGTTCAGACAGCAGCCAGAAGCAACCAGTCTTGAGGCAGAAGCTGGTGCACAGACAGCTGGTGTCCCCGTCTCCCCACCCCATAGAAGACCAGTACACAGGTGGGGGGAGGTGGACACCCCGACATCAGCCCGCACCTCCCTCCCTGACTCTGCACAGCACAGCAGTCTTTCCCCCGCTGCCCCCTGCAGCAGCCCTCGCTGCCTGCCACTGTGGTTCTAGTCCCAGGGAAAGCAGGATACTGCATTAATGTTTTGAGTCCATGACTCTCTCAGAGTTCTCCCACAGCTTCCTCTCCCCACAGACCAAGCAGATCCACCCCCACCCCTGTAGTCCAGGCAGGAGTGTGTTTGCTGCCGGAAGCCAGGATCCTCAGCTGGACAGTAGCTATGTGAGCTCTCCATGCTGAGGAATTTCAAAACTTCCTAGGACTTTGAAAGGAATGGGGTGCATGCATGTGCAGCTGGATGCAGGGCAGCGGAGTTCAAAACGGTGAGCAGAGTGGTCACGGTGAGCATTGTGGGATACCTCCTGGAGGCCAGCTACAGCAACATAACAAATGCAGTGTCTACACTGATGCTCTGTTGCACTAACTTTGCTGCAAAAAGCACTGCGCCTCTCGTCGAGGTGGTTTTATTTTGTTGACAAAGCAGGAGAGTTTTGTCAGCAGGAGCAGCATTACAGTGTATAGACCTCCGCTGTTTTGTCGACCAAAGCTGCCTTTTGCCAACAAAACTTTGTAGTGTAAACAAGATCTTGGAGTGTATATATACATAGTTGGTGTTGAACTGCCGATCTACAAATGTTCTGGCACTGCTCACAGCAAAATGTAGAAAGCAAGCAAGCACCCAGGGGTGGGGAATCCCAGTGTTGGGAGGGAGGGAAGGAAAAGAAAGAAAGCAAGAAAGAAAGCTGTGCTTTATGAAAGTTTAAAAAAAAACAACCCACAAAGGGCTATTTCAAAACTAATCCATACTTGAATCTTATTACAAATCCATTGCACAGACCCATTAAACTTAAGTGGACAAGAATCTCACCAAGCTGATATTGAAGCCTTTTCCTTTAGTTATATCATTTCTTTTTTTATTCTCATATTTAATTTTATAACATATTGAAAACATTTTATGGAGCATCATAAAAAATATTATACTGACTAAATTATATGCAGGGGATGGCTTCTAAGTCTAAGCAACCAGTGCAAAACACTTAGGACTCCTTGCCACCAGTTTAAAATCCTGACACAAGTCTTTTATCTGAAACAGAAAGGATGCAATGCTAGGAAGACAATGGCACCTGGAGGTGCAGGAGTCTCCAAGGGAGCACTCAGGATCAGCCCCAAAGTGAATCCCACACAAGTTCATAGACTCAGACCATAAGGGACCATCATGATCAGAAGTTAGTGTGTGGGCTTTTTACAGGAGACCTTAAAAACAGTGGTGCTGTCTACACTACATGGACTTTAAAAAGAGTCATGGATTCTTTAAATGTGTGTCTGATACAACAGTCTTACTTACCTCAATCTCTCTTTTCCCCACCCTGCAACTGCTGGATGGCATGCTGTTTGCTTAGCTGCTGCCCTCACACACCAGTAATGGTTAAGACTATGTTTTAGTCATGGGTATTTTTAGTAAAAGTCATGGATAGATCACATGACCTGTCCATAATTTTTACTATATACCCCTGACTAGAACTTGGGGGGTGGGGGGGTGGCTTGGACAGGAGGCCTTGGGAGTGCCACAGATGCTGGAGGAGCCACAGGTACTGGGGGCATGGCCTGCAGGTGCTCGGGGAACAGGACACAATGTGGGGGGGCGTGGGTGCTAGGGAGGGGGGCACAGCTAGGGAAGCACCGCGGGTGCTCAAGGTGGGGGACTCGCAGCCCAGGGGGTGCTGGGGCAGGCTCTCTACCCAGCTCCTAGCTCCACATGCTGCCTCCACTCTACCCCAAGCTCCAGTTCTGCCACTCATTGGCTGGGAACTGTGGCCAATGGGAGCTGCGGGGGTGGTGCCTGCAGGCGAAGGCAGCACATGGTGCTAGGAGCTGGGGGGAGGGAGGTTCCTATCCCCCTTCCAGGAGCTCCCCCCAGGTAAGAACCACCCCACACCCCAATCCCCAGCCCTGAGACACGCCCCCATCCAAACTCCTGCTGTGGGGAGGACAAGGGGACCCAAGACTGCCCCAGCAGCAGTCAGTGTGACATGCCCAGGGGCTGCCCGAGCTGCTGCACACATCTGCAGAATCTGTGACTTCCGTGACAAACATGAGGCCTTAGTGATGGTTACATTTCAGTGGATCTGTGGAGTGAAATACCTGGGAGTCTAAGTTATGAAGGAGACACTGACACTAACAGACCAGGTGTCAGCTCATGCCAGAGCCCCAAGCCAATTCACTTGTGTATTAATATAGATCAGAGCGATTTTGTTAAAGAATGTACCTGTTGTTTAAACTTCATGAAAGCTAATGGAATGTTATTTGCATTGTTTTCACTTAGCTATATCCTGTTATAATGTAGTAGCAATCATTTACACTGCGTATACTTCTGTAACTAAATAACCCACCAAACAAGAAAGAAGCCTTGTGGAATGCAAATGAAGAATTTTATCAGAAAAGTGTTAATTTCAAAGCAAGTGGCCATTGTGTGTGATGACTGGAGGTCAAAGACTCAAAATGCATTCCTTACTTTTTGTCATCAAAGGAAAAGCTCCTGGGGGTAGTGACCCTGTCAGCTTGTTTTCTGTGAGAAGAAGCTTTAAGTATGTATTCAAGGAAAGATCTCATTTCTCTGGACTGTTTGGACTCTTACAGGGAAGCATACCAGATGCAAAGCAGAGATCCCCAGAGACAATATGGGAACCCCTGAAAAGACTTTGTAAACTGGCAGTTTACTGCATCACTGCCACCATTTGGAATTACAAACTGTGACTCATCTGTTAATATATTTTACCTATTTTAACCTCTCAATAACTCTCATTTCCTTTTCTTATCTAATAAACCTTTAGTTAGTTTACTATAAAATGGGCTACCAAACTAGTCCTTTGTGTAAGGTCTAGGAAATTAACTGAGCTGGAGTAAATGACTGGTGTCTTGGGACTGGAAGTAACCTAAACGTGATGTGATGTTTGGTGTAAGTAACCATTTTATCACTAAGTCCCATTTGTCTGGGTAGCAAGATAGACTGGAGAGTTTAAGAGGAATGTCTGTGATGCTATAGTAAGACTGGTAGAGTGATCCAGGAGTTCACATTTGTCACTGGCTTGGTGAAAACTAATTACAGAACATACGGGGGCGGGGGGGGGGGTCTACCGTCTGCCCCATTTTCTGGGGGTCACTCCAGACAGAGCAGACACATTAACACGACATTAATGCTGTGCCACAAACTTAAGGTTTGCGACACCATGTTAGTGCAGGTGATGTTTGAAGAGACTCCAGTGCCCCAGCCTCCCGCTGTCCCCCAAGCGCCCCAGCTCCCTCCTGTCGCTGCCCCAGCCCCCACCCGCGCCCCAGCTCCCTCCTGCAGCTCCCCCTCCCCGCCAGCGCCCCAGCCCCCTGCTACTCCCCTCCGCTGCCCCCCGTCCCTCAGCAGCGCCCTGCTGCTCCGCCGCCCGCTGTCACTCACAGGGGCCGGATGAGCAGCTGGTCGCTCTCCTCGGCCGGGATCATGGCCTCGGCTTTTCTCTTCGCCGACATCCCGGAAAGGGAGGAGCGAGCGCAGAGAGGCCGAACAACCGGCGCCCCGGCGGATCCCTCGCCAGCACCCGGCCTCGACTTCCGGTCCGTCCGCAAACACCTTCCGCCCCCGGCTTCCGGGGAGCCGGGCCGCCTACCCTCCCCGTCACGGCGCCTGCGCGCGGGCGGGGGCTGCAGAGGCGCGTTCCCGGGGCAGCGAGTGTGGAGGAGCCGTGCTGGGTCCCGGGCGGAAGGCGAGTCCCGAGCCCAGCCCCTGCGGTGAGGCGCGCGTGCCCTGCCTGCCGGTGCGGCCCCATCCTCGTTCCGGGGGCGCCGGGTCCCGAGGCGGGATGGGGATATGGGGACTTCAGTGTTGGGAGGTGCCTGGGCTGGAGGGGTCCATGGCGGGGTGGGGCTGGGGGGATCCCTGTGCTGGGACGTGCCTGGGGTGGAGGGGTCCCTGTGTTGGGGCGTGTCTGGGGTGGAGGGGTCCATGGCAGGACGGGGGCGGGGTTGGGCCAGTGTTGGGGCGTGTCTGGGGTGGAGGGGTCCATGGCAGGACGGGGGATCCCAGTGTTGGGGCGTGTCTGGGGTGGAGGGGTCTGTGGCAGGATGGGGGTGTGGGGACCCCAGCCCTGGAGTGTGAGTTCTCCATCTTTCTTGTTTCTTAAGGACCCAATCTGGAGTCAGATACCTTGACGGTGAGCACCATGTAAATACCTAGACAGATAGAAGTGACCGAAGCCCCTGATAGGCTCTCAGGTGCACCAGGTAAGTGCTGTTTGTGCTGTTGATAAGCAGGGCCTGAGGTTTTGTCTCTTTGGGCCAAATTCCAGCCACTCATATCCAGATTTGGCAAAATTTGGTATGTTTGTTTATAATTTCGATGGGTAGTGTTGATGTTTATTGTAAGCATTTTAAAGATTTTTTTATCAATTAAAATTTTGCACAAATTTGTGTTTTAAGGTGTCCCCCATTTTTATTTAAATTTTCAAATTTGGGGGGAAAATATGGGGGGGGTGTCAGACTATGGAGTTGTCAGTCAGTAATTAATGACAGTAGACATTGAGATTCAGAAAGTTAAAGCTTTACAACCATTGATATAAATTGTCAGCATCACATGTCAAAATATACAACCTAAATATCCTTAAATCAAACTCTAATAAGTTATCAAGTAGCATTTGTTTTACTTTGTAAATTTCAGTTATTGATGGAAATAGTTTTTGTCCATTTGTGTGTGTGGGCATGGTGAAACTGACATTTATCAACATTTACCAATAAAAATCTAGTCTTTCTATGCCTACTCATATCCTTCACTGTGGCTATTAAAATATTATCAAATTGGGTTGGATGTGCCAAGAACTGAAATGGTGCATGAGGTGCAGAGCTTTCTCTTTTCTGAACACTATGGTTGTTCACTAAGTAAGGCCCCTTAAACTTATTCTTGTTTTCACTATAAATATATCTATTATCAAAGATCAGAGATTCAGTGACAGTGAATAAGAATATTGGAAACAAGTGGCTACATGTAAAAGAAAATCATAGTTAAGTTTAGTCTCCAGAAAACCTAACAAGTTAACCTCCTGTCTAAGGAAATTTATCTCACACAAAGTTCTTTCCACTGTTTTCAATCAAGCCTCATTGAGACCCCTCTTTCATGAAGTAAAATTCACTGTCCATTTACTTCCTAAGTGAAGGATGACAGGGTGTCTTCTTTGTCCCCCAAATATATTAGAGCAAACCTTCAATATGCACCTCAAGATAGGGTTCTTACCTCCTCTTTGCTTCTACCTGATACTTCAACGATAGAAAAGTTTTTACAGTCCTCATTAGCATTCAGTTCAAACTGGTGAGAAGAGATCTATTGTCAGTTATACAATAGTAAATTTATATATAAGCAGCCAGCTAGATAAACATTTTTTATCTAAGGCCAGATTTACACTAAAAAGTTAACCTTGCTCAGGGGTGTGAAAAATGCACATCTTTTAGCGATGTAGTTAAGCCAACCTAACACCTGGTGTAGACAGCGCTAGATTTACGGAAAAATTCGTCTCTTGATTTAGCTACTACCTCTGGTCTGTAGCGAGTGGCTACACTGAGGCCTGGTCTACACTGAAAAATTACATTGGCATAATGATGGCTCTCAGGAGTGTGAAAAATCCACACCCCTGAGTGGCATAGTTAAACTGTCATTAAGTCCCCATGGAGACAGCACTAGGTCAATGGAAGAGTTCATCCATCAATCTAGGTACAGCCTCTTGGGGAGGGGGACCACCTACACCTGTGGGAGAATCCCTTCAGTCACTGAAGTGCTAAGCAGCGCAGATGTAGCCTTTTAACTGTAGGCAGGCCATGAAGTGCTACAAGATGTGCATTTATAGCAGGGGTGGCCAAACTTACCCTCCAAATCGCAGATGACAATCTTCAGAAGTTCGAGACTTGGGGCTTCAGCCCCGTGGGAGGCATCTGCTGGGGCTGAGGGTTTCAGCCCCACTCCTGCTGAAGCCCCAAGATCCTCCTCCCTGCTGGGCTGAATCCCTACCGCCCCACCTCTCCGCAAGGCAGAGGTTCCCATCTCTCCACCTTCAATCTGGTAGGTGGAGAACAGGGGGCGGGGGGTCTCCATGAGCCACACTTTAACTGTAAAAGACCTGCATGTCGCTGGCAAGCCACAGTTTGGCCACCCCTGCACTATAGGGCTTGGGGGTAGATGTAGCCTGACAGAAAACCCATTTTTCACCGTTGCTGGTGGTCAGTCCCTAGCTATCTTGTAATTTTCAGTGTGTATACAGAACTCCTTATGTAGCATCCACACATGATTTTTACAATATAGATGACTGTTGTGACACCACCTTGTATGTGAGACTTCATGTGATGCTCCTTGGTGAACTAGAATATGTAAGCCAGACCCAGGAGTTCCTTGTAACCCCTCTGCATCCCTTCTTTGTCCTTTGCCAGTTGCCACTAAGAGCTTCCCGGGTCACAGACAATCATTCTAAACTTACAGTTCGAGCCTAGTGATTCAGTTAGTTACAATCACTAAAGGGCATGGACCTGTCATTTTTACTTGTGGTAAAGTGCCCTGTGCCCTTCACATGCTATATAAATGACGACACTCATGTGCTCACATTAGTAGGACTGCATCCAAGTTTTCACCTTTTTTAATTTTGTTGCTCACAAACAAAGTGCGGTACAGGCTCAAGATCAAATATACTGGGCTGTTTGTTTAGAGGACCATTGGGAAATCAAATGGGGTTGCCTAAGCTTACTTAATGAAACTTGCACCTAAACTTTATCTTCCCTGATGCTGATTTTATTGGCAAACTGATTTTGATCTCTCTCTCTCCTCTACTCTTGATGACTTTGGAGATGTCTAGTCCTCCTCATCTGCCTGTTATTGCTTGCAAGTTCCCTTAACTTACTACAGTAAAGCCTAATTATATAGCATGTGAAGTAGGCCATGTTTCTGGTTCACGTAATGTGATGCTCCTTCTTTGGGGCCTATAATAGGTTCAGAGAGTGCTTTTCCCTAATTCTGTCCAAAGAAACAAGGTTTAACAACCCTTTACAGTACAGTTAACTTTCCCTGCCTCCCAGATGAAGAGATGTAGTTGGTGTTAGGTCAAAGATGGACAACAGTTCTGCTTCATAAGTTCTCAGTCAGCCTCATGTCTCTTTATAAAGTAAGTCCTTTGGTTCTCAAGCCTCAGGAGAAGCTTAAGAGGTTGAATATGAGACTCTAATAATGAAGACTGCCTCTGATTTTATGCTGCTGTACGGCTTCGGGCAAATCACTTAACCTCTCTTCCTGAATTTCCATATCTATAAGAATAGAAAGGATTTTAACTATGCTACTTTACATGTTCTGTTAATTAGTTACCTCACAAGGCTGTTGTAAGAATCAATTTTCTAATGTGTGTAAAGTAGGAAAGTTAAAATCCTTCCTTTTCTTATAGATAGGGAAATTCAGGAAGAGAGGTTAAGTGATTTGCCCGAAGCCATACACAAGTGGCACAGTCATAAGAAATAGATTCATGCTCCCAGTCCCATCCTCAGAATCATTAGTCTAGTGGTCCCCCACCATTCTCCACTTTGCACACAAAGCCCACCATGTTTTCTGGCAGGGACTCCTCCTCTTAATGGTGTAATGTGACAGGTTTTATTTTTAATTCTCCTTCCTTTAGCATTTTCTTTGATCCAATTATGGTGAAAAAATGTTCAGAAAAGGGAAAAAACGACACAGCAGCAGCAGCTCCCAAAGCAGTGAAATCAGTACTAAAAGCAAGGTAAGCTGAATTGGGAGTATAGTATGTTTGTGGGACAGTTTCATTTGCTATGAACTAAGTTTGCAGAGAGCTTGGGAACTGGCACTCCTAGCGCTTCCAGTCTCCTTGACAGGTAGCCAGGTGTACAGGATTGTTTCTGATGGGATGGAGTCAAAAATCAAACCATCTCCGTGAAATGTTTTAATTTAAATAAATTGGCAAATTGACAAAAATGTTACATTTCTCTGACCAGCTCTAATCAGAAACCCTTACTGGAATTAAAGTGTTATCAGGTACAGGTTAAGGTATGTTATTCCTAAAGAACTCACCCTCTTCCCCCCCCCCTTTTTTTTCTGACTTTCAAGAGGGACGTTTATACTCCCTAACTGAAATTAATTCCTCCTATTCTTTAAAAGGAGAGAGACGCCAATGTAGAAGCATTACTGTTTCAGAACTAGAATGCAGCTGCATAAAGACAAATCAGTGTTTTAATTAGAGATGACAGGTCAGTCAGCTGACTGATACAGTATTTATACATGTTGAACTTATGTTGCCCTTTTAATAATAATTGTAAATTTGGGCAATAGATTAAATTATCAAAGTCTTAGGGAGATTTTCATTCTAAAGAAGAAAAGTCTTTTCGATTGTCAGAGTCCATCTGAATTTCTTTTATGGAATATTTGATCTTTTTTGACCAATAAATTAACATTCCAAGTCAAATGATGAATTAAGGGGATTTTAGGTTGTAAATCCCTCAGAGTTTGGACTGGGTCTTTATTTGTCATGTACAGCATCAAGCACACTGATGCTTAATAAGTAGCAAATGTTGATAGCTGACTGCCTTGCTGTGGCTGGTTTATTAGAGTCTTTATATGATCATGTTTGCAGAAATAAACATCTTGTTTGCTTTTTTTTTGTCTGTGAAATCACACAATATCAGAATTAGTTTTCGGTTGTAAGTAGCATGCTGTCCTTCCATCATACAAGCGTAAATCCCATTGATGTTGAGTTAGGAGTCTAGTTAGAGACTACTTTGACCATGAGAACACGAGAAAGGAGTTGAACATTACAAAAAGCAGTAAGGATATTTTTTTTGTACAAGTATTAGTTACTTAGGTTCAGAGGAGAGCCATGAGAATGACTAAGGATTGGAAAACATGTCATAGTGAAAGACTCAAGGAGCTCAGTCTGTTTATCTTAAAGAGAGAAAGTTAAGGGCTGATCTGATCACTGTTTGTACATTTTGTTTTTGTGAACAAAAATTTGATAATTGGGTCTTCAATCTAGTTGACCAAGATATAACAAGTTCCAGTGGCTGGAAGTTGAAGCTAGACAAAGCCAGACTGGGAAAAATGTACAAATTCTTAATAGTGAGGGTAATTAGCTATTGGAATAAATTTACCAGGATTGTAGATTTTCAAACACTGGAAGTTTTAAAATCAAGATTGGATATTTTTGTAAAGGAAACACTCTAGTTCAAACAGGAATTATTTGAGAGAATTTCCATAGTCTGTGTTACACAGGTGGTCATTTTAGATGATCGCAGTGGTTCCTTCTTGAAAGAGTCATAAATTATAAGGCCAGAACCTCTAAGCTAGCCGTTAAAAGTGAGAATGAGCTTGATTCTTTAGAACAAGCTAGCCAAATAAAAAAAAACTTCTCTTTATTTTATACAATATTTCTTTCCTATCTTAAAGCATAAGTCCTCCGATAGCTGGTGAATGATGACTTAAATCTTGTAGGGTTTCTGACGTGGTTGGCATTTTTTAATGTAAATCTCATTGCAAAAAGGTCATGTTAGTGAGAAACATGCACTTGTCAGTTTCCTAAAGGTTAAGCTATTCAGTGGACGTAACTTTTTAAAGTTCATTTTCTCTGCTTTCTTCCATCTCTCCTCTCCCTGTTTCAAAAACGTTTGAAAGCTTTTGAGAGACCCTTGTACAGTTTACATTGGTGTAAATAAGTCAGACTGATACTCTTTCAAGTTTTATTATACTAATCCTTTCGAGAAGTATGACTTTTTTGATCATGTTTCACTTGATCTAATTTCTTTTAAATAGCGCCAGACCATAGAAGTTAGAAGATTATAATGTAGTATGTAGGGGCAGAAAATCTGAAGATAAATTAACATTTTCAGTAATTAACTGGCATTTTTATATATTTTTTTTCCCCTATAACTAGTCTGTTGACTCCAGTCTTGGTGGACTTTCCAGATCTAGTACTGTGGCTAGTCTAGATACAGACTCCACTAAAAGTTCAGGTATGTAACCAGTGCTGAGACAGACTTGCTTGAAGATGGATTAATTTTATAAAATGTGGGATTGCGTGTAAGAGTTGGGAGAAAGGAAGAGGTGAGAAAATGTAAGTTCACACTGTGTGAATGATGCTTTACACACATACATATAGTCAGTTGAGGGCAAACCTATTAGATGGCCCACTTACTAGCACATGAGCTGCTGCAGTCTAGAGTAGAAAGTGATCTTTGGGACTAGAAATGCCAAGAAGGTATACAGAAGTTCAGAGGGAGGTGTAGCAGGACTGTGGAAGGCAAAGGAGGGGAAGGAAACAGGTGCAACGGTAGGGATCGGTTTGAAACAACAGGGTATTGTAGCAGAGCCTCGTGGTTCCTGCCTCTGTTCTGGTCCACAAACTATTCAGAGACCCTTGTGCTGGTCCAACACCTTGTGCAGTTTACAAATGGAGTCTCACCAGCTTCCTAACATATACAGCTCCTATAACAAGCAGAGGAAAGCAATCTCTCTCTCCCCTTACTGCCTGCTTCCCCCTTTCCATTTCCGTCCTGTGTAGGGTGACCAGATGTCCCGATTTTATAGGGACAGTCCTGATATTTGGGGCTTTGTCTTGTAAAGGTGCCTATTATCTCCCACTCCGTCCCGATTATTCACGCGTGCGGTCTGGTCACCCTAGTCCTGTGTCTATTTGTGGGCTCTGGCTAATGGCTTAATTATCCTTTCTGCCCTGCCCCCCAACACAAATTAGACACAGCTCTGTTCAGTCAACTCCATTTGGCCTCGCTTGATTGGAGCTGCTGTGACCAAAGTGCTGACTCAGCCTTTCTGGCCTAGCACTTGGTCACAGGGGTGTATGCTACATGGATGCGTTGTTGAGAGGAAAGAAGTTTCAGGCTTAGATCCTATGAGATCTAAGAGCATTTTCATAGACTTCCTGGGCTTTGAATAAAGCCCTCAGCCCAGAGAACTGGCTTCTCATTGTGATTCAGTGATTATGCATATCATGAAGAAAGTGGAAATACTTAGTGCTATAATGTGATGCTATAATACCAAAAAGAACATTCACCTCTCTGAAGGCAAAATAGTAATTCTGTGTCCAATGTGTTCCCCAGAGTCTGCATCTACATATGCCACAGTAAAAAGCTGGCTGTGTCCACACTGCAGTGTGTGACTATATCTATCTGTCAGTGAAAGGCTCTGGCAGAGAGAAGGCAGCAGGGAAAGGGTTCTGCAACTCCCTGCTGCCAGAGACTTTCACTGTAATTGGTTTCACTTTATAGTTCTTGTGTGTTCCAGCTAAATGCTCCACTCTCGGGTCTCAACATGGCTGGGGGATGTATAAATCCAAACAAAAATTCTTGTTTTGTAAGCTATGGTTAGCTCTTGTACATTTAAAAAAAAATCTTGGGTTTAAGTTGCCCAACTTTTCTGTTAGAGTAGACCATACTTTACAATAGACTGATGTCATCATATTTCTCTGTACCAAAGACCGTTCTGTGGTAGCACACTAAAAAGAATCATCCCATCAAAAGTTAAGGAAAGATGAGGTTAGTATACTATGAACTAAACAACACAAGAGTGTTAGGTGTCTTTGCTACCCTTCTTGTTTCATAATTGTTTCAGTGGGGAGATCCAGTGTTTGAGCCAAGAGAGCAAAAGATTAGTCAAAATTCATAGATTAAAAAAGACCAAAGAGACTTTCCAGCGCCAAAGGAACAATAGACGTTACTGCTTAAGTAGAACAGTTATTTGACTTTACAGTTCTTTTGTTATAGGACAAAGCAACAGTAATTCAGATACCTGTGCAGAATTTAGAGTTAAATATGTTGGTGCCATTGAAAAATTGAAACTTGATGAGAGCAAGAGTCTGGAGGGACCATTGGACTTGATAAATTACATAGATGTGGCACAGGTAAGTCTTTATAATGAGAGACAAAATATATACAAATACATCAAAACATTTTAAACCAATGTTTCTTCCTACTGTGTATTTATCATATGATCAGATAGATGTCTTATTTCTGAAGTGCCTTAAACTGTACAAATACTTTACTGTATTAAAACATGTATCCTTCGTGCTGAGAGCTCAACTGCCGCAAAGCTACCTCCTGGTTAGTAGTTGAAGGGTATACTTCAGAAAAACAAATTGCTACTGCAGGAAGCAGTGTTGTTGACGCAGAAGCCCGAGGCATGATTGAACAAATATCGTCAGGGGTTTGCTGGTGGCAGAAAGCTTCAGTTCCAGAGAGTCTGTCTAGCCCTTGTGGCAGTATCCATGAAAGAAGACTAATTATGCCAACATTTCTCAACAAACAGGAAATTTTCAGTTGAGGAATAAAAGTGAGATCCTGACCACTCATGGCCATTTATAATTCCATTGTGTTAAGCTAGAATCTAGCTCACCTCAGAGCTGTGCTGATCTTTGTAGTGTCAAAAGGAATAAAAACAAAAAAGCTTTTATTAAAAAATGGCGAGGGTTCCTTTGCAAGCTCAATACTTGAATTCCTAAATGCCAGTTTGTATTATAGAAATTAGATATTGCAAGTATAGCATACCTGCTGGTAGCACTCATAGCCATATACAAAAGTGTTCCTAACGTTGCACAAGCATTGCCAATAGCAGCATCAGTGCACCAAGATGTAGCAACTATCAACATTCCTCTGCCTGCACTCTTTGTCCCTGAAACAGTACACTGCTAGTGTAGCTGGGCCATAGAACACACACAAAGGAAGAGACTGTAAGAAACCTCATTCTCCATAAAAAGTTCCCTTCCCAATCCTGAATAACGAAAAGAAACGCAGTGTTCCCCATCGTATCAAGGAGTGTTTAAAGAAGAAAACTGCTTTGTGAGGAACAGCCCCATTAATGGTAATATTCCAGTAGTTTGAGATAAAATTAGAACAGAGAAAATGCAGGTTTTGTAATGAATATCTTCATTATTTATGCTCTTCTCTGTACACTTAACACTTTTTTTGTTTCCCTCTTAAGCAAGACGGAAAGTTACCTTTTGTTCCAGCTGAAGAAGAGTTCATTATGGGAGTTTCTAAGTACGGTATTAAAGTCTCAACATCTGATCAGTATGTAAGTGTGTCTCTTCTTAAAGGGCTTTATGTGGTGGAAGTTGGATGGTGGGCAACTCTGGAATAGGCATTTATCAGTGCCCTGATGAGTTTGCAGTTAAAGGACACTGGATGACCCAGTAATTATTTTCCATTTCAAAACTTCTGATATTCTGATCTGAGTAAGACTCCAGTTTTTGTTTTTAACCTGAAACAGAGGGACAGGAGGTTCTTGCCTTTCTAGCAAAACTGCCTCAGATCTTCTCTTCAGAATGTAGTCTGTACTCTCCTCCTCGTGCATGGGTGACTTGGGGTTCTTGGCCCTCTAGCCAAAGCAAGAGTCTTCTCCTTCAGGGGCAAGTGAGAATCCCAAACAAAAAAAACAAAAGTCTTTCACCCTCCCTGGGTTTAGTAATTTTTATCCTGCTGGTGGTTCTCTTGCCACCCTCTGGTAAAAGTCTCTAACCAAGGCTGATCCAGCAGATTCAATATTTTCTGGATTATAAATTTGATTCCTTCCCCCTCCCGCCTTTCCCCCCCACTAGGGTCTGTCTTAGTCTTCACTGGATAAGGTGGGTATGGAAGGGGGGGATGGTCTTCCACCCTCATAAATCCCATCTTTCGGCCCTAAACAAGAGCACATGTCCACTCCAGGCTTCAAGCTAACACTGACTCTTCATTATCCTGGTGTTCCTTATGCTTGCTCTCTCCCCTCCTCTTGTTCTAGCCTTAGTCCCATCTGTACGAGGTCAGCTCTGTGAGTCCTTCTGCTCCATTCTAGTCTCTCTTGAAGCAGTTCCTCAGAAATGCCACAGCTAACCCCCTCCTTTTTATGACATCCATCTATCTAGTTTTGGGTCTTCCAACCCTTCTCTTAAACTCTGAATGGGAGGGTAACACCCTGTTTCCTATATATTCTTCCCATCTTCATTTCACATGCCCAAGCCATGTAAACCTGGATTCCCTCAGATTTTCTGTCATTGGTACCATCTTTATACTTCCCCTAATTTGTTCTGTCCAAACATGATCCACCCTGGCAACTCCAAGCCTTCATCTTCATATTTACATTTCCATTGTATATAAGATCTGCTCCTGTTTCTTCCTCAGTGCCCAGCATTCAGAGCCATACAAAAGCACAGGCCTAATTACCATCTTGTAGCTTTTACTTTTCAATTTGATAGGCATTCTCCTGTTGCAGATCACTCTGCTCACTTCTCTCTGTTTAGTCCATGCCTTTCCTGCTCTGTTTATAAGTTCATTGCTGAGTTCATCAATATCCTGTAGTATAAAACCTAGGTACTCTATACCTTTTGTAGTTCTGACCCCCTAGACATGTCTCTTGTCTTCCTCCAAGATATCTTCAAATCTGCAGACTGTAGGCTGTTTTATTTCTGCGGCTTTTATGCCATTTGTTTCAAGTATGCATCTAAAAACTATTCTAGTTTAATAGTCTGAGTCTAAAGCTTCATCATCATTTATAGCAACCAAAAATGTTCTTAGATATGTAAGAATGGGATAGATGGGGACATTTTCCCTGTCCTGAACAGCTTCCACTCTAACTAAAACAACAAACAGCAGAGGGATACAAGATATTTCTTCCCCTGCCCCCCGTCAAATTTGTGCATTGTATCTTGGTCCAGTGCTAAACTGCTACTACTTTGGTTATTTGTTGTTTTTAATCTTTACCTATTGCCCTCTTTGAAGATTCAAAATGCTATGGGGGTAATCTAAGGAAATGTTACCAGGGACAATGGGAGGGTTTGTCTTCTGTAAAGAAGTGCACAGAGTGAGAGAGTGAGCATTCCGTTCTAAAGACTACTAAGGATTTTGTGAGAGGCAACTTGCGTAGTAGTGAAAGTATGCAGAAAATTTCAGTGTCTGTGCACCATTTTAGAATAACTTTAATTTGCCATATGGTTGTAGGACGTTTTACATAGACATGCTCTGTATTTAATTGTGCGGATGGTCTGCTACGATGATGGTCTGGGAGCAGGAAAGAGTTTATTGGCTTTGAAGACGACAGATGCAAGTTATGAAGAATACAGTCTCTGGGTGTATCAGTGTAATAGTCTGGTAAGAATTCATGTTTATGGTTCTTAATTTAGGTACCAATATATTCTGGTGTCTAACTTCATTACTTTCAAGCTTCATGCTTAGAACATGGTATTTTTAACAGCACAGAAACCCAGTGGTAACATTCTGCACTGTTGTATGGGACAGCCCACCTGTAGCACCTCTTGCATAATCACAGCCTTCTCGCAGCTGAAGGGTTAACTGGTTTCACAGAGAATAAATGGCTCCACATTTAAGGGGGGGAAATCATAAGATGTACTGGATTAACTTTGTTTGAGAATCACTACCTTTACTGCTCTAAAATTACAAAGGTATCATATGACCAGCCTTTTCCTTAGTTCTTTAGGTAGTATCCCTTGGAATATGCTATTCTCCCATCCTGATGGCTAATAGTTGTACTTCCTAAAAAATAAGTAAAAAAGGATGTACCGGCAACAAAGGGAGTTGTGCCCAGTTGTCTTCAACTGGTAAAACGTTGACTATAACATGAGAAACTTCTAGGCAAAAACCTATTTAAATCAGGGAAGCAATTATATTGTAGCAGATGATGCCCAATCTGCTGTGCTACTACGCCTGACCACCGGTAAAGATAGTGGTTAGAGAGCGCTCCACTTTGTACATGCAAATACAACAGCCTCTTTCCCTCTTCATGTTTGCTCTGTTCCTCCAGCAGGGCTATCGTATCAGTGGCACTATGCATTCAGTGCAGTGCATTCATTACCATTGGAGGAGCTGATCGCCTCCTGTGGTATATTAAGGAAAGCAGCAGATGAGAGAGTGCCAGAGCATCATGGTAGCATATGCTTTCTAGTCTCCATGCTACCAACTCTTCAGATGGTTTGGCAAAGGCATAAGGAAGCAAGTGGAGTAACTTTAGGATGCTGGTTACACCCTGTAAACATGGATAATACAAGACTAAAAATTGTCTTTTTTTCACACCTAAGTTAATTTAAAACAGATGTCTGCAGGCATAATTGCAAACAATAGAATTTAACACACAGCTCTCCTGTTTCAGTCTATATAAGCGCTGAAAAAATTATGTAGATCATGTTCTGCTTGAAGTTTAACAGATGATGTATTTCAGCAAAAACTCCCATGTAATAGCCAGAGCACTTAAGTAAATGCTAGTGAAAATATAACTGTCAATACATTATGCTTTTGAGCACGATTAACTGATTTTTATGGTGTTACACAACGCAGGAACAAGCACAAGCTATTTGCAAAGTGTTATCAACAGCCTTTGACTCAGTTTTAACATCAGAGAAGTCTTGAATTTCTGCAGCTGTGTGTCATGGTACAGTATAAGAACCCTTCATGCTGGAAGGAAGTACTGCTCCCCTTTGTGACTATAGGCACTGAGCAAGCATTTCAGAATGGAATGGGGTGAGCCTTTAACTGCGTGAAGAAGGATCATTAACACTGTGCAAAAGGAGAACAATAGAACTTTGTAAATAGGACAGAAGTTATTTTGATATTTACCCTGGTAACAATTGGAAACCCACAGCCCAACCAAGACTTGCCTGAAGAAGTCATTGCAGAGTATCGCTGATTTTACATTTCAATTCATATAAAACCATGAACAGTTAATTTTATACTGCACATGAAGTTTGTACCAAATAGTGTTTTGTACATGAATGTAAATATTGCAGGACTGCAAAATAAAAGTTGGACACTTTCCTCAAATACTGTTTATGAAACTGTCAAAGTATTGAGGGCATCTTTGTTTACATAGCATAGGTGAGAACACACAACAGCAGTAGTCAAATGGGAATGTGCAAATGCTTATGATACTTGACTTATCTGCATATAGACTCATAGACTTTAAGGTCAGAAGGAACCATTATGATCATCTAGTCTGACCTCCTGCACAATGCATGCCACAGAATCTCACCCACCCACTCCTGTAACAAACCCCTAACCTATGAGTTATTGAAGTCCTCAAATTGTGGGTTGAAGACCTCCAGCAAGTGACCCATGCCCTGCTGCAGAGGAAGGCGAAAAACCTCCAGGGCCTCTGCCAATCTGCCCTGGAGGAAAATTCCTTCCCGACCCCAAATATGGCGATCAGTTAAACCCTGAGCATGTAGGCAAGACTCACCAGCCAGCACCCAGCAAAGAATTCTCTTTAGTAACTCAGATCCCATCCCATCACAGACCACTGGGCATACTTACCTGCTGATAATCAAAGATCAGTTGCCAAATTAATTGCCAAAATTAGGCTATCCCATCATACCATCCCCTCCATAAACTTATCAAGCTTAGTCTTAAAAACAGATATGTCTTTTGCCCCCACTACTCCCCTTGGAAAGCTGTTCCTATATCAGAGGTTGTATGTTGCTGTGGATTACACTGGGGACTTATTTCACGTTACAGTAAGTCTGCATGCCATCTTGATTTGTCATGTGGGGCTGTGTCAAAAGCATTACTTTCTCATAAGCAAATTAGAGAAATATAGTCTAGATGAAATTCCTGTAAAGTTGGTGCAAAACCATATTCAGAGTAGTTGTCTGTCAAACTGGGAGGCTGTGACGCAAAAGATTGAGATGCTCTAATCTGTTTTTAAGCACAGCACTGAAAACATTGCTTTGCCACCATTAACTGAAAATAAGGGAAAAACTGAAATCAAATTAACAGATTGGTAAAGAAAAATAAATAGGGTGGCAACAGTAGTTCTTAACATTAAGATGCATAAGTTAACAGTTGCATACATATTGAATAGATGAGCTAATTGTTTATAGTATAAAAGTTTGGTAATTTGGTGTGTGTAGAATGTTAGCACACAGCCAAGGAGAGGGAATTGGCCGTTTAAGCAGTTTGGTCTACCACTAGTATGTTGGTAGGCAGATGTGGACTGAGGTTAAGAAAAGGTCACTCCAATACTGCACGTAGGGGTCAGTCAGGCATGCTCAATCCAAAACTTGTGTGGGTCACCAGACCATAATACTAAAACTAGTTGTGTAACAGCTTTGATAGACTAATCACAACTGCTAAATCTGTCAAAGTATGAACCAAAGAGGGTTTAAAGGTGATTGGCAAATAGAGTATGCTAATAACAGGATTGGGAAACAAGCAATCTGAAAGGGTCTAATGCAGAGGTGGGTGAACTATGGTCTGAGGGCCACATCTGGCTGACCAGATGTTTTAATCCAGCCCTTGAGTTCCTGCCAGGAAGTGGGGCCTGGGGCTTGCCCCACTCTGGCACTCCAGCTGAGGAGTGGGGTCAGGGTCTTGTTCCACTCGGCACAGCTCCTGGAAGCAGCAGTACATCCCCCCCCTCTGGCTCCTATGTGTAGGGGCAGCCAGGGGACTCTGCGTGCTGTCCCCGGAGTTCCCATTGGCCAGGAACCACAGCCAATGGAGGCTTCAGGGGTGGTGCCTGCAGACAGGGCAGCATGCAGAGCCGCCTGGCGACACCTCCATGTAGGAGCCGGAGCGGGGACATGCTGCTGTTTCTGGGAGCCACTATCAACCTCTCATCCCTAGTCCCACCCCAGAGCCCACATCCCCAGCCGGAGGCCTCCTGCACCCCAACCCCCAACTGAATGAGCTTTTATGGCCCACCATACAATTTCCAGACCCAGATGTGGCCCTCAGGCCAAAAGGTTTCCTCACCCCTGGTCTAGTGGCTGGTAAAAATGAATAAAAGGCAGACAGTCAGCAGGCGAGAGTCAGTTGGTCGGTCTGTTGAGAATACTAGGAGCAGGAGAAGGAAGCAGAAGTAGCAGTAGCAGCAGCCGGGACGCTGGGACAGAGCAGAAAAGGATCCTGACAGAGCAGAGGAAGAGAAGACTACGGAGAGTAAGCATGCTACCTATAGTGTAAGATATAGAATAGAAATAGAATTAATGAGTCTGTCCATTATAATAAAGGTCTGTGTCATGAATGTTACATTGTTCTGTATGTATAAGGTTTAAGATTGCAGTCAGTAACTGCAAGCAACTTAAATCACTGCATGCAGAATGCAGCCGCTTAGTATTGCTCTCACTATATGTTTATGGTTTGGGTACTTTTAACCTGTGCTTAAGGGATTTAAGTTTGTTTTGATTTTTGTTTAGATCAATCTTCCCTGATTATTTAGTGTAACTAATTGTAAGAAAATACCTTGTTTTGAAAGCATATTGCCTGGGTGTCTGTCCAAGGGTAAAACAGATCTAGTCTTCTGGGGAATTTCCTGAAGAGCATAGGGAGATCCTTGGTAAACCCTGGCAATTCTACTAGGGCAGGCCCCTTCCTTTCACTTTGCAGGAACAGATTAATAGGTTAACGTGGGGAACCCAGAAGCCAGCAATAGGAGAGCTATTCTGGGATCCCAGAGTCTGTTCTTGGGGTAACAGGTGAACATAGTGGGGGATCTGTTCTGGGTCTCGTATTTTTCAACATTTCCATTAATGACTTTGATAAAGGAGTGGAGAGTGCTCAGAAAATTTGCAGATGACACACAAGCAAGGCAAGGTTGTAAGCACTTTGGAGGACAGGATTAGAATTCAAAATGACCTGGAGAACTGGCCTAACAAACATCAAAAAGATGAAATTCAATAAAAACCAGTGCAAAGTACTTCATTAGGAAGGACAAAATCAAATGCACACCTAGAAATCAGGGAATAATTGGGTAGGTAATAGTACCGCTGAAGAGGATTTGGAGGTTATAAAGAATCACTAATTGAATGAGCAAATAATGTGATGCATTGTCATAGGGTTCACTCACCGCTGGTGGTGCTTCCTCCTGGCCATCCTGGGGATTAGCTCCAGCCAGGCATTGCGCCCTCCTCTGGTGGTGTCTCTCCTATTCCTCTCTTACTCCAAGACCTTTAGCCTCTTCTTTGTGACTTGGCCTTCTGGCCAGGGCACTACATGGTTCCCCTTTCCAGGGAGGAGTGTAAAAAAGTCTTTCCTGGAGAAAATCATCCCAGGCACTCTCCTCAGTGGCTGGTAGCAGAACCTGGGCCTGTACTCAAGGCTCCACTCAGGAGTCCTGCAGTTAGCAGCCAAGGCCTGCACTGCTATTTCTTGCTGCAATTCCTCTGAGCCTTCTCCTAACTTCCCTCATCTGGGTTTACCAGTCTCCCAACTACCTCCTCCTACAGAGCAACTGTGGGCTATCCTCAGTAGGCCCAACACACGTCCCTCCTCCCAAGGAGTGACTGCAGCCTGCCTTCTTGCAGCCCCCATCTGTGCTCAACTCCTGGGCTTTATACATGCCCCCCACCCTGTTCCTGCCCAGCTGGGCCTCATTTAATAAACCCCTGCACCCTAGCTTTTCCTCCAGGTGCAGCCTGGGGAGTTAATTGGCCCACCTCACCAACTTAACTGCTTCCAATCCTGTATGGGGTGAGCACCCTATTACAGGCATATTAATAGGAATGTAGTATGTAAGGCTACGATTTAATCACGGGTATTTATAATAAAAATTTAGTAAAAGTCATGGACAGCTCATGGGCAAGAAACAAAAAATTCATGGCCCCATGACCTGTCCATGACAGATTAAATTTTGTATTTATGGTATGATGGCAAGTGGGTGCTGCCAGGGGAGTCCTGGGGGCCCAGTGGCTGGGGAGAAGCTCTGGGGGATCTGCTGCTGGGGGGAGCAGGTGTGAAGCCCTGGGGTGCCAGCAGCTGCTCTGGCCACCCTGGGACCACTGCTAGGAGACTGAGCTGCAGCAGCTCCCACCACCCCTGGGGACAGCTGTTCATGCGGTCCCCGGGGCCAGCTGCATTGGCCACTGCCTGGGCAATCCCTGGGGCCAGCTACCCATAGCCACCAGAGCCAGGGCTACTCCAGAAGTGGCTGGTGCAAGTGACTGCAGAGCTGCTCCCGTAGCTGATGTGGCTGTCCCCAGGGCTGCCTGAGCAGCTAGCCCCGGGGTCAGCCACACGGGCTGCTGCAGAAGTCACGGAGCCCATGTCATACGTAAGAGAAAGGAGATAATTGTCGTGCTGGCCTCAGCTAAAGGACTGTCCAGTTCTGGGTGCCACATGAACAATCTGGAGAGGGTCTAGGTCAGTGGTTTTCAACCATTTTTCATTTGCAGACCTCAAAAATATTTCAAATGGAGATGCAGACCCCTTTGGAAATTGAACCTGTAGTCTGCAGACCCCTACCATTGAAGTCTTAGATTGACTGAACAGATAGATGTTGCACATGCTCAGCCCTGCATTTGACTCAGTGAGAGAAAGGGCGCTAAACTGTGGGTTTCTATGGTAACAACAACACTGTCAGGTTTTGACCAATAGGTGGAGGTATTCACATACTTTAGTTCATCAGAAAAATGGAATGCCTTTTTTGGGATCTGAAACTTTATTTTCAGTCACCTCTCATTGACCGCTTAGAGTCTACAGACCCCCAGGGGTCCATATACCAGTGGTTTTCAACCTGTGGCCTAGAGAGCTTCAAAAAATAAGTCAAGTTTTCTAAACAGTCTATGTGGAAAGATTTAAAAAATTGAGCATGTTTATCCTGAGAAACTAAGAGTGAGGAGGGGCTTGTTAAGTCTTCATATATGCTCAGGGCTGTTATAAAGAGGATAGCGATCAATTAGTCTTTAGGTCCACTGAATCTTAATCTGCAGCATGGGTAGTTAAGCACTGGACTAGGCTTTCAAGGGAGGTTGTGGAATCCACCTCATAGGAAGTTTTTAAGAACACGTTGGACAGACAGCAGCAGGGATGGTCTAGGTTTACTTGGTCCTGCTCAGCTCAGAGATCTGGACCTGATGACTTCTGATGGTCCCTTCCAGCCCTAAATATCTGATTATAAGTGCAAGTACAAACAAACCTCAAATCAGCAAACAATTCTGGAGCGGCTATCATTTTACATTTTTGAAACAAACATTGCTTAAATTCACAAAATCAAATAAGGGAAATTGTCAGTTGATTTTAAAAGTAGTTTTATTTTTCCAGTCATTTGACTGGTTAATGAGAGTCAATTTATTAATCATGCTCTAATTATAAATCACTGCATCCAGGACATCGAAAATAAGAGTTGATTTAGGTTATACAATATATACAGTTGCTCTGCAACCAACAAAATCAAACAACTGAATTGAATATTATACATCTCAAATACCATTCTAAGCTGCATTTTAAACATCAACTGCTCCTTTTAAAAACAATTAACAGCAACCTACTAATCTGCCTAGTAACAGATTTTTGAATCATGATCTCTTGAAGTCAGCTTTGATGAAAAAGGGCATGAAACATGCCAAAATCTTGGAGCTAAAATTAAGTAACTTTTTAATTATAAATATATATCTACAGTCTGTTCAGAATCTCTTCTGCAATTTTCTTCTCCCAAAAGGAGCAAACATTGAGAGAGCAAACTGTTGAAACAAATTTTAGTCACAATTTCTTCATTGGACGGTAAGATCTTCGTTACCAGCACCACAGTGCCATTAAATTATATTCTGAAATATTACTTGTTTCCCCTCAAATGTACCAATTAACATGATTAAGTTTTGAAAGTTTGCACACTTTCTAGTGTAGCTGAAGTTAAATTTGCATCAATGTTTATATAGGATGTAATTGATGCCAGATAATCAAGACTGACTGCAGGCTGTTATAGATGCTACAAGATTTTGTGTTTAAAAATACTGTACATAGAAGTGAACTGTGCAAAATAATATGCCCATTTCCTTTCTAGACTCTACCCAAGGAATAGAAACATACAAAATAGTGTCTCAAAAAAACAAACTGAACCTATCAGTAAGTGAATAAAACTGTAGTGCTAAACTATTACTAATATCACATATTTTACTGGGAACTTTGAAAATGCAGACTAATTAGCTTCAAAACTTGCAACAAAGTATCCTGAAACATTCCAGTTTGTTCCATTTATAATGCAGCAACAGCTTCTCGAAGAAATGACAGGTTGTCTATCAATTGTACCATTTTAAGAAAGGTGATGTAAAGGTGAGATCAACAGCTTTACTGTTCCAGCATTAATGCCACATAATTTTTCTCAATATAAACATTGCATTGGCCTTTTTCATTCCTGTTACAACACTGAGGCCAACAGACACCATTTGTCAGGAATTCAAAGTTCTCTTGATAAATCTAGAGATACACTAGTCACAAAACGTGATCAAAGCCAATGTGACCTAGACATTGATTTCTAATCCTATGCTATCAGTTTTTTCCTGTAGCATAAACAAAAGAACCAGTACGATATCACAATATATAAACATCAAGATGACATTGGATCTCTATTGATGTTTTGCTTTATTCCATCAATCAACTGGGAATTATCAATGTCTTTTGTTCACAAAATAGTAAACAAGTTTAACAGTGTAGCTACCATAGATGTGGGTATATTATATAAATACAGAGTGAGTTAGCAAACTAGTATTTAATTATTTGCAAGGTAGTGGCACACTTTAAAAAAAATTGTATGGAATAGGACATAACTGATGCATACTTGTGAGTTTTCAGATATTTATCCTTATCCAGTCATTTAAATGTTCCACTAAAGATATTCTTTGTGTATGAAGAGGTCACTGTGATCAAGAAAATTCACGAATACAAAAAGTCTAAACACCATACGGAAACAGTTTTAAGAAAGGCTCTGCAATCCATCATCCTTACAGAGTTTTAAGTAAATTTCAGGAAGTGCAGTTTTCATATCCTTGAGTTAATTTAGTAACTCAGTAATATTGCTAGGAGGTTTAATTAATTAGCAGTAGTCACATTAAATATGACTGAAAATGGATGTAACATACAGAAATGACATTTCAAAACAGGTTACATATACATGCAGCATAAGAGAAACAGTCTCAAACTCAGAAAATTAGCTAACAGAGTTCAGACAGCTTTAAGCAAATATCTACATTAAATCTGAAAGAAATAAGTCTCCTTTAGTGGTGAACTGAAAAGCGTTTTAGCTTTACCTGTCAAGGCACCCAAGTTCAGAGGTCAAGATTTCTTCTGCTGCAAGTGTTGAGGTCCTTGATTAGCACATAAAGTGCTGAATACTTGCAATTCAGAAGTACACAGCTCGTAGGGTTGGGCTCTAAAACTTAAAACAGAAGGAGCTAGCAGAATTCACTGCCTTTTTCTAAGTGTTAGGGATTTCCTTGACTCTGGGGACACAGAATCCTGAACTATGCCAGGTTGAAAGAAGGGAACTGAATCTTCAACTAATTTATTGTAAGTTATTTAATGGGCACATTCACATAGTTTGACTCCTGAACAGGTTTTTTTTAATGCTTTTCATTTCACCTTGAAAAAGATAATATAATTGGAATGATATTTTTTAAACTAATTGTTGATGAAGAGTTACACAGAAAAAAATCTGTTTAAATTCCAAAGCGAGAACTGTGGTAATAATAGGCCAGCTAAAGTACATAGGACTCAGGAAATGTTCTGGCTGGAACAAAGCAAAACAGATTTCTACAACAGCTGGAAATTAGAAATTTCTCTGCTTGTCAGTAGCAATTTAGTCGACAATAAAGTGCACAAATGATACTGGGAAAGCTCCTTTACGATTCGGTTCCCCATCGATGTGGCCAATCTAGAAAAGACATGCAATATGTTTTCTCAAGTTAATAAAAATAACTTCTCAAAAGAGCATTACAGTATTCACATCAAAGTTACTCACTAGCAATAGTCATGTTCCTCTCTTCCCCAGTTTAAGCACTTACACTAGAAGGAAGAACCTATTTTCTAGTGGTAGATGAATGCTGATGACTGCTGTGCTCCGGAGGATCCTATGTCTATAGGTCAGGACAAGCCACTATATCCCTCAGTTCTTGCATTTTATTTTGAATAAAGGAAAGAAAAGAAATAGCACAAAAGGGTTTGCTGCCCTGAGGCAGAGGAAATTTTTAATGGTAATATTTCAGGCAAGTGTGTAAAGTTCCCAAATCTGGATGGTGTCACCACTGTACTAGGCAGTATACAAACATACAATTAGAGGTGGGTGAATAATGGAATATTTTTTTAATTGCTTGCAATTCTGAAAAATCAAAAATAATTTTAGGTTGAACTGAAAATGAAATTTTTCAGCAAATCAAAAAGTAAGAAAACTTTCTAGCTGAGTCCAAACAAAATGTTTAGTTTCAACCTGACTAATTATTTCATTTTGATTTCAGGCATTTTTACAAGAGCAAAGGACTAGATTCACAAGACACTGAGTGGAGGAGAACACACTCTCCATCAGGGGTCAGCAACCTTTGGCATCCGGCCCGTCAGGGTAAAGCCGCTGGCGGGCCAAGCCGGTTTGTTTATCTGGAGCGTCCGCAGACACAGAGCCCTGCAGCTCCCAATGGCCATGGTTCGCCGTTCCTGGCCAATGGGAGCTGCGGGAAGCAGCACAGACCGAGGGACGTGCTAGTCAGTGCTTCCCGCAGCTCCTATTGGCTGGGAACAGCAAACCACAGCTAGTGAGAGTGGCAGGGCTCCGTGCCTGCGGATGCGCCAGATAAACAAACTGGCCTGGCCCACCAGTGGCTTTACCCTGACGGGCCAGATGCCAAAGGTTACCGACCCCTGCTCTCCATTATAACCCTGAGCCTAGCGGTTAGCGTACCCACCCAGAATGTGGGAGACCCAGGTTCAATTACCCCTCTGCATGATGTGGGGCAGTTATTTGAACAGGGGTCTCCCAAATTACTGGAGACCCTATCCCTAGCCACAGGGATAGTCTATAGGATATTCTGGGATGAGTGTTTTTCAATCTGTCCTGTTGAAACTATTCCACTGTGTATAAATAAATAGCAACTGGAGCAAGGACTTCAATGAAGGTTTCCCACCAACTAGGTGAGTGCCTTAATCACCAGACTAGAGAGTCATTCTCACTCTCCTATGCACATGAAGTGCCTCACTGGGAGAACCTGATGAGAAATAAACAGGTGAAGAATCAAAAAGAAATAGCCTGTTCTTAGAAATCAGCACCTTTCTACTGAATGTGGTGCCACCATGCTGCAGGGAACATGCGAGGCCTGGGCTCTCCATATAGTCAGTAGAATAGCTCTTCCCCAGACAATCAGAAAGGTGTAAGGAAGGCTTGAGCTTTCATACAAACTGCATTTGGTCTTACATGAGGTTTTTGGAGCGTTCAAAGCATTACTATCAGTTTTGCTATGGTGATTTTGACATCTAACAATATAAAAAGAAGTAAGGTGAATGATTTCACCGGTAACTGTCCTATTTAAACAGAAAACCTGATTTAGCTCAGCAGATTCTGGAAAAATACATGGCTAAGATATATTTCCTATCAGCTAGAAAACTAACCACTAGTTTTGAGAGGAAATCTAAAAATTGATGGAGTTACTTTAACTGCAGCTCTCAGTGGTGGAAGCGAACAGCGGAAGTTCTCCTAACCTTACTGATGTTAGTCACTCAGAGCAATAAAAGCAATCCGGAGTGAGCTCTTGAGGTGTGTCTACACTGCAATTAAACACCCACAGCTGGCCTGCCTCAGCTGACTCGGGCTCAGGCTCACATTAAAAGGCTGTTTAATTTCGGTACAGGCTTTTGGGGAAAGGGTTGCAGATGGCTCCAGCCTGAACCCAAATGACTACACTGCAATTAAACAGTCCCTTAACCTGAGCCCTGCAAGCCCAAGTCACCTGACAAAGGCCAGCCATGGTTCTTTAATTGCAGTGTAGACATACCCTTGGGATCCAAAGCACAATGTGTAGCAGAGTGCCACTTGCTCTCTCCTTCACATCTTTCAGAAAATAATGAATTAGCAGATTTCCAAATAGCTCCAACACTCCCTAGGATTACCCAAATCCTGAACAGCAGCTCCCCCTCATATCACACATTCTCCAGCTGACGCAGAGTCATCCAGAGTTTTTGGTCTGTGAGGGAGGCTAAAAACTAAATTGGGGTGGCATTTACCCTAGATTTATTTATTTAAAGACACAGGATCCTCCAGGATAAAAAGGGGATAGTGGAGAACAGTGAGATATTCAGAAAAGTCCGTTAGATAATATAGGTAAAGAAAACCCATATTTGAATGCCTTTTAGGGGACAGAGGGAGTCTTCCAGGTTACATTCATTTTAAAAAGGACAGGTGGGTAGGTTATATAATCTTTCATATGCATGTGTGTAAAGTACAGATTTTATAAATATGAAAGATGTTACATCAACTGATGGTACTTTCCAGAGACAACCTTTCATGGCACCTTATAAAATACTCCATAACACTGTCCTCTTAGGTCAAAGCGACAGGGAGGATCAAGAAATCCCTGTAGGATCAAATTGGCCATGCACCATGTTGGCTAAAGCATAGGCAATGCATGTCTGAAAAATGCAAATAGATCTCTATGAAAGAAGACACCCTATTCCATTCTTTAAAAATGCAGAGAACTTTTTAGGAGCTATTGTCTGAGCCCTAGACCTTTTGCTCTCAATCAAATCAGTAGATCTGGAGGCAGAGGGAGGGGATGACAGAATAAGCAGTGGGGGGGGGAGGGGGAGGGAGGGAGAAGAGCAGTGTAATTCATCCA
Organism: Mauremys reevesii; assembly: GCF_016161935.1. Classification (NCBI taxonomy): domain Eukaryota; kingdom Metazoa; phylum Chordata; order Testudines; family Geoemydidae; genus Mauremys; species Mauremys reevesii. Next base: position 178,222,971 of record NC_052625.1, on the reverse strand, counting down.
AGCGAGGAGTCTGTAAAACCAGATCTCAAAAGATGGGCAACAAGCAGCTGGCCAGCCAAAAGATGGAGAACTATACGCCAACTTCTCTAGGGGATTAGTCAGTTAGTCTGGGTAGAGCTGCGGGCATTTCAATTCCTATCAACTCTATGGTATACTTGCATTTTGTGTCACCAATGTACTCTGAAAGTGTGCGCATACTTTGAATAAAAGATGTGCAAGTGAAAATACTCACCCACCACTCCTGATCTTCCTCCCCATCTACTACAATGATATCTCCCTCTGAAAAGGTTAGTTCATCTGGATTATCTGCTACACAGTTGTAAATGGCTTTTACTCTCTTCGGTTTAGTTTTTGACTGCAATACAAAAATATGTATGTACAAGTAATGAAACATGACAAAAGATAAGCAATGCATTTGTAGCCATGTTGGTCCCAGCCAGGATATTAGAGAGACAAAGTGGGTGAGGTAGTATATTTTATTGGACCAGCTTCTGTTGGTGACATATACAGCTTTCAAGTCACACAGAGCTCTTCTTCAGGTCTAGGGTCAGGTCTCCCAAATCTGAAGAAGAGCTCTGTGTGGCTCAAAAGCTTGTCTCTCTCACCAACAGAAGCTGGTTCAATAGAAGATATTACCTCACCAACCGTGTCTCTCTAAAAGATAAGCAACACAGACTGGGAACTGAATTTTTCTCTCTGAGTGAGTTAAGTTACCTTTAATTGTTACCCTTTGCAAGCAGCAGCTCAGATAGCTCTTTGAATTATATATACTCTTTCCTAGGCCTGGGTTAATGCTCCACAATGCAGTTCAGAGCCATTATGCAATCTCACCAGCAGGTGGCAAAGTCCTACACATTAGTGATACTTAGCAGTAGAGCTTAATTAATTCTTTATATCTTCAAAGTATTGTATAAACATGAAAACTAACCCTCCAAACCCCCAAGAGGCAAGGACTTGTGTATTCTGCAGATGAGGTGTTACCAGGGTCCTAGTGGGGAGCCAGCTGTGGTCACTCAATTAGGGTGAACTGCAAAGAATGGGGCAGCCAAACTCCAAAAAGCTGGTGGATATTCCAATATTTAGATTTACCAAGCCAGCATAAAACAGCTTCTTTATTACCTTACTGGTTACTCAGAAGTTCAAACAACATGGTTCCCTTAAAGTGTCCCAGCACACATGGCTGATCACGGACAATTGCTTGGAGATTGGGGTAGCTCCCTTCATAGGCAAGTCACAGACACAGGAACATTTCCTTCACTGTCACAATTCTCCACCCTGGAAACAAGTAAGTTGTAGGGATACTCATTTTCCATTAACCTTGCCTTCCCAAACTGCTGATTAGACAAAGCCATCAGCTCAGAAGGTAACCTATGTTCATCTAAACTTCCTTTGCCTTTCCTTCCTTTAACAGATAAACTGCTGTTTTCCACAAACAGTGTCTTATTACACTGAGCTACTTTAAGCACATCACTTTTACCTGTGTCAGGCTTACTTTCCCAAGCTTTACTAACCAACAATTTATCACTCACCGAGAATGTAACCATTCTTTCCTCAGTTAGGGCATTAAGCTGATAACCAACTTTAATTTGCTCTAGAGAAACATCTTCCTGAGCCTTATCTAATGCCAGATTCACTTCTGAGATACCAGACACTCTGAATTTTTTTCCACATATGCACTTCTTTGCACAAACAGCCATTTTCCTCAAACATTTGGAGCAACCCTCTATAGGCAAATCCTTGCCCCTAGCGTAGACAGTTTCAGGATTATTTCTTCCCTGTGACTGGTTTATGTCAACCTGACTGAACAAAGCTTTAATATCATCCCCAATCAAAAGATCCTTAGGCAATAACTTCCTTACACCAGCTGTAACTTCATCTTTAACACCATTCCATTCAAGATGGATTCTGGTTAAAGGCACACTTACAGTAAACTCAAGGATTACAATATTCACACTCTTATTTGGTTAATAATCTTCCTCTTTGACAAGATCTGCTTTAACAAGAGTGATGTTAGAAGCTGTAATTTGCCCTAAACAGCTTTTACCATTGACTTTTATATTCTCTGCACAAGTTATGGGGTTACCTTCACCTGAGCTCACAGTAAAAGCATTTACATAAAAGGTGTCAGTGTTGGGGTAAATTTGGTTACACACAGACAATTGCTTAGAGTCAAACAACATATCGACATTGTTACAAACGGGATAGATTCTATTCCCATCTTTGCTGTTGAGAGGAGCTGGCTTTTCAGGATGATAGTTACTGTTGTTCCTTTATTCTTCTGAGTTGGAGCTTAAGTCTGTCCACTTTTGCCTTAGCTTCTAGTTCCTGAAATCGAATACACTGTTCTACAGCCAAAATGCTTCTGAAATAAATGTTGTCAAACTTTACTAATTCTGGGTCACTGAGAACGAAAATGATGCTTAAAATTGTTGATTGGCTCTAGTTTTCAAGATATGCTATTGGGTCAGTATATATGACCCTTGACTTGGGAATAGCGGAGGATAAGTGAGTTATAAAGGGAAGGGATTTCAATTTAAACCAGAAATGACTAAAATACATCTTTGACTGGATCTATGAATAAATCTATGACTGGGTTTGGACAGTACTAGTTTTTTAGGCAAAACAATGAATGATGCAATCTGAAGCTGGTATTGCGTCATACATGATATGAATTGCATCATGTTATTCCTAGAAGTCATGGATGATGCAATCATAACGAAGCTTACATCACTCTGCTGAACAAATTGCCCTATATCAGCTCTAGAAATCATACAGTGTTGTGCTCTCTTATTTGTCAGTGTTTGATTTTGCAAAGGGACACATTTCTGTTTAGCCAAAGTAAGCAGAGATGCCTCGTACTTGTGTGAACAGTGCAGATAACTTCTGCTATGTTTGTGGTGAAGTGACTTTTGCATCACAAAAGCGCAGTATAACCACTGTGGTTAAGAAAGCCTATCACCTTTATTTTGGCTGCAAAATTGGAGATCAGGACAAGAGGTGGGCCCCACACATATGCTGCAACACTTGTGCAACAAATCTTTGCCAGTGGTTGAACAGGAAAGGGAAATCTATGCCTTTTGCAGTGCCAATGATTTGGAGAGAGCCAACAGATCATACCAGCAATTGTTACTTCTGCATGGTGCCTCCAGTTTGGAAAGGTGTGTCAAAGAAGAAAAAGTGGACTGTGCATTATCCAAACATTCCATCAGCTATACGCCCAGTACCCCATGGAGAAGGACTGCCGGTTCCTGATGCACCAGAATCATTCTCACTTGAGTCAGACGAGGAAGAGGAAGAGGATGAAACTTCTGGTCCTGAACCATCAATGTCACAGGACCCACATTTTCTCCTATCCTCCTCCTCTGAACCACACCTCATAACACAAGGTGAACTGAATGACCTTGGCAGGGATTTGGAACTACCCAAGAGTAAGGCAGAGCTGTTGGGCTCCAGACTACAGCAGTGGAATCTCCTGGCAGGTGAAGTTAGGGTTTCCATGTTCTGTGACCGTCAAAAGGATCTTGTGTCATTCTTCTTCATGGAAGGTGATCTTGTAGCCTGCAACAACATCGATGGTGTGATGGCAGCCCTCAACATCGTTCACGATCCAGATGAGTGGAGACTGTTGATTGATTCATCGAAGACGAGTCTTAAAGCTGTTTTACTGCATAATGGCAATGTTTTGCCATCAATTCCAGTTGGTCATGCAGTCCATATGAAGGAAACCTATGACAACATGAAACAACTTTTGAGGTGCATAAACTATGACCAACATCAGTGGCAGCTTTGTGGCGATTTGAAGGTTGTTGCTCTCTTGCTTGGTCTGCAGACTGGATACACAAAGTACTGCTGTTTTCTCTGCGAATGGGATAGTCGTGCAAGAGATTCCCACTACATCAAGAAAGATTGGCCACTCCGACAGTCATTGGAGCCTGGGAGGAAAAGTGTTCAGCATCCACCACTTGTTGAATCAAGGAAGATTTTGTTACCACCCTTACACATCAAGCTGGGTCTGATGAAGAACTTTGTCAAGGCCATTGACAAAACACAAGCAGCTTTCAAGTACCTCTGTGGAAAATTTCCAAGGTTAAGTGAAGCTAAGATAAAGGAAGGTGTCTTTGTTGGTCCTCAGATTCATGAACTTCTTCAAGATGATGCATTTGACCATGCACTGCGTGGCAAGGAAAAGACGGCATGGAAAGCCTTCCAGTTAGTGGCAATAAATTTTCTCAGAAACAACAAGGCAGACAACTACAGGTTGTTGGTGGAAAACCTCCTCAAGGCATACAAAAGCCTTGGTTGCAACATGTCACTAAAGATACATTTTTTGCACTCTCATCTAGATTTTTTTCCACCGAACTGCGGAGCAGTGAGCGATGAGCACGGCGAGTGATTTCACCAGGACATTGCAACAATGGAGAAACGCTATCAGGGCAAATGGAGCCCATCAATGCTTGCAGACTATTGCTGGACAGTGACAAGAGATGCTCCATTTAATGAATACAAGAGACAAGCCAAGAAGCGCCGAGTAGAAACTGAATAGGACTAAACTATGTACATAATAGTTTTTTGCCTTTTGTTTCATAATAAATTTTATTTATATAACCCTTTTGCTGATTTTTAAAGTGTTACATAAACAGGACAGGTGAAATATTATCCACCATGTAAAGCAACCATAAACACATGAAAAGACCTAGGTTTACAATTTATGATTAAAACTCTACTATCTACACAATATACATAGACATCAAATGTAAAAACTTAAATATCTTAGAAACAGTAGCCAATCAGTTGTTTTAATTGTCACATTTGAATTCAGCACATCAAAATACATAATAAATAGCACATTTTATCTCTGAAGCAGACGACTTCTCAAAAATTGTAGACCAGAGATACATGCCAGTTTTTGTTCATGTTCAAAACACAGGCGTTCTCTTTCAGCAGCTTCTCCTTTCACATCAGCTATTTTTTACCTTTGTTCAAGTTCTAGCTGCTGGTTTCTCACTGCAAGAATTTTCGCAAGGTCCGCTTCCTTATCACTGGCAATTAACAGATTTTTCAGTTCCTGCTCTGGGGCCTTTTGCTTAAAATACAACCCTCTCTGTAAGCACAATTCTTCCAGGCTTTTTCTGTTCAGGATCTTGATCATGGGTCACTCACTGTAACTGATTTTTAACCCTTAAACTCTCCAATATCAAAATTAAATAGTGACAAGCATGTGGTTCTGATCCAAAAACCCAATCAGAGAATCATAGATTTTAAGGTCAGAAGGGACCATTATGATCATGTAGTCTGACCTCCTGCACAATGCAGGCCACAGAATCTCACCCACCCACTCCTGTATCAAACCTGTGTCTGAGCCACTGAAGTCCTCAAATCATGGTTTAAAGACTTCAAGGTGCAGAGAGCCTTCCAGCAAGTGACCCATGCCCAAGGCTGCAGAGGAAGGCAAAAAACCCCCAGGGCCTCTGCCAATCTGCCCTGGAGGAAAATTCCTTCCCGACCCCAAATATGGCGATCAGCTAAACCCTGAGCATGTGGGCAAGACTCACCAGCCAGACACCCAGGAAAGAATTCTCTGTAGTAACTCAGATCCCAACCCATCTAACATCCCATCACAGACCACTGGGCATACTTACCGCTAGCAAAGATGAATTAATTGCCAAAATTAGGCTATCCCATTATACCATCCCCTCCATAAACTTACCAAGGTTAGTCTTGAAGCCAGATATGTCATTTGCCCCCACTACTCCCCTTGGAAGGCTGTTCCAGAACTTCATTCCTCTGATGGTTAGAAACCTTCATCTAATTTCAAGTCTAAACTTCCTGATAGCCAGTTTATATCCATTTGTTCTTGTGTACACATTGGTACTGAGTTTAAATAATTCCTCTCCCTCCCTGGTATTTATTCCTCTGATATATTTATAGAGAGCAATCATATCTCCCCTCAGCCTTCTTTTGGTTAGGCTAAACAAGCCAAGCTCTTTTGAGTCTCCTTTCATATGACAGGTTTTCCATTCCTTGGATCATCCTAGTAGCCCTTCTCTGAACCAGTTCGAGTTTGAATTCATCCTCCTTAAACATGGGAGACCAGAACTGCACACAGTATTCCAGATGAGGTCTCACCAGTGCCTTGTATAACGGTACTAACACCTCCTTATCTCTACTGGAAATACCTTGCCTGATGCATCCCAAGACCGCATTAGCGGCTCATAGCCATCCTGTGATAAACCAATACTCCGAGGTCCTTCTCCTCCTCTGTTACTTCCAACTGATGCCTCCCCAGCTTATAACAATAGTTCTTGTTATTAATCCCTAAATGCATGACCTTTCACTTTTCACTATTAAATTTCATCCTATTAAATAAAAAATAAAAATAAATATATGGAGATATACCTATCTCATAGAACTGGAAGGGTCCCTGAAAGGTCATCAAGTCCAGCCCCCTGCCTTCACTAGCAGGATCAAGTACTGATTTTGCCCCAGATCTTAAGTGGCCCCCTCAAAGACTGAACTCACAACCCTGGGTTTAGCAGGCCAATGCTCAAACCACTGAGCTATCCCTCCCCCCTTATTACTATTACTCCAGTTTACAAGGTCATCCAGATTTTCCTGTATGATATCCCAGTCCTTCTCTGTATTGGCAATACCTCAGCTTTGTGTCATCCGCAAACTTTATTAGCACATTCCCACTTTTTGTGCCAAGGTCAGTAATAAAAAGATTAAATAAGATTGGTCCCAAAATCGATCCCTGAGGAACTCCACTAGAAACCTCCCTCCAGCCTGACAATTCACCTTTCAGTACAACCCACTGTAGTCTCCCCTTTAACTAGTTCCTTAGCCACCTTTCAATTTTCATATTGATCTCCATCTTTTCCAATTTAGCTAATAATTCCCCGCGTGGAACTGTATCAAATGCCTTACTGAAATCGAGGTAAATTAGATCCACTGCATTTCCTTTGTCTAAAAAATCTGTTACCTTCTCAAAAGAAGGAGATCAGGTTGATTTGGCACAATCTACCTTTTGTAAAACCATGTTGTATTTTGTCCCAATACCATTGACCTCAATGTCCTTGACTACTTTTTCCTTCAACATTTTTTCCAAGACCTTGCATATTACAGATGTCAAACTGACAGGCCTGTAGTTGCCCAGATCACATTTTTCCCCTTTCTTAAAGATAGGAACTATGTTAGCAATTCTCCAGTCATACGGTACAACCCTTGAGTTTACAGATTCATTAAAAATTCTTGCCCATATATTCTTGGATGAAGATTATCTGGGCCCCCTGATTTCGTCCCATTAAGTTGTTCGAGTTTGGCTTCTACCTCGGATGTGGTAATATCTACCTCCATATCCTCATTCCCATTTGTCATCCTACCATTATCCCTAAGCTCCTCATTAGCCTCATTAAAGACTGAGGCAAAGTATTTGTTTAGATATTGGGCCATGCCGAGAGTATCCTTAACCTCCACTCCATCCTCAGTGTTTAGCAGTCCCTCTTCTTCTTTCTTTGTTTTCTTCTTATTTATATGGCTATAGAACCTTTTACTATTGGTTTTAATTCCCTTTGCAATGTCCAACTCTACATGGCTTTTGGCCTTTCTAACTTTATCACTACATGTTCTGACCTCAGTAAAGGTAGCTTTCCTTGCTGATCACTCCCATCTTCCATTCCTTGTAGGCTTTCTGCTTTTTCTTAATCACCTCTCTGAGATGCTTGCTCATCCAGGTTGGTCTACAATTCCTGCCTATGAATTTTTTCCCCTTTCTTGGGATGCAGGCTTCTGATAGTTTCTGCAACTTTGACTTGAAGTAATTCCAGGCTTCCTCCACTCTAGATCCCCAAGTTCTTCAGTCCATTTCCTAACTACATTTCCTTAATTCTTTAAAGTTAGCCCTTTTGAAATAAAAAACCCTAGTCCCAGATCTATTTTTGTTTATCCTTCCATTTAGAGTAAACTGAATTAGCTCATGATCGCTCAAACCAAGGTTGTCCCCTACAACCATTTCTTCTATGAGGTCCTCACTACTCACCAAAACCAAATCTAAAATGGCATCCCCTCTTGTTGGTTCAGCAACTACGTGGTGAAGGAATCCATCAGCTATCACATCCAGGAAAATCTGAGCCCTATTATTATTACTAGCACTTGTCCTCCAGTCTCTATCTGAGAAGTTAAAGTCTCCCATGATCACACAATTCCAATTAGTATTTACTTCATTAAAAACATTAAAAAGGTCTCTATCCATATCCAAATCCAATCCGGGTGGTCTATAGCACACCCCAAGCACTAGCGCAGGACCCACCAAGGTAGAAGAGGGACTTTGTCACACCAGATAATATATTCAGGGTGTACTAGCATAACTGGGACCCCAGTTTTGTGACTCAAGCTTCCCCTGATGAAGCTTAAGCAGATCTGAGATGACAGAATCAGGACCCAAGGATCTTTTATACAATTTCATGTCCTCTTTGGCAAGTTGGGATTTCCTCACGGAACAAAAGGTAATTAGGATGACTCTGAAGGAGCTCCATCAACAGTACTTAGCTATACAAATTAACATAAGGCCATTTGCTTGTTCCTTCACCATTCACATGGAATAAGATGAATTTCACATTTCAAAGAGAGATGAATACCAAGATATCCTGTGTTTACAATTCATTTAAATGCTACGCTGTTCTTTTGATCTCTGAATGATTAGAATACAGTATAGACAGGGACTGTTGATTACATTGTCGACCCTACTCATACATATGTAAATACACAAAAACACAAACATTATCTGCCCACATGTCTTTTGAGGGTTATTTATTTTGCAGGATGTTAAACCCTTTCTAACAATGCATCACATGGGGCAATCACCCCCTGCCTAACACTTTACAGTGACTCTGGCAGTGCCAGAAAGAAAAGGCTGGGCACAGCCTGACTTCACTTTCTTGCTTGTCCCACTAGATCAGGTCTCACTCTTTCTGGATCATGACCCACAAAATGTCTGAAAAGTCCCCCTGCATACCACCATAACCACAGAGAGAGACAAGGTGGGTCCGACTTCTGCTGGTGGAAAGAACAAGCTTTTGAACTTCACAGAGCTTTTATTCTGATCTGGGGAAGGTGACCAGAGTGTCTGAACTAAATATAAGTTGGGACAGATTGTTAATCGTAAGGGGTTGGCACAGGATACCACTTAAAATGAAGTGGTCAACAACAACACTGTAAACAACCATAATCACAATGCTCCGAGGACTGTGGGATATGGCTCATGGGATGGTTTATCAGGGGTTGGGAGCTGGGAAGGGAACACCAGTGCTGCTTTGCAGTGGAGTTTTTCTGTGGAAATTGCTTCTCCCCACCACCAAAGCACCACTTTCCTGGCTTGGAACTGAGCTCCTAGCCGGTGGTGGAGAGCTCTAGGATTGAGTGCTTAGTTGGAGGGGAAGAAGCAGGAAGATAGTAATATAAGGAGGAGAGGGAGGGAGGAGGCTGCAGTCCCCCAGACCCCCGCAAGCTCTCCTTACATTCCAGTGACATAAGTATTTTGCTGAACTCCCAGCTGACAGGGTGCAACCCAATGGGTCCCCGCTTGTGATCCACTTCATACTCCTGGAGGGATTCTGCACCAAAAAAATAAAAATTCTGCAAATTTTATTTGTCAAAATAACACAACAAACACACCAGTTTCAATTGTTTGGGTAAGTTATTTAAACTATAATACAGAAAAAAAGTCAAAATAACTATTCAGCATTTTCTAAAAACACATGGAAGTTAAGTTACAAATAGTTGGTAATTAATACTCTGCATTCCAGTAATAAGCCTGGATTTTCATGTAAATTACATTACAGAACACCAAACAGCAAAAAAAAAAAAAAAAAGGAAATGTAGGGATGTCAAGCGATTATTTTTTTTAATTGCATGATGAATTGCAATTAATTTTTTAATTGTGATTAAGCATGCAATTAATTAATTGCACTGTTAATAATAGAATACCATTTAAATATATTAGATGTTTTCCATATTTTCAAATATATTTATTTAAATTACAACACAGAATACAAAGTGTACAGTGTTCACCTTATATTTATTTTTCATTACTAATATCTGCATTGTAAAAAAAGAAAATCGTATTTTTCAGTTCACCTAATACAAGTACTGTAGTGAAATCTCTTTATCATGAAAGTTGAACTTACAAATGTAGAATTATTTACAAAAAATAACGGCATTCAAACAGCATGAATGTTTAGCATATCTGACACTTAAATACCTTGCAATGCTGGCTACAGAAGTCCCATGCAAATGCCTTTTCTCACTTTCTGGTGACATTATAAATAAAAAGTGGGCAGCATTATCTCCCATAAATGTAAACAAACTTGTGCAGCCAATTGCTAAGACAAACACTAAGTAGGACTGAGTGGACTTGTAGGCTCTAAAGTTTTGCATTGTTTTGGTTTTGAGTGCAGTTATGTAAAAAAAATAAAATCTACATTTGTAAGTTGCACTTTCACAATAACGAGATAGCACTACAGTACTTTTATTAGGTGAACTGGGGAACTAAGAACCTTCAGGAAAAAGTGCAATATACCTCAAGTATACTTTTAAGTGTATAAAACACATGTAGAAAAAAAACAGTTTAAAAAAAGTTTTCCATCCAAACCCAGAAAGCTATAGGACAGATGCACTTCACAAAAATAACCAAAGATTTTTCTATGTACCCTAGAAGTTTGATTATATAATCAGGAGAGGTGCCCCAAGCACGTGCCCTACCTGCTGGCTGGTCTCCATGATCTTTTGGCAGAGGGGACACCCAACAGAGAAGCAGAAGTGGATGGAGCGATTTAGCAAAAGTGCGTTAGCCAAACTGATCTCGCTAAAGCTTCAATTAAGGTACTTTTAGCTCCATCACATTGGCAAAGATCACACTTTTCTCTGGCCTCCATTTCTATTGCCCAGTTTTCCCTTTCCACTCTGTCCTGGATCATCAGAAAAATACCCTGCCAGCTTCCCCAGGTATGCAAACTTCACTTTGCTGAAGTTATCTGGAAATTCTGATATTTTATTCAGATATGTACAATTAAAACTAAACCCTGGGTGCAAAACAGATTGTCCCCTAGTACCTACTTGGCAAAGTAATTTCATTTATATTGAAAGCAATTCTGTTCTACAACATAACAAGGAAGGAACAAGATAGAGGATAGAAACAACCCTATTTTACTCAAAGCCCAGGGTAATCAGCTGTTTAAACATGACAAAAGAATGATGAATTAATGACACCAGTGGTTTCACACCTGAACCATACATAAAACTCACGGTCATGTTGTTATGGTCCAGCAGCTCAACAGAGCAAAGATGAAGAGAATGAAACCAATCAGGACAGTTATTTCATCTCAAATTACCCAGAAAAGTCCAACATATCCATATATTCAGAGAGGCAGTGTGGCCTAGTGAACAGAGCAATGGACTGTGTCCCCAGAGACTCACACATTCTATTCCTGGCTCTGCTATTGGCCTGTTGGGTGACCTTGGGAAAGTCACTTCACTTTTCTGTACCTCAGCTTCCCCATCTGCAAACTGGGGCTAATGATCCTGACCTCCTTTGTAAAGTGCTTTGAGACCCACTGATGGACAACAATATCTCCGAGCTAGGTATTGCTAATTTGTCAGAGAGAAGGGATGGAAAGAGAAGAGGGACATTACTAATTGTGGTGTGTGAAAAATACTCGAGGTCTCTATTATTTCAGCAGGCCTGCACGCTTGTCAGACACAGAAAAATACAGATCCCACCCTGAAACACCTCTCTAAGTCTGATTCAGATAAATTACATATATTTTTAACTTATTATTATTGTTAGTTGTTTGTATTATAGAAGGGCCTAGGGGCCCTATAGGAGAGCAGGGCTCCCTTGTGTCAGGTGTGCCAGACACACACACACGCGCGTGCGCACACGCACAGTCAGAAACACCCCTTGCCTGGAGAACTCACAATCTAAACAGACAAGACTGACAAACGGTGGCAGGGGAAAGACAGGCACAGAGAGAGGATGCGGCTTTCCACGGTCACACAGCAGGGCAGTAGCCAAATCAGGAACAGTCCAGGTCTCCTGACTCCCAGCTGAGTGTCCTATCCAATGGACCATGCTGTCTCCACAACTAAGGCCAGGTCTACACTTAGAAGCTTACAGTGGCACAGCTGTACAGATACAGTGCTGCTGTAAGAGTACTTGTGTAGCTGCATTGTGCCATACGAGAAAGCTCTCCCGTTGACATAAAAACAGCTCAATGAGTGGCAGCAGCTATGTCAACGGGAAAGCATCTTCCGCTGACATAGCGCTGTACACGAGCGCTTATGCCAGCAAAAATTATGTCAGTCAAGGTGTGTTTTTCCCCAAACGAGAAAAGTTTTGTCGATAAGTGCTCGTGTTGACACGGCCTAAGTTTCAAAAGAATTAAGTGAGAGACAGATCTAAATGTAAATGTTTCCATTTACTTCCCCCTTGAAGCCCCAATATTTTTTAGCTCAGCTAGAAGTATTGCTTTGTGAAAGGTACAGTCAGGGAAGTATGTGTTGCTGATATAATGGAAGGTATAACCAGACATCTTTTACTAAATGATTCCAAATGAGGATACTGATGAAACAAAACCACAAAATCATTATGGCTTCTTCATAATTTTCTTACTCAGCAAAAAAGAAACCTTCAACTTTTTTTATTTTTATACCCTGCACCTTACTACCGCATTAGTATTAGGCAAACCTGAGAACAGAAAGAATTAAGAAAGAAAATCTTTGCTGATGATAATATCTCTAGCAATGCAGTCTATTTAGAGAATATACAGACAGTGGAAACTGTTGGTGACAATTATACAGCACATACTGATGAAACAGGTTAATAGGTCAGAAGTTCAACAATGGAGAATTTCAGACCCAGTATCACACAGGAATAAGGACTCAAGAGTGGGGATCTTCTGTATAGTAATTTACTTATCCTTGAACAGATATTACTGTAATTGGGGAATGTGTGGGTTAAATAAGGTGATGTAACACTTTGCAAGTAAGGATCAATAGATCTATGGTTATGACAGTAGCTTAGCTGATCTGCAGAGGGAAGTACCACCCTTTTCATTACCAATCCTAATACATGAATAAAATACATTAACACTAATACATATGTTAATATCAAATGTTCCAGGGCTGCAGAATGGTACCATTTGACCTACCTATGTCAGATGTTATTAATACATCTGCTTGCCAATGCAAAAATAAATGCATCACCCATTTTTTTAATGTTGCTTACTTCACTACCTACTTCACTGAGGTTTAAGAACTAAATGATGTGTGTGATAACAGTGTTATTGCTGTTCAACTCTCAGGCTCACCAGCGTTTAAGTCATCAGTTCACTGTACTTTATAGATTTTGCATGTGTCATGTGTCAGATACTGGCAAATAATTTCTACTTCTGTGTCTATGGCTATATATACTCATTCCTGTAAAATTTCAGGAAATGTAGGGTATTTTTAAAGTATCTATTACAAAATGTATGCATGTTTAATAAAATACAATGGCTTGGTCTTATTGATAGTTCAGTTTTACACACTGTTTTTTTGACAAAATACTTGGGGGGGGGGGCAGGAACTGTTACACCAAACTCTCCACTATCACACTGTCAAATCCCACCCCCCCGCTTTTTTTTTTTTTTTTTTTTTTTTTTTTTTAAATAGAAGACTCACCTAGATTTTTTCCTACTTACCATTTGTGACTTCCTTGGCATTGGTGCTGGTGGTTGGATCTGTGTTGATGTGCTCGCTGTAGGACCAGTTTGTGTTACAGAAGCCTCAGATACAGAGGAGGATTCTCCTTTTGTTAAAAGTAAGTAAAACAATTTAAAGTGGGGACTATGTTTTAAAAGAAGTAAGTTATAAATATACGATGATAGCTATACACTTAAAAACAGTTCATTCTTGTTATTGGAGTATGCAAATTATACTTTTTCCTTCAGGTTTTCCACTCATGGTGGTTCTCCCTAAATTCTCCCCAAACATCTCCCTGGTGTTGAAGACAGTTATTTAAGAGCTTCAATACTTCCGTGATGGAAACTAGAGAAAACCCAAGATAGGAGAGAGGGATAATCAGGCTGAGCAAGATGCTTCTCCATTTCCTTACACAGAGTCATAGGACTGGAAGGGACCTCAGTAGGTCAGCTAATCCAGTCCCCTGCACTCAAGACAGGATACATAACAACTAAACCATTCCTGATGGGTGATTGTCTAACCTGTTCTTAAAAACCTCCAATGACACAGATTCCACAGCCTCCTGAGGCAATTTGTTCCAGTGTTTAACTACCCTGGAAGTTACAAAGTTTTTCCTAATATCCAACCTAAACCTCCCTTGCTTCAATTTAAGCCCATTGCTTCTTGTCCTAGCCTCAGAGGTTAACAAGAACCATTTTCCACCCTCCTGTTTATAACAACCTTTATGTACTTGAAAACTGTTATGTCCCCTCTTCAGTCTTCTCTTCTCCAGACTAAACAAACCTGGAGAAGAGAAGACTGGGAGGAGGGGAGAAGGGGAGAAGACGACAAGATAACAGTTTTAGCTTTAATCAGATGCTGCATCCCTTAATGTGCCCAAGGACAGGACTCCAGACCTCCACACAGGGCCAAGAGAAGAACTCCTATGGCCTTCTGTGAGACACATGAATAGAGAGTAAAAGGATATCAGAGAACTTTCCTTAGCTCTGCAGAGAGGTCAAGGACAAGTACAGAGGAATTATAGTGAAAACCAATGCACGGACGTACAGATTTATAAAAATGGTGGAAAGGGAAACTGAGACCAAGAAATTCCATGATTACCACACAAAGAAAACCACGCAAACTTTTGGGCATATTATATATATAGAGATCATATTAACAAACAACCGGGGAAACTGACAAAAGCCTTGATTCTGCAAGGTACCATGAAGGGATCCACCCCGGCAGGACCCGATTGACATCAACAGGACCCAGAGATCTGTTTATGCATGGCAGCTCCCAGGATCAGAGCCTTAATTACTTTAGAAGAGAAACAGTAAAAATCCTCCTCCTTCGAGGAGGATTAAGTTACTGCAAACTAAGGCTACTTCACTCTTGTTTGAGAGCATCCACACAGGAGTTAACATGCTTTACCGTATGCACATTGATGTCATAACTTCAGTTGATTCACTTTAACTTTCCTGAGTGTCCCCATATAGACTGGCTAGTGTTGTCAAATACACAAAGAACAGCACCAAACTAACTAAAACGCTTTCTCCCCACTCTAACCTATTTCAGTTACAGTGATCTTAGAAGTTTTAACAGTAGGTTTAAAAATAATTCAAAAATAAATGTAACTTTTAAATCATGAGGCCTCTTTATACTATAGTTACCAGACTGTTGCTGAGATCCTGGTCCTCTAGGCTGCCCTTTGTTAGTTATACCAGATGACTTGTCAATCCTATTCAGAAGAAAATTAAGCATTCATAAACCAGAACTTTCAAGTGTGTAGATATCTAATAAAATAAATTTAAACAATTTTAAATGGGTAGGTAATGTATAACTCTTACCAGGACTTCTAACATATTCATAGAAATGCAACTACTTATGTTGTTGTAAAAACTACTTTACCTACGTATTTGCAAATAAGCAACTAGCCCATTCATAGATCCTATTTGATCAATAAATGTAGTGCAAAAGATCAATACAAATTCAGCTGTAACGTTTTGTAAATGAGGTTATTGTCCTTTCATAAATTCTGAGGTTTCATCTAATGTTACTTTTAAAGTTCTTGCGCAACAAAATGCAATAGCTCCCCTAATGTTACCTCTTTTTATTATTATTATTATTATTATATCAAAATTAGAACCAACTGGACCCTTGTTGCTTCCAGCTGCCACCAAGACTAAACATTATGTAAATATCAAGTCTATCAAACAAGTTTAATAAGTCTTGGTCATTAGAATTCCTACATTGTTTCAGTCTTAATACTGACATTCTTGCTATCTGTTCCATAAATATTTCTTCTCCGTTTATGTATCATATAAGACAGTGAACGGCATTAAGTGCCTGCTGTCACTGGCTGAAGATTCGTCTGCCTGTTTTATAGCTTTCATGGTACATACAAGTGCAATTCCTTTAAAAATCTAAGATCATTGAATAAGCTGAAGTGTTTTATGAATTAAATACTAAAAACAACAAATTACCCAGTAGCAGGCTTCTTTTGAGAGATTCTACTAGGAGGTTGTGGTGGCAGAGGAGGTGGTATAGGTTTAGATTGAGGAACAGCTGGTGGTTGTTTTGACTGCTGGTTTAAAGCTTCTATAACACTGGCTGTCTTTGCAACTGGAGGTGGTGGTGCTGGAAAGAGTATATCTATAAAAAAAGGCAAAGTAGAGAGTGCAATGGAATTAAACTTTTATTGAATGCATTATTCTTAGAATCTCAACCACCAATTTCTATCTTACATGATTACTAATTATAATTATAGTTTACTAATGGTAGCAATCCTCCCCTTGCACCAACATGAAAATGAAAACATTGGGGGGGCTCATGATGAGGGAGGGAGCACCACCTCCACCCCTTGACTCACCTCAGCAGGCCACCCAGCCTTGCACGTGTATTTTTATGTCTGGGGTGGGATGGGAGGAGGGCGGGGGGGGGGGGGAACCAAAAACTGTAACTCAAATCGGGGGGCTAAGCTCAAAAAGTTTGAAAACCACTGGTTTAAAGCGAACAGAAGGCAAACATTGGCAGTGCCCCAGTCTTTTCTCAAAACTTTTGGTCTTTGGTGATCCCAATAAATGTTTTGGTTCTGAATTGTTCTTGGTCAAGCCCCACTTCACAAAGCACTTAAGCACATGCAAAGGACGTGCTTAAGCCTCACTGAAGTCACTGAGTCTTAAATGTGCTTTGCTAGCTAGTGATGGATTTAAACATATGCTTAAATGCTTTGCTGAATCAGAGCCTTAGAGTTTATGTTTTATGGAAATTTTGTTGAATAATATTCTGTGAGAAGTTCTATAAAGAGGAATTTCTCCTTGACTGGACATCAATCACAACATGATTTTAGAAGAAATGTTTAGAATTAAGTTAGGTAATTAAAGATCTTTCTCGTCAGAGAGACAAGATGGGTGAGGTAACATCTTTGGACCAGCTTCCGTTGGTGAGAGAGACATGGTCTTCTTCAGCTCTGGCTAAGCTTGAAAGTTTGTCTCTCTCACCAACAGAAGCTGATCCAATAAAAGGTATTACCTCACCTACCTTGTGTCTCTAATATACAGGGGCCAACGCGGCTATAACGCTGCATTTTTCTCTTCAGATCAGTTCAACCAGAGCATGGCAGAATATTACACTATCTCAGACCTAAGTTTTCAAGTTGTCATTTGTATTCCTAAAGCTAGGAAAAATTAAGAGCATCATGCAGGTAACACATTATAAGTACTGCCTCTGTGTAATACTTCTGTTATACAACTCATTAACATTAGAGAAATATAATTAAAACCCTACATAAACAAATTGAGAAATCCCTTAAACACTGGAAATAGAAGGAATTCCCTGCTAAATCACACTGCAGCAACCAATCCCCACTGCTCTATTGGAGGAGACTATTCATACAAATTGCTGGAGGGCGGACAACAGGCCAAAACTATAATTGCCAAAAGAGGAAGCATGAGTTGTGAAAATGGAAAAATAAGACCAACCATGATTAGATGCAGCAGAAGAGAAAAACAGGGGAAAGTGAAAACATACTTGTAGATGTTACACGCAATGGCGGCACAGGAGGATGAATAGCTGGTGGATCTGATGAAGATCTCTGTCTGCTTATATTTTCCACTCCTAATGAATTTGTCTTCCACATTGTATTAAATGAAGAAGTTGCCTGAACACCACTCCCAAGAATTGAAGGGTGAACTAAAAAAAACCAGGAAAATACTGTATAAAAATTATTTGCTGACTATGTGTGGGAAACGTGCTAATAGTCACACCTGTATTTTATTTTAAATGGTGTGCCTGTATACTGTATAAATTGAAGAAACCACCATCATCTTGTAAGCGTACAAGAGAATAAATCATATCTGACTGAAAACAATAAAACAAGTTTCAGGTAAAAGTATTCTTAACTACGTAAGTGCTTGTTTCACGTCAACATTTCAAAATGTGTCAGGTTAATCCATTTCACAGCTTATGAATTTGAGGATGATTAAGCCTTGGCAAAGGCAAAAGCTTCTCAACAAGAAATCAAAAGGTGAGTCCTATGAAAAAAATCACTAACCCGACAGCTGCCTCCAGACAATAAAAGAAAGGGACATAACAAACATGTAAGAGTCTAAGAGCATGCTGACTCAACAGGTAATGTCAGTTCTGACCTGGTCAGGGCTTCATCCAAACTAGGACCACCAACTGTAGCACTTACATGGCATTGCTTTTGTATTTAGAAATGGTTCCTAATTTACTCTATTCTAAGGCTAAAATGCTGTCTCCCTGTTTCACTAAAGCACACTGTAAGCGATCCTTTATAGCAAACATTGTGTTAGTACCATATAATTGTATGCCTACGCAGAGAGCATGATCACCATATTAAGGAAAGATTAAAAACAGTTAGAAATAAGCATTAATTTGCATGGAGAGAAGATACAAAGGGATCAGAAGATTTAAAGAGCATTCTAAAATTAAGAGGATAATAATAATAAAGGCAGCTAAAAAGAGGCTAAGATCAGTGATATCATAATGTTCAATTGGGAAAATGAAAGAGGCTAATGAAATGAACTGCTAGAGTAAAATATACCAACAAATAAATCTTTTTAAGCCAGGAGGCATATTTTCCTGGCATGAGCAGCATTGCATGGGTGCCAAGTTATAAGGGGTGGATGGGAGAAAAATGGTAAATTAATGTTTTGGAAGTGTGCCATTTAATCAGAAGGCAATGGGTGAAATAGTACATTTGCTCAGGCTTAAAATTTAGTCAAAGGGCAAAACAATAATTTTATTTATTCAGTCAATATAGAATAATATCCTCAGCTGGGTTCCCTCTTTCCAAAATGTCTTAACAGCCTTTTTTTAAAAAAACAACACACACACACACACACACGAAATCATGCTAATCATTTTGTATTCTCACTTAATTTCCACCAAAAAATAATACTTTATGCACATTTTTATGCTTGCACCCTTTTATGCTAGCTCATTGTATTGTAGATTTGTAATTTGCCACACCAGAAAACACGAACGGTACATCAAGTCCTAGATCCTAACTTCAGCCATGACGTGATGCTTCCAAGGAGGATGAAAAAAACCATTCACATATCTAGTCAGTTGTGCAGTGCTCTACTTTATGCTGTCTTATTGTTCATTTAGTTGTCAATAAAGTCAAACCTGAGTCAAGTATTCACTCTACACAAGGTGTGTGGACTATGTTATAGGATAGGTAAGAAAGTCTATCCATATACAAAGTCTGAGATATTTTAGTATAGAAGGCTGTATGTATAATACTTTTGGCATTCAGGAAAGATGCCAGATTGCTGATGGCATTAGAAACTGAAATCCTTATCCAGGAAACTATCACACTATAAGGACTGGCTGTGCAAGTTTCTCCAGGCTTTCCCATCTGCTTGACCGGGAGGGATTGTATCTAAAGGTAAGAGTCTTGACTGTAATGGAAGTTTTTGTTATGTGAGCATTTGGCCCTTATCAACAGAAGTGAGACCTACTGATTTCACATAGGCCTTTGAACAGAGGATAATGAGCAGAGATCCTAGTTTTCTGTTATTTAAAAAAACCAACATTCCCCAATAAAAAAAACAAAAACAAAAATCACCTTTTTCCACAATTAAAATGAAATGCTGAACTTTAGTTTCCCTAGCCACAATATATATAGGCATCAGTCGAATGTAATGTTTTATTTATATATTTACAACTTTTAAGCAAGTTCGAAGCCTCCAGTGCTGTCAATCATTATACTAAAATAAATATCTAGAATTGCAACTTGTATTGCTTAAATATACTAAATACTTCTATGTCTGTAGTCTAGATTTCAGAAAATGGTGTGTGTTTTTTAATGCACAAGAACGCTGGAATGATCCAGTCACATTGCACTGTTTCTTTACTGTTGTCGATGGCCCTGCTGTTTCAGTCCCATGTTTTCATTTATTTTCATTCAGTTTATGTTTAGCGCTTTCCCTGTGTTCAACTGTTTGCCTCCAAATGTAATCTCCAGCCTTGCTGCCTACAGTACAGAATAGCACATCACCATCAACGTGAAATTTGTCCATGCGAAACTCAGTGACACTGTCTTTAGGGGTGATTTTTAAAGTTTTCAGCATCTTCTCATAACTTTAATTACTCACATCTGGAGGCTGAAGTGAAATTTGAGATGCATTAAAACATGAACCCCTATATGCCATTGTAAACTCTATGCACTGGAAGCAGTTTACTGGAGTATGTTTAGCTATGTAAATTTAAAGCACACTAAAAAAATCAACCACAAGCAGGAGAGGTTGTGAACACTGAATAAGTGACACTGATACTATAGTAAAATTTAGTTGTTAGTTAATATATGTTTTATTTTTTCACAAAATGGCAAAATGCAAATTCCATGTTTTTCCATGGCAAACGGATTTCTAGGATCCCTGATAATGAGTAATGGGAGTTATGTTTTGGTCAGTTACCAATCCTGTAAAACTCCTACTTCTCCAAATTGTGTATGTATCTTATATTTCACTTTTTATTTTATTTCCAAACTTTCTAGCACAGATTTAAGAAGTGTCTCTAATGTTATCATTGTTTATCTTTCTTCATACTCTCTTTGGCCCCTTTTAAAGAGAAGCATTTCCACAACAGCTAGATGGTTATGGTAGTTCAGTTCAAATCAGACTGACACATCTTTAGGAAATAAAAGTTTTAAAAGTTGGAGCACAAACTAAAAGCAGTTGATAAAGTTGATCATCTGGGCTGTTACTCATTTCTTATAACTAGCTTGAACTTTATTGATTTTATTTATACATGTATTATTGTCACACATATTCTGTATACCTGAACGTATGTAATTCAGAATATGTTTTCCTTCACTAGCCCGTACAATGTAAATCAAATTCAGAATACGTTGTGCAGATTCACTTCAAGTTTAAAAAAACAAAATCAGTAAATAGTTCCAATACCTACCTGTGCAAAGTAACTGTAAAACAAATCTTCAAAATGTAAGAAAAAAAATGTTATGATCCCATTTCTTCTAAAACACTATATTTTCCAGCGTTAGTACCTTTGCCAATATTCCTTGGAGGTAGGGGAGGTGCACTTGTAGTAACAGGTACTGCAGGTTGAATGGGAGGTGGACTGCCACTAAGTATTGCTCCATAGGTTTCATTCTGTAATATACTAGGCATAAAACTTCTTTGTTTATCCTTAGCAATATTTGCTGCATCTCTTGCCAAAGATGCTACATTAGGCTGAAGTTGATTTGATCCCAGCTGATAGAAACTGACAGGCCTGTCCTCTCTCCGATTAGGACTGGGTTGCTAAAACCAAACCGAAACAAAAATACACATGGATATTACATTAGTTATGTTAACATATTCAGCAAAATATAAAAATATATTGAAAAATATACCCAACACTTGCTAGCCAGAGGACTATGCCTACTAACTCTTGAAAAGTATCATACCTGTGTTGCTGCCACTGCTGCCACCACTCCTGACCACACCTCCCCTTAAAGCCACATTTCCTTCATATAATTTAAAAGAAAAAAAATGGTTGTGTACCATTTATTGGATATGTATTTAATTGTAAAAAATGGTATAAATCAATTTGCTATGTAATTATATTTTTAAATGTAGCTTCCTACTTCTCTCTTGCGCCTTCTTTCCTTTCTTGGCTTCAATTACTTTTCCCCCTCATTTCTATAACAGATCATGGTGCATCTTTCATTGCATTTTCCCTAGTGTCTATTTATTATCATCATCATCATCATCACCAGCATCAATGAGATGTATTATGGCAGCACTGAGAGGTCCCAAATGAGACTCAGCTCCCATGTGCTAGGCACTGCACAAATACATAATAAAAGATAGTTCCTGTCCCAAAGCACTTACAATTAGGGATGTCAAGCGATTAATTGCGATTAATTACGCAATTAATTGCACTGTTAAACAATAATAGAATACCATTATTTAAATATTTGATATTTTCTACAGTTTCAAATATATTTATTTCAATTAAAACACAGACTACAAAGTGTACAGTGCTCATTTTATGTTTAATTTTTATTACAACCTATCACAAGAACTGTAGTGCAATCTCTTTATAATGAAAGTTGAACTTACAAATATAGAATAATGTACAAAATATAACTGCATTCAAAAATAAAAATGTAAAACTTTAGAACCTACAAGTCCACTCAGTCCTATTTCAGCCAGTCGCTCAGACAAACAAGTTTGGTTACAATTTGCAGGAGATAATGCTGCCTACACCTTGTTTACAATGTCACGTGAAAGTGAGAACAGGCTTCCACATGGCACTGTTGTAGCCGGCATCACAAAATATTTACGTGCCAGATGCGCTAAAGACTCATATGTCCCTTCATGCTTCAGCCAGCATTCCAGAAGATGTGTGTCCATGCTGATGACTGGTTCTGCTCGATAACAATCCAAAGCAGAGCAGACCAACGCATGTTCATTTTCATCATCTGAGTCAGAGGCCACTAGCAAAAGATTGATTTTCTTTTTTGGTGGTTCGGGTTCTGTAGTTTCCGCATCAGAGTGTTGCTCTTTTAAGACACCTGAAAGCATTCTCCACACCTCATCCCTCTCAGATTTTGGAAGACACTTCAGATTCTTAAACCTTGGGTCGAGTGCTGCAGCTATCTTTAGAAATCTTACATTGGTACTTTCTTTGCGTTTTGTCAAATCTGCTGTGAAAATGATCTTAAAATGAACATGTGCTGGGTCATCATCCAAGACTGCTATGACATGCAATACGTGGCACAATGTGGGTAAAACAGAACAGAATACATACAATTCTCTCCTAAGGAGTTGTCATAAACAGATAGTTAAGGGTTAAGGGCTCTTTTACCTGTAAAGGGTTAACATACAGTACCTGATGACCACCTGACCGAAGGACCAATCAGAGATAAGATTTTTTCAAATCTCTGTGGAGGGAAGCTTTTGTCTGTGTTTCTTTTTTTGTCTGGGGAACTCTTTTGAATCTAAAAGAGACCAGTCATGTCTCCAAGTTCTCCTGGAGTAGTTTCTACTAATTAATAGTGAGTATTAATTAGAAAGGCGAATTAGTCTTATGATTTGATTTCTATATTTGCAATTGTGTGTTTGCTAAAGGAAATTCTTTATTCCTGTTTGCTGTTACTTTGCTTTCACTGAGAAAGAAAGGGGGAGAGGGGATTCTCTCCAGAGATTGATAAGGTTATACCCTATGAGTGTCCAGCTTGGGCTCATAGAGTTTCTGTATTTTCTTTTTGTTCTCTTAATAAATTCTTTTCTTTTCTTTGGACTTGGTTAATTCCTTCTTCTGTGGAAATTCAGGGGAAGGTGAGGGGGGAAGAGACAGTTCCTCCTGGGTTTGATTCAAGCAGTTTGAATCAGGTATCTCTCTCCTAGGAAAAGGGAGGGGGGAGGAAGCAGGGGGAATGGTTTGTTTCTCCTGGGTGTAAGAACTCCATGGATTTGGGGCTCTTGGAATCCCCTAGGATTTTGGGGAAGAACTGTGTCTCAATCCACATTTCCTGATTGAGTGGTGGCAGCTTACTAGATCTAAACTAGGATTTTAGTTTAGAGGGAAACCAAGTCAGGTCCCCACATTGGAGCCCAACAGTTCCAAGTGGGGGTGAGACCTTTGACATGGTGGCATGCGGGTCCTCACCTTGAAACCCCCCAGTTTCAAGTGAGGGTAGACCCATGACAGGAGTTCAGTCACAAATTTAATTAACGCATCATCAGCATGGAAGCATGCCCTCTGGAATGGAGGCCAAAGCATGAAAGGGCATAGGAATGTTTAGCATGGCTTGCAATGCCAGCTACAAAAGTGCCATGCGAACGCCTGTTCTCACTTTCAGGTGACATTGTAAATAAGCAGCCGTCAGCAGTTCCACCCCGGAAATGTAAACAAACTCGTTTGTCTTAGCAATTGGCTGAACAAGAAGTAGGACTGAGTGGACTTGTAGGCTCCAAAGTTTTACATTGGTTTGTTTTTGAGTGCAGTTATGTAACAACAACAAAAAATCTAAATTTGTAAGTTACAATTTCACGATAAAGCAATTGCACAACAGTACTTGTATGAGGTGAATTAAAAATAGTATCTCGTTTTTATCATTTTTACTGTGTAAATATTTGTAATAAAAATAATAATATAAAGTGAGCACTGTACACTTTGTATTCTGACTTGTAACAGAAATCAATATATTTGAAAATGTAGAAAAATATCCAAAAATATTTACTAAATTTCAATTGGTATTCTATTGCTTAACAGTGCGATTAATCACAATTATTTTGTTTACTCAGTTATTTTCTTTTTTAGTTAATCGCATGAGTTCACTGCGATTATTCAACAGCCCTAGTTACAATCTAAACAGACAAGACAAAGAAAGAGTAGGAGGGGACACCCAAACATTGAGGGAAGAAAAGACTTCCTCAAGATCATACAGCAGGTTATTGTAGAGCCAGTAAAAGAACAAAGGTCTCCGAAGTTCCAGTCCAATGTCCTGACGATGCCATGTCTACTGTTTCTTTCCTTTTTTTCATTCTTTCACCTTGCAGCCCCTTATTATATCTTTCTCTTTCCCTACATTGCTCTCTCTAACCTCTTTCCTTTCTTCTCCCCACTTCTCCCACGAAAATCCTTCTCCCTCCGTCTCTCCTCCTTCCCTCAACACCGTTCTTCTCTTTTCTAACGTATGCATCAATCTCTCTCTTGCCCAGATCCATCACCTCTCATGTGTGGTTTAGAAATTTTATCCAATACCTAATAGCTACACCTGTACCCCGATATAACGCGACCCAATATAACACGAATTCGGATATAATGCAGTAAAGCAGCGCTCCGGGAGGGTGGGGCTGCGTGCTCCAGCGGATCAAAGCAAGTTCAATATAACGCGGTTTCACCTATAACACGGTAAGATTTTTTGGCTCCCGAGGACAGCGTTATATCGGGGTAGAGGTGTACTTGCCAGAAACTTATGTTAGCTGAAGGGTCCCACTGACCAGGGGCAACACCTAGATGAAAAGCTATTGCCTAACTCCATAAGCTGCTGGGATATGGGAGAGTGCTGGGATTCCTACCAGTGTGCTCTCCCTCTGCCCTATCTTTTATATCAGGCCTGTTGTATTAATTTAGATGGAATATATGGGCTAATTGTGTTACCAAAACCCAGTTACTATTCAACATTAAACAGTTTTAAACACAGACCAGGGTTTGGTATACAGAGACCTCAGCCTACTTAGTACCACGGTAAATACACCATTAAAATCCTTTTAACCTTTTATTAAAGATACAGAAGAAAAAGAAAAGCAATTAACTATTTTGAAACAATGTATTAAATAAGGCTTTCATTTTAACAAAATCCCTTTTTCCCTTTCCCTTTAGCTGGTACGAGTCTTTAGAAGGAAAAAACCCTAATGCAATCCTAATGAAAGATGGTCTTAACTGTCCTTTTGTGGAAAAGAGAAGAAGAAGTTAGTAGAGATGGACTGGAGCTGTTGTCACTGTTGTTAAAGTCTGATCCTGTTTCCTAGAAGACCAAACAAAACAAACACACAAGAGGGGAGAGAAAACAGCAAAGATAGAAAATGCAGCTTCAATCTCTGGGGTTGACTTTCATTTGCAGCCTCACTGCTGGAAAGATACAGGCAGAGCCCACAGTCTTATCAGATATCAGAGGGGTAGCCGTGTTAGTCTGGATCTGTAAAAGCAGCAAAGAATCCTGTGGCACCTTATAGACTAACAGACGTTTTGCAGCATGAGCTTTCGTGGGTGAATACCCACTTGCATCCGACGAAGGATTCTTTGCTGCTTTTACAGTCTTATCAGACACTCAGAGACCTGGCAAACCTCTACCAACATCTGGCTGTTTTGGGCATTGCTTTTAGTTGCCTCTTTAGTCACAGGCTTACAGCAGTGTTGTAAAGTATTCAGTCTTGGCCAGCAAAGTCAGACACTTATTAGACAGAAAGAAAATGGAGATTGATAGGAAAGAAAAGAAAGAAGATAGGGAAGGAAAAGGACACATTGGTGGGGTGGCTAGGTGGATAATGGAGACACAGTCTCACATCCCAGGTGGTGTTTGGAATTCAGAAAGAGCTGGTGGAGATGGTGATGTTATCTGGTCAGGACACCTTTCAGGATTGGGATGAAGCAGGTCTGGAATTCAAGGAGATGGTAGGGGAGGCAGCCATGATGGTGAAGCTTGCTCCAATAGCCAATTTTTTCCCTAAAGTATCTGACCTTAAGGACCCCAAAAGGGAGTTATATGTGGAATAGCCTGGTCCTCTAATTATTTTGTCCACCAATTAGGCCTCATTCCCAACTCATCAGTTTTGGTTCACTGATTTCTGATTCCACACTCTTCTTGTTTACCAAATATGATCATAACACAGTACTTGAGTTATACCAGGTGGCTTTTTAATTTGGACAAGTTCAGTTTGTCTGTCTGTCTCCCTTACGCATCTTTTCCCATCAACATATGTTGTTATAGGTTACTGTGACCTTTTATAAACTTACACTCGCTTTTCACAGTTGAACTCACAATCAGAGTAAATTTGTAGGCCCAAATATCACCACAGGCCCCAAGTAGTAATTATCCAGTAAGCTTAACGCTCCCCAGCTCCTAATGGCTATAGAAAAGGCAAAGGGACATTTTGTCTCCCTATTTGCCACCTGGCTGCTGTGAGGGTTTAAGAGGAGAATCTACCCTTCATCTAACCTTTGTTTTCAAGGCCTCCTTCCCACCAAACAGGTCCAGTATTTGCCTGCTATTCATATTTTTACCCTGCATCTGCAAAGTAAAATTAAGCAGGGTTCTGCACAAACACAGTGATATTTACAAGAGTTTGTAAACACTTTGCACTCTGCTACCTCTCAGGGAGAGCTATGAGGAGGCTTGGAAGAAGCAATGAATTGGTCGGTCTGTCTGCAGAATCAGTGAAAGTATTGCACTGATTTATAGACTTTCCACATGTGGAAAGTTGTCTTTCCAATCGTTAAGAGCCAGAAAATTATCTTTTTGAAAATAAAGTTTATATAATAGCTAATGACACTTCTTCAAGAAAGCTAAGTACTCTCTATGAATGGATCTTTCAAGCCCTGCCTATCAGAACTTTTATTTTAAAAACCTCATTTCAATTCATAAGAATTCTGCCTGAAAACATAAGTTGACTTCAGGCTGCTATAATTTATTTGTCACAATACAAGACAGCTGTGTACACCAAGTCTTAAATTTAAATTGAATTTCAAATAAAAGATTATCATCATGACAATGCACTTGCTAAAGGCTACAAAAGTTTCTTGATTTGCAGATTTGTACCTATGTGATCAAATGTTGTACTAGAAATGACGGAATGTTCAGATGTCTATGCTGCTCTGGGATAACCACTATTCTAATAATGACAAGATACCTCATTGTGAGCAGTTCGG
The DNA here is from genome assembly GCF_016161935.1 of Mauremys reevesii. Classification (NCBI taxonomy): domain Eukaryota; kingdom Metazoa; phylum Chordata; order Testudines; family Geoemydidae; genus Mauremys; species Mauremys reevesii. The sequence continues at coordinate 178,195,344 of NC_052625.1, read as the reverse complement.
ACAAAAGATTAGAGATTTACGAAGTGGAGCAGCGTAGTTCCTTACTGATGTTTACGTGCACAAGGTTTCTTCCACTTCAAACAAAGGTGAAACTCAAAAGGTACAAACTCCTTTGTTTAAAAAATGCTTCTAGAATACACATACTCTTTAAAAGTACCAGAAGAGAGCTCATTCCACTCCCCACATTCTTATGCAAAATATCACTCAGGCCTATGTAAAAATCTTACTCTACCTTTTAATCATACAATCATTAAAGATGAACAAGCATAATCACTGCAGCATTAATAACCAAACTCTCACAAAGGAAGAATAATACTTTGCCCAATAGCCCATGAATGTACCCAGCAGGGTAACTCCCTTCAATAATAAGAATCCTCAGATTTGGACTAGTAAAGCATTCTGGTCCATAAGAATACAGGGTAACATTTTCAAACGTGCCTAAAGGACTTAGGGACTTGGGGCAAATTAGGTATCCTACTGCTAACTGTCAAACCACAGCATCCCAACTGGTTAAAAATAAGTTATCAAAATGACATGGATGACAGTCAATTATAGGTTTCAGAGTAGCAGCCGTGTTAGTCTGTATCCGCAAAAAGAACAGGAGTACTTGTGGCACCTTAGAGACTAACAAATTTATTTCAGCCTGAGCTTTCGTGAGCTACAGCTCAGTTCTTCGGATGCATAGAATAGAACACACAGACAGGAGATATTTATACATACAGAGAACATAAAAACGTGGAAGTATGCACACCAACAGGAAGAGTCTAATCAATTTTGAGATGAGCTATCATCAGCAGGAGAAAAAAAAAACTTCTGAAGTGATAATTAAGATGACCCATAGAAGGTCAATTATACTAATTCACACCTTCATTTATAATATGAAAGCCTCTCTCCTTCTGTTACTTTAGAATCACTTGTTATAACAAACTTCTACCCTTCAAAATAATTAAGCAATCAATTTGCAAACATCTAGAAGATAATAAGGTGATAAGTAACAGTCAGCATGCAATTGTCAAGAACAAATCCTGTCAAAACAATCTCTTAGCTTTTTTTTTTTTTTTTTGGACAGGATAACAAGCCTTGTGGATAGTGGGGAAACAGTAGACCTGGTATATCTTGCCTTTAGTAAAGTTTTTGATACAGTTTCACATGACCTTCTCATAAACAAACTAGGGAAAGGCAATCTAGATGGAGCTACTATAAGGTGGGTGCAAAACTGGTTAGAAAACCATTCCCAGACACTAGTTATCAGTGGTTCAGTCATGCCAGAAGGGCATAATGAGTGGGGTCCCACAGGGATCAGTTCTGGGTCCAGTTCTGTTCAATATCTTCATCAATGATTTAGATAATGGCATAGAGTACACTTATAAAGTTGTGGATGATACCAAGCTGGGAGGAGTTGCAAGTGCTTTGGAGGACAGGATTAAAATTCAAAATGATCTGGACAAACTGGAGAAATGGTCTGAAGTAAAATGCAAAGTCCTCCATTTAGGAAAGAACAATCAGTTGCACACATACAAAACAGAAAATGACTGCCTAGGGAGGAGCACTGCAGAAAGGGATCTGGGGGGTCATAGTGGACCACAAGCCAAATGAATCAACAGTGTAACACTGTTGCAAAAAAAGTGAATATATCATTCTGGGATGTATTATCAGGAGTGTTGTAAGCAAGACATGAGAAGTAATTCTTCCGTTATACTCTGTGCTGATTAGGCCTCACCTGGAGTATTGTGTCCAGTTCTGGGAGCCACATTTCAGGAAAGATGTGGACAAATTGGAGAAAGTTCAGAGAAGAGCAACAAAAATGATCAAAGTTCTAGAAAAAATGACCTATGAGGGAAGAGTGAAAAAAAATGGATTTGTTTAGTCTAGAAAAGAGAAGACTGAGAGGGGACATGATAACAGTTTTCAAGTACATAAAAGGTTGTTACAAAGAGGAGGCAGAAAAATTGTTCTTAACCTCTAAGGATAGGACAAGAAGCAATAGGCTTCAATTGCAGCAAGGGAGGTTTAGGTTGGACATTAAGAAACATTTCCTAATTGTCAGGGTGGTTAAGCATTGGAATAAATTGCCTAGGGAGGTTGTGGAATCTCCATCATTGGAGATTTTTAAGAGCAGGTTAGACAAACACCTGTCAGGAATTGTCTAGATAATACTTAGTCCTGCCAAGAGTGCAGGGGACTGGACTAGATGACTCTCGAGGTCCCTTCCAGTCCAATGACTCTATGAAAAGCCTAAATTTCAGAAGTGACCCATCCTAACAAAAAATTACAAAAACTTTTAAAACGTCTTTACGAATAAAAAGAGGGGCCAGGGAAAAAAAGACACAGACAAAAGCCCTCCATCTGACAGCTGACATTTATAAACAGAACTCTAATGTGACCTGAGGCAAACTCAAACGCACCAACAATCAACAGTGAATTCCATGTAACTCACAAATGATAACCACAGACTAATAGTCCTTAATTTTCTTTCAGAAGTCCCTGTAGTATAAGCCTAGTGAAGTACCAGTTTTATTACTTTAGCCTCACTGCTGAGGAGCAAATTACTTCTTTAAAGAGATGAAGCTGAGAAGCTGACCAAAACAAAGTGCAGATGTCAGAGAACTGAAAAAGGTGCTGAGCACAGCAGGAAAGCAGAACAAAACAAAAACAAGGTACAGAGCATAACCAAAATGCATGGATACAACAGACAAGAAGATCTAAAGTGTTTAACAACATAATGGAGCTGGCTGGAAGAAAGGTTTATAGCAGGAAAAGGATAGTCTACACAGCAATATGGCTATTATAGCTAATGCTACATAATAAGGACAAAATCTTATCAGGATCCAATGAAGAGTTGCAGCAAATGGCCTATGAACCCCAATCTTTTGCAAAGGACTCCATCACTGAAGACAGTCAAGCAGAAACTGAAGGGAAGGAAGTCGCATTTATACTTTGCAGGGGCTGGCACACAACAGTCAGTAGGGGACCTGGTTCATGCTTTATGCCATTAATGTTGCTGTCAAAGGTCAAAAAAATCAGAAGCACTAGAAAAGTTTCATCTCTCCTGCACTAAGGAGATAAGACCCAAGAATAAGAATTCTGCACAGACAGTATTCCCAACAGAAGTGATATTCCAGTGAAGGAGACATTTATTTCAGAATGACAGGGCAAGGACCATTCAGCTAATCCAACAATTTGATTGCTGAGACATTCCTTAAAGGTGACAAGCAAAGGAAAACAACAGGCTTATACCCTTTTCCCTTTCTTTATGATGTATAAATGGGTGTGAAAAGTTTTGGTTTAAGGTTGTTTTTTTAATTTATTTTTAATTTTGGAAATATAGGTCCTATTTAAGCTGGAAGACTATATAATGACTGGAAAACTAATGAAATGGTGATATTGAAAGAGCTGAACTAATGAAAGTTTAGCTACCAGGAGGGGGCAGGATTTCTAGTCAGAAACTTCTAAGGTAAAACATAGCTGGGGGGGGCGGAGAGGAGGGAGAGACTTTAAAAATATACTTAACTTAAAAGCCTTTCAGGCCTTCTTTATACATCAGAAAGAAGCAAAAGAGGGCATAAACCCATTTTTTAAAAATCCTTTGCAGATCACTTTTAATGCTTCTCAATTTTTTTTTAAATAAAATGAGGGTGGGCCACACTCTTCAATGCTGTGGGCTGGATGCTAATTTTGGGCCAACTGCATGGGACAAATACAGAAATATAATTCCAGTTTCTAGAATCAGATCATTTATTTAGGTTTCAGATTTAGTCATTGAGACATGAATGGTGTTAAGTAGTAATAAAATTAAATACACGTCAGAGAATAGCTCACTCTTAGTGAAAACACTGAGGAAAACGTTTTTCTTGCATGAATATCTCAATTCAACATCAATATTCATTGCTGCAAGTCAGAGACAGCAGCAGAGGATGTCGCTCTCCGGCTTATTGCAAAGTTTTGACTTGACGTTTCATTGCTGAGAATGTGCTTTTGCAAATGTATGTGCTTCCAAACATTGAACACAACTTCAACACAAACTCTAATTTTAACAGATTTCCCACAAAGTGCCTCATTGTTTATGATGAAGTGGAGAGTAAGACATTCAAATCCATTTTGTCTCAGCAAACCTACTAATCCACCTTTACTGCTGGTCATTGCTTTGGCACCATCTGTGACTATGCACAAGCACACTTGGAAACTGCCATATTTTCTCACAGCAGAAGCAAGTACCTTGTAAATCTCCACCTGCTTTGTACTACACTTGAGTCAAACTAATTCCAGTATCTTCTCAAGCACAGAGAAATCCTCATCAATAGTTCAGATGAAAATTAATAGTGGGCTGAGGTCACTGGTATCAATGCTCTCATCTAGAGCTAAGAACGTACATTTTTCAGCAGCTGTCTTGAGTTTTCAGGACATATTATTGTTCATGTCATTTACCCTCCTTGCTACAGTTTGGTGAGACAGTGACACTCAAAATCCTTTTCCATTTTTCCATCCTCAGATGCATGAGCCATCTGGATTGCACACCTTTTTTTACCACATGACCATCCCTAAAAGGCTTTTTACATCTCACTAGCTCAGGGTTTCTCAAACAGGGGTCACCCCTCGTGTAGGGAAAGCCCCCGGCGGGCCGGGCCGGTGTGTTTACCTGCCCCGTCTGCAGGTCCAGCCAATCGTGGCTCCCACTGGCCATGGATCACTGCTCTGGGCCACGGGGGACTTACTGGCTGCCGCTTCCAACAGCTCCCATTGGCTTGGAGCAGCGATCCGCGGCCAGTGGGAGCCGCGATCGGCCGGAGCTGCGGACAGGGCAGGTAAACACACCAGCCCGGCCCGCCAGGGGCTTTCCCTACACAAGCGGCAACCCCTGTTTGAGAAACCCTGCATTAGCTCCAGGAAGACCTCATAAGATGTAGTCAGACTTGCGGGTCATGCAGTTGAAGATTTCATCAGTATGTGTCTCTGCTTTGAAGTTTGTTTGTTTTTTCCAAGTCCTTAACATGAGTGATACAAGACTCTTCAGTGTACCTCTCGCATTTGGTCTTACATAGCATGCTGTAATGTTGGGTGATATACTCCTTCCACACAACTATCACTACCAACTACACAAGACTCTGTGGTTGTCCATTACTTCCAACGAACAAGTCATCTTGTTTAAATCCACTTAGTGTCAAATGCTCTATTCTCCACATTGACTTTTCTTTTCCTAATGCAGCAATTGCACTTACTTGTTCCCTTGCACTTGGATTACCTTTGCACCACTTTTTAATGTGCTGTGTTTAAAATTAATGGACCACACAGCACAACAAACACAACAGGCAGATATGCTTTGGTTGTCGACCAAAGAGAAATGGTCCTTTGTCTTTGCTACATCTCAGAAAAAAACACATTAAGGCAGGGTGCCACCAGAGATCTTTCAAATAGTTCGCACACCCCTCCCACTCCTGACTCAAGATGTGTGCGCTGGTCTTCTATGGCCGTGGGCACCTGAATCTAGCCATAGCTCAGACAGAAGCAAAAACTCCTCGTGGCCTGTGAGTCTTGTACCAGCCCTTGGCAGAGAAGGCCCTGTCTGTCCTTTTAAGGTTACGTGTACACACACACACACCCCTATTCTCTCTCCCATTTCACCTCGCACATGACCTCTCAGACTGGACAAACTTGTGCTCAATGAGAGAGCTGGGAATTACTCAGGACAGATCAGGATTAGTCTGGTCATGTAGTTCATTCAGCTGTTTAATTTGTGTCCACTGGGAAGGAAGAAATTCAAGAATATGGCAGCTGCATTAGAGAGAGAGAAACCAAGCAGTCCACCACATAGTGCTGTCAGATACACAGGACACGGGGCTTTAAGTATGGGGATTGGAGGGAGAGCAGAGTCCAGGGCTGGTTAGGGTTGTTCCTGTTAATAAAGACTACTCCACACCACACTGATTGCAAGAGATGGCACTGATCTTCAATCGGTACATTCCCACTCTTGCAGTGACATGCTTGCATGTGCCCGAGACCCATTCTACAAAATGGCATCCTCCATGCATCATGACCTCACACTTATGGGGCATACAAGGCCGTGACGCATGGAGGACACTATTTTGTAGAGTAGGTCTCAGGCACATGCAGCATTTCACTGCAATGTTCTAGATCTGCCACACATTCTAGGCAGCTGCTACTGGACACATTTGGGGGCTAGACTGAATAATCCCACAAGGCTGAATCCAGCTCATGGGCTGCCATCTGGACTACCCATATAAGTGACTAAGTCTCATTGTCTAATGTGACAGATACTTTACGAGCTTCAGTCCCAGTAACTCCTAAGGGTCAGATATGAAAAGGCATTTAGGCATCTAAAGATGCAGATCAGAACCTAGAGGAATTTTCAAAAGCACATGGGTACTTAACTCCCATTGAAATCAATGGATGCTAGGCACCTACATGCTTCTGAAATCAATGGGTGTATAGACCCTAGTCACTTTTGAAAAATCTCATCAGGCAACAATCTGCATTTTTAGGCATCTAAATACCCTTAACATTTTGGCCCTAAGTTCCATTTTGAAATGAGACTTAGTCACTCAGATACTTCTGAAAATTTTTACGCTAAAATCATCAATACCACCAGCTCAGAATATGGAAAGGAAAATATGCATTTTACAGAGAGGATTCAGAGCTAAGGCCCCAATCCTGCAAAAAACAATGGACATGCTTAACTTAATGCACAGCATTAATCGCACTGAAGTGAAGCCCATGCATAACTCTTTGCAAAACCAGAGCCATTGAGCTCAGACATTTTATACGTATGTGAAGATTCTATAATGAATCACTATCTTTTGAAGGCACCTTTCCTATCTTTGATGTTAGCTTCTGCTATGCGTCCCATAAATACAAAAACTCTTGATTTACTGAAACAAACTGTATTGTGTTCTGCACTAGCTGACTATCACTAAAATACCAGCTTTGGGAAGAGGAGGAGTCACCACATGCCTCAATTTCCCTCCTTTTCATCACAAAGGCACCATCTGATCACGACAAACTAAATTGTTTTGTAAATCAAACCAACAGAAAAAGGCAGACAAACTATAATTCAAGAAATCATTTGGAAACAAAACCACCGATTTTCATTATGGAATTTCATTTGCATTATTCCGCACCCTTACCTGTAAAAACAATGTAACATTTTATCTAAAGCATACAAATATTTTTAAAAGACACGTTTGTAAAGTTAAATGTACAGTGTCAGGCACAAACCTGCAACTTTTCATCCACATCATCATCACTTTCATCCAGATCTTCATGGAGTAACCGCCATTCATATTCTACATGAACATGAGAATTAAATCTTCCCGATAATGCTTGGGTAAGCTAAGGAAACACAATAGTCTGTTAGTGACAATGCCATGTGCAGTAGTTCTGAACAGTTAAAATAGAACTTCCTTGAACAGATGTAAAAATCAGTATATTTTTTTCTTTTAAAGTGCAAAGATTATGTCTTTTAAAACAGAGTTTAGTGCTTCAGAAAGTTATTGGACAGGCAAGCTTGAAGACTGAAATCTGGTTATCCACAGAGCAAATAAACCAGATGCAGCTTGGCCTTCCACTACCCAACAATGCTATGGAGTGAGAGGGTAACTCAGGCCTTATTTGCTTCAATTATTGGCTTCTCTGTTGAGACTCCCAAACAAATAAGTTAACTATTATGGCAGTTTTTGATATGTGGACACCTATCAAAGAGGTACTGGACTGATTTCATCAGTTCGTTTCTTATAGGCCACTGAACAGATGCTGATGGTATTTGCGTGCTGCAAATACTCACTGAATACCCACTATGAACTACTAAATGTTCAGAAATAATTCTATTTATAAAAACAAAATCATATTGGAAGATGCAAAACTTACCAACTCTTCACAGTGTGTATGTTTTAAACGTTTAGCTATATCAAGCGGTGTCTCTCCAGCTTCATTGGCTACAATTCAGTGAGAAGAGAAAGTCACACTGCTATGTGTAATAGGTGACATGAGCACATTATTAAACATGAGGTAAACCTATACTTATGTAAGCACAGAATCACAGAAATATAGGGCGGGAAGGGACTCAAGGCAGGACCAAGTATATCCAGAATATCTCTGGCAGATGTTTGTCTAACCTAGTCTTAAAAACCTCCAATGATGGGGACTCCACAACCTCCCTGGAAGCCTATTCCAGTACTGTATTTAACCACCTTTATAATTAGAAAGATTTTCCTAGTATCTAACCTAACTCTTCCTTGATGCATATTAAGACCATTACGGCTTGTCCTACCTTCAATGAAATGGACAGCAATTGATCTCTGTCATCTTTATAATTGCACTTACATATTTGAAGAGTATTATCAGGTCTCCCCCTCAGTCTTCTTTCCTCAAGGCTAACCATTTCCCAGTGTTTTTAACCTTTCCTCATTAGGTCAGATTTTCTAAACCTTTTATTGCTCTCCTCTGAACTCACTCCAGTTTGTCCACATCTTTCTTAAAGTGTGGCACCCAGAACTAGACACAGTACTCCAGCTGAGGCCTCACCAGTGCCAAACAGAGTAGGAAAATAAGCCCCTATATCTTGTGCCTGTTAATTGATCCCAGAATGATATTAGATTTTTTTCACAAGAAATGAACTGAACTAAGCTGAATAAATGAGCCAAACTAAGTTATTCTAAAACTGATCGTCTTCCCTCATGTTAAGTTCCCCACAGCAGCATCTAGCTGGCTGCTGCTCATTGTGATAACTTAATATAAGAAGCACATTAAGTTATTACTGCTCCCAGAAATCCCACTATGTAGCCTGCTTACAGGCCAGTTAAACAGAGGTATTTTTAGCTATATGGTGTGGTTTCAAAAATTGTTTAAAAACACTAGTTTATGCCCTTTGTTTCAGGGAGGATACTTTTTTTTTAAATAAAAAATTGGATTTTTAAATTCAGATTGGATTTTTTAATTCTGGTATTTAAATTATAATAAATTTAATGTAAACTTGTTTAAAATGAAATCTGCATTTAATACAAAATATGTTAAAGCCTACATTTATTATAATTTAGTTAGAAATGTGAAACATGGTTTGATACAGGAAGTTTATGTATACAAAACTCTTAAGGTTTTTTTAATACAAATACACTTTATATGTATACACTTTATACACACTTTTGTGTGTGTTTAATTAAATTCCAGTTACCATCCTAATGCAGTTTGACACAAATCATGAGCAACAAGTTAATCTAGTAAATAAGCGATATTTCATTCGCCATTATCTAACATACTAAAAAAGTACAATTAATAAGAATCTGAAATATTAAGCTATTATGACACAGAGGCCCAGTGATGGTTCACTACTCTGTGTCAGCAGCTCTTGTCAGGCCTGACATACTCAACACACTCTTATAATCTGTATCTAAAAGGCGGCATGTACTACATCAATGGAAAACTAATAACTCCCTGGTCATTAATATTCTTGCATGATGTATATATGGGGTGTGTTCAAAGAGTTATGGATATGTGCTAGAATTATGTTCTTAAAATGTGTTTGACAATCAGTGCATAAGCCCAGTCTGTCCTAGACAATGGAATGTGTATTTGCTTGGCTGGCCAGCCTGGTCATCAGGCAGAGAAAAGGAAGGTGTATTTACATGATAGTTTTGTTTACCTTTTAAGCTAAACCAGTGAGGGTTATCCTGAGACTGAACTCAACAGAGAATTAACATGGCTCCTGCATCTCAGAAAGATACAGGAGACCAAATCCCCAGGAGGCCTTCTTGACTTGTAGGACAAAGAAAATTCCTTTGGGAATATAAGGGACAGAGAGAGACTCCATCTTTATCCTACATCTAAGATGACAAAGGAACCAAACATTTTGTGCTCTGTGTTGAGGCCTGGCCACTGGGTCTGGTCAGGCACGCCAGACAAAGAATGATGAGAAAACTACATTGGGCATAGTATATATCGTGTTAAGTTAGGTTTTAGCCATTAGAAAATGTATTTTTACTTTTGTTTGTTTGTAATCTGTCCAATCCTTTCTACTTGGTATCACTTAACCTATTGTCCTTCTATTAATACACTTGTTTTATTTTTACTATAATCCAATTCAGTGCTGTGTTTGAACTGAAATAATTGTTGAAATTAAAGTAATATGCTGTACTTTTGTCTCTTTAAAGGAGCAACAAACCTTATTACTCTCCTCAGTGTTCCAGGAGAGGGCTGGACACTTCATGGCAGATGGTTTGGGGGAAATTTGGGACTGGCGGTGCCTTGTGGTCACCCTGCAATTACCAAGGCTGGTGGAGACCAGGGTGGAGCTGCTGTGTTTTAGAAAGGCTGCTGGTATTAGACCACTGAACCAACCCTGCTAAGGACACAGACACTCAGGGAACTACATGCTTGTCAGCTGGATGCTGGTGTCTGGGCTGTGAGCCACAGCAGAGCATTTCAGGCACCCAGGATTACAGGGCAGGTGGCAACACAACCTCTCACTGGTCTGGGTTGAACCTCAAAGTGTTATTGCTATACAATTGCTTAAATAAATATATATAGTTATAGTGTACCATCCTAGGAGGCAAAAGGGTGTACCAAAATTAGAGTAAAGGCTCTATTTAGTTGCAAAACAACATGTTTTAACAGTTATATCAACCAGTGAGACTGCATCTTCCTTTAGATAATGGAAATAGAAATGGAAAAGTTGATTAAAATCGATGATCTAACTCAAGGCTTTCCACCTGATGATTTAAATCGCAAATTTTAATCAATCCACTCTGCTTTGTTTAAACTTGAATTTTTAAAAAAAATCAATATTTTAATCATTTCTAAAAGAATTGAGATATTATACAGTGGAACATGTTACACAATAGAAGGGGGAAATGCAGACGCATTGCTAATCTTCATTTATCAGTGCTACACTTTTCTCAGAGACCATTTGCAAGAGTAGCAAATATTGAAACGGAGTACACATTATCCTTTTACCTATTTCAATAGAAGCCTTCCCTCTCAGCAGCAGTTTGAGGCACTCAACGTTGTCAGTCAAACAGCAGTAATGCAAAGCTGTGCTACCCTTATATGTTTGCTTGTCAAGGTTGCCGCTGTTGGGGAAAAAAGTTGTTTCAAATTAATTTCCTAGCCACATGCTAATAAAGTTATCTTCCCACAAACACTGGAGCAACTAGATTTTCAAAAGACAGAATTAAAGTTTATGAATCAAATTCGCCCCCACTGTAACTCTACGTGAAGTACTATTTCATATAGCTCAAACAGTTGCGTTTTAATAATTAATTATACACTTACCTATTCTGCACTAAAAAGTCAACTATGTGAAGTGAAGTTCGATCAACTGATCTAACTGCAAGGTGAAGTGCTGTTTCATCTTGCTCCTAAATTTAAAAAACACAAATGTGTTTCTTTTGACTATCAGCTCACAAGAATCTTTAGGGAAAACATCTCACATTATACATTGCACAAATTTTACACTGTAACAGTGCTACCCCTCGATACTGATTTCTGCCTGCCTCATAAAAAAAATTAATTAATTAAATAAATAAATAAATAAAAATCACATTTTCCCTACAAGTCTGAATGTAATACTCTTCTCCAGACCTTTAGAGTTTAGAATATGTCAGAAAATATTGGGCTTGATTCTCCTTCCACCCCAGTTTTACACTGATGTAACTTCATAAGCATCAACAGAATGGTTTATGCTGGGATCAGTGAGTTGGAAATCTGGACCACTGTCTCCAACTCCTGGTCTTGCTTATGAATGCTCTTTTCTACAGCAAACTTTACAAGCACTCCATAGTACAGAGAATCTTTTTTCTTACATGTCTGGCTGACGCGTCTTGCTCACATGCTCAGTGTTAAACTGCCTGCCAAATTTGGGGCCAGGAAGGAATTTTTCCAAAGGTCACATTGGCAAGGACCTTGGGAGGTTTTTTTGTCTTCCTAGACAGCCTGGATCATTTGCTAGGATCATCTGGGCACACCCCACCAAATCAATTCTCTGCCATTGCAAGAACCTCGGGCATTAGTGGCATCTTGGTCTCTCCTGTTCTCAGGCCGTGGCACATAACAGTTTAGTCTCCTGAAGACTGAAATGCTTTAGTCCAACTGAGCTTAATAAAAAGAGTTATCTGAGTGACATTTAATGCCCTGTAATATACAGAGGGTCGGACTAGATGATCTAATGTTACATTCTGACATTCAAATTAAATCTATTATAAGAATCTAAAATCAAGTGAAAATGGCAAAAGGCGGCATTTACCACTTCTGGCCTTTATACCACTGTGTATGCAATTCTTTTAACTCTATAACCAGGCTTAGTTAACACTACGCCAAGCTGCCAACTCCATAAAACCTAGAAGAGTTAATGTATTTACAGGAATCGCAGACCTGCTGTGGGAAAATCCAGCTGTAGTTTTAAAAGCTATGGCCCCAGTTCATCCACCCCCTCTTCAGCAAGGCACTTAAAAGTCTCATTGAAGATACTGGGACTTAAGCATGTGCATAAATGCTTTGCTGAATTGAGTCCTAAAGGGTGAATTAATTCTAGATATGGGCTTTTAGAAAGGGGGATGCTTGCAGAGTTCAATATCCAGAAAGGCTGTCCAGCTGACTGTTCAAATTTAAAACTAAATTAAAACAAAACTAAAAATACAAACAAACTGAAGTCCCTCACAGCTGTATAAAACACTTGGAGAATTCTTCCTAGTAACAATAAAGGAATCTATTTTTGAGCCTGAAATCTAGTTATCCCTTTCTTATCAAACTGGAAAGCTCTGATTTATATATAAACATATAAACAGAATTACAAATGTGTTTTGAGAAAGCTTGAAGTTATCAAGCCCAAAAAGAGAGGGGTTTTTTTTTGTTGTTGTTTTTTTTATGTTCATGTTCTTCAATGTGGCTTTTCAGTCAATTAGTAAGCAACATTAGCACTACAGGCTACTTTCTGAACAGTCCAATTATTAGATCTCTTCCTAAGCAGATTACAAGAACAACAAATGTGGAAGACCAAATATTCCCAGAAAAACTGATTTTCAATTCTAATAATGAATGAAACTCTACTAGTACGTCAATCAGATGAATCCAAATGTTAAATTTTCAATATCCTTACATATGCTGTGTTGAAAGATATTCTTGTGTAGAAACTTTCTCCCCTCCCTCCCCAAAGACAAATAAAACTGATTTAAACAAAACAGAAAACAGACTTGAGTTGTTTTTAAACAGTGCATTTTAAATCATGAAAATAAATTAGAGTGATTTTACTTTTGGGGTTTAATTCATTTACTCTATTCTTTTGCTATTACAAAACATGTTATAATAGCAAGGACTTATATGAGTTACTCAAAAATTATTAGTTGTCACTTTCGTTAATAAAAACATGCTGCATCTCTTATTAAAATGCTGGATAGGAAAATTTGCCACTCTTACATGTCCATTGGCTAGTGGAATTTTTTCAGTCAGATCCACACCATCAGTATATACTTGAACCAATCCAAAAATGTCTCTTGCTTTGACTGCTTCACAGAGGCTATGCAGTTTAGCTGCATTGTCAACATGTTTCTTCCGTGCATATTTTCTCTCAATATACTTGGCAGTAATATAATCTTTTCTTGCATTCCTGAAATTGAATATAATTTACTTTTAAAACTTTTAACAGTATCTCTACAGACACACATACATAAGCAGGCAAAAATATTTTAAACAATCTCTAATCTGGGGAAGGGTTGTTTCACATTAATTTTGATAGTCCCCTACTCTCACAAACGTATGTATGACATGCAGTTTGTTTTATTCATCCAGTGTAAAAAACAACTATAGTAGAACCTCAAAGATATGAACACCAGATTGACCGGTCAACCGGACCATGTGAAACCAGAAGTAACCAATCAGGTAGCAGCAAACACTCCCCCTCCCCCCGCCACCTGCCCCCCCTAGCAAATATTGTACTGTGCCTGTATTGCATTTTAAAGATAAACACATCTGGGCTGCCTGTCCCCACCTCACCCCCACGCACAGGGCAGCCCCTTACAGCTAGCTAGGGGGTGAATACACTGGGTCTGCCAGCCCAAGGCAGCCGGAGCCAGCAGAGCAGGAGACTGGGAGGGGGATGTGTTTTTACCCCCAGGAGGGGGACATACTATTTTCTCACACACAGACACATGCACGCGCACACACACCGCCTAGAGGGGGACAAGCTTGCAAGCTCATGCCAGCGATGAGTAGGACACTCAGCTGCTGCTGGAGCCTGACCTGGAGTGTCAGCTGCTGGAGTCTGAACTGAGCTTTGTTCAGCGTTATGAAAATTTCAGAGTTACGGACAACCTCCATTCCTGAGGTGTCCATAACTCTGAGGTTCTACTGTATTAAAGTTATGATGAACTGAACATCCAATATCCTCAGTGATATAGAAAAACACTGAGACATTTGGCAACAATTCTGTCTCTTCTAAAACCCTGATGTGAAATTGCACTCATGATTATACCAGATTTATGCTTGAGAGTCATCTCAAAGCTTCATATGCTGACACTACCCCTATGTAACATGCACTGAGATAGCTTGTTGTTTATACTAGTTGCTTGTGCGGGGGGTACAAGAAACCTTCCTTACACCCCTGCACATACTACCCAGACCTTGGATCCAGATTGATAACAGTAAGCAGGTTCTGTATGCCCACTACTTCCCATAACCAGAACATAAAGGCAGGGAATGGGTGGAGCCTTGGAGCTGTTGGTATGCATGCTGACCAATATTGTCACACTGGTTACCTGTACTTCCCTATCTGTTACTTCTTGTCTTATACTTAGATTGTAAGCTCCTTGGGGCAGGGATCATCTTTTTGTTCTCTGTTTGTATAGAGCTTAGCACAACAGAGTCGGGTCATACTTAGGGCTTCTAGGTGTTACAGCAGGGGTCGGCAACCTTTCCGAAGTGGTGTGCCGAGTCTTCATTTATTCACTCTAATTTAAGGTTTTGCGTGCTGGTAATACATTTTAATGTTTTTTAGAGGGTCTCTCTCTATAAGCCTATAATATGTAACTAAACTATTATTGTATGTAAAGTAAATAATGTTTTCAAAATGTTTAAGAAGCTTCATTTAAAATTAAATTAAAATGCAGAGCCCCCCAGACTGGTGGCCAGGACCTGGCAGCGTGAGTGCCACTGAAAATCAGTTCGTGTGCCGCCTTCGGCACGCGTGCCGTAGGTTGCCTACCCCTGTGTTACAGTAATTCAAATCATAATAACTAATAGAAGACATGAGTTAGAGCATGTTGTTGCTGCTATGTGCCCAAATTACTACCCCCTCTCCCCACCAGAGAAAGGTAGGAGAAGGGAGTGAATTGTATCTGTGACACAGGGCCAGAAAGTGTTACACAGTTAGCTGGCTAATTGACCCAGATTCAACCTTTAGAGACATATTAAAGGATATGTAAATGGTAATTAGAGCCATTTCATGTTACAGAGACTAATGTGTTGAAATGCAAACCTGTACTGTTAGAGAATTAGAGGTAAAACGAATTCTATGTGTTTTCATATATATTCCCTGTTAGATGTTAACCATGTAAACAGATGGTTCCTTTCTGTTTCTATATCTATTAAGTCAGAGATCAAAAGGGAATATTAACACGTAGATGAAAAAAACGGTTACCTACCTTTTTGTAACTGTTGTTCTTCAAGATATGTTGTTCATGTCCATTCCACATTAGGGTGTATGCATGCCGCGTGCACGTGTGTCGGAAACTTTTCCCTTAGCGGCTCCCGTCGGGGCCCCTGCCTGAGCGGCGCCACTGCACCGTGCATATATACCCCCGCTGGCCCAACCCCCTCCAGTTCCTTCTTGCTGGCGACTCCGACAGAGGGGTAGGAGGGCGGGTGGTGGAATGGACATGAACAACACATCTCGAAGAACAACAGTTACAAAAAGGTAGGTAACCATTTCTTCTTCTTCGACTGCTTGTTCATGTCCATTCCACATTAGGTGAATCACAAGCTTAGCTTCGGAGGATGGTAGGAGTCACAGAGCAATTGATCGGAAGACCGCCCCGCCAACCACCACATCCTCTCGGACCTGCTGGTCGACTGCATAGTGGGTCGTAAAGGTATGCGCTGACAACCAGGTGGCTGCTCTGCAGATCTCCTGGACCAGGACCTGTGCCAGAAAAGCCGCTGAAGCTGCTTGCACCCTGGTCGAATGGGACATGACCGCCGGGGCCGGAACACCTGCGAGGTCATAACATGCCCGAATGCAGTCTGTAGTTCAGGAGGAGATCCGCTGCATGGATTTACGAAAGGGTTTGGTGCGCTCCAAGTAGAACACCAACGCCCAACAGACATCCAGGGAGTGCAGACTGCGGTGACTCGCGTCCGCACGGGGTTTGGGAAAAAACACCAGCAGACAAATGTCCTGGCCCAGATGGAATTGTGAGACCACCTTTGGGAGGAACTTGGGGTGTGGGCAGAGCTGCCCCTTGTCTTTATGAAATACTGTATATGGCGGCTCCGAAGTGAGTGCTCTCAGCTCAGATACCCTTCTGGCCAAGGTAATGGTCACCAGGTATGCCACCTTCCAGGAAAGCTGGAGGAGGGAGCAGGTGGCATGTGGCTCGAACGGGGGCCCCATGAGCTTAGAAAGGACAAAGTTGAGATTCCATGGAGGGACTGGGGGGCGTGAGTAAGGGAACACCCTCTCCAGTCCTTTAAGGAACCGCTCCACCATTGGGTGGGAGAACACCGAGCCCCCTGAAAACCCCGGGTGGAAGGCGGAGATGGCTGCCATATGCACTCTGATCAAGGATGTGGCCAGCTCCTGCTGCTTGAGGTGCAGTAAGTACTCTAGAATGGTAGGCACCAGAGCCTGGCATGGCTGAACCTATTGGGGCCCACACCAGCATGAGAACCTCTTCCACTTGGCCAGGTAAGTCACCCTGGTAGAGGGCTTCCTACTACCAAGCAGAACCTGCTGCACAGGGAGGGTGCACTCGCCCTCCAAAGCGTTCAGTCACAGAGCTTCCGTGCTGTCAGATGCAGTGATTGCAGGTCAGGGTGGAGGAGCCGCCCTGTGTGATGAGATCCCGGTGTAGGGTCAGGGCTACCGGGGCTTCAACTGACAGCTCCAGGAGTGTGGTGAACCAGTGCTGGCAGGGCCAGGCTGGGGCGATGAGGATAACTGCCCCCACAACCCCGTCCCTGCGCACCTTGAGCAGGACCTTGTGCACCAGAGAAAGCGGGGATCACGAACACGTCTGCTATTGAGCCCGGGCTGCGGCCCTGGAATGAGAAGAATTGCGGGCACTGGGTGTTGCCCCGGCAGCAAACAGGTCTACCTGGGGAAACCCCCACTTGCGGAAGAGCGAATACATGACATCCGCTCTGCGCGTCCACTCGTGCATGCGGTACGACCTGCTGAGGTGGTCCGCCAGTTTGTTCCATACCCCCAGGAGATGTGACACCTTGAGGTGAATGGCATGGGCTCTGCAAAAGTTCCAGAGGAGGAGAGCCTCGTGGCAGAGCGGCGAGGAACGGGCTCCACCCTGCTTGTTTATGTAAAACATGGCGGTCGTCTTGTCTGTCCGAACTGTGTCACTGTGACCACTCAAAGTAGTGTGAAAAGTCTGGCAGGCTAAACAAACTGCCCTGAGTTCCTTCACACTGATATAGCGCGACTGCGACCACAAGCCCTGAGTCCTGAGGTCTCCTAGGTGAGCTCCCCATCTAAGGTCTGACACGTCCGTCACAAGTGTCAGGTCTGGCTGTTGTGCAGCAAAGGGGCTGCTTTCACAAACCACGGTCTGGGACAGCCACCACCGCAGGGAGTCTAACACGTCCTCCAGGGCTGTCACTACCAAGTCCAGGGGGTCCCTGCCTGGGCGGTATACACGGGCGAGCCAAGCCTGCAGTGTCCTGAGTTTCAGTCTGGCATGCTTGACCACATGTGTGCATGCTGCCATGTGGCCCGGCAGCATCTGGCCGTTGTAGTGGGAAACTGGCACAGGGAGTTCACTGCTTGCTGGATGGCCAGGAATCGTGATACTCGGAGGCTCGCCTTTGCCTGTACTGCATCTAGGACCGCCCCTGTGAATTCCACTATCTGCGTTGGAATGAGGGTGGACTTGGGGGTGTTGACCAGGAGCCCCAGTGTGCGGAATAGTCTCAGGGCCACTTGCACGTGGGACCGAACCTCCAGTCGTCGAGGTATGGGTAAACTCAAACCCTCTGCCTCAGTAAGAAGGCTGTCACCACCGCCATGCATTTTGTGAACACCTGTGGTGCCACAGCTAGGCCAAACAGGAGAACTGTGAACTGGTAATGTTCTTGGTTCACAATGAGGCACAGGAATCAGCGATGTGCTGAGGGGATGGTGATATGAAAGTACGCATCCTTCATGTCGAGGGCAGCGTACCAGTTCCCTGGATCCAGGGAAGGGATGATGGTGCCCAGAGAGACCATGTGGAACCGGGCCTTGACCAGGAACTTGTTGAGCCCTCGCAGGTCCAGAATGGGTCAAAGGCCTCCTTTGGCCTTGGGAATGAGGAAGTAGAATCCTTTCCCTCTTAAGTCCTTCAGTACCAACTCTACTGACTCCCGCCTCTAGGAGCTTGCAAACCTCCTTTTCCGGGAGGTGCTCATGAGAAGGGTCCCTGAAGAGGGACGGGGAAGAGGAGTGGGGGATAGGCAGGAAGGAGAACTGCAGCCTGTAACCACTTTGCACCATGTGTAACATCCAGTGGTCCGACATAGTACTGGCCAAGCACAGGAGAAGCGGGACAGGCAATCCAGGAAGCAAGGGGATGGATCCGGTGATTGGTCCAGTACGCTGTCCTGGTTTAGGGCCAGGCTGAGACTTATGCTGGCCGTGGCTCCAGCCTGGCCTATTGGAGCTATTGTTATCATCATTACGCTGCCTGCTGTTATCCCCATTTCGCCTGTGGTAGGGCTCCTGCCTAGGACGAGGTTGGTAGCAATGCTGAGGAGGCGGCTGCGGATTGAAGGGCTTTCTTTGGGTCGCCTGGGTGTGCATACCCAGCGACTTCAGTGTGGCCCCTGAGTCCTTGAGGCTATGCAGCTTTGCGTCCATCTGGTCCGAAAAGAGCCCAGACCCTTCAAAGGGGAGGTCCTGGAACGAGTTCTGGACCTCAGGCGACAGACCTGACTCCTGCAGCCATGTCGAGTGTTGCATGACCATGCCAGATGCGATTGTCCTGGCCGCCGCGTCCGCCGAATCCAAGGAGGCCTGGAGAGAGGTCTTCACTACGGCCTTGCCTTCTCCACCAACGCCGTAAACTCCTGTTGGGAACCCTGTGGGAGGCTGTCTTTAAACTTCCCCACTGCCGCCCAGGAGCTGAAGTTATGCCTGCTGAGGATGGCCTGTTGGTTAGCAATCCTCAACTGGAGGCCCCCTGAGGAATACACCTTCCTGCCAAACAGGTCCAGGCGCTTCGCTTCCTGGGCCTTAGGGGCTGGGGTCTGCTGCCCATGGCGCTCTTTCTCGTTTACCGCCGAGATTACCAGGGAACATGGGCTTGGGTGGCAAACCAAGAAGTCGTACCCCTTTGACAGGGCGAAGTACTTGAATTCCACACCTTTGGCTGTTGGAGCGCTGGAGGCCAGGGTCTGCCATACAGTCTTATAGTTCGACTGTATGGTCTTAATAAGCGGAAGTGCTATTCCGGCTGGACTCTATTGGCTCACGATGTCCACCATGGGGTCCTCCTGCTCAACCGTCTCCTTGGCCTGCAACCCCAAGTTATGAGCAACCCCAAGTTACGCAGCAGCTCTTGGTGGGCTCTGTGGTCTATTGGCGGAGGTCCTGATACCGCTGTGCCTGCCACCGCTTCATCCAGGGATGACGATGTCAGCAGCTGCTCCACTTCCTCCTGCTAGTTCCCTTGGTCCCCCTCCCCCGAAGGAGCGGCATCCAGCTCAGGCCTGGACAGCTGACCCTGGGGCGGCACCGGACTCGGTGCCGGTTTCTCCGGTTTCTCGCTCGGCGATGGTGCAGGCAGTCTGGATGCCGTGGCTTCCCGCACGGAGGGGCATCAGTGTGGGGACCGGGACTGGTGCACCGAGTAGCTGGCCCTGGAGGGAGCCCCTGGCCGCTGGTGGTAGGCCCAGGGGGTCCAGAAGAGCCAGTGTCCCAGTGGACCCCACTGGGGTTGCCACCCATCCTGGTGATCTCTGCTGTCCAGTGCCCAGTGCGGGTAACTGTATCGGCCCGAGTCGGCGCCAGACTCTGGTGTGGCCTTTGCGCTCGGCATCACCAATGCATTCAACCTATGCTGGCAGGAGATCAACGAGCGGCTTCTCGCCGATCAGGACCGGTACCACTGCTCGTGGGACCTGGACCGGTGTCGATGCTTCCAAGACCTGGACTGGTGACTTCTGGATGCCTTTGGCAATGGTCAGCTCACCTTCTCTTGGTGCCAGTCTCTGGAGGGTGCCAGAGAGCGTCGGGTCCCTTGCACTAACCCCGTGCGCTGACTCGTCTCCGGTACCGAGGCTTCCCTCTGTGTCAGGGGTAACTGAGAGTCCGCAGACTTCACACTCGACCGGGACCAACGCCAGGAGTGATGCTGAGACAGTGACCTTGAATGGCGCACCATTGCTGGCTTTCCCATCGACGGCACCTTGGGCCCGGGTGCTGCAGGCTTCTCCCTGATCGGGAGGGGGCTCACTGACAACCTGATGAGGTCCTTTGCCACCTCAAAGGTGCCAGGCATGGAGGGCTGATCCATTACTCCCTCGAGCCAGTTGTCCTCACTGAGTTCACTTAGGACTGGACTCAGAGGAACTTGTGGTGCTGGTGCCACCGGTGCCGACACAATGTCCATCCCACTCTTTCCGGTGCCCGGGCCCTTAGATGGCGCCGGTCTCCTTTGTGGGGAATATCCGCGCCCTTCTTTTGGCTTGGCCTTGGGCCGCACTGGGGAGGATGAGCGGTGCCAGGGCCTACTTTTCTCTGGGGCCGATGGCTTGCGGTGCTTGCCCGGCACCGGGTCTCTTGACAGCTCTGGGGCACTCCGCACTGAGGAGGCTGCAGCGCTGCCTCCATCAAGAACTGCTTCAAGCGAAAGTCTCTCTCTTTCTTTGTTCTAGGCTTAAACGCCTTGCTAATCTTACACCTCTCTCTTTAGTGTGCTTTCCCTAAGCAACGTAGACAGGAGCCGTGGGGGTCAATAACCAGCATAAGCTTGCAGCACGTGGCGCAAGCCTTAAACCCGTGGGCCTGCACCCCGCCCCCACAGCCCGGGGCGGGTGCTGGAAGCCTCCAAGCACCTAATCTATTAAGTATCCACACAACAGAATGCTAATGAAATGATAGGAGCTAAGTACTCTAAAGCTAAGGGATTGCTTCTCGTAGGAGAGCAAGAGGTTGTTCCAACGCAACCACAGACAGTAAGAAGGAACTAGAGGGGGTCAGGCCAGCGGGGGTATATATTCCTGGCGCAGTGGCGCCACTCAGGTGGGGGCCCTGCCAGCCCAACAGGTACCACTAAGGGAAAAGTTTCCAATGCTCGTGCTCGCAGCGCACATACACCCTAATGTGGAATGGACATGAACAAGCACTCGAAGAAGAATTGCATGTAATAATGTCATTGTCTATATTTCTCTCTGAAGTTTGTAGTAACCTGTCTATAAATTGCTTAATTGATAATTATCTTATGCTGATGAATGCAACTAGTTACCTGTGTATACACAGGAAATAGGTAATTCTACTTCAAAGACACTATTCTTCACCCAAGGAACTCTTGCTGTCAAGAGACTATCAGAGCTTGCCAGAAAACTATAAAAAACTCTTGGGACCTGATCCTTTCATGTCAGATCTGCTTAAGCTTTATCAGGGGAAGTTTGAGCCGAAAGACTGAGGTCTCCAGTTCCATTCTGAATCACCCTGATAGACCATAGGTACGGTCCAATGTCCACTAATTCTGAAAGAACTCTTTGCAATTCTAAAGCTCACCATCTCTACTATGAAAATGACCTAAGAACTCCATTCATGTCTGTATGTAAAATGATCTTTTAACCAATACTCACTCTCATTTTTTAAAAAATTTTAGTTTAGTTGATAAGAATTGTGTAGGATCTGAAACATTCATTAACCTGGAGGGTAACGTGTCTGATCCTTTGGGACTGATAGAACTATTTGTATAATGACCAAGATTTCAGTAATCCTCATCATATTTGACTTGGCTATCCGTGAGGAAGCCCAAGGCTGGGTTGCTTTAAGGGAATTGTGTTTTTGGCTTCCGGGTAACCAGTAAGGTATTGCAGAAGCTGTTTTGTTGCTGGCTTGGTGAATCTAAAGTATGAGAAATAACAACCAGTTTTGGTGATTGTCTGCCCCATTCTTTGCACTTTGCCCTAACTGAGCAATCTCAGCGTGCCCCATCTGGGACCCTGGGCAAATTGAGGGAATTGTATCTCTCAGAGGTATAATTCCTTACCTGTTGTGGTCTTGAGGTGGTGCAGATATATACTACCCTATGCATAGAGAGCTTGTGCCAAAGCCACAATTTAGGCCTTAGATAGTATACTAATGGGTGTATCAAAATTGATAGATTAGACAATTCAGAGTAGATATACAGGATGGAGTCACTGAAAATGAAGGTAATTATTCCTTCAGCATTTGGAAACTGTCTACTCTTTCTTTTTCTTCTACTTTAAGTTAGTCTATGAATATATTGTATAATTTAATATCTAAATGAAGAGGTCAGTATTACAACATTACCAGCTCCTAACAAGACATCTAAAGAACAGAGAATGTGATATTAAAATACTTAGTCAAATACAAATGAAAACTGCACCAAATTTAAAACACTTCTATGCTTCTACTCTATTGTTTTACATTATTACGTTTGAAGTTAATTGTTTTTAAAATCTGCTGTTAAGAATTATTTAATGTATGATCTGTAACAGATTACCGAAAGAGCGATGGCAATCAGAGCAAGTATGCTTTGTTCAAAGCTTGTTCTCCTGGTTTTAATTTTTTCATTATCTATCAGGCTGTCAAAGGAGCAGGAAGCTTGTATGCTTCAAAAATCCTCTCTTGTCCTTCTTAGATTTTCATTTTGTTTAACCCTTCCCCTTTCTTTCACAGTGCTTAGCCATTCAGATTTATTTGAGCGTTCCTCACAATGTTATTTGTAGTACAACTGTTGAATGCACATTCTTAACTGTTGGTGGGTAACAATTTAAATTAGAATTCAGATGTAAAGTCAGATTCATATGAAGTGTTTTGTTAGAAGTTGCTTTTAATTAAACAGATTGTTTTATCTGGGCCACCCACCTAAAAAGATTATCTGGCATTTTTGCATACTGTTATTGTGCACATATCCCAGGAGATTTAGTTGGGCAGATGAGCTGTATCACACAGATTAATTTCCTATCCTTTAAACAGATGACAGTGCAAATGCTTTTCATAGACATGAATCATTAATATGAAAAAACAGCTTTGTTTTTTTATTTGTTTTCTGTTAAATTGCACCTTCCTTACAGCACCAAACTAAAAAAAAAATGGTGGGCAACAGAGAAGAGCCAGATGGCTAGTGTTCCCTGATATGATACTGCTGAGCTAGGGCAGCTTCTGACTCTCAGGGAGCTCACTTCACCTTGGGACAATTTTTTTCTCTCTCAGTTCATGCAGTAGGGAAAGGGAGGGGGTGAAGCTGGGACTTTCAGACCCTGATTCTGCGAGGTACTAAGTAAAGTCATTGGGTACTGAAGGTGCTCAGTGACTCTCAGCAGGCTTCAGAGTAGCAGCTGTGTTCGTCTGTATCCGCAAAAAGAACAGGAGTACTTGTGGCACCTTAGAGACTAAAATTTATTTGAGCATAAGCTTTCGTGGACTACAGCCCACTTCTTCGGATGCATAGAATGGAACATATATTGAAGAGTTATATATACACATACAGAGAGCATGAAAAGGTGGGAGTTGTCTTACCAACTCTGAGAGGCCAATTAAGTAAGAGAAAAAACTTTTGAAGTGATAATCAAGATGGTTTGATATGAGAATCAAACTGTCTGTACCGGGCTATCTTGATTATCACTTCAAAAGTTTTTTCTCTTACTTAATTGGCCTCTCAGAGTTGGTAAGACAACTCCCACCTTTTCATGGGTGTGTGTGTGTGTGTGTGTGTGTGTGTGTGTGTGTGTGTGTGTGTGTCCCCTCAATATATGTTCCATTCTATGCATCCGAAGAAGTGGGCTGTAGCCCATTAAAGCTTATGCTCAAATAAATTTGTTAGTCTCTAAAGTGCCACAAGTACTCCTGTTCTTTTCTCAGCAGGCTGTTCTTCATTTTAGTGTCTTTTTGTATTTAACAGTGTAGGAGATAACATGGGCTTCAATCCTTGGTCTCCTACTATAGCCATGCCCTGGGGACTTCAACATCCCCATCAGTCAGTGTGAGTTTGTCCCATAACTCGTAAGGTATAATGGAGGGACTCAGTAACACATAACCTTCACTACTGCAGAATCAGAGGTAGGGGGAAATGAGGTGAACATATACTTTACTGATCATTAAGGCACCAGAAAAAGGTTTACATTTGTGGTGAAAATCGAACCAACAGTCACCCAACATGAAGTGCAAAAACACGGTAAGCAGCACAGAAGACATTCCTGATGCCAATTTAAATACTTTCTGTTTTCAACAAGTAATGGATCTATACTTACATATCGCTGCTTGGATTAGGTTTGACTGTCTCATCAGCTGGCAGACAAAATTCCATAATCTCATTAAAACCAGCATTCCCAATATTCTTGGCAAGCTGTTAAAAATAAATACCTACGTTTCAAACAGATATGTTCAGTAACTAGCCATAAGCACTGTGTAGTCAGAGAACAAGATAAATGGAAATCAGGATTCGGGGGTTTTAGTCCTAGTTCTGCGACTGACTGTTTGACCTTGAACAAGTTATATGGGTCTCAGTTTACCCATCTCTAAAACCAAGACAATACCTTCCTTTCCCTCAAGAGTTGTCTTCACGATTAAGTACCTGATCCAAAGCCCACTGAAGTTAACTTCAATGGATTTTCTTGACATTTAAAAAACACTTTGAAATTCTCTGCTGAAAGATTCAATGTAAGGTAAGAGGTAAACAGTGGAGAAGTACCTGAATTCCTCACATGAAAGGCACTATTTAAGTGCCATATAGTTGTATTCTTTTTAAAAGGAACTTACTGTAAAGACAGCCCTGTTAAGCACCAAAAACAATCACTCTTTTATTAATACAAATTCTAATACCAGACAAATCGTTTCTTCAGTAATACAATGTTTTCCAGTGAACTTTAATTTGAGAAAGGAACATTTCTTGCTTGTATTTTTCAAGAGGTAACTTCAAAGTCTGAAAGAATATAATTCAAATGACAAAAATATACAGGGAGTGGAACTCGCTCACTATTTTCCTACGATTTTATAAATTAATAAAAATATTTACCAAAAGTTCAGATGTTCCCAGCACATCTAATGTGAGTGACTGCATTCTGGAGTAGTGAACACCAAGTTCTCTATGGATTCCTGAACATTCAATGCAAGTCAGAATTCCCAGATTTGTTGAAAGCCAGGTAGGATCTGAAGCAAAGAAAAAAGAAAAAAAAAAGCATAGAACTAAAGTTTGGTTAGGTAATGATTGCACTGTAAAGATTAATAATATGGAAATGAAGTCAAAATGTGAGCTTTAGATGTTAAATTCCTTAGGAAGGGGTCTGTGTCCATCTCTGTGGCCCCTTAATGGAATTGCTCTTATGTATACAGTTACTCATGTGCCTCAGTCTTTGCAGGATTGGGGGCTGTATTTGTACAGTAGCTAACATTATGCGACAAAACTCCAGATTAGGGCCTGAGGCTGCTATTGTAATATAAGTAATAATAATACCTAGCTTATGTGATACAGCATGGCCAGAGGGCAGCAGGAGAGTGTTACAAGGGAGCCTTATTCCCTGTAAGGGGAAGAAAGTTTGCTATAGATTAACTAGAGCACCAGAAGCCAATTAGAGCACCTGAAGCCAGTCACATGATAAAAACTCCTGCTTCAATCAGACAGTGTGGGAGCTGGAGCAGAAAGGATTGGTATTGGAGCAGAGAACAGTTTGAAGGAGTTGGAGCAGAGAACAGTTTGAAGAGAAAGCAGAGGAAAGTTTGGAGAAGTGCTGCGGTGGGCTAAGAAGTCCAAGACCCTAGGAAAGGGGCACCTGGCTTGTGCAGAGGGAGGGCAGGAAGCCCCCCCACAAGCTGAAGGGCAGGAGAGGGAAGTAGCCCAGGGGAAGGAACCGCCAGTTCAAGTGGTTCACCACTATCCTCAGGGCCCCTGGGCTGGGACCTGGAGTAGAGGGCGGGCCCAGGTCCCTCCCTCTCCACTCCCCTCCTCAAAGACTAGTGGGGCAATTAATATTCCAATTCAGGGGCAAGAAATGGTGCCCTGAACCCCCCCCAAAGAACAGAAAGTGTGAGACCCATCATAATAGTGCCGGCAATTTGCCACACTGCCCATTTTTGTTTTCTGGAGTATATATTTTAGTCTAAGGGCAACAGCAGTAACATGAAAATAAATACTTCACCATGACACAAAGGATCCTCAAGAAAACATTTCAGAGACATTAAGGAATCTCTCTCTACCTAATACTCATCTCTTCACAACATTCTCCCTTTCTTCTTTTCCCTACACTTCAAATGAAAATCATTCATTTTTTAATATCTAAACAGTTCTGTAACTCTAACAATGTTTGACCCCAGCTCCACTGAACTAGCCCTTTCAGAGGCAGAAGGACTGACTCTTCTCATACTAGTTTGTAGCGGGGTGGTCATCCCGCTCCACTTAGAAAGGGGTTAAAGGCAGCCAAGCAAGGCTGGTTGGGTAAACAGCCACCAGGGTGGCCACACCCAATTAGGGTCCAGCTGACCCTGATAAAAGGTCAGGCTGAGGGAGTAAGAGACTCTTGCTCCAGCTGAGGAGCAGAGAGGACCAGGCTGCCTGGGAGAGTAAGCAGGGTATCTGAGACAGGGCAGGGCTGGGAAAAGGCAGGCAGAGCTGGGACGCTCTGGCCTGGTGAGTTCCCAGGCTGAGGCCTTGCTAAAGGCCAGGGGAGGTACTAGGGCAGCAGGGAAGCATCTGGGACTAGAAAGGCAGCAGGTCCAAACCCTTTGCCGATGATGAGTGGCCTCTTCAGACTGCAGTTTGCCCCTGAGGGAAGGGGCTAGATAAGGACTGGCAGTGTGTCACTGAAGTGAGATGGGCTTAGGGGATTGGGGTTTCCTGGGGAGGGGAGACCCAGAGTGTGGGGGCACTGCTGTGGGGCTGCACCACAAAGTAAGGGGCACCAGGGTCTGGGAGGGACAGAGGGCCTGAAGTGCTCAGTGATGGAGATCAGGAGAAAGCAGGCACCAGTAGGAAGACACCGGCCAACAGGAGGCGCTCCGAGGCTGGAACTGAGCTAATTCCCGGATGACCAGCAGGAGGCACGGCAGCAACACAGTTATACACCAAACTAACTAATTAATTGAGTTACTACTGATTCAGATCAGTGAAACGAAAAGAACAAGAAGATCTGGTGTTTTCAGCTAAAGTGACAGTCACTAAAGGAAGTAGTGCTTCTGAGCTATGTCATATAGAAGAAAGTGGGAACAGCAGGAATTAAAAACTGTTTAAAAAGGATTACAACAGAATTTCACTGATCAACAATATCAATCAAGAGGGAAAATTACACACTGCAAAGCACAGTGAAGCAGGTGCACTGTTTTCAAATGAGCGTACAGTCTCAGAATCATTCTCTGGCCAGTTCTCAAAGCCAAGCAGAACAATTAAAAAATAAATATTAACAAAAATTATTAACAGAATGTATGTAATATCTTAGTATGACTTCCAGTTTTACCAAATTTACAGTAAAATTTAAATTATATAATGGAGGGCTCAACGATAATATATGATATTGTAATTACTGCATCAAAAGTAACATTAGCCTCGCTAATTATCAGAATCTATAGGAGAAAGGCAAAAAGCTTTTTTTAAACTGACAATAGGATATAGCAAATCCATCTTAATGAACTTCTACAATTACGTTGTTAGCATATTCTGCTAGATGGGTAATTGAATTCAAGAGAAAAGGGAATAATATCAGTCAACAGCTTAAACACTCTTAATAGAAATATAATTTTACCAATTAGAAATGCACTGAAAGAATACTTTAAATTAGTCACCTTGTGCTCCACAGTCACAACACACATCATTTCCTGTCATCCTCTGAACCTCAGATATAATTTCTTTTGTCAGTTCTTGGACAATATTATTTTCTCCTGTGTTATCATCACCTTTGAATGCATTATTTAAAGCTTCTTCTTTGCTGTTCTGTAGCACAGATGTCCATCTAAAAACAATAGCAATATTTTGCTGTTCAAAATGTTATAGGCATCTAAAGTTTAATGAAACTTAACAGTAGAATAGCAACACCAGAAACAAAAGTAGTGAAGTAACTCACATTTGACACTCTTGTTCATCTTCTGCTTGAAAGTGATAGGTTCTGTCATCTGCATAACAATATATATTGAATACTGAATATAGAGATATGGTCTCAGAAATGCTATAATTTGCTTATAATTGACTATTGACCTCTCTTTTCTCACCATTGGAAAGGCGGTAATTGGGTGGGGAAAGGCGGTAATTGGGTGGGGGAAAAAAATCACATTTAGGTGACATTCACCGCTGTGTGGAGGTCTTAAGTGGTTCAACAGACCTTCTGGATAGGGGTGAATTTTACCGATATTATGTATATTAGACATTTACATCTTTGTTTAGAAGCCATCCTCACTGCGCCTTCATATTGTAGTTTTTAAAATAGCTGCTGTCTTCCTTTAGAAACTGACTTCATCATGTAGAAGTTGTGCCTTTACCATACAAGCCACAGGATAAAATAACAACTTTTGCAAAGAAGATAAGTGAAGACAAGTCCATGGGGGAACAAATAAAAAAAGCCAAACAATTTTTTTTTGTAAGTCATCTGAGCACATAAAAAGAATCTGAAAATTTTGTGAGTGAGTTTTCCTGCCTTGGTAACTCAAAAATGGCCTAATGGACTTTTATTAAAGTTTTCAGGCACACACACAAAAAAGTTCACCTCTGCGCTAAGAGCAGATATTAGGAATTTCAACCAAATGGCAATTTTTTTTTTAAAATCTGATATGAAGGACTTTCCTCTGCTTCAATAACTATAACATCATTACCATAATTCTATAATAACAAATTTACAATTGACTAAGTCTTTGGAAAAGAAATAAAAATTTTAAAGAGTTAAGTAATACAGAATATAGAATTAATGCAAACAAAAAAAAACAGCTAAAGGAGAAGAATTATGTAAGTAAAGCAAGAAACAGAAAAAAAGAGGGTTTCATCTATCATTTACATGAGTTGCAAAGTCATCAAGGCAGTGAGATAAGGAAAAAGCTGTTCCAGCTGAGAGAAACTGTAGAGAAGGCTCTCATGCCAAGAATGGTGAGACTGTGTGAAGGGACAGAAAGGAAGCCAGTACCTAGTGAGAAACGGGGTAGAGAGGTGCTGGATTTTAAAAGTAGTCTGGAGCAAGTCTGCAGAGGGTTTTAACACAAAAGAGGGCATTTTTTTGTAACTGAATCCTAATATAAAAAGAAACAGTGGAATGATTGGGGGAAATTATGAGGTGATTACTCTTCTCTGTACATGGGATAAGGTCCACAGCAATATTCTGCATATGCTGATAAAGTGGGACTTGGGAATCCACAGAGAAGGGAGGTGCAACAGATATGGTGAAGATGAAAGTATAAATGATGACATCAATAGTTGAGCAGAGGCAGTGGTAAAGAAGTGGTGACAGGCAGTTTTGCAAGCAAATTATATAGAGACAAAATTCAGGATCAAGGATGTTGCCAAAATTATGGAGGGTGGATACCAATTGAAGAAGGGAAAAAGGAGATGGAATTACATTTGAGGTTATGCCTCTTCCCCAAGATAAGCACTTCGGCACATTTGCTTTTTTACTTAAAAAGACAAAATAAGGAAGATTGAATTTAAAATTCCAAATCTTTTGTTTTTCTTTTTTAAAAAATTGGAAGAAAAAAAATCAACAAGCCGGTGCTATGTTCGATAAGTGTTGTTGAAACCCACTGCCAACGGGCAAATACAGCTTTGGAAAGAGAATGGAAAATAAAGAAACTATAAGAGGCAGAGTAGAAGGAAAGAAAAGAGAAAGACATAGGAGCAAAGGTGTGGAAGGGTGCAGTGCTTATTGAAGAGTGAAGCAAATCATCATTATAATTCATAACTTGTACACCAAAACAAATAACGATACAAGGTAAAAATTTCTGAAGTGCTTTCATGATTTAAGAAATTAAGCCTCAATGAAAGTCAATGGGACTTAGGCTCCTAAATGCTAAAGTCACTTTTGAAAATGGGACTAGGCTCCAAAGTCACATAGGCACTTCTGGAAATTTTACCCCTTGATGCCACAATTTAGTTAAATATTAAGGTAAAAAAATGTGTGTCTTTTTTGATAAAATTTTTAATGTTAGCAAACAAAGTCCCTTATCTTGCAATTAATTCTGTGTGAGTAGAACTCTGAGCCCAGGTCTACACTAGCGGGGGGGTCAACCTAAGATACACCGACTTTAGCTACACTATTTGCATAGCTGAAGTTGTGTATCTTAGGTCGACTTACCTGGCCATGAGGACGGCGGCAAGTCGACCGCTGCCGCTCCCCCATCGACTCCACTTCCGCCTCTCGCGAGCTGGTGTTCTGGAGTCAACGGGGAGCGCAATCAGGGATCGATTTTATCGCGTCTACACTAGACACGATAAATCAACCCCCCGATAGATCGATCACTACCCGCCAATCTGGCAGGTAGTGAAAACCTGCCTTAAGTCCCTGCAAAACCCCAGTGACTTGAAATCAGTGGAATTCTTCAGAGAAACAGGAATCTACTCAGATGACTAAATTGCAGAATTAGGGTCTACCCCATGTATGTAGCTAGGTCTAGACTGATTATTTGTAAAGTAGTTAAACATGACTCTTTTATTCAAAATCTTAAAAATAGGGGTAGAGGACACACACTGGTATAAAATAATCCAGGTTTCCAAAAGCAAAAAAAGATAATTGTGTAATTATATTTTATCAGGTAACAACTGGTTTAAAAACAAAATAAAAATACCAGAAGTTATTAAGGTGCACCTTCTTGTGGAGGAGTTAACAGCTTTGGTTACTGGTAAACAGGATAGTTATTAAAAAAAAAAAAGAGAGACCCTGGCCTTGAATTATTCAAGTGTAACACTGTACAGATTACAATATATTTTTATTTTAAGGAAGTCAACAGAGATACTGGCCTACAAGATTTAGTCTTAATATATCTGAAAAGTTACATCCATTCTAGGTATAAAAGTTGGAACTCTACAGTGGATCAGTCCATTATGTCAGCCACTCCATTTGGAACAAGTGCGTCTATTTTTAGTTTCCTCCTCCCCCGCCACACGCCCCCATCCTGGAAAAAGGTTTTACTATGTTATGGTTCATTCTTTGTTACGTTTCTATAAAAACAGAAAATGAACATTTCAATGGGATAAAGCTGAATATGAAAGCCATATTTTTGCTGGTGTAAATAGATACAGGTCCATTGATTTCAATAGCATTTCCCCCACTTAAACATGCAGAAAATGTGGTCCACTATGTACATTTGAGACATTAATGATAGGTAACAAAGGAAAAAATGGTAAGTTTCACCCATTTTATAGTATACATGTACATATTCTTGTAATATGTACTGCATGCATTTTATTAACTTAATAAAAAACATAAAAATGTTCAAATACTCAAACAAAAGAAAAAACTCCACTATTCAATTACATTTAATCCTAGTATAAGTTTTATAATACAAATCTTTAATGTTCATATTTTGTATCTTTAATTTGGGCATTTTACAATTAAGCAATATCAATCAATCAAAATCAAATCAATTTTTAGGAAAAGTATTTTTCATTGCTTTTTCTGTGATTATTAACGAAACTAATACACTTATAATTTAATAAAGAAATTTTCTGTCACAGCTCTAAGTCTTTTGTTTGAGTCTGTATTGAACTAATTACTCTGCAATTAGGACATCATAACTGATCTTGGAAACACTGTAGTTGTTACTACTTCAGCACTGTGACCCCACTGAAGGATGATGTAAGATAATGTGAAATGAAGGAACAAGCCCATGTTTAAAAATGAATAGTTTTGCAAATGAACAAGTTTAGTAAGAAACATTATGAGAAAGAGATGAAAGGCAAAGAGTTTTAAAGAGGGAATGTCATAACGGTAACATATTGCACATACATTAAACTAATATTTTAAATGAGATACATTTTCTGAAATAATCTTTGAACCTTGGATGTTTACTAGAGGTAAAGACCTAAGGAACTAAACAACAAACCTACGTGATATGAGGTCAAAACATTTTTTCTCCTCTGGGTTTGTTTTCACTTGGCAAGTTAACAGATTGAGTTTTGCAGGAGGTCGGTTAGCCTATTTAAAGATAAAAAACACACAAAGTAATGTCCCTTAGTAAGATGCATATGGATTAAGAATTTGCTTGTCTGTAGGTAGAATCTGCCTGCAGCTAAGCATACTATTCTATTGCAAGACATCTGAGTATGACCACAAAGTTTCCAAAACTGGCTAGCACCCATATCTTTGGGGTATCAGACAAGAGCAGGGCAAGGAATACTTTAATTTATATTTTTTTCTGGTTCCCGAGTACGTAACCTAGACTCCCATACCTATTGACACAATGGGTGTAATTAGGTGTAGGGTGAAAGTGAAGGGAGTCTAACTGTAAAGGATGGGTCTAGTACCATTTTATAAATCATCTCTTTGGTTAACTTACCGTAATAATTGTCTGAAGGGAACAGACATAACAAAGGCAATAGCTGCCTTGATCATTACAATATTTCTAATCAAATGAAATAATTTCCATTCTAGTAATATTTCCATTACTACTTCTAGCAGGCAGGAGGGAAGGAAAGTGTGGCTCTATTATTATTATTACTATAGTTCCTTTAGAAAAACAAGTAATTGTCTCATCTCCCGTATATTATAAAGCCACACTGCTGGAGAATAAACAGTTCACTACAGAACTCTCTAAAAATAAGCATATACTCTTCTTTTTCTTTTCTTTCCTTTTTTTTGGGCGGGGGGAGGGGG
Organism: Mauremys reevesii; assembly: GCF_016161935.1. Lineage (NCBI taxonomy): Eukaryota > Metazoa > Chordata > Testudines > Geoemydidae > Mauremys > Mauremys reevesii. Next base: position 178,162,167 of record NC_052625.1, on the reverse strand, counting down.
GAGGGAAGAGGGGAGGATGAGCTACCAAAGACATCCTAAAAGCAAGACAATCAAAATAGTATGTAGTCCCAAGATTCAGCACTTCCAGACAGGGATCCTCTTTCCCATTATCAATTTCTTTTTGAATAAAAGTGGCATGTTTCATTAAATGTAAAATCTAACAATAGGTCTTCCTAAAAAAAATGTAAAAGGGCAATGGAGATGTCAAAATATTCATCAACTTTCTCCCCAAAATAGCTCCCCCTCCCTCCAGTGTATGAGGATACCATCTTGATGGCTGAAATACAGGAATCACACACATCACTACAAACAAAAACTATCTATACACTTTCCTAGAGCAATTAAATCAGAAATCAAATTAAATGAGGGCAGTTATTGCTTCTGTGGACCAAAATTAGTTTAAATAATCTGGTAAAGAAATTTGAAAAGGACAGAATAATGCATAACATAGATCGAAAAGAACTTAACAGGTCACAACAATAAGCATGGTTATCAGTTTAACCTACCAATCTGATACAAGAAAATAAGGCTTTACAATATACAAACAAATTTTTATAAAACCAAGCTGGTATGAGGATATTATTTACTTATAACTGGAGGTTCTTTGAGATGGGTGGTCCCTATCTGTATTCCACTGTGGGTTATGCATGCATACTGCAGCAGAGAAATGTGAAGAGAGCCCCATGTGGCCGCTTTACAGATGTCCAGGAGCGGTACCTTCTGAAGAGATGCCACAGTTGTTGCTTACCCTTGGGTGGAATGAGATCTTACCCCATGGGGAGTAGTGAGGGTGAAGGAGGTTCGATAGCTGATGGAACAGAATGCAGCCAGAGATCCACTTGGAGATTCTCTGCATAGAGAGGACATGCCCTCTGACTCTGCTATACCAATGAATAGTCTCGGGTACTTCCCAACTGATTTGTTCTCTGCAGGTAAAAAGCATGCAGTTTTGGGAAAAACACAGAAAAGTGAACTGATTGGTTAAGGTGAAATTCCAAAACTACTCAGAGGTGAATTTGGGGAGTAGATGCAAAGAAACCATATCCTTATGGAATATAATGTACAGAGGATCTGCCATTATTGTTCCAAATTCGCCAAGCCTTCTAGCTGAGATGATGGCTACAAGAAAAGCAACCTTCATGAAAAGGAGACACATGAAGCAAGAAACTAAAGGTTCAAAGTGGGGACATGTGAGTACTGAAAGAACAGTGTTTAAGTCCCACTGGGGAGTAGGCTTCTGAATAGGTGGGAAAGTTATTAACCTTTCCAGAATCTATTTGTCTGTGGATGTGCGAAGATCAAGTAGTCCTAAGAAAGTGGATCATATGCACTGATCGCAGCCAAGTGGACTCGGAAGGAACTGATGGACAAACCCGATATCCTCAAAGATAGGATATGGTACAAGATGAGGAATATGTGCAGTTTCTGGGAGAATGCCGCTTTGATGGGCCCAAGAAGAAAAGCACTTCCACTTAATTAGGTTACGTTTTCTAGTAGAGTCCTTTTTACTATTAAAGAGGATTTCTCATATGGCTGTGGAACATGAACGTTCTAAGGATGATGCCCATCCAAATACCAAGACCTGAGGTGGAGTGGACGCAGCTCAGGTTGCCTCATCTTGCCGTTCCACTGGGTCAGGGGCTTGGGAAATGTTGGGACGATGATTGGTGGTTGAGATGACATGCGTAGGAGGTTGGGAAACCAGAAGGGCCCAGGATCAGGGTGACCCCTTCTCTGTCCTGACAGATTTTGCGTAGAACTCATGGCAGGAGCGGTAGCAGAGGGAAGGCATAACTGAGGTGGTTTGACCAAGGAAGAAACAGAGCATCACCCTGGGAGTTGTGACGAAGAGCTCCTCTGGAGCAATATGTGGTGCATTTTCTGTTTTCTTGAGAGGTGAACAGATCCCTGGTTGGGGTCCCCCCAAGAATGAAAATATTGGACAGTACCAAGTCATGGACCTCCCACTCATGGTTGACTGTAAAATGTCTGCTATGGGAATTTGCAAGCGGACTTTGCTTTCCCGGAAGGTAGGTTGCTGATAGGGTGATTTGATTGCTGATGCATCAATTCCAGAGGCTGACTGCTTCTGCACACAGGGAGGCGGATCTCACTCCACCCAGCTTGCTGATGTAGAAGACAGTCTTAATGTTGTCTGACATTTATAAGGACATGCTGAGCGCAGATGAATGGAAGAAAAGACTCACATGCCTTCTGGACTGCTACTGATGTGCATCCTGAACTCTCGAGACTTCCAGGTATCTTGTGCGGTGTGGCTGTTCATGTGGGCTCCCCAATCTCATAGGGATGCATCTGTAATAATGGTCCTGTCTGGAGAGGAAGGGTGAAAGGGTACGCCCACGCATACCTGATGAGGATTTGTCGACCACAGCAAAGGAGACATGATATTGATTACAGCCACGTCTGAAGGCAACAAAGGTGGAGTCTTCAAAATGGGGTGATGTAGGTGCATGAGGCCATATGACCTAGGAGACACATATAGGACTTGACCTGTATTTCAGCGTTGTTTGTGAGGTGAGCTATGATTTGTTCATGGCCTGGAACCTGTCCTGGGCAGGAACTCTCTTGCAGTGACAGAATTCAAGTTTGCCTTGATGAAGTTCAAAGACTGGGGGGAAGGAGGAGAGACCAACCCAACACATTTTCCCGTGTTTATGCTGACTCCCAGCAAGCTGATGCATAGACTTCCTGGCGGGACTTGGTGCCAGTTGTTGAGGAAGTGGAAGATAATGAGACTACAATGTCTCACGTGGGCTGCTACTACCAAGAATATCTTGGTAAAGACTCTGGGGAGAGTCTATTCCGAAAAGGAGTACTCTGTACTGAAAATAGTCGGAACCCACCATGAAGCTGAGGAAGCGTCTGTGGACAGGATAAATGTCTATGTGAAAGTAAGCATCCTTCATAAAAAGAGCTGTAAATCACATGAGCAACAAAGAATCCTGTGGCACCTTTATACAGCGTTTTGCAGTTTTGCAGCAGCACTTTTGGATGGAATACCCTTCTTTCTTCGCAGAAGAGACTTGCCACCAAGAAAGTGATTGTGCAAAAACGCTGCAAGCGTCTGTCTGTTATACTCTGCCACTTGTTGCTTTTACAGATCCAGACTAACACGGCTACCCCTCTGATACGTAAATCACATGGTCTTTCCTAAAGATGGGATTATAGCTGCCAATGTGACCATGCAAAATCTGAGTCTGTGAATGAAGTGGTTCAGATGGCGGAGGTCAAGGATTGATCTCCAACCGCCCTTCTTTTTGGGTACCAGCAAGTAAGTCAAGTAAAACCTTCTGCCCTGGTACTGAGAAGGGATATGTTCTATTGCTCCTTGCTACACCTCTTGTTTGAGAATACTCTCATGACAGAGGTCCCTGAAGTGGGCAGAGAGGGTTTTTTTTGGAGGAGGTAGGGATGCAAACTCTATCATCTAGCCAGAATGGATGACATTCAGCACCCACTTGTCCGTTGTTTTTCAACACCTGGAGTGCAATAAGAGTGCTAGCCAACCCACACATGGCGCGTGGGGCTCATGAGGTGTTGGACTTAGTGTTTCGTGACTCTTGAGTTCCCACAAAAAATAACGTGGAGACGGAGGCTGAGAATGATATGCAGAACCTGTTGCAGAGGGTGTAGGGAAGCAGGACTTTTGAACCCTCTGTCTCTTATGTAGTGGCTCATATGGTCTCTGATGGAAAAACTGCTGAGCCATATGTCTAGATCTAGACCAATGGGCTGTGAAACTTCCTCTTAGGGGCAAGCGTGTATATACCAAGCAAGCGGAGGGTAGCCCTAGAATCCTTCATGGTATGGAGGGACTCATCTGTCTTCTGGTTGAAAAGGTGTGATTCATCAAAGGGGAGGTCCTTGATGGTATTCTGGACCTTGTTATGCAACCCCATGGAGACATGATTCCCTGTGGATAATGGCAGTAGCTACAGCTCTAGAGGAAATATCAGCGGCATCAATTACAGATTGGAGAGTGGTCCTGGCTATGAGTTTGCCTTCGTCTATCAGAAAACAAGGTCTGTCCTGCTGTGGAAGGCTGTCAATAAACTCCTCAAACTTGGCGTAGATCAGGAAATTGTATTTAACTATTAGCGCCTGGTAACTGGCTATCCTGAAATGGAGGCTGGATAATGAGAAGACTTTTCTTTCCAGCAGATCCAGGCGTTTGCCCTCTATCAGCAAAAGTAGACCAAAGATGTTACTCTCTAGTGCTTTCAGAAGCGGACCTGATGACCAGTGTGTTGGGAGTGGGGTGAGGGGAAAAAAAACAAAAAAACCCACAGATGTGTGCATACCCCAGGCACAGTTGCCAGCATTTTTCCCTTAGTGGTATCCGTCAGATCGGCTCTAGTGCCCCTGAGTACCGCCTGCTCATAGCGCCGGTATAAGGGGCCTTGCCAACTCCACATCCCTTCAGTATCTTCTTACCAACCACTCTGAGAGAAGGGATGCCGGGTAGGCCTTGGAATGGATATATGCAACACATCTCGAAGAACAGTTGCAGAAAGGTTAATAACCAATTTTTCTTCAAGTGCATGCACATGTCCATTCCGATGTAGGTGACTCTCAAGCAGTTGCACAGCACGTGGGCTTAGAGTTCAAGGACAGGCTGACTGCAACACCATGCGGCCAAAGTAGGCCTCATCTCTTGTTGGGTAATGGCATAATGTGACGAGTACATGTGCATGGAGGACCAGGTTGCTGTCCTGCAGATATCTTAAATAAGAAGTTGAGCAAGGAGAGCAGCCTAAGAGGCTTGAGATCTTGTGGAGTGAGCAGTCAGGTTAGGTGGAAGAGGGACTCCCGCAAGGTTGTACCATGCCCAAATACACAAAGTGATCCAAGACAAAATCCTCTGAGCAGAGATGGGGAGCTCCTTCATTCTCTCAGCTATTGCTATGTTACTAGCGGCTCGAAGGGCAGGACCGTCAGCTTTGACGGGACAAGATTTAAGTCCCAAGGAGTGATTGGTTCCTTTATCTGAGGGAACACCCTCTCCAGGCCTTTGAGGAAACGAATTACCACTTTGTGCAAAATAATCGACCTGGCCACCAGGTGGACCTTGATTGAAGAAAGGGTCAAACATTGTTTCAAGAGTAGAAGGTACTCCAAAACAAGCTGCAATAAGCACTGCGTAGGCAGAACCCCACATCCGGAAGACCAGATGGAGAATCATTTCCAATTTGCCAGGTAAATTTCCCTGGTGGAGAGTTTTCTATTGCCTAGTAGGACTCTACTCTGCGCAAGCTTGCTCTTCAGGATTCAGCCATGAAGGTTCCAGGCTGTCAGATGAAGAGAGCTGAGGTTCAGGTGCCACAGCTGACCATGATCCTGGGTGATCAGGTCCAGTTTCAGTGGGAGTCGGACGTGGGGGTCTAATGAAAGGCTGAAGAGAGTGGGCAACAAGTGTGGTATGGGCCACGCTGGGGCTATAAGAATGACCCGTGCTTAGTCCTGCTTGATCTTCAACAGAACCTTGTGAATTAGTGGAATGGGGGGGAAGATGTAGTATACGTAAGTTGTCCATGTCAACAGGAAGGTGTCCGTAAGAGACCCGTGGCTGTGGCCCCTCAGGGAGCAAAACTGATGGCAATTCCTGTTGTCACGGGTACCAATCAGGTCTATAAGGGGAGTCCCCCATCTCTGGAAGATGTCTTTTGTGATGTCCGGACTAAGGGACCACCCGTGTGAGTGGAGAAGGACCTGCTGAGGTGATCCACCAGCTATTCTGTTGAATTCATATGCATGGAGGATGTCTAAGAGTTTGTGCTGGGAGTCCTGGATCTCCTCAAAAGGAATCTGAAGCTCTTCAGCAACTCTGTGGAGAAAGTCCTGGAACTGCCTGAAATCATCAGGGAGCTGAAGGGGAAAGGGACATAGGAATCACTGCTTCATCCAGAGCGTAATATTCCTCCTCCTCTGTTGGATCCAGGGGCAGATCTGACTCCCTGGAAGATCAGATTAACTCTTCAAGGGAGTACTGGTCCCAAGGCCCCCCAGTATGGCCATTAGGAGGGTTGATAAGTGGTCAGAGGGGCCCCTATGGCATGGGGTACCAGCAGCTTTCTTGTTGTGCCTCTGGGATTTAGGATATCCTAAATCCACATGGGCCAAGCTGATGGGCTTGCTTACAGCTGAATCCAACTTCTTTGAAGTGGATTTCCAGGAAGACTTAGGCCTGGTCTACACTATGCGTTTAAACCGAATTTAGCAGCGTTAAATCGAATTAACCTTGCACCCGAATTAACCTTGCACCAATATAACGAAGCCCTTTATATCGATCTAAAGAGCTCTTAAAACCAATTTCTGTACTCCTCCCCGACGAGAGGAGTAGCGCGGAAATCGGTATTGCCATGTCGGATTAGGGTTAGTGTGGCCGCAATTCGACAGTATTGGCCTCCGGGCGGTATCCCACAGTGCACCATTGTGACCGTTCTGGAAAGCAATCTGAACTCGGATGCACTGGCCAGGTACACAGGAAAAGCCCCGCGAACTTTTGAATTTCATTTCTTGTTTGCCCAGCGTGGAGCTCTGATCAGCATGGGTGGCGATGCAGTCCCAAATCCAAAAAGAGCTCCAGCATGGACCGTAGGGGAGATACTGGATCTGATCACTGTATGGGGTGACAAATCTGTTCTATCAGAGCTCCATTACAGAAGACAAAATGCCAAAGCATTTGAAAACATCTCCAGGCTATGACAGACAGAGGCCACAGCAGGGGCTCAGCACAGTGCTGCGTGACAAGCGTAACAGAAAGCCAAAGAATCAAATGGAGGGAGGGAGGGACGGACTGAGGTCTCCAGCTATCCCACAGTTCCCGCAGTCTCCAAAAAGCATTTGCTTCTTGCCTGAGCTCCCAATGCCTGAAAGGTCAAAAACATTTTCCCGGGTGTTTCAGGGTATATGTCATCAATTTACCCCTCCCCCCCAAAAGAAAAGGGAAAAAAATCGTTTCTTGCCTTTTTTCAATGTCACCCTATGTCTACTGCATGCTGCTGGTAGACGGGGTGCTGCAGCGCTGAACAGCAGCATCCCCTCCCCTCCCCAGTGGCAGACGGTGCAAAATGACTGATATCCGTCCTCATCATCATCCCGTGAGTGCCCCTGGCTGGCCTCGGTGAGGTTGGCCGGGGGCACCTGGGCAAAAATGGGAATGACTCCCTGTTATTCCTGGCAGACGGTAAAGAAGGATTGAAAACCGTCCTCATCATAGCAACTGGAGGCTGAGCGCCTCCCCCGCTCCCCCCTTTAATGTCTAATGAAGATTCTGTACTGCCTGGACTATCATAGCAGCGGGAGGCTGCCTCCCCCTCATTTTCATCTCACTAAAAAGTCAGTGTTTCTTATTCCTGCATTCTTTATTACTTCATCACACAAATGGGGGGATAACTGCCATGGTAGCCCAGGAGGAGTGTGGGAGGAAGGAAGCAACAGGTGGAGTTGTTGCAGGGGGCACCCCCTAGAATGGCATGCAGCTCATCATTCCTGTGAGATATCTGGGGCTCTGACCCGGAGCGGCTGTGCTCTCTGGTTCTCTAGTAGACTTGACCCATATTCTAGACAGGACTGACTATTTTTAGACAAAACATAAAGAAGGGAATGACCTGGGGAGTCATTCCCAGTTTTGTCCATACACCTCTGGCCGACCTCAGCAAGGCCAGCCAGGAGCACCCATGACAGCAGCAGACGGTACAAAAGGATTGATAACCGTCATCGCCAATTTCCAATTGCAGACGGTGATATAGGGCTGGTAACCGCCTCTGCTACCTTGCAAAGGCGAATGAATGCTGCTGTGTAGCACTGCGGTACCGCGTCTGTCAGCAGCATCCAGTACACATACGGTGACAGTGATAAAAGGCTAAACGGGCTCCATGGTTGCCATGCTATGGCATCTGCCAGGGCAATCCAGGGAAAAAGGGCGTGAAATGATTGTCTGCCGTTGCTTTCACAGAGGAAGGATTGAGTGACGACATATACCCAGAATCACCCGTGACACTGTTTTTGCCCCATCATGCATTGGGATCTCAACCCAGAATTCCAATGGGCGGAGGAGACTGCAGGAACTATGGGATAGCTACCCACAGTGCAACGCTCTGGAAATCGATGCTAGCCTCGGTACATGGACGCACACCGCCGAATTAATGTGCTTAGTGTGGCCGCGTGCACTCGACTTTATACAATCTGTTTTAAAAAAACGGTTTCTGTAACATCGGAATAATCCTGTAGTGTAGACATACCCTTAGTCTCATGCTTATGAGAGTGCTTCCTGGCTTCCTGAGCAGACCCCATTGTTGGGGTAGATCCTTCCACACTAGAATCTAACTTCACAGCAGGAGGCGCACTGCTTGCTGAATCAGGCTGATGTGCTTGGGGGGAGTCCCCAGGCTGGATCCGATTGAGACCTCATGGCTTTCTCCATGGTGTATTTGTGGAGATAAACTTCATGCCTTTCTTGGGTACAGCTGGGGAATGACTGGCAGATACCGCACCTTGCCACAATATGGCTTCCCCAAAGCAGTACAGACAGTGCTGGTGGTCGTCGCTCACTGAGAAGGATCACGGACAGGAAGCACAGGGTTTGAAGCCCAGAGTCCTAAGCATAGCCCAGTACCCAAACAGGGTATGGAGGGGAGGGAGGTTCCCTATGGAAGTCTAATCTAACACTAATAGGTCTATAAAATACTAACCTGTAAAAACTATTAAAACTGTTATAACTATTTGTAAACTAGACAATTCTTATTTTATAGAATGAAGCCGAAGTTGTGGACACTGTAGGTTCCAACCTGGACCATGTGGCAGTGAGAAGGAACTGGAGAGGCGGTCAGTACACCCACTCTTCATTCCCTCAGGCAGAGTCACAAAGTGAGCCAGGGCACATGTGTGGACCAATGGACACTACTTTCAAATGCTTTGGCTCCAGATGCACGGTGCACATGCATAACCCCGAGTGGAATACAACAGGGACTATCATGCAAAGAAGAAATAGTGTTATGTTACTGGATTACAAGAGAATCCCTAAAAAAGTAGACCTGACTTGACTTATTGTCACCAATCAGTTTACAAGAATACACTTAAACAAGGAGGAAGAACAAATCAATAGAGAAAGAGCAAACACATTCTCTTGCAATAAAATAAATAAAATGATGGAACTGTCAGAAAAGTGATATTGACATCATCGGAGCTGAGGAAGGATAAAGATAAAATAGTGAAAGGAATACAATAACAAGGGAAATAAGAGTTATCCAAGAATTTTTTTTCCCCAGATTTAAGTTCCTCTACACAAGCCTGGTATCCGTGAAGAATATTATATATTAAAAAGAAGGGGTAGAATCTGCACTCTTCTATTCAACAAACCTGAGAGCCTCGCACAATGGAAAGCCATGTGTGTCTTGGGACAATGAAGTTACAGAATGTTTACAGGAAAAAGTAAAGCAAACTGTACCCTCAGAAGTCTTGGATGCAAACAGAATATTTTTGTTTAGAAGGCAATGAAAAGTTATATATTTCACAGAAATTTCAATTTTCATTATTTTAGTTTACTAGATACAAACATTGTTTCAAACTAGAATTAAGCAAGCGAATAACTTCTTGCCAACATGAACTTGGGTCTATTTTCTTGGCGCGCTCTCTCTCTCTCTCTAATGTTCATAACATTCAGATTTCTTGATTTTGGCTTGTTAAACATTTTGATGCAACAAACTCTCTCAACAAGATGACTGACTGGAATGGAGACTTGAAATAGAGCAACTAATTTGCTAAATGTTTTATGTTTTGATTTCCAAGTCACCAGCCAGAATTATTTTATACCATGCTAGTATAGCTTGCTGTATTTACCAAATATTTTAAAATTTAAAAGTACTTTAAAAAAAATCCAAAATTTGTTGGAATCACAAGATATGTATTGGACTCAGAGTCTAAAGCATATTCAGGATTAATCTCATTTCCGGTGGGATGTGACACCTGAAGTCCTAGAAGTACCAAACCTAGATGTCTTCTGCACAGATTTTCCAATTTAGTTTGAAGACATCTGGGCCTGTCCTCTTCAGGTCTTTGTACCCAGTTTGGGAGTACTCTCCCAATCCTTTCTATCAGCATTTGGGTATCTAGAAAAGTAGCTGCAACCACTTTTTAAACACTTCAATCCTAATTTTGGAAACACTGACATTTCAAAACATCTTTAAATTGAGATTAGTCCATTCCACTGAATAAGTCAACATCAGTATTGATACCAAAACCATATTAGCATTTAAGTGCACACCCACCATTTCAACACCTAAAAGCAATTTCTCACCAATCGGACGCCTCATATCACAGAATTTTCACACCACAAAATGGTTTGTTTAAGTATCTTACAGTTACTATCACCAGCTCATCTCCACCACTGCAACAATAACGGTAACTTTGGTTTAGACAAGGTTCAACCACCTGTTGGTGTTTCAATCATATCATCTAAATCTACTCTAAGGAAAGTTGGATGACATTCTGGTTAGAACACAGGTAGCTGCCTGGATTTCATGTGTAACTGTACAGTTATAGCAGTAGTTTGGGTTTTCTGAACCTTTTCACAGTACCTGCTTCACTCCTCAGATATTTTAAGGTTACCACTGTACCCTCCCGACATCCAATTAATCCAATACAATTCATCATCCAATAAAATGAAAGATGGAAACTCCCACTCCTTCAACATTAATTAATGCTGACACTTAATCAATTATAGCCTTATCTCCCTACCCCTTAAAGGAATAAATTGTATCCACGACACTTTAAGCCTTGTCAGGCTCAGGCAGCAAAAAGGGTGATTTCTGGAATGAAACATCCAGGTCTCTCACATAACACTGAAGAATTCTAGGTTGGTTCATATAGAAACTATGTAAATGATTTTTAAATGGGGCAAGAGCAGAAGGCCATTAACTAAACTATCATTAATCAGCTGATTTTATCATTTAGTACATTGCTATAGTAATAAGAAGGGCCTGAGAGCCAAACTGTTAAATCTTCTCTTCCTCTTTAAGACGTATACTGTTAGGGACTGAAGGGATTTCTAGGTTCTAAGGGTAGAACTGGCAAATTTGGATGTCTGCTGGGATGATTTATTGCCATTTCAAGCAGAATAAAACCAAACTAACTGTTAATCCTGAGCCAGCCATGGGGAACATGAACCCGCTATCTCTTCTGGCTATTAACTGTGTTGCTAGAGAAGGCAAGGTTACATTAATTTCCAAGAATAAAGGAAAGAAAGCATTAATTACTAAAGCATCTCCCTTTGTTTTCTTTTGCAAAAGTCTGGCAGATTCCTGCTTAGGCTTTTTGTACACAATCAACTTCAGGTTTCTTGAAAACAGAAAGGTCTCATTCATAACTCTTTGATCCAAGAACCACTCATAAATTGCTAGTTACATGGCTCAATCTGTTTCTGTCATTGTGTTTTTCATCCCTGCATGTTACATTGCAACCAGGAAGGTGTCAACAGACAATCCCAATTGCTGATATAACACAAGAGAGATGACTCTGTTCTTCTTCAGCACTGAATTAGTAAATCGCTATCTTGCAACCTGCCTGTATGATTGCTAATTTCCTGAGACTTCAGATTGCTAATAATCTAGTACATTTAGGACAATGAAAGTTTGTGCATATGTATCATGCGCGTATACACACACACTCCCCATCACACAAGAAAATATTTACTCTTACAGGTAAATGATTGATAGAGCGAAAAATCCTCCATCATTGTCAGCGAACAGCTGACAAGCAATAACATATAAAGTATATGGAGTCATATCATGGCATCAGCTACTGCCTCAAGATGGTTGCTTCAGAAACTGAGAAAAGCTTAGAAAACACTCCTCACTTAAATCCATGCAAGGCCACATGACTAAAAAGAATGGAGATCCCTGAACGAAAGAAACATAGGGTTAGAAGGGACTGCAAGTGTCATCTAGTCTAACCCCCTGCCAAAATTCAGGACTTTTTGGATCCCTTCCAGTTTCTCTACATCCTTTCTATACATTGGTGTCCAAAACTGGACACACTACTCCAGCTGAGCCCTAACCAGCGCTGAATAAAGCAGTACTATCATCTCCCATGACTTGCATGCTATGCCTCTATTAATGCAACCTAAAATTGCATTTGTTTTTGTTTTTTTGCAAGAGAATTACATTTCTGGCTCATGTTGAGGTTGTGATCTATCACAACTCCCAGATCCTTTTCAGCAGTGCTGCTGCCAAGCCAGTTTCCCCCCATTCTTTATTTGTTTTGGTTTTTCTTCGCTAAGTGTAGCGCCTCATATTTGTCTTTGCTGAATTTCATTTTGTTGTCTGTAGCCCAGTTCTCCAATTTATTGAGAGCCCTCTTAATTTTACCTCTGTCCTCCAAAGCATTGGCAACTCCCCCTAGCTTTGTGTATTCTGCAAACTTGATCAATATGCTCTCTAGACTTGGATGTAGGTAATTAGTAAAGACGTTAAATAACACTGGACCCAGAACAGATCCCTGTGGAACCCCACTTGAGACCTCCCTCCAATCCGACATAATTCCATTAATAGTTACTCTTTGTTTGTGGTTGTTCAATCAATTATGTATCCACTTAATGATAGTTCTGTCGAGTCCGCACTTCTTAGCAGACTTAGCAGAATGTCATGTGGGACTGTGTCAAAAGCCTTGCTGAAGTCCAGGTATATTATGTCCACCACCATATTCCCCCTATCCACCAAATCAGCTACCCTGTTAAAGAAGGAAATCAAGCTGGTTTGGCATGATTTGTTCTTGGTAAATCCATGCTGGCTGCTAGTGATTACCCCTTCAGCCTTCAGGTATTCGCAAATTCAATGTTTTACACATTGCTCTAGTGCAGTAGCTTTCCAGGTATCGTTCTCTGGCTCCTCCTTTTTAAAGACGGGCACTACATTATCCTTTCACCAGGCTTCCGAGGCCTTTCCTGTCATCTGCGAGTTTGTAACTATTATTGAATATTATTATTAGAGAAAAGTACTTGCAACTTGCATATTTAATAAAGACAAGCATATCTGACAGCTAAATTTTCTGGGAGATGGTTCATTCTTATGAATAGCTGGAAATTGAGATCATAATCAAATTTTACACAAAGATACATGAACCCTAAGAAGCATTTATTCTTTCAAAACAACAATATTGATTGTAAAAGATATACTGGATAATCTAAGAAGCGACCCCCAATGTACCTTTTCACTGTATATTTACAGTGGCCTTGCAAAATTCTATGTGCCTATTTACCCAAGAACAAAAAAAACAATGAAACAACATGTATTTTACTTTCCTATCAGCAAAATAAAGGGCAAATGGTAAGATTTTGTGGTTGGATTGTTAAATTCTCATGGCAATTTTGCAAGGCTGCCATAAAAAGATAAAGCCATCTAATTCAAGATGCTGCATGAGGAATCTAACTAATTCCGAACTATAAATATACAACAACATAGTTTGTTTTGTATTAGCAACCAAATACATGCATAAAATACTATAAACAAATACTTACTGTACCATGGGAAATTGTAAGGAAACCATTTTTAACTGAGCATTTCCTTTTCTGCCATACTTTTCTGATTCTGGTTTTAAAAAAAAGACAAAGTGACTCAAGTTTATGTATAATTAGTATTAAAATTACATAGGCTCACAGGACTGCAGTTTTTTTCCAGTAATTGTCTAATGATACACACCCATCACTTTTCTTATATAGGCTACCATTTCTTTCAGTGCCATGCTCTTTGTTTCCTTGAGGCTGATGTAAACTGTAAGCTGTACTCTGACGGATTTGAGAATCCTAAAGGATAGGAAAAAAAGCATTAAAGTTTGCTAATCCAAGACAGTCCAAATGAAGTAAATATTTTTGCCCAAATTAGAGAATAGCGTGAGCAGGTTCGTTTTTCCTGCCAGATGGAACAAAGGGAATTTAAAAAGCAGCCGGTATCATTACCCACTTCTGCTACAGTGCAGAAGGGATTCCACAGAAAAAAGAATGCAGCCTTAGTCTCAGGCTTCAGCTGCATTAACTTTTCAGTCGATTCCCCACCAGACTGGTAAGGGAAGAGCATGTGTTGCACAACCCCAGGCTGTCTATGTGCACATTCCCACCTCCTTAGAAAGCTCTCTGCAGGTGACTTCTTACTTATTTTTTATTTGGCTTCACCAACACTTAGGTTCCTTTTAACCTAAATCATAAACAACAGGCTTTCCAATCTGTGCAAAAATTCCTATGTGTAAACCATCAAAGAACACTGTTATCTGTAGGCCCAACTGCACCTTCTCATGGAAAAGCTCATAGGAGAAAAAAGGTTCCTTCATGGAGTCTGTTCCACATTGCCCAGCTTGGGTGCCCAGATGGCACAAATCCATGGAAACCTTGACATTCCACTGGAAACATGCTTCAAGAGGCTTCCTCCCCCCCCTCTCCCCCCACCCACTACTGCTAGAGCTCAGAAGAGACTCCACTGGGAGCACGGCTGTTTCACGAATCAGGAACATTTGGACTTAAAAAGCACAACCTGCATGATTCCAAAGGGGCACTGCTTTCTACTAGTTCCTCAATTTTAGTAGCACCAGGGCACGTATCCCAATTAGTAGAAATATGCAAAAGTGATTCTTAAATCTTGTTGCAACCAAACCACAGTGAATTTTTAGTTGATTCTGGACCTTCAGCTCTGAACAAAGTAGATTCCTGGCAAGGATAGCAAGGATCATACCCTTTTTTTACTCCCCTTCGGAAAAAATATGCAACAATGAGGTTGGCTCATGCCATATCAACAATAGTCCGACAGCATGGATTTGCCTATCCATAAAAAAAAGCTCTCCTGTCTACCATTACAGTAAGCAATACATGGTGGAGGATTAAAGCATGGGAGGAAAAATGGAGAAGTGAAGCTCACCTAAATGAATCTCTGAGAATACCTAAGCATAAACCTGTTAAAAAGAATAAATTGAACATCTAAGAAATAAGCCTGTTAATTTAATAAACCCCTCATTTACCAAAGAGGTGACATAGCATGTCTCAAATGTATATACATTAAATACAGTGCTCCAAAGATTATGAATTTAGGAGGAGATCACTGTTTTATTTTTATTTTTTTAATTAGGATTATTTTTGTATAGATGTGTTTATGCCAGACTATTTTATGCAGAACTATTTGTCTTGGCATATCCAACTGCCATGCATAAAAGTGGAGCAGGGTTATGGGTTTTTTCCTCCCCCATAATTTTTTTCCCCACTAGTAATCAAAGACTAGTGTACAAAGGTGTATCTAGCTACCCAGGTATCCCAGCTGTCAAATGACAGCAAGCATGTGTCTGTCCCATGTGTCTCTGAGCTATCTGAGCTGTACCTTAGACATTGGCTCTTCAGTCTTACACTGATTTTTTGATACTTGGCCAGGAACAAATACATCAAGTCACAAACTTATCAGCAAATTTTTTTTTAAAAGATCTCGTGTAGTTTAAAAATAATAATCCAAAGTCATCCGCACACTGCTATTTATCTTTAGCTGTTTAACACTGAACGTGCCATAATGCGCTCTTAGTGGTAGCGTTAATATATTCCATGCTATTTCTTTTAGGAACTAAGAATCTATTATTTAAGTGTTATCTTTGTACTCAACTACTGTATATAAAAAGTGAAAACCACTGACTTTAACTAACTCTGTGGGCAGTTCTACATTCTCTGCCTTGCTCAGGATTCATTGTTCCTCCTACCTGTCTTGCAACTTCCCTCCCATTGCTTTGCCCTGTCCTGAGTGCGGAAATGCTACTCTGAGAAGTTTAGAGGCACTGAAGGAGTTTAGTTTCAGCATTGTAGAGCTTTAGCTCTCCCAGAAGCTGAAGCTCCCAGTTGTCCAACCTCCCCGATTATTTTAAGGTTTCAGATGACCTCCAAGGCCAACAGGTAACTGGGGTTTCCATGTACTTAGTATTTTGCTGCTTCTTTTTGTGGAGTACTGTCTATTCCTTTCATCTGTTTACACCCAGTTTTATGTTTTGCCAAATCGGGAACCCAATAACACAACTTTACTGTTTTCCTCAGCTAAAGAAAAAGCCACTTTAGATCACGTATATTTCTACACGTGCATTAGTACTAACAGACTATTTTAAAAACATAAGGAAAGTAAGACTAGGGGATGGGACACAGAGCTTGTTAAAATGTGGTCCAAGTCAATAGGGCCCAAAATTGTTACTATCTGATGGTTGTTCAGAGGCCTGTGACAACTAAGTTCATGGTCTCAGTCTAGTTCCTACTGGACTAGATTCCGTATGACAAATCACCAATATAATTAGCATCTTTCTGGCGAGTCTCAGCATGCTTTCTCCATATGCAGAGCCCCTACTCTTTTAGCTTTGCTTTGCATATTCAGATGTACAGGGGTACAGATCATAGATGGCACTGCAGGACCAGACCCAGTGACCTCATCAGAAGGGCATGATGTACACCAGCACTGGGAGGAAATGGGGAGTTCACTAGAGGATACAAGCCAAATATAAAAAGGGGATATTGTCTTTTTTAAACATATGGCTTTTATCACAAAAAAGATCAGGACCTTTAAAAGCATGCATGACTCTGAAATTGTACCTTGTCCCCTTCAGCTCTGAAGAGCAGATATGTGCAGAAGTAAGTGAGTCATTTTATAACCACATATTTACAGTGAGTCACTTCTCTGACCATAACCACACTTTAGAGGAAGTAATTTATAGTGTTACAAAGACTTTCTTCTAAACCAAGCTGAACAGCATAGCAAACAAGTGACAGGCATTTTATTTGTAAGTGGAACAGTAAAAACATTGTCCTGTAGGAGTGTTCTGTGCCAACGGGAGAAACATGCTAGGATAATCCCATCTTCAATTTAAAAAGTCAGTCTGAATGCAATACCACCAGAAAATAATTTGTATAATAAAATGGTGGAGAACACAAATTACAACTAGCCTGCTATGCATCTTTAGTGCAAAGTTTTATTTTTAATTTATAACTATATTTCAAGAGACTTGAGAAGGGATTATTTTTATAAACACAAAGCAGTGCTGTGTTAACATGAAAGAGATGATTAACTGCATTTATATTATCAATCTATTTCCATACACCAAAAAAGCCCAAGAAAGGTCACTGTTATCTCAAGCAACTGACCTGTCTACAGCTGTGACTGACAGTGGGGTTTCAGCTAGTTACATCAATATATACACATTGCCTGTGAGTCAAATATGTCAGTCAATTTAGACTCTTCGATTCACTTCTGACTACAACACAAAGCTCTGCTCCTCTCTTTCTGTGTTTTCTAGCATCACTCCTACTGGAGCCTTTGAGAGTTCACACCCTCTATTCTATAATTCCTTATATTCTCCAAAGAATCCCTCAAGCTTCCCTGCCTGCAGGAACCTCTTACAGCCAGCCCTTCTGAATTCATATATGGCACAGCTACCATAATCAATGGAGATTAAAAATTTATCCTACCTAGCACTGGCCTAGATAGGCCAGATTCCAGGAGAACTAGAGAGGGGTCCTTAGCTTACTGAACTCAATAAATACTACATTACAGTTACCTTCAAACCTAACTTTTTAAGAAGTGAATGAATATAAAGTAATAAATTCATAGATTCCAAGGCCAGAAGGGACCATTGTGACCATCTAGTCTGACCTCCTCTATAACACAGAGAGAACTTCCCCAAAATAATTCCTAAACACTTTTAGAAAAAAACACCCAATCTTGATTTTAAAATTGTCAATGATGGAGAATCCACCACAACCCTTACTAAATTGTTCCAGTGGTTACTCTTACCATTAAGAATTTACACCTTATTTCCCATCTGAATTTGTCTATTCCACTTGCAGCCACTGGATCATACGAAATCTCTCTCTGCTATACCGAAGAGCCCATTCTTAAACATTTATTCCCTTTGCAGATACTTTATGGTTTGTAATCAAGTTACCCCCTTAACCCTTCTCTATGTTATGCTAATAGATTGAGCTCCTTGAGTCTATAAGGCAAGTTTTCTAATCCTTTAATCATTCTCATGGCTCTTCTCTGAACCCTCTCCCATTTATCAACATCCTTCTTGAATTGTGTGCACCAGAACTGGACAAAGTATTTCAGCAGTAGTTACATCGGTGCCAAATGTAGAGGTAAAGTAACCTCTCTACTCCTACTCAAGATTCCTGTTTATGCATCCCAGGATTGCATTAATTCTTTTGGCCACAGCATCACGCTGGGAGCTCATGTTCAGCTGATTAACCACTAGGACCCCCAAATTTTTTCCAGTCACTGCCTCCTAGGATAGAGTCTCCCATCCTGTAAGTATGGCCTACGTTCTTTTTTCCTAGATGTATACAATTAGCCATATTAAAACACAACACAAGAACTATAAGTCATCAAATGAAATTAATAGGCAGCAGGTTTAAAACAAACAAAAGGAAGGATTTCTTCACACAACGCACAGACAACCTGCGGAACTCTTTGCCAGAGGATGTTGTAAAGGCCATAAAAGGGTTCAAAAAAAGAACTAGATAAATTCATGGAAGATAGGTCCATCAATGGCTATTAGCCAGGATGGCCAGGAATGGTGACCCTACCCTCGGTTTGCCAGAAGCGAGAAATGGGTGACAGGAGATGGATCACTTGATGATTACCTTATCTGTTCATTCCCTATGAAGCACTTGGCATAAGCCACTGTTGGAAGACAGGATACTGGGCTAGATGGACCTTTGGTCTGACCCAGTATGGCCCTTCTTACGTTCTGTATGTTCTTATATATTGTGTGCTTGCACCCAGTTCACCAAACAATCCAAATCGCTCTATATCATCTATCTGTCCTCTTCATTATTTACTGTTCCCTCACTTTTTGTGTCATAGGCAAAATTTATCATTGATGATTTTATGTTTCTTTCCAGGTCACTGATAAAGATGTTGAGTAGAGAGGGACAAGCATTGAGACCTTTGGGACCTCACTGGAAACACACCCACTTGATTATTCCCCATGTACAACTACATTTTGAGACTTATTAGTTAGCCTTACCGATTTAATGTGTTCCATGTTAATTTTATATCAGTCTAGTAAATGAATTACTGGTTTCCACTCACTAGAATCCTATAGCTATGTTGTAGTCTTGTTGCTTGCTAGTTTTACTGTTAACCCTTTATAAGCAGAAGAGTCAACAAAGTCAAGAGAAACCAAGAAGTCATTGCACCTCAAGGTTAATATCTGAACTTATATGTATTCTACAATTTGAAAACACATTTAACATTTTAAAAAAATAAAACTAACAAGCAAAGTAAACACACACAAGCGGAATTCATTTTCAGTGACTAATTGAAAGGAAGTTGTGCTGCAAATCAAGTTTGAGGAAGTTGCATGTAAGGAAAATGATGCACACAGTCACAACAACAGATGTTCACTGTGAATGTACGCAAAAACATAATAGGGACAATATACAACATTTCCATTAGTTCATTCATTAAATGGGTTAAACACACACACACACACCCCTCTTATGTAGGCCAAATCAAGCAACCGGATTTGATTTCCAACAAAAAGAAAGAATAGTCAGTTTTGAAATCTGATTTGCACTAATACATTTTTCTTTCCCCGTTAAAAACCTAATATATTTTTGAGCAATTCAAAGAACACAAAGGAAAATGGAAACAACTTTTGCATACAGACAAAACAAAAAATTTTCCAGGAAAAATCCAGTTTCTTGAAATCCATATGGAATTCATGCAACGTACTATTTATAAAAAACATTGAAACACTTACTCTCCTAGACTTCGGTCACAAAAGGTAAATGCATTTTAGGAGGGGAAAAAAAAATCAGTTACAGTACAAGAAATTACATTGTAATGAATTAGACTGAACAACAGTTTGTTGTTACTATCAAAACTGACTCATTTTCCAGTGCTTAATGTTTTTCAAATAATTATATTACTTTTAATATCCTGCAGGAAAGTAAGCATGTCTATGCATAACACAAATTAGCAAAATAAAAGAATCATGCATTGTGAAATTAGCAGAACATTTTGTTTTAAAGCTATTTTTTCACGTGTACTTTTAAACCTGACAAAATACTTAACAACATAGTCCCCAAAAAATTGTACTGGTATCACTGCCTTATTACTACTTCTAAGAACATACAAGTTTGTATTTATTTTTTTCAGTTTATAACAGTGTGCTCATCACATGCACTGGGAACATTAATACACATACTAACAAGCACAAAAAAGACACAAACTTAGAGAAACCACCTCCTGAATAGCAAATAGCAAATTCCAGAGCCAAGGTACTCTCTGTCTCCACTAACAGACTACTTGCCCCCAGCTCCCCAGAACTTAAATCTGAGGACTGTTAGCAAGTGTCCTCCAGTAAGTCACAAATATCAGGCTAGTATAGGGACCTAAACCATGTGGAATTTTATACATTAAGGTTAACATCTGAAACTGCACTTCGAAACAAACTGGTATTGTCTATGGCAGGGGTTCTCAAACTGGGGGTCAGGACCCCACAGGGGGTCACGAGGTTATTACATGGGGGGTCGTGAGCTGTCAGCCTCCACCCCAAACCTCACTTTGCCTCCAGCATTTATAATGGTGTTAAATATAAAAAAGTGTTTTTAATTTATAAGAGGGGTCGCACTCGGAGGCTTGCTGTGTGAAAGGGGTCACAAGCACAATAGTTTGAGAACCACTAGTCTATGGAACAGAGGTATAATGGGCACAACCCAAGTAGAACAGACACCATATAGTAAAGGAAGCAGGTATATTACATATTAGATGAGGTTTTCAAAGTGGTCTTAAAGAATAGCACAAAGTATAACACACAGTGATGGATTTGGAAGTAAAAATAGCTGTGCTTGACTAGTGAGGAAGGCCGCTCAGACTAATGATGAAAAAAAGCATTCAGCTACTACTGCCACCTTGGAGCCCGGCCATGGTGCAAGGATCCGGAAGGACCTCAGAACAAAAGGCAGACATAGCCCCTTCAAAGAGTTAATAAATATCTTCTCCAACCTGCAAGCACCACCTCTTTCTTGTTTGGACTGAGCTTCAGTGAACTCTTAGCCAAGAGAGTTCTACCTTGGCCAGGGGTGGAAAGTAGAGTTACCCAGCCCATCTATGTCTAATGGAAAAGAAGCTTACACCTGTGAGCCACTACAGTTCAAAGTGTCTTACCTTCTTCACCAATGGCAGCCTCGGATATACTTTAAATGAGAGATGACTGCAGAAAACTGTAGAACCCCAAATAGGAAAGCCCTCTGGACAAATGAGAAACTTTTTTTCTTAGAGCTCTCCAAGAGCTGAGCAATACAAACTTAACACCATTCACCCTTGCATATCAGTAGTATCTCACAGAAAACAGTATCCAAGACTGCTGAATGGTTTATAAGCATGACTCATAGATTCTAAGGCCAAAAGGGACAATTTTTATCATCTAGTCCGACTTCCTGCATAGCACAGGCCATAGAACTTCCTCAAATGAATATGTTTGAACTAGAGCATATCTTTTAGAAAAATGTCCAATCTAGATTTAAAAAATTCCGAGTGATGGAACATCTACTACAATCCTTGGTAAACTGTTCCAATGATTAATTAATAGTCATTCGGCCATGACTAGAACAAGAAGCAGCACAGCATCTGTACTAAGCCCAAATGTAAAGCCAGACTGAAAGAGGTCAAGGAAGATACTAGTTATTCCACAACAACCTCCTCAAAAATCTCTCCCCAAAAGAGAAGCTGAGACAGGCAAAAATGCTATACTTGTCATTTTATTTATGGACCTGTGACAGATAGGGTAATTTTCTGCATATCCTTGGAAGACCTTATTGAATTAAGTTTACGTATCTTTGGGGTCCACTGTTTTAAATGAATTGTTTATGTATGATTGTGTTGTATTCCATGGGGGGGCTGCCACAGCTCCGTCAGGAACTAAAAACAGTAGGTGCTGATTAAGGCAAATCAGCCAGGTTGTATGCCCCTCTCCTGGGTGCGTTTGCATATACTAGTCCAAACTAGATCCTCCAGAGACCAACAGACAAAGAAAGGACTTTGGGATAAATAGTTGGAATTAACATGGATTTAGGGCCTCCTTTCTGATCCTCCAAATGTACAGGACCATCCAGTCAAGGGGGCCACAATTCTTCAGGAATGACACCTTCCGGAGCCCGGAACTGGGGTGATCTTTGTTCAGCTTTTTAGCATATGTGTAGGTTCCTTCACTGTTTTTAAGACGTTTTCTCTGTAATGTTTTCACTTAAAGAATAAATGTGCTTGCTTAGAAAGAGCTGCATGGTAACTTATAACTGCGGGCAATTATGCCTGGCATACCAAAGTACAGACATTCACCTGCTTAGGCAGTCTGGCTTGCTGGAATATCACAGTGCAGGCAGGGAGGTGTGCAGCCTTGAAAAACCCTGGTCAGGAGGGAGAGAGACAGCGGTCTCTGCCCATGAGAGGTGATGGCTGAGGAGCCAGGAGCCTACAATGGGTGTCCTTGGTGGACTACAGAGAGGGGTATAGGTGCAGTTGCCCTGAACTATGACAGATCCAACAACTACTAGAAAGAAGAAAAGTGCCACTTTGTCTAAACAAGGGAAACCAATGATGATCTCAGCCAGTGGTAAACCCAATATTCCAGGCTAGATTATAATCAGCCACAAGAGGCATGGGTCCAAACCATAGGTTGCAGGCTGAAGTGCCCTCAGTATGTTTAGAACCTGACTGAGAAATCCTGGTTAAAACTCAGAAGATTGCATTTGTACTAATCAGATGAATAATTTAATTGATGGAACAGTTTAAGTGACTCAACATACTGACATCTTTGAGAGGTGAGGTATTGCAGCAGAACTTCCAGCTCCATTGTTACTGTTGTAAATGAGGCATTTGGGGGTTTGGATTTATGTTAGTTAAAAATAATGTTACTGGTATTTGAGACTACATTTACTAGATAAGCTCTTTACTGCCTGGGTCTTATTGATATCAAAGTGCTTTCATTCTCAGTTTGAGAAAGAACCATTCACCTACAGTTCATGGCACTGCCCAAACTACTCAAGTGTTTTACAATACTAGAAAGAGACAAGCAGCGAAGTCCTTTTGCAAACTCTCACTAAAAGTCTGTAAGGATTCCTTCCTTTAAAAAAAATTGCCAGAAGCACTTAACATCAGCATCAAGACAAAGATTAATAAGTTAACCAAAAACAATGAATAGATTTATATTGCTGGTATAAATAACTGTTTGTACTTCAAATACTAACATTAAATTAGAATTGTATTTACAATGGGTATTTCAAAAGTTAAATCACCTTATATGCTCACCTCTTTCTGCTCAACTTGGAGTGCTGATTTTAAAATATCTCTAAGATGTATTAGTTGTTTCCTTTCCTCATCCTGTGCTTGTTTAATCTAGAGTACAGACATGACAGAGGTTAAAAATTAATGTGTTACTATTTATATTAACACAGTTCTTTACAGCTTGTTGCTTAACTGGTTCAGATTTCCTGACAAACGATCAACAAGAATGAAAATACAAGAGAGAAACGATAAGTTCCTTTACCCATATGCCTACAAAAAACTTGACAATGGTTTGGCTGCTGGTGTGCTGAGACCACTGCCTACCATGCTAACTCTCTGTTTACTTGTACTCCCCTGTGTGTCTGTCTCCATCTGCTTTTGTCTTATATTTTGACTGTAGTTCTTCGGGACAGAGACTGTCTTTTTGTTCTATGTTCGTACTGCACCTACCACAATATGGTCTTGGTCCATGACTAGTACTTCTACACACTATAGCAATACAAACAACAACAACAGTTTTATAATCTACTCAAAGCTCTACTCAATAAGTCTGAATAAAAAGGATTAGATTTCTTTAACAAACACAAAATTTGAAAAAGCAATAAGCCAGACTGCTACTTACTGTGTGAAGATCAGTTGAGAGTGTTTCAATTGAAGGCTTGAGACTTTCAACTGCTTTCAGTCCATCTTGGAAGAAACTTAAAAAAAAAAAACAGAAAGAAAATAGTATTGTTAGAATTTAGTATTTTTTTCTTTCCTGTTAAAAAACAAACACTTTACTGAAAAAAGAGACATGGTAGAAGCTGGTAAATGTATATACACACAGACTCCATATACATCGAGGTCATAGCCATGCAACAAATTATGAAAATTCAACAAACTGCAAGGCCACAGGATACATTCATTTCATGCACTTTGGACCAATTCACCTGCAATCTGCCCACTAATCCATCTTCTTGCAAACTCATTCTAACATTCCAGCTCTCTGAACACCTTAAAAAAACCCTGACATCAATTTAAAATCAACCTGCTCAAAAAGTTTTCGTCTTTCTCACCAAAAATATGCAATCTCTTCCCCGGCACCCCACCCCATACACACCCTAGTTTTAGAATACCGATGGTTCTTCTGCACATAAAAACATGACGACTTTTAATGTCCAATGTCTCAGGATCTGATGGGAGCTTCCCATAGAAAGGAAGATCCCTCAGCTTCTCAAAGGGACCCAAGCAATCAATCACTTCTCAAATGCTTGGCAATAAGTATGTGTGGCCTGAATATGCATGTGCACCGACAGTTCGAATAACTATGATCGTGTTCCCTTATCCCATCTACTCCAGTACTTTTTAATTAAATAAAAACCATTCTGAACATTTTTAACATTTTCATGATTAAAAAATACAGCACCCACACAGTTTGTTTACATTAAATATTACTCTGCAGTGTTTGCAACACAAATATAGCAGCATTATGAACCACATGGGAAAAATATTATTTTCATTGCCCAAGCTCAATGAAATGCATAAAGTTGATGAATGACAAAGATTATCAACAATGAAAGTGATTTTTGAGTCTCACTAGTAGTACAGCAAAGAAAATTTACTTTTATACAACCTGATGGATGTTTATGGATCTAAACAGGTTGATAATGTCGTTCACACTTCAGAATAATGAGTTTATTGCTACATTATCAATCTGTCAAAAACAAATAGAGTAAAACAAGTCCTAGTATTTTGCAGTCTAATGAGAGCTTCTGAGTTTCTCGTTATTGAAGTTCTCCATTCAGCTAGAAATAAAGTAAAGCCATTCTTTCAACACACCTTTACACTATTGCTTACCCAATGTATTTTTAGAGAGAATAGAACTGACTTTGCTCATTGATAGATACACTCAGAAAGATTTCAAAGCCAGCAGGCCAATCTGTCTCGCTCCCTTCCACGGACAGATTACTGAACACGACAAACGATCATGTGGTGATTATGTGTTGCAGATGACAACATGCCACAATATTAGCTCAATCTAACACCTCATTTCATATTAAGTAATATAGCAACAAACCAGTAATTGATCTATTAGACCAAATCAATATGTCAAAAGTCTGCAGTGAAATGTGTTCAGCTGAGTCTTAGATCTATTTTGAAGACACAGAAAAATATTTTTGGAAAAGTTATTGCCGCTACCAGTTTCCATGAAAATGCAAAATATTGTAATTATAGAATCTTTTGAAACAAAGAAACATAAAACTTACTTGCACTGTGCATGAAAATACTTGATCAAGTTCTGCAGCAAGTCAACTCCTTTTTTAATCTTGATTTCATTGACTTTCAGAAGGTACTGTTAAAACAGTAATTCACAGAAGTAAAATTAATGAAATATCAATTACTTTTTCATATTTTGTGATTTATAGGAATGGTAATTTCAAAATTATTTTCAATTATATTTCAACAAGCTTTAACAACCACAGCAGATTTTGAAAAGCTGAAAAAAAATTGACCATGTGGAAGAGAGACCTCAGGGCATCAACCAAACTTCAAACAACTGGTGTCAATGCCGAGTCTTAATATCCAATTCAGATACTTGTCTGTTGCTAACTCAAACCCTTGCCCTTTAACTCTTGAGGCCTACTAAAAGTCAGATCACAGGAAGCATGAGGGAGACCTGGAGGGCCTTCAGGAAATCATCCTGTAACCAAACAGTCGCATCTAGATGCACATTCACAGTCAAGCCAACCATGGTGCAAGCCCAAGATACATCTATCTGGCAATAAACATGTTTGTATGCCAGAAAGGGGGGGAGGGATAGCTCAGTGGTTTGAGCATTGGCCTGCTAAACCCACGGTTAAGAGTTCAATCCTTGAGGGAGCCACTTAGGGATCTGGGGCAAAAATCAGTACTTGGTCCAGCTAGTGAAGGCAGGGGGCTGGACTCAATGACCTTCCAAGGTCCCTTCCAGTTCTAGGAGATAGATATATCTCCAATTATTATTATAAGGGATTTTCAGTATTGCCAACCCTAATCACAAATCATGAAATGGGGGATGAGGGGGAACACAGATTTTCATCCATCTTCTGATTTTTGCATTCCCCTGTCCAGCTGCATCATGTCTGTGACAATTTCAGCATTGCCAGCTCTCACAAAGTTATAGTGAGCATGGTGATGTAGAATCCTGTGGGAGGAGCACTTACTAGAGACTCAACCAAGATCAGTGGCCCATTGTGCTGGGCTCTTTACAAACACATAATAAGAGATGGTACCTGCCCTGAAGAGCTTGCAGTTTAGTGCAAAGGATGGTGGTGAGTCTGTGGTGTGGGAGCTGGAACTATGACTCCCTAAAGTCACCTCATGGAGGGGCCACCAAACATCCATTAAATGAAAATAACTTTTAATCTCTGCTGAGTAGGGCAGACTTCAAACTGGTGACCTACAAGTGAAAGGTTCTCTCACATTAACAACGCCCCGAAGCACAAGGCTTGCTTATTGGACAGATACATTTAACTAATCAAATTCTGACTTTCTGAAGGCAGAGTCTTCCACTCTCTGGACACACAGGCAAAATCTCCTACACTTTTGCTTAGTCTCAAACACACTAAGGGTATGTCTACACTACCCCCCAGATCAGCAGGCAGCGATCAATCCTGCGAGGGTCAATTTATCGCATCTAGTCTAGGCGGAGTTGATGGGGGAGTGGCAGCAGCCGACTCACTGCGGTGAAAACACCACGGTAAATCGATCTAAGTACGTCAACTTCAGCTACATTAGTCACATAGCTGAAGTTGCGTAACTCAGATCGATATCCCCCCCCCGCCTCCCTCCCAGTGTAGACTAGGCCTAAGTCTGCAGTACCTATTCTTAACTGGACAGTTCTCATTAACCAAATATAAATAAAAATGCAACAGTAAAATGAATATTTAAAAGTGAATTCAGATGTTGTGCTGGTATGTTTTGTAACATAAAATCATTCTAGCGATTATTCCAGGATCCTTATGTTAAAATTAATATATATGTATTTTTCCTCAACACCCACGTTATCAGCATGGTTTGCCCCTGAAGGGTATGCTTGTGTTCATTTTGGATAAAATGTGGTTTACAGGGTGCTTATGCATAGGGAAGCATGCAGTGGCTCACCAGCCTAGGAACATTCTGGAGAAGGCCACGGGGAGGGGTGTGAGCTCAGCATGTGGAATGGAGAACTATAAGCATGTGATAAACAAACCCATATATGGAAAGGTTAACTCTGATTGGTTAGAGGTTCATGTTATGTAACTTGTTATGTAAATGCCATGTGCTATAAAATAGCAAGGGGAAGGGCTCCTTGCTGGAGGGACTCTGCCTGATTTTTGTACCAGGGGCTTTCCTTGTGCACATATTGAATAAAGCCTTGTTGAACTGAATTGAATTGCATTGCATTGAATCGCATCGCATCGAATCGAAGTCCCTTGATTCTACCCAGCATCAGACTCACTGGGAACCACAAAATCCCAATACCCCCATAGCCTTCAAACCCAACTCAGCTACAGGATTAACTAGTAGGGGAAAGCACACTGTTTTCCTTTACATAGATCAGCTCCTCCAGGGAAGCACAACATATACATTGTCAGTGGGTTACACAAGTGTTTGAAAGACAGCAGAAAAACACTGGTCACCATCAGGATTCTTTGTTTCTATTCCTGGCTCTGGGAGCAGATTGAGGTCTAGTGGTTACAGACAGCATAGCCAAATGTAAAAATAACCCTGTCTGGGTCATCTGTGGGGGTGAAACGCAGGATCTTTGGATGTTAAAACATGAGCCTCTACCTCTTGAGCTAAAGAGCCACGGGTGAATCCTGGCCCCACTGAAGTCAAGATCCTAAATCTCTTAACATGGAAACAGTAGCAACACAGGACTAGTAGGGACCTCCTAAATCACTGAACCCAATCCTCTCTGCCCACAGGCAACTGCATTCATAAACATATCAGTAGCAGTCACAAATCTTTACATGTAATCTAGCAGCTACAGTATGACACAGATCTACACTGTTATACATAAGCACCTAAACCATGGGTGGGTAAACTACAGCCCGTGGGCTGGATCTGGCTCTTCAGGGCTTTGGATCCAGCCCACGGGATTACCACCCCAATGGCGCCGCAGGCCTGCGCTACTCCCATTGACCGGAAATGGGAGTACCGCAGCCAGTGGGAGCTTCGGGGGAAGGACCCACAGGCAAGGGCAGCGCACAAAGACGTCTGCCCTCCCTTCCCCGAGCAGCGGCAGGGATGTGGTGCCAGCTGCTTCGAGAGTGGCGTGGGGCCAGGGCGAGCGGGCAGGCAGGCAGCCTGCCCTGGCACACACCGCTGCCACCCCGGAGCCCACATCCCAAACCCCTCCTGTACCCCGCTCCCAATACCCTGCCCTGAGCCCCCCCAACCCTCTGCCCTGAGCCCCCTGCCATACCCTGCACCCCTTCTGCACGACAACCCCCTACCCTGAGCCCCCTCCTGCATCCCCCTGCACTCTAACCCCCTTCTCTGAGCCTCCTCATACACCCCACACCCCTCCTCTGCCCCAACCCCTTGCCCTGAGCCCCTTCCTGCGCACTGCACCCCCTCCCACACCCCGCACTCCCTCCCGCAGCCCTACACATTCATGGCCGTTCATGCAATTTCCCCACCCAGATGTGGCCCTCAGGCCAAAAAGTTTGCCCACCCCTGACCTAACCTGACATGTTCCTTCTAAAAGGTGTGGCAGAGTGGATGACAAAACTCTATTATCTCAGAATGCTAGGTTCTATTCCTAGCTCTGACTGAAGTGACCTTTTGCAAGTTCTTAGTTATCTTCTCTGTGAAACTGGCAAATGATAGTTATTCCCACAAGTTATGAAACCTTGACTCAAAATAAGGGTTATGAAGGGCACAGAAATATCAACCGCATTCAGTAGATGAGCTAGAACCAAAAACTCATAGTCTCTGGGCTTGCAGTTTAATACACCTTCCTCTAAGCCTTAAGGCATTTTAGGAAGGGGAAGGGGTATCGCTCTCATTTTGCTTCTCCAAAATCATGTGAAAGCTGCAGCTTTTCAAATCATCGTGAGCTTCTGTAAAGTAAGGGTCAAATCATGTCACCCATAATAAATTTGTGAGAACTGGCGATGCTGAACTTTACAACCACACATAGAGCACTTCTTGTAACAGCTGAGCTGCTGCTTCTCTGACACTTTTTTTTTTTTTTTTTTAAGAAAAGACTGGGAAGGAAGCAACTCAAGGGAAGCAAGAGATGCACACTCACAAAATGCAGTGCTTCATTATAGAAAAATAAGGATTTTATTGCACAACAAAGAAAACAAGCTATAATAAGGGCTGCAGAAATTCTGTAAGAATTTTTGAAGTATCACTAAAATTAAACTGAAATGCCACAACTGAAAAATATATTATATCTTGCAAAATGAAAGCTTCAAAGTGGTATAGGTTTATTTAATTTATTTCTTCTTCCTTACCTATGCAAGGTCATGAACCATGGAACGTTATTGTCTACAGGATATGGTTATGGAATATATTTAATCCTTTCTGTATGACTGAATACTCAAGCACAGCCTTCAGTGCTTCATTTTATTGTGCTTGTTCAAATGAAGCATTGAACCGATGAAAGCATCCAACCAGCTTCATACAAAATACTTTCAGCTTTTTTAAAGTGAAGAGATTCAACAAAGCTCAAAAGCCCCAAACTTGATCTCATCTAAACCATCCTTTTTTCTTAAAATTTTTCACTGTTGTAGCAACATCAGGAACATTATCCTATACAGCAGGTTCTTATGCTGTGCTCATCTTCACAGTATTTGAGCTTCTCCTACATAGAACTGGTGAGGGCTTAAGGAAAGTGGAAAGCAGCAAATTTTTCAAGTGGGATTTTCAAAGTTGTCCTGAGGCAGAGGGAGGGGGAAAACTGCGACATCAGCCCCCGCCTCCCTCCCTGGGCTCTCTGCACAACACTCTCTCTCACACACACACACCCCTCTGCGTTAAAGTGCATGAGCATTCCACAATAATGGTTTGCTTTGTATCCCGGAGCAGATCAGCACAGCACGCAATGGCTGTCAGAAACCATGCTGTGAAAGGGGAGGGGCACATGTCTCCAGGGCAAAGCTATCACTTGAGGCATTATGGGACAGCTCCGGAGGCCAATTACAGCGCAGAAAGCAATCAAGTGTCTACACTGGCAATAGAGCGCTGGAGCCTCTGCACAAATAACCTTATGACTCTCATCGAGGTATGTTTTTTTGCAGCGCTGCAACTGAGGAGTTACTGCGCACAAAGTGGCTTGGTAGTGCGTACACGTCTGCAGTTTGAGCACTAAAAGCTGCTTTACTATACAGAAACTTGCCAGTGTATACAACCCCTTAGATTCGGTATAGGAGTACAGGGCTTTTCTAATGAATCGCCACAGTCACACCAGCATGTGGAATCAATTAGCTCCAACCAACACTAGAATCTAGAGCACGTGGCTTGCGAGCCGCATGCAGCTCTTTTACAATTATAGTTCGACTCGCAGAGTCCCCCACATCCCCTCCTTCTCTACCTACCAGACTGGGGGAGGGGGAGCTCAGGACCTCTGCCTTGCAGCAAGTTGGTGAGATAGGGGCTTCTGACCAGTGGGGAAGGGGGGTCTCGGGACTTCAGCCCCACAGGGCACACCTTCTGGGGCTCAGGGCTTCAGCAGGAATGGGGCTGAAGCCCCAAGCCCCGGCAGGTGCCTCCTGTGGGGCAGAAGCCCCGAGCCCCGGCAGACGCACCTAGGCTCTCAAACTTCTGAATATAGTCATATGCGGCTCGGAAGGACAGTTTTGTCCACTCCTGACCTAGAATATCTCAATAGAAGAGGATCAATTTTCTAAGCAGGTCTTAAAGTCTGGCTCCCTGTAACATGAAACCAAAAAGGGTGGGAGCAGTACATCAAATGGTTCACAATTACAAACAATCATTGTTACATTATTACTATCATAATGAAGAATCTGAAAGGCAAAGTCCATTACTAATGGCTGTTTGTTTTTCAATACCAACCCAATGATGTGGAACTGAGATTTTCATATTACACCACTGCAATAGATAGCAGCCTAAACCCTAAATAACTTGTGGTGTAGTAGTAGTGTGAAGACTATTTAATTTCATCTGTGAATAATGTATTGAATGAGACATGGGTGATTCTATAATTTATTAGTACATGAAATAGCAGAGAATGTAGATTCCTTGTTGAAGTTAGTGTGGCAGGGTGAAGAAGTTTAATATCCTGAGTCTAATAAAAACCTTCAAGTTTTCTTTGAATGCAACAGTTGTCATAATGCAGAATCTATCTTTTCTCAAATTTCCTTTTTAAGAATATTAATGGAACAATTGTATTCTATGTTAAACCTTACCTCACACATCTGAAGCTGGAAGAACCGTCTTTCTTTCTCCATTTCTTCTGCAATTTCAGCTCCACTTATTTCTGTACGGATCATTCCATGTAGCTTAGCATGCTCCTTTTTTTCTTTCTCTATTTTCGTACTACGTGGAAAAAAACAGCTAAATCAAGTACACTACAATGGACCCTTGTAGTCCTGCAAATTTTAGATTACTTCCAATTTCTATTTCATTTTAAATTTGATAGCGACCAAGAAACAGCCAATGACTTGTTGTGATAGAAGTCTAATCCAATCGTGCTACCATGAGTGACTGACACAGGAACTAAAAAAAAAAAAAGTGGTAGGAAGATACAGTGTTATCTCGTTGAGAGAAAAGACACATTTATGATTCAAATTAATGCATAATCCCAATTGACTAATTGTGTCACTAGATTTTAAGAGTTTCCCTTGTCAGCATGGCTTCCTCTCTGTGTGCAGGGTTCCCAAAGCACAGCTGCCATCTCTTCTGCTGCTGAGCCAGCTGGCACCGGGGATGCCGGCCAGCTGGCTGTGTTGCAGATTTTAAAGTCTGCTAAGCCAAGTGCCTTGATCCTCTGAAGGTTTCTGCCAGTTTTCTGAAACCTATGTGTAATATGGGTTCTACTATATTGGAGCAAGAATTACAGTATTTTCTCATGACATGGTTTTAACATTACTCTAAATGGAGAACCTGAACTTAGTGTAAAATGACTTGCATGTGTTTAGAATTTCCAATCATCAATAAGCTCTGTACTTGCATCTTCTCTCAAGAGAATGATTAAGCGTCTCATCTTGAGTCCCAAGCAGCCAGGGGATATACCAGAATTAATCTTTCCATCAACCTTGCCACTAAGAAATGTTCTGGAACACAAACATTTAATCCCTACTACACCCTCCCTTTTGGTAAATCAAATAAAACAAATTCCTTGCAATTTTCCAGTATCCCTGGACATATACAGCTAGCACAGGGGTAAGCAACCTATGGCACGTGTGCCGAAGGCAGCACACAAGCTGATTTTCAGTGGCACTCACACTGCCTGGGTCCTGGCTACCGGTCCAGGGAGATCTGCATTTTAATTTAATTTTAAATTAAGCTTCTGAAACATTTTAAAAACCTTATTTACTTTACACACAACAATAGTTTAGTTATATATTATAGACTTATAGAAAGAGACCTTCTAAAAACATTAAAATGTATTAATGGCACACTAAACCTTAAATTAGAGTGAATAAATGAAGACTCAGCACACCACTTCTGAAAGGTTGCTGACCCCTGAGCTAGCATTTTGCAGACTTTCAGCCTATGAAGTTTTCCAGGAATGAAGGGATATCCTAAGAAAAACTCCTCCCTCTTTCACAGAGATTCATAGATTTCAAGGTCTGAAGGAACCATTGTAAAATATAAAAGACACAGCAATTTTTACTCCTCCCACTACAGACACATTTGAATGCATGACTTCTAGCTTCAGAAGGGGGAGCCATTCCCCTAAGCCACCAGGCCATCTATCCTCTCCAGAGGATATACATCCTACACAATCATTTACATGAATCAAAAGCTAACTCCAGAACTTTTCTGGAGCCAGACAGAGCCTTGATACTGAATGCATAAGTGAAAAGCTCCATGAAACTTCAAGGAGACAAAAATCAGACAGGTTAAGGTCATGGATAGGAATGATCCCATACAGGCATCAGAGGAAGAAATTAGAGGGGTGCCAAGGAAAAGTCTGCATTCCTGTCTCATTATGGTTACATAGCAGTCACAGAGCTTATCTCTAGGACCAGTGCTTTTAAGCTTTTGCTGGATGATATGTTCAGTGTAAAACACCAGAACCAGATGATGTGGAAGTAAACCAACAAAATGAAGACTCCATCATTTTAAGTGCTAAAAATACCAGCATCTCAAATGGTTATTGCCTATGTAATGAGAAAAAGGGAATAATATCAGCAATAGTACAAACTGATCTACCCAAAGAAACCATATGCCAGGCACAAAGGATTAACCAGGCACCAGTTATGAGGAACAAGGGGAAAGGATTTAAGCAAAGAATTCACAGAAGATAGTGAAATCAGCTCTTGTTTCTTTTTTGGCACTGTAGGCAGAGTAGCCTGCCCATACACAAGCTGCTGCCAACAAGGGAAACTAGATGGGTGGGTTTCAAAACTTCAAACATGAGAGCAAGTATCCAAAAAACGTTTTTAAATCTCTCAATTTCAACAGTAGCCCATGGAAAATAATGAGAGAACTGAATTAATTGAAATGTGATCAGGTCTACATCAACAACTCCTGGCATCTGGTTTGCTCACTGAGTACAAATTTGAACCTAGGTTTTCCAAGAAGATCTATTATACGAAACTACCAGGCAATGAAGCAATTACATTTTAGAAAGAAACACAAGGGTAATAACCCCAAAACACAACAGAAAAACTATTGAATGCCATTACAAAATATTTTGTAGTTCGTTCTAGTTTATTCAGATACAGGGAGGGGAAACCTTACACACACAAAAAACCCAAACTTTACACAGTGTCAATCAACTGACCATAACAAAGAGGCAGGTGTTTGCACAGCTACCATGCTGACACCTTCTGCACATGCACATGTAGACATTTGCACTTAGTTTAAAATCAACACACTGCAACCCATTCAGGGAGCAGCAGGGTAAGACTAATCTAAAATGAGTACAGATCTGCACAGCAGACAAGAAAAGAACAACTCTGTATGAAAGGGCAAGATGAAGGCCTATAATGAAAAAGTAGCTATGTAGATATGTCTTATCCAGTTTTCACAGTATGTCACTATTAATTGTATTTTTTTTCCCTAGTTTCAGAGTCAAAGTTAGATAATTAGATAACTAGGACTTCTAATACTCTTGAAAAGTTTATTTTGCCTTTTAGAGCTCAAATATGAGAAAAAGCAGGTCGCTACTTAAAGGATTTTACATAGAAAAATCACTATTTCAAAGGAGTTAATTGTTCTTTTGTTCTGACACTGACATGGATATGAATTTATGAAAAACTAGAGGAGATAAGCTATTGCAACAAAAATGGACATCCATTCTAACTTCTAAAGACCACATTTTTATTACTTTTGTAATAGAGTTGAAGATACACTATCACTTGTATTTCAAAGGCTATTTCCTTTTTATAAAACTCATGTTATACCTTTCCATCACTGACAGGTCCCCATCAATCCAGTCTCACATTTCAGTCTGACTCTCCAACATCTCCTCTTGTATGACTTGCTCTTTACTTAAAAGTTCAAAATGCTTCTTCCTCTCCTTGTATTTTCTATCACTATTGACACCACCACTATCCAAACCCACAGTCTATAAGTCATCTTCAGCCTGTCCCTCTCTTGTCCTGCACATATAAGTGGTCATGTCCAAATCTTTCCCCTTCTTCCTCAATAATATTCAAAGATCTATGCAGTCGTATTTCCCATTTTAAGAACAGGGACTCTCACTCAAAATGGAAGAAATGTTTAGCGTGACCACTGTACAATACTGGAAATAGAAACCTTTAACTAACCTTTTACTGTAACTGTTGCTCTTCAGGATGTGTTACACATGTTCCACTGTAGATGCGTGCCCGCCCATTTGTCAGATTTTTCCCTCAGTGGTACCCGTCGGAGCAACCCGAGTGCCCTCTGCTACCCCATGCTACTGCACGCAGGTATAAATGGCACAGCTGGCCCTGGCACCCATCAGTTCCTTCCTACTGCTTAGATTCCAATAGAGAGGGGAAGGATGATGGATCATGGAATGAACATGTGCAACATATCTAGAAGAACAACGATCACGGAAAAATATTAGTAACTTTTTTCTTTGTGTGATTGCATGTGTCCATTCCACTGTAGGTCTCACAAGCAGTACAAACTGGAGGTTGGCTTGGAGTCTACTGGAATAGGGAACAGAGGATTACCCATCCAAACCGGGCATCGTCTCTGAATTGCTGAGAGATGGCATAGTGAGAGGCAAACGTATGGCAAGGTTGCCATCTTGCAAATGTCCAAGATGGGAAAGGCTGCAGAAGCTACCTGTTTGACTCTGCCAAAACTCTTCTCCGGGACGTCACATCTGTCAGCTGGTAGCATAATCGAAAACAAGTGGATATTCAAGAAGAGACTGTTTGGATGGACGCTGGACAGGCTTTCATTCTGTCTGCAATTGCGATGAACAGTTCCACCAAAGACCTAAATGGTTAGTCCGGTTCAGATAAAAAGCCAAAGCTCTTCTACCACCTAGAGTGTAGAGCTTTTTTTCATCTTTATGGGTATGAGGCTTTGGAAAGAAGATCGGTAAATAGATTGCTTGGTTAATGTGAAACCTGGAAACCTCTTCAGTAAGAAACTTCAGGTGAGAGCAAAAGTAAAACTCTCTCTCTACAGAAGACTATACAGGGAGATGATGATACTAGAGCTCGCAATTCCCCCACTCTCCTGGCTAAGGTAATGGCAACTAAATAGCCACTTTCACTAAAAGGTGTAGCAGGGAACAGGTCACCCGTGGCTCAAAGGGAGGACCTATCAGCTTTGCTAAAACTAGATTCAAGTTCCACGCACTGACAGGGTCCTGTACCTGTGGATATAATCTGTTGAGACCTTTCAAAAATCTGACAGACACAGGATGGTAGAAGAGTGAGCAGTTGTAAGCAGGAGGGTGGAAAGCCAACACAGCCATCAGGTGTACTTTGATGGAACTAACAGTTAACTACTGTTGTTTCAGGAACAAGAGATTGTTCAATATATGCTGGATAACAGTCCGGGCCATGAAAATGCCTTTTTGCCAGGAGCAGATGGAGAATCTTTTCCATTTAAACAGGTAAATACCCCTAGTCAAAGGCTTTCTACTATTCAGAAGCACTTCCTGTACTCCCTTAAAAATAAACCACTTCCAACTATATCAGCCATGAAGCATCCAGACAATCAGGTTGAAGGCCTTCAGGTTGGGATGTAGAAGGTGGCCATGGTCCTGAGAGACTATGTCTGTGTCTAGCAGGAGTGACAGTGGAGATCTGACCAATAAGGCTACTAAAGCTGAAAATCAGTACTGCTGGGGCCATGCTGGAGCTATGAGTATAAGGTGATCCTGGTCTTGTTTGATTTTGGGGAGGAGCGGAACCAGAGGGGAGGCATATAGCAGGCCATTTGATCATGATAATAGGAAAGCATTTGTCAAAGAACCCAGGCTATAACCCAGCTTGGGAACAAAAGTGATTACATGTTCTGTTGGCCTCTGTTGCTTCTGTGGGAGTTCCCCAGAGCTGGAAAATTCATCTGGCAATATCTGGACAAAGCGATCAGTCATGGTGAATGATAAATAACCTGCTTAGGTGGCCTGCCAGAACATTCTGCATCCCTGGAAGGTGGATCCAAGTGATGTGTGGAAATCACCAAGGAGAATTGCTTCTTGGCACAACTGCATTGACTGGGCTTCTTCTTGCTTATTTACATAAAACCTGGCTGCTCTATTGTCTGTTAGCACCAACAAATTATTTTGTTCAATGTGTGGAAGAAACACTATACAAGCCAAATGGACGGCTCACAATTTCCTTACATTTATATGTAGCTTTAGATCCTAGGCAGACCAAAGAGCTTGTGTCAGCAGCACACCCAAGTGATTCCCCCCAATCTAGTTCCAATGCATCTGTAACTAAGGTGAGCATCTGTTCTGGAGCAGCAAAGCGAAGTCCAACACAAACACTGGAGGGTTCCGTTCACCAGTCCAGACAGGACAAGACCTGATTTGGTACTTGGACCACCATGTCCATATGATGAGAGTTTGGTGACTACACCAGTACTAACCAACCTTGTAACTTTCTGAAGTGCAGTCTGGCAGTACTGCACTAGGTAAGTACTGTGTTTTATATGATGTCTGGAATGTGCCTGTGACATTGGAGCACTACCATAATACAAATCAACAAGTAAACACTACACACTACAGCAAGTCTATGGTGCAAGAGCTGATACATTAATATCTAATACACCACAACAGGGCTGATCAAACTGACATGTGTGGGTGAGATTTGGCTCACCACTTTGTTAAATATGGTCTGCCTGCTGGAAGTCTGAGCAGTTTTTCTCACACATGCATTCCTTCTCCATATGCTCCCTCTGCATGTCTGCTGTTAGTGTGTAAGCACGTGGGAGAAGCAATGAGAGTGTAAGGAGGGAAAAAACACAAAGAAATCAAAAACAAAAAAGGAGCCTATGCTCCACACTAACCAGGTCTAGCCAAACAGCCATAATTTGACCAGTTCCACTGTCATGTATTAGAGGTATCATGAGCCCAGAAGAACACTGAACTCAGGGCCTGGCAGGTAAGAAAAAGGAACTGGTTTTAAATAATTTACATTTAAAAAAAATACTTGCAATTTATAAGGTTACATGAGAAGTTTCCTAATGACACAGTCTGAAGATAGTGGGTTTTTTAAACCAGTAATTATTGGTCTTTAAGAGTGTAATCTATACATATACAAGTGTGCTTCTTGCTAGGAGCGAGGATTCACAATGTAATGGAGAGACTGCGAGACTCATCAAGCCCTCGGATCGCTACCCCTTCCTGCTTCTCCATGTGGGAACCAATGATGCTGCTAAGAATGACCTTGAGCGGATCACCGCAAACTATGTGGCTCTGGGAAGAAAGATAAAAGAGTTTGAGGCGCAAGTAGTGTTCTCATCCATCCTCCCTATAGAAGGAAAAGGCCCGGGTAGAGACCGTTGAATCGTGCAAGTCAATGAATGGCTACGCAGGTGGTGTTGGAGAGAAGGCTTTCAATTCTTTGACCATGGGATGGTGTTCCAAGAAAAAGGAGTGCTAGGCAGAGACAGGCTCCACTTAACGAAGAGCGGGAAGAGCATCTTCGCAAGCAGGCTGGCTAACCTAGTGAGGACGGCTTTAAACTACGTTCACCGGGGGAAGGAGACCAAAGCCCTGAGGTAAGTGGGGAAGTGGGATGCCGGGAGGAAGCACAAGCAGGAGAGCGCAAGAGGGGAGGACTCCTGCCTCATACTGAGAAAGCAAGATGATCAGTGAGTTATCTTAAGTGCCTATACACAAATGCAAGAAGCCTGGGAAACAAGCAGGGAGAACTGGAAGTCCTGGCACAGTCAAGGAATTATTATGTGATTGGAATAACAGAGGCCTGGTGGGATAAATCACATGACTGGAGCACTGTTATGGATGGATATAAACTGTTCAGGAAGGACAGGCAGGGCAGAAAAGGTGGAGGAGTTGCACTGTATGTAAGAGGGCAGTATGACTGCTCAGAGCTCCAGTATGAAACTGCAGAAAAACCCGAGTGTCTCTGGATTAAGTTTAGAAGTGTGAGCAACAAAGGTCATGTTATGGTCGGAGTCTGCTATAGACCACCAGACCAGAGGGATGAGGTGGACAAGGCTTTCTTCCAGCAACTAACAGAAGTTACTAGATCACAGGCCCTGGTTCTCATGGGGGACTTCAATCACCCCAATATCTGCTGGGAGAGCAATACAGCGATGCACAGACAATCCAGGAAGTTTTTGGAAAGCGTAGGGGACAATTTCCTGGTGCAAGTGCTGGAGGAACCACCTAGGGGCAGAGCTCTTCTTGACCTGCTGCTCACAAACAGGGAAGAATTAGTAGGGGAAGCAAAAGCAGATGGGAACCTGGGAGGCAGTAACCATGACATGGTCAAGTTCAGGATCCTGACACAAGGAAGAAAGGAGAGCAGCAAAATACGGACCCTGGACCTCAGAAAAGCAGACTTTGACTCCCTCAGGGAACTGATGGACAGGATCCCCTGGGAGAATAACATGAGGGGGAAAGGAGGAGTCCAGGAGAGCTGGCTCTATTTTAAAGAATCCTTTATTGAGGTTGCAGGAACAAACCATCCCGATGTGTAGAAAACAGTAAATATGGCAGGCGACCAGCTTGGCTTAACATTGAAACCCTTGCTGATCTTAAACACAAAAAAGAAGCTTACAAGAAGTGGAAGATTGGACAAATGACCAGAGAGGAGTATAAAAATATTGCTCAGGCATGCAGGAGTGAAATCAGGAAGGCCAAATCACACTTGGAGTTGCAGCTAGCAAGAGAAGTTAAGAGTAACAAGGTGGTTTTCTTCAGGTATGTTAGCAACAAGAAGGTGGTCAAGGAAAGTGTGGGCCCCTTACTGAATGAGGGAGGCAACCTAGTGACAGAGGATGTGGAAAAAGCTAATGTACTCAATGCTTCTTTTGCCTCTGTCTTCACGAACAAGGTCAGCTCCCAGACTACTGCACTGGGAAGCACAGCATGGAGAGGAGGTGACCAGCCCTCTGTGGAGAAAGAAGTGGTTCAGAACTATTTAGAAAAGCTGGACGAGCACAAGTCCATGGGGCCTGATGCGTTGCATCCGAGGGTGCTAAAGGAGTTAGCAGATGTGATTGCAGAGCCATTGGCCATTATCTCTGAAAACTCATGGCGATCGGGGGAGGTCCTGGATGACTGGAAAAAGGCTAATGTAGTGCCCATCTTTAAAAAGGGGAAGGAGGAGGATCCAGGGAACTACAGGCCAGTCAGCCTCACCTCAGTCCCTGGAAAAAATCATGGAGCAGGTCCTCAAAGAATCAATTCTGATACACATAGAGGAGAGGAAAGTGATCAGGAACAGTCAGCATGGATTCACCAAGGGAAAGTCATGCCTGATTAACCTAATTGCCTTCTATGATGAGATAACTGGCTCTGTGGATGAGGGGAAAAGCAGTGGACATGTTATTCCTTGACTTCAGCAAAGCTTTTAATATGCTCTCCCACAGTATTCTTGCCGGCAAGTTAAAGAAGTATGGGCTGGATGAATGGACTATAAGGTGGACAGAAAGCTGGCTAGATTGTCGGGCTCAACAGTTAGTGATCAATGGCTCCATGTCTAGTTGGCAGCCGGTATCAAGCAGAATGTCCCAAGGGTTGGTCCTGGGGCCAGTTTTGTTCAATATCTTCATTAATAATCTGGAGGATGGCGTGGACTACACCCTCAGCAAGTTTACAGATGACACTGAGCTGGGAGGAGTGATAGATACGCTGGAGGATAGGGATAGGATACACAGGGACCTAGACAAATTAGAGGACTGGGCCAAAAGAAATCTGATGAGGTTTAACAAGGACAAGCGCAGAATCCTACACTTAGGACAGAAGAATCCCATGTACTGCTACAGAATATGGACTGAATGGATAGAGAGCAGTTCTGCAGAAAAGGACCTAGAGGTTACAGTGGACAAGAAGCTGGATATGAGTCAACAGTGTGCCCTTGTTGCCAAGAAGGCTAATGGCATTTTGGGCTGTATAAGTAGGGGCACTGCCAGCAGATCAAGGGATGTGATCATTCCCCTCTATTTGGCATTGGTGAGGCCTCATCTGGAGTACTGTGTCCAGTTTTGGGCCCCACACTACAAGAAGGATGTGGAAAAACTGGAAAGAGTCCAGCAGAGGGCAACAAAAATTATTAAGGAGCTGGAGCACATGACTTATGAGGAGCGGCTGAGGGAACTGGGATTGTTTAGTCTGAAGAAGAGAAGATTGAGGGGGGATTTGATAGCTGCTTTCAACTACCAGAAAGGGGGTTCCAAAGAGGATGGATCTAGACTGTTATCAGTGGTAGCAGATGACAGAACAAGGAGTAATGGTCTCAAGTTGCAGTGGGGGAGGTTTAGGTTGGATATTAGGAAAAACTTTTTCACTAGGGGGGTGGTGAAGCACTGGAATGGGGTACCTAGGGAGGTAGTGGAATCTCCTTCCTTAGAGGTTTTTAAGGTCAGGCTTGACAAAGCCCTGGCTGGGATGATTTAGTTGGGGATTGGTCCTGCTTTGAGCAGGAGGTTGGACCAGATGACCTCCTGAGGTACCTTCCAACCCTGAGATTCTATGATTCTATGATTCATATTAAAATTGTTGGGAATGGCACCTCCTGGATGTAGAATCTTCTAGAAAGCAGTGTCTATTGGG
Organism: Mauremys reevesii; assembly: GCF_016161935.1. Lineage (NCBI taxonomy): Eukaryota > Metazoa > Chordata > Testudines > Geoemydidae > Mauremys > Mauremys reevesii. Next base: position 178,120,515 of record NC_052625.1, on the reverse strand, counting down.
GCCACTTGCCCCTCCTTATTGCTCCCCTTGTGAAGAACACAAGGGTATAAAAGGGAGGAGGAGTTCCAATTGCCTTTCAGTTCCTTCCCCAATTTTGGAATTCTTTAGCTGAGACGCCAAAAGAGGTGGGAAAAATGTGTGTATACATGTGAAGAATATGTAGAGATGACACACTTGAAGAACAATCTCCTTCTTTTATATGTCTCTGCGTATTCCCACTTGTGGGAGATTAATGTTTAGCACAGCACACTAGGAAGGTAGGCTGAGGATTTATAGGTGAACAAGAACTTCAAAACTGCCCAAACAGGCAAATCAAGAAAGTATTAGAAGAGTCCACAATTTCGCTCTCTACCAGATCAGACCTCACTGAGGGACAAATCTTTGTTTCAAGGACGTACAGAGCTTCAAGTAGCAGCTCTGTAAATCTACGAAAACTGCTGCTTTTGAATTAGCTGAATACCTACCAATATAGTCAGAAGAATGAACACCTGGGAAGACAAAAGGGTGTAAGAGCTAGCTAAGATATTTGTGCAGTTGTACAAGAACACAGTTCGAAGAATTTGCCTGTACATAGTTTCCCTTCCCCCCTTCGGCAAATCAGTCTTTGGTCTAAGGGAGAGAATCTTGTAGACCAAACACAGTTTTCAACTCCAGAATCCTACAGCATTCACAAGCCTAGAAATGGCTGGAGAACACGGTGCAGATCCCAAGCCACCACCTGGAAATATTAATTTAGATGGAAAGGGAGAAGAGAAAGGAATTCCCTTACAAGCATGTGTTATCTTCACCTTCTGTATCTTGAAGGAGCTGAGACATAAGTGGCTCAGGTATAAGTAGTGCCAAGATGGGATAGTTGTAATCAGTCTTAAGGAGGCCACAGATGTAACCTGGATAAAGGTATATCACAGTTACAGTGTAAAAGGAACCTGTCTGTGGACCAAAGTCTAGATACAGACACAAATGCATGAATGCCCTGATGTCTGAAACAATCATGTGAGTATAGCAAAAACACTGTGCTGCTTAAATAGGAAATAATCTTGTGGATACCCCTCATTAGTTGGGCTAATAATACAGGGTTGGAGCTAGTCCTGTAGAAAGAGGCAATATGATACCAATGTCACTATGTAGATAACAATTTTCATGTGCTGAGCGACCAAGGAATAGCACTACAAACCAACAATTCCGAGCAACCAGTGTTTTCAATCTCACTTGATAATCCCAAATTTACAAGCTGAAGTGCTTTCACACAGGGCATTGTCACTACCTGCAGATTCAAGCTCAGGTAAATTTACAAAAACATGAAAACACTTTTGAGCTGCACCTGAAACAAATAGCCTGTAATGTTCAAACTGAGGAGGAAAATCCAAAGTCTTTCTGGCACTGCAGTAGAATAAGCTCCAGAACTAAAGCATCAGAAACGTGGCATCAGATGGCCCAATTCAACCTGAACTGAGTCCTTTGCTACCAAGGCAGTGTGGTCCCAGCAGCGGCTGCCAATTTTTTTTTTTATTATTATTGATGTATTTATTTGTTTTAAACTGTTGCTCCTTGAAGCTTGGGGGATATCAACATATAATTGATTGTACATAAATAGGACAAGCATTCAGATACAGTGATCCACCATCACAATATTAGAGTGGACTTTAGAGAAGCTTTTTATAGCCTGTCTTCCAAAACAAAGCATTGAAAATAAAATTTGAAACCTAGATGTCTCTAGGCAGTAACAGCCTTGGACAGTTTCAAAATCAGGCCATCAGCACCAGCTTTGAGGTCTGAGTCACTTTTAGAACCAGTAAGTGTTGTGACACTGAAGGAGACATAACAGGCACTGGAGCTACCTCAGTCTCAGTATGGGAAAAGTTTTTTCAAGATTTCAGAACCAGGGATGTCTTGGCACTCAAGAACACCTTGTTTAGGGAACACAGCTGAAGAATTTCGTAGCTGACTAAGGCCATTCTGGGTCCTCCTCAGAACTGTCAGCCTGAAAATTTGTCAGTTCTACTGATTTCATCTGGAGGGACTCCCACAAAAGGAATGCCTAGAGCCTCAGTCAACTATGACTGAGGACTCTGGGAGTAAACCACCATCTCTGAACAGTTTAACATGTAACTACGCATCTGACAACTGGAGAAACTCTGGGGCACAATGCCAACATTTAGGGATCAGGAGACTACGGTGCCACCTATAAAAACCAAAATCAATGATGCCAGGTTCTCAGAAACAGTCTCAGTCCATCTGTGAACCACTTATGTTAGACAGTGTCACAGCATCAGATTCTCCTGATCCTGTGTTGCTGGATATTCAATATTGGACTGCTCAGTATAGAGTTGATGGTGCCAGAAAATCAAGGGTGCTGGATATTTGGACTCAAACTCAGCTACCCATGACAAATCAGGCAACCTTAGTGATGCTGAAATAAGGTATAACACCTCTTTAATAAGTGGCATGTCAGAGAAGTCAGTTGTGCTGGCACCGGACTTGGGCAAATCCACCAACCTCGGTATCATTGATACTAGGCACTAAATCACTTTAACAAATGGTTTACCCACGATAACAGAGGTGGAGTCTAGGCACCGAGTTATGTTGACTCAGATGGATCTTATGGCCATTTCAGTTGGATACACGACGTCAACTAAGGTTGACTTTAGTGTCACTTATACTCAGCACCATGCCACGTCAAGAAACTGGCTCACCGGAGTAAATTGTGCCAGATCCACGGCACTTGACTCAGTTGACCCAAAAGGATCTGGGGACCTAACTCCAGTTATACCAGGGGTAGGCTACCTATGGCACGCGTGCCGAAGGCGGCACGCAAGCTGATTTTCAGTGGCACTCACACTGCCCGGGTCCTGGCCACCAGTCCGGAGGGCTCTGCATTTTAATTTAATTTTAAATTAAGCTTCTTAAACATTTAAAAAACCTTATTTACTTTACATAGTAAAGTAATAGTTTAGTTATATATTATAGACTTATAAAAAGAGACCTTCTAAAAATGTTAAAAATGTATTACTGGCACATGGAACCTTAAATTAGAGTGAAGAAATGAAGACTCGGCACACCACTTCTGAAAGATTGCCGACCCCTGAGTTATACTGATTCTGATCCACTTCAAGCACATGGTATACCTGCCAACAGTATCAAAATCTTGGCACCAGATTCCGACAACACAGACAGTAGTGGGAATGATACTACCGTGGACAACATGCAGTGTAAATGTAGCCACATCGGTCCCAGAATATTAGAGAGACTAGGTGGGTAGGGTAACACATTTACTGGACCAACTTTTGTTGGTGAGAGAGAGAGAGAAGTTTTCAACCCAGACAGAGCTCTGTGTGGCTTGAAAGCTTGACTCTCTCACCAACAGAAGTTGGTCCAAAAAAAGATATTACTTCACCAACCCTATCTCTCTATTTCATCAAGTGGGTCCATAGCGCTGGATAATAGCCACTGGATGGATCTGGGGGTGCCCATAGTGTTGGAATCTCAGCACTGAACAAGGTCAACCTCAATGTCATATCAGCATTGATAGAATGTCAGCACCAAATGACGTCACCCCAAAGGGGTCCAGAAACCACAGTGCCAAGTCAACTGCCAGAATTTCAGTGCCAGGACCAGTCAGGTAAGAAAGGGAGAAGGACATAATTAAGCCAGGCACAGAGCCACTTGGGCTAGCGGATGTCCAGAGTTGATGCTGGACTTACATATTTCCAGATTTAGTTGACTGGGCCTGTGAAGTCCTGTCCCACCCCACAATAATCAGTAGGGGCTCAAGAGGCATCCTTCCCACTTCTCTGGACTGCTCAGACTCAGCCATGCCAGACTCACACCTTCTTTGTTATTCTAAGTAAATAAACTGTATGAAATGACTAACAATCAAACTAACTAAACTGAAAATGGTCCATGAAAAGGCAGAAGGAGGCAGGAAAATAAAAAATGACAAATGCTAAGGACACTATATGCAATCCAAATTCACTGCACCTTTAGTAGTTTAAGAAGGAATTAAAGGGAGGTTGGGGCCACTTGCTCTTTTATACCCTCAGAACCCTTCACCAGGGGAGGGAGAAAGGGGGCAAGTGGACCCCAGTGGACATTGTTCTCTAGAAGATTCCACAGCTCAACACCCGGAGGTGCTCAAAGAACAGTACCTCTCCCCATATGCAGTGAAGGGGGTAATAAAGGTGGACTGGTTATGATTGCTTTCTAATGGGAACATTATTAAGCACACAAGCTTACCAAAAATGGAACACATTTTTTAACCATCATTGCCATAGCACAATAAATGACAATTAACTTAATTCATAAGTTATATTATCAACTACAGAATTCTAAAACAATTTTTCCATAGATTAGTATTGTGCACATGCCTTGAAAGAAATTATGCTCAGGATCTCAGGTGGGGCTAGAGGTGTTACAATAACATAAACCACCACCACCTCTACATTTCAAATTATGCTCTACACTTTTATTAAAAAGGAAATACATACACTTTTGTTTCATAGTCCTTCCAAGCCTTATCAAAAGGTTTTTTCAGATCCTGTCAACATAGGAAAAAGACATTAAACATGGCTAAGTATTTGCTTCAAAAACACAGTAGATCTAATCACCCAGGCCCAGCCACTGTTGTGGGTGCTCAGTACAGGACTGACAGGGAACAAGGAGCCCTTCCTTTCCCCCTCCCCCTTTGTGAAGCTCACATAAGAGCTGGGCAAAAAGAGATCAGGTGTGTGTAAGGACTGCTTCCTAACTACTACGCCAGGAGCGCATAGCTGCATGCAGAACAGATTATGGTGCAGCCTTCAAAAATAACAAAACAAAAAAAACCACCAGCATGTGACAGTGTGCATGCTCTCCCTGCATAGCTCAGAAAGGCATCTGGCCTCTAAAACTTCCCTTGAGGCAATTCAGCTCTGCACCACCTGAAAGTCTTTTGCCTAAATGGTACAATCAAGTCTTTAGTGGGAATAGGATTGGGCCCTATTGGCCCAAATCCTGCATCCTAACTCAGATGCAGAATTTCCCTGGACTTCAAGAAGAGCAAACTAGAGGATTTGGCTCTGAGCACAAGATAACTTGGATAAGTGCTTATTTTTACAAGGCATTCAATTGTTTTATTAGCATCTAATTTGCTCGATGATCATGATTATTACATGATTAGAGAGATCAGCCCATTATAGATCAAACCACACACTTCCTTAAAACAATTATTTATGAATTCCATATTCATAATTATTCACTTAAGCATCAGACCAAGGCGACAGCATTGTAAAGACTGAGGGCCCAGTCCTCCAAATACTTAGCATCAATGACACTACTCATATGAGTAATGCTACTCCCTTGCATAAACATTTGGAGGACTGCTTAGGAAACCATCAGCATAGCACTTTCAAACCATTAAAGAACAAAGACAATACTTTCTTTTTTACTCTGCTGCATTTCTACTTCCTCCTTTTTTACCTGTTTATAACATTAACAGAACCAACGTATACAGCAGAGTGCATTGTAATAAACTGATTTTGCACTTGAACAAACACCAAATCAAAGGTGAGGCATGAAAAAGCAATGTACTGCTTTGTACAGTGTGCTGCTATGCACGGTATCCTAAACTATATGAATCCTGTGTCTCATTTGTTTGTGCAGGTTAGTCGTGAAAATAAAAATCAAATTATTTCATCTTATTAAACATACCCAAATATTACACTGAAATGGAATGGTCTCAGGCAGTCAAGAATACAGGGATACAAGAAAGTCTCTTGTCCCCACATTAACGCCTTGATTCTGCAGCATGCTTAACTTTATGTACTGTGAGTAGTTCCATTGTCAGCTGGATCAACTACACACAATGCATAAGGTTAAAACACTTGCTAAGTCTTTGAAGGATTGGGACCTCAGATCTCTTTCTCAATTCAGTTATGAAAGAAGGAAAACAAAAATATGCTGCAGTTATTGACTTGTTGTGCAGGAACGAGTTAGAAAGAGGTAAAAGGGGGAGGAAAAGCTGAGATAACTAGAAGGAGGATAAAGGGTCTGACCATTTTTGTCTATTTTTTTAAAAAGAAGCATTGTACCTTTCTGCAGTTTACAGCCTATTTTATAGGATTTTTGTTCTGTTTTTTCCCCCTTTAATTTAAAAATTTCAGAACAATTCCTTCCAGTTGCTTCCTCACTGTTCACTAATAACCAGTCCCTAAGCTAAAAAAAAACAAACTCCTAGGCCATTGGCTTAGAAATTTGTTACAAAAAACGCATCAGCATTAGGGTTCTAAGTTTATTCAACTCAGGACACAGTTATTACCTCAGGCAGGACACATCCAGACGATATTATTATAACATTTTTCAGCTACTGGTTTAAATTCTATATTTATTCATGCTAAACAAAAAGTTTCACCTACTCAAGTGTAAAGCTCCAAATAAATTTACAATGCTATATAATGTTAATAGTAATCCTTTTAAATTAAACACAAGTTCTTAAGCATCTCTCTCCACGTATTTTATCTGAGCTCTATACAATCCTTGCAGTCTTCTACCACAGCTTCAAGATTATTACACCTTCTGAAGGAACTCTGTCCTTTGGTTTTGTAGTTAACTACACACTATACTATAGCTAAGCCACAAGGGCAAAGAAGTAACTCAGTTCACAGCTGATGTCAAGGGCATCCCTTAGTTACCGGGTAGTGAAGTAGTATACTAGCATATGGGGGTAGCTATGTTAGTCTGTATCCACAAAAACAACAAGGAGTCCAGTGGCACCTTAAAGACTAACAGATTTATTTGGGCATAAGCTTTTGTGGGTAAAAAAACCTCACTTCTTCAGATGCATGGAGTGAAATACATACTAGCATATGTATTTTTTCAACTAAAATTAAATTGGTACGTTAGCCATGTAGATTTGTACCAAAAATAACTTTATAAAAACAGAAATAAATGATTACCATACCCCTTTTACTCCTTTTAGGTCTCCCTTAAGCAAACTGTCCAATGGAAAAGTGATTATGTTGTTCATATTCTGAATCTGTAACAAAAATTTAAGTTACTCTTTAGTTAAAGATTTTTAACATACTATAACGAAAAATGTACATTCTTTGGCTTCACTCAAATATTTGAAAAGTTTTAATTTCTCTTCCTAATACTGTTTAGTAAGTATTTATTAGTACAACCAACAATCAAAGATACATGCAATATGACTGAACCTTAGAACGCATATCTGTGAACACTACCAAACATACAAAGTATCTGTAGATGGAATGGCAGTAAGCACAACATCCAGTAGAGATTGCAAAATGAGTCCATTAATTTCTGCACTATCTGCTTTTTGTCTGTTTAAATTATAATAATATATTTTTTCTACATTTAATATATTTCAGCCTATTATTGCTAATCATCTATTTTCCAATCTCTTAAACCACATCAGTATAGACTTATGTGTATGCTTAACTTTAAGTACAGGAGCAGTCCTACTGAAGTCAATGGAACTACTTAACACACATAATCAAACATACATATCAAATCTTTGCAGGACCAAGACCTTACAGATTATCAATTTAACATGAGAAACTGTCACCCTTACTCATGTTGATTAGTGCCTTATGCTGCAGTATCCCAGCAATATAAATAGGAATTACTAACAGAGTAAGGTACTATCCTACATAAAGGAGGCAGAATCTAGCCCTTTGAAGATTGCTGTTTCATATATAATATACGTAACATGCATTCTTAAAGGGGTAGGTTTTCAAGGAAGTATGCAGGAACAATTTATTTTTAAACAGAAAAAATATTAATTTTGGAAAAGGTACTAAAGATTTTATGATGATGCAACATTTAAGAATAAGCAAAATATCACAGGGGGAAAAAAACATTTCATTTAGAAAGAAAGGAGAAAAGACAGCACAATTTTGGATTTAAATACCATGCCTTTAGCCACATTCACATAACATTTTGATTAAACAAAATAACTAAAGCAAGAAATAATGCTGTATGACTGTGGGTAGCAGATACCAGTAAACCTCTATGAAGTGTTTCATCTCATCATATGATTCAGGCACAATGTTCAAGCTGTGGGCATTATGTTAAATTTTTAACTTAATACAAATATACACATTGCATTGAGAGTAAGAGATGGTGTAACAGAACTGCATCAATGAGAAAGATTAATTTATGTTAACATATGAAGAATTTTTTAAAGGAAGATTTCCCCACCCCATCCTCCACCCACAGAAACCAGGAAACACACAGAAATGTGTACAATGGGTGGGATTTTCAAAAGTGCTCAGTGTATACAAAGAACTTTATATCACCTAGTATCAAATCCTACAGTCACTTAAGCAGTGCTAACAATCTCTCAAAAGAGTCCCACCTAGTTTTCTGCAGCCAGAAAGAGGAAGATACAAATAGGAACCTCAAGAAAGGAGTCTGAAGCAGTATAATTGCAGAGAAGGGATTCATTTCCAGCCCAGAACAGTACATATCAAGAGTTACCATCTATCTAATGGCTCTTTGGTGGCTTAAGTGAAATGATCTCAGTGGTCCCAATACTGTCCTCAGAGGGCAGCTATGCATGTAAAATAAAAAAAAAAAAAAAAAAAAAAAAACCATCATCATCGACACACTTGGCACTTACTGAGATAAGCCTCAGAAGAGAGGCCAAAGAGTAATTAGGCCTGAAGATCTGACTATACCCTCAAGCCTAAAGATGGTTTATTCGCCGGGCGGGGGAGGGGGATGAGGAAATGAGGTACATTGGTGGCAGCACATACATTTTCACTTGACCAATCACATTGCATCTTTTCTGTGGCTCAAGGTCATTTAGTCTCAATGACTCAGAAGAGCTCTCTTTTTATGTGAATTAATTTCACATGAAAAATAAAAATTGGTAGCAGTAATGTTTTTACATGGATTAGGGACATGGTGCTGAAAATGATTTGTCTGCTCCACATTAACTGCTAAGGCATGGTTAGCATTCCATCATCTACACATCAACATAATTGTGTTCAAACATGACGAAAGGGGAGGCTACTTACCTGTAAACTGGATGTCCTTGAACATGTGTGGTCCCTATCTATGTTCCACTGAGGCCTGGTCTACACTACGCGTTTAAACCGATTTTAGCAGCATTAAACCGATTTAACGCTGCACCCGTCCACACAACGAGGCCCTTTATATCGATATAAAGGGCTCTTTAAACCGGTTTCTGTACTCCTCCCCGACGAGAGGAGTAGCGCTGAAATCGGTATTACCATATCGGATGTGCATAGTGTGGCCGCAAATCGACGGTATTGACCTCCAGGCGGTATCCCACAGTGCACCATTGTGACTGCTCTGGACAGCAATCTGAACTCGGATGCACTGGCCAGGTAGACAGGAAAAGCCCCGCGAACTTTTGAATTTCATTTCCTGTTTGCCCAGCGTGGAGCTCTGATTAGCACGGGTGGCGATGCAGTCTCAAATCCAAAAAACAGCTCCAGCATGGACCGTATGGCAGATACTGGATCTGATCGCTGTATGGGGAGGCAAATCTGTTCCATCACAGCTCCGTTACAGAAGACGAAATGACAAAGCACTTGACAAAATCTCCAGAGGCCACAGCAGGGACTCAGCACAGTGCTGCGTGACAAGCGTAACGGAAAGCCAAAGAATCAAATGGATGCTCATGGAGGGAGGGAGGGGTACTGAGGACTCCAGCTATCCCACAGTCCCCGCAGTCTCCGAAAAGCATTTGCATTCTTGGCTGGGCTCCAAGTGCCTGAAGGGTCAAAAACATTTTCCCGGGTGTTTCAGGGTGTATGTCGTCAATTTACACCCTTCACCCCCCTCCCCGAAAGAAAAGGGAAAAAAATAGTTTCTTGCCTTTTTTCAATGTCACCCTATGTCTACTGCATGCTGCTGGTATACGGGGTGCTGGAGAGCTAAACAGCAGCATCCTCTCCCCTCTCCCCGGTGGCAGATGGTACAGTACAGTAGGACTGGTATCCGTTCTTGTCATCAGCCCGTGAGTGCTCCTGGCTGGCCTCAGGTGAGGCTGGCCGGGGGCACCTGGGTAAAAATAGGAATGACTCCCGGTCATTCCCAGTAGATGATACAGAACGGCTGGTAACCGTCCTCATCATAGCAACTGGGGGCTGAGCTTCATCAGCCCCCGCCCTTCATGTGTAAAGAAAAGCTTCTGTACTGCCTGGACTATCATAGCAGCTGGAGGCTGCCTTCCCCTCATTTTATCTCACTAACAAGTCACTGTTTCTTATTCCTGCATTCTTTATTACTTCATGACACAAATGGGGGGGACACTGCCACTGTAGCCCAGGAAGGTTGGGGAAGGAGGGAAGCAACGGGTGGGGTTGTTGCAGGGGCACCCCCCATGAATGGCATGCAGCTCATCATTTCTGCGGGGTCTGACACGGAGCAGCTGTGCTCTCTGGTTCTCTGATACACTGGTTCTCTAATACACTAGCCCCATATTCTAGGCAGGACTGATTCTATTTTTAGATACCATAAAGGAGGGATTGACTCGGGGAGTCATTCCCATTTTTGTCTTTGCGCCCCCGGCCGACCTCAGCCAGGGGCACCTATGACAACAGCAGACAGTACAGAACGACAGATAACCATCATCTCATTGCCAATTTACAATGGCAGCAGACGGTACAGAACAACTGATAACCGTCTCTGCTATCATGCAAAAGCAAATGAATGCTGCTGTGTAGCGCTGCTGTATCGCCTCTGTCAGTGGCATCCAGTACACATACGGTGACAGTGACAAAAGGCAAAACAGGCTCCATGGTTGCCATGCTATGCGATCTGCCAGGGCAATCCAGGAAAAAGGGCGTGAAATGATTGTCTGCCGTTGCTTTCCCGGAGGAAGGAATGACTGACGACATTTACCCAGAACCACCCACGACAATGATTTTTGCCCCATCAGGCACTGGGATCTCAACCCAGAATTCCAAGGGGCGGGGGAGACTGCGGGAACTATGGGATAGCTATGGAATAGCTATCCACAGTGCAACGCTCCAGAAATTGACTCTAGCCTCGGACCATGGATGCACAACGCCGAATTAATGTGCTTAGTGTGCCCACGTGCACTCGACTTTATACAATCTGTTTTACAAAACCGGGTTATGTAAAATCGGAATAATCCCGTAGTGTAGACGTACCCTCAGAGTTATACATGCACACCATGTTCAGAGCTGGAGAATTTGAAAGTTGCGTCCATTGGTCCAACTGCCTCTCCAGTTCCTTCTCCACCATGAATCAGATAAGATCGAAAGCAGAAGGGAGGGAGAGCAGGTAGTGGAATACAGATTAGGATCACACATATTGAACAATTTCCAGTTACAGGTAAGTAACCTCCCATTCTTCTTTGAGAGATGGTCCCTACTGTATTACACTTCAGGCGACTGACAAAAAGTACTTAAGTAGGATGAGGGTGCGAGCATATAGATGGTAAGGCTGAGCAGAGTACCACAATCCCAAATGTGGCATCAGCAGAAGAGTCCTGGCACCAGGGCATATCTGGCAAATGCATGAATGAAGCCTCATGTGGCTGCTTTACAGATACCCAGAAGTACCTCCTGAAGAGATGCCACAGTTGTTGCTTGCTCTCTGGTGGAATGACTCTTATACAACGGCAGATGGGAGAGGAGGTTCGACAGCTGATAGAGTAGATTGCAAACACAGATCCATTTGGAGATTCTCTGGGTGGAGATGACGTGCCCTCTGACTCTTTCTACTATGATGATGAACAGTCTCAGGGATTTTCTGATGGGTTTTGTTCCCTGAAGGTAGAAGGCCAAAGCCTGCCAAATGTCGAGGGAGTGGAATCTTCATTCCTCTGTGGAAGCATGTGGTTTTGGGAAGAAGAGCACACAGGTTAATCAATTGGTTATGGTCAAATTACAAAACTAGTTGGGGCTGAATTTGAGATGTAGACACAAAGAAACCTTATCCTTATAGAACATAGTGAACAGAGGATCTGCCATCATTGCTCCAAGTTTGCCAACCTCTTTAGCTGGGATGATGGTTACAAGGAAAGCAACCTTCATGGAAAGATGAGATTTGAAGCAAGAAACTAAAAGGATCAAAGGCTGGGAGGCGGGGGGCTTTGTGAGTACTGAGAGAACAAAGTTTAGGTCGCACTGGGGAGTCGGCTTCTGAATATGAGGAACCATTCTTATTAGGCCTTTCCACTCCAGAATTTATTGGTCTGAGGATGTGAAAAGATTGAGTAGCCCTGAGAAGGTGGATGGTATGAACTGATTGCCACCAAGTGGACTCAAAAGGAGCTGACGGACAAACCTGGTGTCTTCAAAGATAGGACCCAGTCCAAGATGAGAAGCATATTTGTATTTCTAGGGAATGCCACTTTGATAGGCCCAAGAAAAGCACTTCCAATTAATTAGGTAACATTTTCTAGCAGAGTCCTTTCTGCTATTACAGAGGATGTCTCATATGACTATGGAGCATGAATGTTCTAAGGATGATGCCCCATCCAAATACCAAACCCTGAGGTGGAGAGAACATGGATTGGGGTGCCTCATCTTCCCATTCCACTGGGTCGGGGGCTCGGAAAATGTTGGGAAGATGATTGGTGGTCGAGATGACATGCGTAGGAGGTTGAGAAAAAGACGGTTACTCATCTTTGTAACTGTTGTTCTTCGAGATGTGCTGCTCATATCCATTCCAATTATATGTGTGCGCGCCGCGTGCACAATCGTCGGAAGATTTTTACCCTAGGAACACTCGGTGGGTCGGCTGAGGCACCCCCTGGAGTGGCACCCTTTGACTGGCACATAATACTTCTCCGCTCTTTGGGGGGCAGAAGCGCAATGGGCCTAACTGGCTCCAGTATGGCTTCATTAATGGGAAGAGTTATACTATTGCGTCCAGATAAATGGAGGATGTCTAAGAGTTTGTGTAGGGAGTCCTGGATCTCCTCAAGAGGAATCTGAAACTCTCCAGCAACAGTGTGGAAAAGGTCCTGGAACTGCCTGAAGCCATCAGTAGGGGAGAGGGAAGGAGAAGAGAGGAGGACATGTAGGAGTCACTGCTTCGTCTGGGGATGAAGATGGCAATCTTGCTGTCCCTGGTGGAACTGCCGGATCCGTAGCATCATGTTCCTCTTCTGTTGGCTCTGGAGGCAGATCTGAGCCTCCCCTTAAGAGGGGAGGCAAAAGGTGACTTTGTGGTATATTGGATAGACTCTGCAGCGAGGTTCTGCCTCAAGGCCCACAGTAGAGCCAATGGAGGAGTCAATAGCTGGTCACGAGTGCCCCCATGGCATGGGGTACCAGAAGCTCTGAGTCACAGGAGGTTGGTCCCAAAGTGGCGCAGGTCTTTTGGGTGGTGGAGGACACATAGGGTAGGGGGAGAAAGATTCATCGGGTGGTTCACAATCTCACAATGAAAAGAAGGCTGATTCCAGTTCCAGTGGCGGTACCAAATGTGCTGTTGGAGGGGAGATGTATTCTGCAGCTGGGACAAGTGATTCCCTTGGAGGTGATATTATCTCCTTGGAGACAGATGGAGGAGGGGATTCCAGAACTGGGAAAGTGAAAATGTCCCATGGGATGGCAATGGATTCATCTCTCTCGTGTAAGAGGGGTTCTGCTTACCAAGCCATCAGACCCAGCAAGGAGGATGGTATTTGAAGTTGACAGAACTCGGTCCATTACCAATGGAACCCATTTTGGGGCTTTCTTGTTGTGCCTCTGAGATTTAGGACAGCTTAAGTCCTTCTGGGCTGAGTGGATGGTCTTGCTTACAGTCAAATCCAGCCTCATTGAAGTAGATTTACAGGAAGACTTCATCTCATGCTTATGAGAGTGCTTTCTGATGAGACACCCCTCCACCCCGTGAAGATAGATTCTCCCACAACAGAATTGGACTTTGCAGCTGGATGCGCACTGCTTCTTGAATCATGCACATGTAATGTGGGGGCGGGGGAGGAGAGTCCCCGGCCTGGGTCCAATTGGAACCTCATAGCCTTCTTCATGAGGCATTTGTGGAGACAAAGTTCCTGCCTTTATTGGGCACGCTGGGGAACAATCAGCAGATACCACACCTCGCTGCGACATGCGCTTCCCCAATCCTCGCTGATTGAGAAGGATCGCGGGCAGGAAGCACAGAGTTTGAAGCCTGGTGTCCTGGCTATAGTTTGGTACCCGAACGGAATACGGGGCGTATGTGGGGGGCGGGAGGGGAAGGAGTCGCCTTGGGAGCCTAATCTAACACTAATAGATGTATGAATCACTAAAGTTTAAAAGCTATTAAAACTGTTAAAGCTATTTACAAACTAGATAATTCTTATTTTGTAGAATGAAGCCAAAGCTGTGGACACTGAAGGTTCTGACTCAGACCAAGTGGCAGTGAGAAGGCACTAGACAGGCGGTTGGTCCGCTCCACCCTTTATCCCCTTAGACGAAGGCACGAGGTAAGCCAGGGTATACGTGCATACCAATGGACAATACTTTCAAATTCTCCAGCTCCAGACATACAGTGTGCATGCATAACTCACAGGGGAATACAATAAGGACTATCACTTGAACAATTCTGCAACCCAGACAAACCCTTAAGGGATAAATGGAGAAATGTAATGAACACGAACCCCAGATACAGCTGAAGACTTCACAAGGAAAAAAAGACACAGAAAGGCTACGAGAGAAATCACATATTTTTGTTAGGATTTTATTCTATGAAATATCATCATCATCATCCTACATCTAACCTAGCAAGCTATGCTTTCATAGTCTAAACCAGTGGTCACCAACTGGTCGATCGTGATCAACTGGACAATCCTGGAGGATCTCCCAGTTGATCGCAATCTCTGGCTGCGCAGCACGGCTGCCACTAAGACAGGCTCCCTGCCTGCCCCAGCCCCACTCCGCTCCTGGAAGTGGCCAGCACGGCCCCATGGTTGGGCGGCAGGGGTCTCCCTCCACACGTTGCTCCTGCCTGTAAGCACTGCCCCCACTGCTCCCATTGGCCAGCTCCCATTGACCAGGAATGGGGAGCTGTGGCCAATGGGAACTGCAGGAGCGGTGCTTGCAGAGATGGGCAGCACACAGAGCCACATGCCGCCTGCCCCCCCCCGCCCCCAGGGGCTACAGGGCCGCGTTGGTGCTTTCCAGAAGTGGCGTGGAGCTGAGGTAGGCAGGGAGCTTGCCTTAGTGGCAGCCACGTGGTGCCACCAACCGGGATCCGCTGGAAGTAAGTGCTGCCCGGCGGGAGGCTGCACCCCAGCCCCTGGCCCTAAGCCCCCTCCTGAAGCTAGCACCCCATCCCCCTCCTACACCCTGAACCTCAGCCCTGAGCCCCCTCCCAGAGCCAGCACCCCATCCCTCCTCCTGCCCCCTCCCAGAGCCAGCACCTGTACCTCCTCCTGTATCCCAACACCCTGCCCCAGCCCCAACCCCAGAGCCAACCTCGTATCCCCTCCTGCACCCCAACCCCTGCTCCAGCCCCCTCCCAGAGGTAGCACTCTGTACCCCCTCCTGCACCCAAACTCCCTCCCAGAGCCCACATCCCCTCCTGCACCCCAACCCCCTGCCCCAGGCTCAGCCCAGAGCCCCCTACAAGATTCACCTTCTCACTACTGTATTCTTCAGTGAATCAGAACAGAAAACTCTTGGCAGAAACCAACATTTAAACAAAGAGCACAACAGAACACTGACTGTCCTTCAAAACAGTTCTGACTGCTTTCATGAGCAGTGCATAGGTCCAATGGATGTTGTGAAAGTAGAATGAATTATATTACAAAAATAGATAGGATTAAAGAAATGCTGTCTGTATAGGGATCCCAGGATCTGGCATCAGGAATCTGGTCAGGTAATTATATCTGTGTTTTGTCCGGACTGAGGACTGTCCTGTCTCTGTGTCTATCCGTCCTCTCTGTGGAGTGTTTGAGTCGAGGCAGTCCCGCCCGGGCCTTTTTGTGTGTGGCACTGAAATTTCTTCTTGTGTGATTGGTGTAAAGTCCTCCTGTATGGTAACCAGACGCCTAAGTCGGGCAGAAAAGATTCAAATGATAAGTTAAAATCAATAGACAGCCACCCACGCCCCCAGCTCAGGAACAACCGTCACCAGATTTCACTCGCACAGAGCTCCTTTCAATTGTAAAAGGCTTTTCCAAAGCCCGGGAAAATCCTACCAAATTTGCAGAGGAATTTTTGTTAGTATGTGACACCTATGAACCCTCTGAGGCAGACCTCAGACACTGGTCCTGATACTGATTACCGAAAAAAGTGTAAAAGCGAGCTAAAAATCTATTTGAAGCCATCCTCAGGTATGGACTCCTAAAACCAACTGGATGGTCATAAATGGCTAACTGACATTTTTCTGCAACATTCTGGTATACAACAGCCAGACAGAAATGGACAGGCGCGCCTGGGTGCGCGCTTGTTAATGGCCCTACCTGCTATTGGCAATATGCTAAAACGAATAAGTGTTGGGTGGGAGACTGAAACCATGGACAAATTGCAAACAGTGGCAGAGCATTGCCAACGACTTTAAAGGGAAAGGAGGAACAATCAGCTCAACAGTTAATGGCCCTGCAAATACAGCATTATTCAGGTTATGGGGATGTTTGTAATTACTGTAAACAGCCGGACAGCCTTACTTTGTCTCACAGCAATGATGGGATGAAATTTTACTCTTTACTACCACTCACCCTACGGGTGAGTGTGTGTTAACTATCAATGATCTTTCTCTCCTCCTTTTTTTGATGATAGAGCTTCCTCTCTCTGCAGTTACTACTACTGCTGCCTGCGTTCCCCCTCGCCGAAAAACTGTGTCCGCTGTGGGCATTACGGGAGTCCTTGGTGGGATCTGTTATGTAAGCTTGGCTGCACCATATACTGTCTCCCTTCCACTCCAGTCCACTCTCAAACCCCCCCCCCCGCTTTCTCAATACCCTTTAAACCCTGAGGCAGAGGCTGGCATTGTATCCTCCCAGTTCGAAAAGCTGATGGCAAATCATGGCGATTTGTTCAGGACCTCGAGCCATTAATCGTATTGTCATACCCCGCCTTTCCTGTTGTCCCAAACCCAGCAACAATTCTGGCTTCTATCCCACCAGCTGCAACTCATTTTACTGTCGTTGATTTGTGCTCTGCTTTCTTTTCTGTTCCGGTTCACCCTGACCCAGTACCTCTTTTTTTTTTTCTTACAAGGGACAGCAATATACATGCAAAACTGATTCTTTAGTGCTCCTTACTGCCTTAGCAAACAAAGGTCACAAGGCTTCTGCTCTAAACTACAGCTCTGTCAAGCCTCTGTCACATACCTTGGTTTTCTCCTCTCCCAGGGTTCCTATGCTCTCTCCCACCCGTGTCCAGGCTATCCTTAGCTAGCCCCGACCCCTGCCCCCACGCCAGGTCGAAAATTTTTGGGCATGCAGGAACTCACTCTCTCTCTGCCCCTATCCCATGCCATGGCCCCTGAAGCAGACTCTGCAGGCTGCCAGACTATTCAGTTCTTATCAGGTGCACGGAGAAAAGAACCGCCCAGTAGCTTTACAGCGTACACCAGCACCCTCTCTCCGCTCGCCTTACCCGTTGTTCTCAGTTAAATGCCCACTCTCTCTTCCTTGTCTAATGATGGTGATCCCCATGACTGTCTTGCAACTGTGTCTGCAGTCACTGTCCCGCGCCTGACCTTTCCGATGTCCCTCTCCCTAACATACGTGTGTGTTGTCACTCTCTGAAACCCTGAAGCTGCACCTTCTTCTGTGACTCAGCACAAGTTGCTGAAATTAGTCCCCTCACCCGTGCCTGCTTTTTGGCGGAGGGGACCTCTGCCACCATTTCTGCCCTAGCTATTGTTAAGTTGCCTGCCTGGGCAGATGGCAGCAGATACTGTTGTAGTAGTAATTAACATTTGATGCTGCTAAACTAAATGCTGCCTGCCATAGAACCTCCCCAGATGCATTACCCTCACCCCTACCAGATTCTGCCCCAGAAGCCGAAAAAGACTCCTGGTCTCCTTTTGGCGTCGCCTACTGGTGCTTTGTGGCTCCCTTTTCGGAAAGGAGGGGTGGTCTCTGTATAAGGGGGTGGGATGGGGGCCCCATTTCAGCTCTTTGCAGCCCGCCACTGTGCCGCCTGTACCACTGTCAAAAAGCCACAATATTGTAAAACTGTAAAAGTGGCGTTTATTTTCTGGTTGGATTGAAGCTTTCCCTTCGCAAAGGGCTGATTCACTGTCTGTCTAAAAATGTGTGTTAAATCATATTATGCCTGCCAAGGAATTCCTGCCACTCTGTCTACCACCCACAAAGCAGGTGTGGGAAAGGCTAATGAAACTTAAGAATAGAGAAAAAGCTAAGATTTGTTGCCTCCACAGGGTTAAGCTGCCAGCAGCTTTTACCAGCAGCCCTTATGGAAATGCGATCCACTCCATCCCAAAGACATAAACTGAGTCCCTTGAAATTGTTATGGGGGCCCTATGCGAGCTGTGGCTACCATTACGCAAGTAATGCAAGCTGTAAGTCATCATCAGGTACTGCTTACTACCCAGACGGCTGTTAATACATGTTCGCAGTGTAAGAAGACACCTCCAACCAATCATCACCTCAGACTGCGCAGAGTCAATTTTGACTCCAGAAGAAGACGCAGAGGAACAGCAAGCAGAGACAAAACAAAAGCAAGGCCCACCAAAAGAAGCAGTAGTGAGCCTAGCCCTTGCCTCCAACACACACTGGGTGGCGCCTGTTCCTCGGCTGCTGGTGTCTTAAGGTCTGTCACTGGTTGGGTGTGTAATGGGACAGGAACCTGGGATCAAACAGAAAATAATACAATCTTTCAATGCCATACAAACACTTCATTTGTAGACACCTATGTAATAAATGGATGATACTGCATTACCAGCTAACTGGTCAGGTATCTGTTATCAAGATGCCATTGGCGTTCCCTTATCCCACTTGGGGAGTAATACACCATGCAAAACAGGTGGCCCTTCAAAACCGTCAGGCATTGGACATAGTGCTGGCGGCCAAAGGAGGGACCTGTGCACTCATTGGAAAAGAATGTTGTGTGTATATAGAACAAATCGCATATCTTCCCCATGAAGAGCCGTTTCTCTTGGAAGTGGCTAAGCAACCTGTTCAATTTAACTATCCTGTTTGGAATCCTAGTGATTTTTGTATGTTTTCAGTTAATCTCCTGTTGTATCCAAAATTGTATAAAATATGCCACCCAGGTGACTGCCCCAAAACAGAGTACTAATATGATGATTTTAAATATTGCTGATGAACAAAAAGATAAAGAAATTGTGAAAGTAGAATGAATTATATTACAAAAATAGATAGGATTAAAGAAATGCTGTCTGTACCTTAAAACAGACATTAACATAAAACATTTAGGTGAATTTTGCTGTTTTACTCTTTTGTCCCTTTGTTTGATTTATCTGTATAAATAAGACTGTGTGGGCCTTGCATGGCCACTCACATTATCTGAGTGTTATTGGCGGAGCGCTTTGCTAATAAAAAACAGAGTGGTCTGACAAATTGTGAGTCTTGATTCTAACTTTGACAATGTAGAGGAGAGACTATATATGCAAGTATTTCTAGTTAAAGACTTTCAGATAAATTAAAAACTTTAAAATAGGGTTCTTTTTGAAAGTATTGATGTTGGACTTAATTGTATTCCTCCAATATTTTGTTTTTTAACTCGTTATATTTATATTATTTACTACTTGTTGTATCCTTTACATTCCTCTTCTACTTATTTTTGTAAAATAAATTTAAATGCATATTGGCTGGTAGAGGTGCAGTATTAAATGCATGCACTGTTTAGACCTAAAACAGATAAATCATGTTTGTTCATATCCATAAATCAAGAGGTGGAATGCAAGAGAAAAATCTTATAACAGAAACAGTAAAGAAAATTTAACAGCTTTTTAAAACAGTTTTATGTAAACGTATCTCCGTTTTAGCATAGTAAAGAAGCATTCCTTTGCTGCTCCTCCCAGTCTCGATCATCCTAAAATGTACACAAATGTATATAATCGCCCAACAGATGCCAGTATGTTGCCTCTACATTTTGATCTACAACTTTTTAAAAGTTGTTGGAAACAGAGACACACTGAGGTCTAGGAGTGCTTCAGAGATGTTGCAAGATCAGTTGCCCCTGGAGCCAGAGAAACAGTGGCAACTTCCACGTTTAAAAAAAAATAACTGATCTGGTTTCCACTTCTAAAACTGCTGCTTTGGCAGCCACACAATTTTCCCTTTGACAGCTTCCAACAAGATAAGACAACAGAGATAGGGTAGTAAATTAATGGAAAAGGCTGGTAGGGGGAGAAAAGGTGACAGGCGGGAGAATGTTTATTTTCACAAATACTCATCTGCCAGAAACCATACTAGATGTAATAGCCAAGCCAACATTTGCAAGGGAAAAAGGACTAAACTACCGTATATACTCATTCATAAGCCGATTTTTTTTTCCGGTAAAAAAGGGAAGCACCAGAGAAGGAGGTCGGCTTATGAACAGGTATAGAGAGGAAGAGGTGGGACACAGCCCCTCCCCCCATCAGAGGGAGCAAGGAGAGGCAGCACAGCCAGCAGGGAAGAGGCGGGGCCAGAGTCTCTCCGCTTCTGGCCACGCTGCTCTCCCCACAGCCTCCGAAGCAGCTGCAGCTATGGGGATGGCAGGCTGCAGCCGTGCTGCTCGGCCCCGCCACCTAGAGTGGGCTGCGGCTGTGCCACCCGGCCCAGCCCACTGGAACATGCTTGGCCACGCTGCCCAGCCTACCACAGCAGCTCCAGCCAGGCTAGAGACATCCTCCCCTAGCCCTCCCCAGATAAGGTGGGAAGGGATGGGATGGGGACAATGTTGTTGTTGTTGTTTTTTAAATTAAACAAAAGCACCTCCTAACCAAAAATGTCTAACTTTTTGCTGAAAAAACCATTTAGACACACAAATAGGGATACGCCAAATGTGCTTTTAAAATGTTTTAAATTTAATTGAAAATAAAAAATGTTTTATAATTGGAATCAAGGACTCTAAGTGTGCATTTTATGGTTACTAAACCACTTCTCTACTGTTTGTGTGTTGATAGCACTCAGCCATTGGTCTCTCACACACCAAAGCACATAGGTGTTCATTAATGACTGCTAGCTTAATTTACTACACCGCTTAAGTAACTTCCCTTTCACTAAAGATAAGCACTATTTGATTGAAAAATTTAAAATGGGTTTCCCAGCGTTGCAGGTTTTTAGCAGCACAAAGCCAATTAACATCAACAGGAAATGAACAACAATGAAATATTACACCACTGTCAAGATAAAATATAATGTGTGCCTGACCTTGGAATTTTTAAAAGTTATTAATTTTACAGTAAAAGAAAAAGCATTGAAGAAAATCAATGTAGATTAAAGTCTTTTATTTAAAAAAATAAATTTCACAGTACCTAACCAAGATTTCTCAAGGAATATAGGCATTACTATGTCAAAACAGACCAATTGCTTGCCACCTCTAGTACATTTTAGAACAGAGATCAGCAACCTTTGGCACGAGGCCTGTCAGGGAAAGCCACTAGCAGGCCGGGATGGTTTGTGCGCAGGTTTGGCCGGTTCACCGTTCCAGGCCAATGGGGGCTGCAGGAAGCGGTGTGGGACGATGGATGTGCTGGCCGCTGCTTCCCGCAGCCCCCATTGGCCTGCAATGGCAAACCACGGCCAGTGGAAGCTGCGATCGGCTGAACCTGCAGACGCTGCAGGTAAACAAACTATCCCAGCCCGCCAGTGGATTTTCCTGATGGGCTGCATGCCAAAGGTTGCTGATCCCTGTTTCAGAAGGTGCAAAAAACCCCTATGCACCTAAGTGAAATACTACGAGGAAAAATTTCTTCCTGACTAGAGCTATCAATTTATGCTCAAAAGCATGAGGATTACAATTCTTGACGTTAAGAGAAGAAAAAGCACTTTAAAGTAATCTAGTCCAACACCCTGGCCAATGGCCGATAGTTCCCTATAGTATATTTTCTAATATTTTGTCCAGTCAAAGTTTAAATGTCTTAACTTGCTCTCTATTATAAACCTCCTCCCCCAGAACACTCATCATTAATGATGTCCAGGTTTTTCCAAGTTGAATTTCATGTTAATTTCTGGTTCCTCTAGGAACTTTTGCATCATTTCTCTGTTTTCACTAGTGCTTGCAACTTCTTCAGTAAATTTTGTTGAGATGCTGAAAATAAAGATCAGTCATCACATTCACATACCTCACTTGACACCTTGACATGCTGCTCTTTCAAATAAAGAATAATGATGCACATTTTAAAAGCACCCATCAGTGTAGTGTCATATGATTCTTTAGCAAGTTCTCTCCCCACATATACCAGGAAGATCAGGAGTAATTCCATTTAAGTAAATGGAATTATGAATTTTTAACAGTGTGGAGAATCAGACCCAAACCTGCAAAGACTTACATACCTGCTTAACTTTACATATGTGAGCAGTCCCGTTGACATTAAGCAGACTACTCACCCCTGTAAAGCTATGCACATTTGCAAGTACAGGACCTGAACTTAAAAAAAAAAAAAGCTCTTTGTTTCAATATCTTGCAGGGCAGCAAGTGTCATAGGTTAATTATATACACTGTACAACAGCATTTCCTTTGATCAGTTTTGAACATGTTAACCTTTTAAATTCAATGAGTGCTCTCTTGCTTTTGTATTATGGAAAAGGTAAACAGGAGGACCTGGTTAGCCAAAATATGTAGCAAAAATACTGACCCTTACTTTTCTCCTTTGTAAAATAATAACCCTAGCATTTTTAAATTACTCCTCATATGGAAGCTTCTCCTCCCTTCCTCAACACTTTCTGTAAAGTGAAGATTTCAGATTCCAGTGCTTGTAATCCAGCAATTGTTATGAGCACTGAATTTATAAAGAGAAGCTAAATTAATAAACACACAACAGACTAAGGATGAAAAGGCCACTGGATACTTAGGAGGAGGGAGAGTATATTGAGGAATGGTGGTGGTGGGGGGGAAGAGTAGAGGGAGAGAGAGAAGAAAAACACAGCACAGAGTTGTTAAATAGCTACTTTAGAAACAAAGTAGAAGGTAGATACATGCACAAATCAGATCTTTTTTTCCAGGGAGAAACAGACAAAGGAGATATGCGATTATAGGGTTTTTTCCATGGCACAGTAAAAAGAATAGGATTAAAAGAAAAACTTGTAAAGAGTAGGCATGTTGGGTTGATTGGCCTTTTCCCTATCCTAATATTTCTGATTTTCAAACTCATACCATACCACCTGACACTTAATCATATAGGGAGTCCAAGTACTTAAAATTACAAGTGACTGTGTCAAAAACATCCCATACACAGACCTAACCACACCACTGATGCTACTATTCTAACCAAATGAATGCCAAACAAGCTATCAATGAAAAATACCACCAAGGAACAACACTGTTTATGCCAAGAAAAATAGTGTTCCTTTCTGAAAAATGCCTAGATTATCAGAATCAAAAGAAACATCAAGTGGACTTCTTAAAGACCATTTCTGACCTAGAGAAAGCTCAAGGAAACTTTATAGCAGTATACTGGAGTTACAATACAGAAGCCAGTAGATAGAGCTCTACTATGATTATCTGGGTTCTGTGCTGGAGAAAAAGGTGCACATCTGTAAGAAACTGATAAAAATCAATGTAGTGGAGAATGTAAAAAATTGATAATTTTAACGGAATAATGAATATTAATGTGCAATTCAGTCCCCCTCTAGAAACGCCACACAGCTTTTACAGCTAGTCTCCAAACATGAAAAACCAAAGCACCTGAAAATTGAGTTCTCCAAAAAATATAGTCTTATAGCTTCAGTAGCTATTTTAAAATGCACATACAACAGGAATCCAGCCAGATACATATGTAATTCATTTGCTCCCAATCAAAGCTATACCAAGGCCTGAAATTCAACTTGGCCACTCTATAGTTGAGTCGTAAGATACCAGAAACAGAGTTTCTGATGTGAGGAAGTGAAAGGTTTAAAAATCCAGATGCCAGATATGACCATGAAAAGATTAAAGTCATGATAGCAAAGTGTGTACTTTGGAAAACTTTCTACATCAAGTATCAGAGGGGTAGCAATGTAATATATGCCATCATATGCCAGCAATGCCCCTCTGCTATGTACATCGGCCAAACTGGACAGTCTCTAAGGAAAAGGATAAATGGACACAAATCAGACATTAGGAATGGCAATATACAAAAACCTGTAGGAGAACACTTCAACCTCCCTGGCCACACAATAGCAGATCTTAAGGTGGCCATCCTACAGCAAAAAAACTTTAGGACCAGACTTCAAAGAGAAACTGCTGAGCTCCAGTTCATCTGCAAATTTAACACCATCAGCTCAGGATTAAACAAAGACTGTGAATGGCTTGCCAATTACAGAACCAGTTTCTCCTCCCTTGGTTTTCACACCTCAACTGCTGGAACAGGGCCTCATCCTCCCTGATTGATCTAACCTCGTTATCTCTAGCTTGCTTCTTGCTTGCTTATATATACACCTGCCCCTGGAAATTTCCACTGCTTGCATCCGAAGAAGTGGGTATTCACCCACGAAAGCTCATGCTGCAAAACGTCTGTTAGTCTATAAGGTGCCACAGGATTCTTTGCTATTTCTACATCAAGTATCAGTGGTAGCCTTGTTAGTCTGTATCCACAAAAACAACGAGGAGTCCGATGGCATCTGAAGAAGTGGGTTTTTTACCCATGAAAATGTATGCCCAAATAAATCTGTTAGTCTTTAAGGTGCCACCGGTCTTCTCCATCAGAAGAGAAAAAGAATTAAAAGCTGTGAAAAGCAGACCATCTTTAAAGGAGATTCATACAACATGAAGGAACGATTTAAAGGAAATCTCTCCCTTTTTAATTCAAACATTTTAGAACTGCAGCCCCCAAAATGCAACCCAGATGTTAAGCTGACAGAACACAATAGCTCTCCAATAAAAAATCAAGACAATTCTAAATAAATGATAAGGTAAAGCTTAACACTAGATCTCACGTTACGCTAGTGTAAATAGCTTTGTCATCTGTTCCAGTCTGGGCACGTCCTCTCTCTCCCCCCGGAATATCGCTACTCATTCTGCTAGCACCTTTTCTGAAATCTTTTTAAAGTGCCTTATGGAACTAAAGAACGTAAGTGATTAAAAAGATGGCTTGCAGCAGCAGCTTATATGGCAAAAAACATAAAAATCTCTTTACATCTGAAATACAGTGGGTGCCAAGTTAATGTCAATACATTCGTTTTTGATGCAAAATGCTTCAAAATCTCTTTGTACTGTACATAATTCAGTGAGTGAGGAGACAGACTAAAAGGGTATTTTTCTGGGAGGGAAGAGGAACCATGTATGGGGGAAGGAGGTACTGAAAGGACTTCAATCTGACATTCCAAGTGTGTAAAACGTTCAGGTCAATATAGTTTACAACAGTATAAAGAAACATGAAATGTGCATTATGCACAGCTATGATGTTGTATTGTATAAATAAAACAGATATCAATAATTAAATAATAATAAAGAAGAATCCAAAGTCTCTTCAGAATACTACAACACTCCTTAGAGACAGTCCCTTGTAATCTCCACTGAGGGCTGGTCCACACTAAGAAGCGGGGTCGAACTAGGGTACGCAAATTCAGCTACGTGAAGTACCCTAGTTCGAACTACTCACCCGTCCAGACGCCACGGAATCGAAGTCCGCGGCTCCAAGGTCGACTCCGCCACCGCCTTTTGCAGTGGTGGAGTACCGGAGTCGACCGCAGTGCTTCCGGAGTTCGAACTATCACGTCCAGATTAGACTCGATAGTTCGAACTCCGAGAAGTCGAACTCACCGCGTCGACCCGGCTGGTAAGTGTAGACTAGCCCTTAGAAAACAACTTGTATCCAAGCAATTTGGAGATGATTTTCAAAGTAGGATACTTCCAGAAAGGTGAACAATTTATTCAAGCGGTATGAATTTCTGGCTGGAAAAATTAAAGAAATACTCTCCAAGAAGTTCATGTTTATAAATAAGCGATTTTCAAAAAACCTTAGAGTTTGTGTGTTTTTTCATGCTTGGACATTTAACAGTTTTTTGGGGGGAGAGTTTTAGCTTTCCCTGCTGGTATCTGATAACAATAGGTGTCCGTCCTTCAGTTCTCGTTTTGCAATCAGAAGGAAGCAAACAACTTTAAACCTCAGAAGGGTGGAGCACATCTGGAGAAAGAAAGGAGCTGTCCATTGGGATACATCCCTCATCAACCTGCAGTAGAGGTAGTGGGGAGAGAGGACCTACCTGCTGGAATCTGTTGAGTCTCCCCTGATATAAAATAACATCATGATAATGAGACATGAGGAGGAGCCACAAAGTTTCTGTATATGAGAAAGTATGTGGCACTCAGCCAGTAGGGAAAATTAGAACCATAAAATGAGAAGAAAGAAAGACGTGCATTTCTGATCTATATAAATTGAAGCAAGAAAAATAGACTGCGTACAGTGAGAAGCCAAAACAGAGCAACAAGTTTTAGAAACGCTGCTTTTGGTTTTGCTTAGAGGAAGATGAATCTGATTATGAAATTACTCGCCTACAGCCAAGTCTCATAATGACCTTAAAATAGTCTGATCAGGTCACACACAGTGTACAGATACTTCCTTTGTAAAGGAGACTCAGACCTTTGGATGAAAAGTAGTATATAAAAGCTACACTATTATTCTTATTATTACACATAACCCACACCATTCTGTAACTGTGGTAATTAATTCTCTTATTAATAACAGTAGTTACTTTTTTTTGTAAAATGTCCACATTTATTTGGCTTGAATTAAAAATTATCTTTAAAAAAAACAGATTCAGTTTCAGCTTCCCCACTGCTATTTTAATAAGAACATAAAAGCTGACTTTACTTTTTCAGTCAACATTGCTTGTGAAAACATTCATTGCTTAATACAGATAAAATAACTGAAACCCATGTTACAGATTACTATACTCAGCTGGAGAAACAGTTTACTCACCATACTGTGTTAAAATGAGATATAGTACAGTGTTTCTGTAGGCAGCGTAAGTGTACTCATTTAAATGGCCAATTCTGCCACCCTTACTCAAACTGAGTAGGTCTACTAATTTCAGCGAATACTCATATGCTAAGGGACTAACTCAACTTGAGTAAGGGTGGCAAAACTGGTCCCTAATCTCAGAATGTCATACCCCACATCTGGAGATATCCAAATTGAATGTGAAATATGTTTCAGTGCTAATACAGTCAGGGCTTCATTCCCTGTCTCACCAAGATCATGCTCAGTGAGGCAGGGAGGGGACACCATCAGGGAGCCAGTTATGGCCTGGAGGCTCCTCTAAATAACATCAGCTGGCAACAGTCACCAGAAGACCACTGCCAGCTGAGCACAGCTGAAGCACATCACACACTGGCCAATCCTTCTTCCTGTCCCCCGAGGAAGGTAGCATAAAAGTTAGCTCTAGCTGGCTCTATGAGAGCTTGGGACTCACCTATCCTAGGGGAATGCAGCCAGCTTTCATTCCCTGATTATGCCCTCTGAGTAACACAAAGCAAGCAGAGTGGGCAAAGAATCTGGCTCTTGCAATTTAAGTTTTTATATTCCCATGTTCACTCTGTGCATGTAGAACACATACAATATGGCCCTGATCTTGCAAGGCACAGAGTGCCCGCAACTCCTATTGTAACACTTGATGTGCTCAGCATTTGCAGAATTGAACCCTA
The DNA here is from genome assembly GCF_016161935.1 of Mauremys reevesii. Taxonomy (NCBI): domain Eukaryota; kingdom Metazoa; phylum Chordata; order Testudines; family Geoemydidae; genus Mauremys; species Mauremys reevesii. Next base: position 178,092,814 of record NC_052625.1, on the reverse strand, counting down.
TACATTATTTATAATCTGCAGAGTATCAAAAATGGGGTAGGCTTTTTACATGCAAGTAAGAAAACCATCTGTTCTCCAAAAGCTTAACAATCCAATTACATAATGCAAAGGCAAGGTAAAAACAGAGTGAACAAGCAGTGGAACATAAGTCATTATTTGTTAGTTTAACAGTTTTAATAGCTTTCTTTGCTGTTGTCATTTAATAATAGGGATTATTTCCACTTCCTTGAGGAAAGCACTAAGATTCATAGGCTTCAAATAAGCATGTTTCAATTATGGATTTGAAGGAGGCAAAGGTGAAGATGTGGCATACTGGTTCAAGTCAAAGATTACAGACATTCTCAGGGAGGTCAGAAATACTGGTCTCCAAAACACTGAATTTTCTTCAACAGGAACAATTGTGGTTTTATTTGTGAACTAAATATACCTGAACCATCTATACGTATAATTCTTCCTAGCATAGTTCCAGTAATAACAATGTTTTATTCTAGACCATTTCTTACCAAATTTTTGAAGAGAGCAGTCAACTCCTTTGTAAACACAGAAAATTTTAAAAACGCTGTTCCCAAATCTGGATCATCCCTACAGACACAGTTGCCTCCAAATTTCTCCAATGCTTGAGTGTACTGTTCTTCGTTTTCCACATGAGCTTCAAAAGAGCAAACACAAAATTAACTCCAATAGCTACATGAACAAATTACTGAAAGTTACAACTGGCTAAAACAAAACTCCAGAACTTTCAGATGAACAATCTCTTTATTAACTTATTTAACATGTCAACTTGATGCATTCAAAATTAGTAAATACTTCTTTAAAAAAATCAAGTGTGTTACATTGTGCACCAAAATAATTCTTCAATGGTAAATTTAGTTTGTGTTCTTTGACTAAAAACACTGGCACGTGTCTTACTCTAAATCTGTAAAAAGCGCAATGATGTTCCCCACCCGAGAAATCCCATTCTGTTTCCTGGGAGATAAAAACCCTGGAAATAAAATTATCCCTTTGTGAACTTTCTGATTAATGAAATGAAGAACAAGACACATATTATGTGATTCACTTCACAAGCATGTTTATTCCTCAAACACTGAAGGTATACATATTATCCAAAACAGAAAGCTTGACATTGTTTAAATGAAACACAAGAACACACTAATTAAGGCCTGGTCTACACTGGGGGGGGTGTCGAACTAAGGTACGCAAGTTCAGCTACGCGAATAGCGTAGCTGAACTCGAACTACCTTAGTTCGAACTACTCACCCGTCCAGACGCCGCGGGATCGAAGTCCACGGCTCCCCTGTCGACTCCGCCACCGCCATTCGCGGTGGTGGAGTTCCGGAGTCGACGGGAACGCGTTCGGAGTTCGAACTATCGCGTCTAGATTAGACGCGATAGTTCGAACTCCGAGAAAAGTCGAACTCTACGCGTCGACCCGGCAGGTAAGTATAGACCTACCCTTAGTAACCAGTCTACTAACTGGTTAGGTATGTTACTTATCTGTGTCTAACACACACTTATTGGCTTTTTCAGTATTTAGCCTATTACAAAGTTTGAGCCTAACCTACCTGAATGTATTAAAAACATATTTAAGTGATGCTAAGTTGACTGGACAGAAGTGTACAACTTTTAAAAACTGAAGATTCTGAGCTGAACTATTCTATCACCTCCTTTTAAAATGATGAAGCTAGTAGTTTATTTTGTATGTATAAAATATAAAGTATGTTAAAGAACATTATTTAGGTTGCAAAGTCAAGCACTCTAAAATTAGGAAGCGCCTGATTACAGTTGCCACTGCAGCCTTAATTTTGCCCTCTTGTGCATCTATCCAGTATACTGAATGAGGAACAAGTCCTGTGGGAAAAACAATAAGCAGTCATGTAATTAAAGTGTGCAGCATAATGCATACATACAAGAGGGCTGGATTAAGGTCGCACAGACAACATTAATTCAGGCATTTCCTAACTTTCCAGTGCTTGAATTTGCAACCTTATTAACAAAACTACGTTATTTTGTATGCAATTGCCTTGTTTTTTTAAAAAGAGATAAAAATAAATTCTATTAAGTGTAACTGTACATATCCACCCAACATGCAACATCAGCAAGGTTTGAATCTTGTGCTGCAGTGCTGAAGGTTCAGACTTCTAACACTTAAGCAAAGTACATTAGCTGTCAGCAAGAGAAGGTCACTATCCAAGGGAGGGAGGAAAACAAGGCGCTGGCACTATGGATGGCTCCAGATGTATGGCTGGTTCTCTTTCTTCTCCTTCCCCATTCCCCTGGAAAGTGAGGGGCTTCTGCCCCATGTAGTGCCCCAGAATTAGGGATGCCAGGTCCCAAGAGCAGTGTGCTTTGGAGGAGAGGCTTCCCTCCTCTCTCCCCACTATAGATGCTCCCATGTGTTCCAAGTGCAGAATGTGGGGGGGGAGGGGGGGGAGGAGGGGTAGTGTAACAGCAGCATGAGCCTGGCCATAGAAAAGAAGGTTCATGTTCAGTTATTATTTGGGCATATTCCCAAAATTTCCCTAAGGAACACAAGCCACATTAGGAAAACAGCAATTTTAGTAGTTTATCTTGTAGCCAAACCCAAGCAGAATTTCATGGGACAAAGAAGAGACACATCTCTAGCCGAGGGCTTACTTCTCAAAAAAATGCAAAAGAATCTTATAATGGAAAGTGTTCAACAATTTAAAAAAATCCCACCCCCCCCAAAACATTCATCTTGAAGCAGATACCAGCATAGAAAATTTCACCCCAAACTGTTCAAATTTGGCCATTACAAGTAATTGAAAATGAGGTCTAATAATGGGAAGTGTTGGGCAACCTTAATAACAGATGGTGCTACCAGCCCCGCTTATAATAAATATTATATTCATTAGACTATATTCCTCTCCCATCACCGTTCATAAGTCATTCTTCATGAACAAGGAGCTCTTCACATCAGAGCTGTTTCTTTATAGGTGTCTGTACATTGCCTAGCACAACAGAGCCCTGATAATGATAAGAGGCTATGGTAATTTAAGTACTTGGCTGGGACTCTGGGTAGCCAAAATGGATCATGCTGTCACTTTCTTTTCTCTCTACTAATCAAGGACTTTTTATGCTGTGTACCAGACATCTCAAACCAGGGTGGATAAAAATTATTGATTTAAAAAAAAAAATCAGATTTTTTTTTTATTTAAATCAGATTTTTTTGATAAAATGCTTTTTGAGGAAAAAACCTACTTAAAGATAGTTTTAATTAAGATACATTATAGCTCAAAGATATCTCATCATGGAATAGGGATTATAAATTCTAATTCTATAGTATGAGGCAATATATTCATGTAATGTTTAAGAAAAGTTGTGTAAATGATTTCCAATAGTTCATGGATTAGGGACCCAATTTTATGAGGTTCCAGGGGCTTCTATATAGATTAAACTAAATAATCTTTCTGTCTACCTAATGGGACTCGGTGCTTACTCTAGAACAGGGGTCGGCAACCTTTCAGAAGTGGTGTGTCTTCATTTATTCACTCTGATTTAAGGTTAAGATTTAAGATTTAAGATTTTTTTTCCATTCCTCAAAAAAAAAAAAAAAAAAAGTGGAGGGATTGAAAGAAATTTATTGTAACACAACAGGGGGGGCAACCTTCAGAAGTGTGGTGTGAGAGTCTTCATTTATTCACTCTGATTTAAGGTTTCGCGTGCCAGTAATGCATTTTAACGTGTTTAGAAGATCTCTTTCTATAAGTCTATAATATATAATTAAACTATTGTTGTATGTAAAGTAAATAAGGTTTTTAAAATGTTTAAGAAGCTTCATTTAAAATTTAATTAAAATGCAGAGCCCCCCGAACCGGTGGCCAGGATCAGGCAGTATGAGTGCCACTGAAAATCAGCTCGTGTGCCGCCTTCGGCACGCGTGCCATAGGTTGCCTACCCCTGCTCTAGAAGATCCCATCAGAGATGTTTAATTTTGCAGTTCTCAAACTGTGGATTTGTGTCTCCAGAGAGAACATGCTTGTTAACAGCAAAAATGTTTTTAAATAAATAAATAATATAGAGAGGTGAGAAATAAGAGACCTCAACCCTACTGTCCCTCTGCAAATTTGTGTACCTATCTAAAAGTGCAAAGTTTCAAAAAGTACAATGAATAGAAGATTGTTGGGGGCAGAATAGATCTGGACAAGGAGAAGAATAAATGCAAGAAGGGAGGGACAGGCAGTAGAAACAAAAGTGAAACTGTTTGAGCAGCATATTCCAGAAGTCTTGAGGTCTTTCTGAGTGTAGCCTTCACTGATTTCAGATTTACCATACTATTCTATCGCTAGAAGGGAAAACCTATAATGGCAGCAGGCCATAAAAGAGACCCTGTTTGGGAATATTTTAATGAAGTACCTTTACCTGTTGGTAAGACAGGCATATGTGCAAAATGCAAACAGTGCAACAAAGAAATGCAAGGCCTGGTTGCCCAAATGAAACAACTGAGACATGTTCCTTCTCAGGAGGAAGCTGTGTTGAAGATGATGAAAGGAACATTTCTGAACATGCAGGATCCTCAGGATGGCAAACTTTTTTTTATTTCATACTACTTTTGCAAGGACTGTCTTCCTTCTGGACTATTCTTGAATTCTCATGTTTGAGCAAAAAAATAGTTGTTACTCTATCGTTTTAGATAGTACCTAGATAGTATCTATCATTTTAGATGCAGTTGTGATAAAATATAAATAGCTGAAATAGGCAGATCTTCCTTTTACAATTTTACCTTTTGAAGTTGTACAGAGTGTCAGTGAATGCAATGAAGCAGCGAAGAATCCTGTGGCACCTTATAGACTAACAGACGTTTTGCAGCATGAGCTTTCGTGGGTGAATACCCACTTCTTCGGATGCAAGAAGTGGGTATTGCAATGAGTAATACTAAATGAGCAGTGGGGTAATAATAATGAAATAACTGCATTGACTTATTTTGTTCAGGAGAATCCATCCTCAACATCCAGGATTCTGAAGACTATCCACCTTCAAGATCACCATCATTTTCTATAGTTTCAAAGTAATCTGCCAATGATAAGTGTTTCAGTCACATCATGTATGTCACATAGCCACAGTATATTACCTGTAGCAAAAAGAAAAAAAAATCTCCATCATCCAGAAACAACCATAGATAAGTTTGTGACAAGAACCAGCAGATTACAAAAAAAGAGGTAATTGATGAAAAAATTGCCTGGTTTGTTTATGCAACAAACTCTCCTTTCCGTATGATTGAGAACCCACACTTCATTAACGTGCTGCAGTCATTAAGACAGGATACATTCCACCCAACAGAGCAGATGTTGCAGGCAAATTGCTGGATAACGTGTATGAAAAAGAAATTGAGCAATGTGCAAAAGATCTAGAAGGTAAAATTGTTAACTTGAGTCTTGATGGGTGGAGCAATGTCCACAATGATCCTGTTGTATGTGCTTGTGTGACAACAGAAAAAGGGAATGTCTTCCTTACAAAAACAATTGATACGTCAGGAAATGCACACACAGCAGAATACTTACAAGGAGTAGCAGTAAAAGCTATAACAAACTGTGAAAAAAAAAATTCAAATGTCTAGTATGCAGCATGGTCACAGACAATACTGCAAATGTATCCAAGATGAGAAGAAATTATTTTGAAGAGAGTCCCAAGCTAATAGCACACGGTTGCAGTGCTCATTTGATGCACCTCCTAGCCAAAGACTTCAGTGGTCCAGAAATAAAGGCTAATGTTGTTGAAATTGCAAAATAGTTCCATAACAACTACTTCGCAGCAGCTGCTCTGAAAAAAAGAGGGAGGAACCAAGCTAACTCTCCCACAAGACGTGTGATGGAACTCAGTAGTGGACTGTTCGGAGCACTGTATCTAGAACTGGCCTAATCTGATGACAGTTTGTGAACAAAATCAAGAAAAAAATAGATGGCACCGTCACAGCCAAAGTTCTCAACATTGGGCTTAAGAGAAATGTTGAACACATGCTGAGTGCCCTGAAGCCTATTTCTGTAGCCTTGAACAAAATGCAGGGAAATTGCTGTTTTATTGCTGACACTGTTGAAATTTGGAAGGAACTGAGTGAGATCTTAAAAAGAGAAACATGCAATGACAGAGTTAAATTACAAGCATTTAAAAAAACCAAACGGGACAAGCACTATCTCCAGGTCATTTTCTTGCAAATATTCTCAATACTCGGTACCAGGGTCAAACCTTAACTGCTGAAGAAGAAGAGATGGCTATGACATGGACATCCAGCAAGCATCCCTCCATAATGCTAACTATAATAAACTTCAGAGCTAAGGATGAACCATTCAAGAAATATATGTTTGCTGATGATGTTTTAAAGAAAGTCACACAAGTGAACTGGTAGAAGTCACTTAAGCACTTGGATTCAGAGACTGTTGAAGTGATAATCTCACTTTTAACAGCAGTAGCTTCTTTTGCCAGCATAGAAAGAATATTTTCTTCCTTTGGAGTAATTCATTCCAAATTGAGAAATCATTTGGAACCTGAAAGAGCAGGAAAGCTTGTTTTTCTTTTCCAGATTATGAACAAACAGGAAAACAAAGGTGAAGATGACTCAGTTAGCTGCAGAAGCCAATATTTTAAGTTTCTGATAATGACCTGGCTGACACAGTCAATTTAATTTTTGGTTTCTTTAAAAAAAAAAAAATAATAATTCATTTAACTATTTTAGTTAAAAACAATTTTAACAAAAACAAACCTGATTTTAAAAAATGTGGATGTTTAACTAAATTCAAAAATTCATATGCTTGTTCTGTTAAAATATTATGTTTGCTATTGAAGAAAAAAATCCAGAATACATAACGTTGTTGTTTTAGTTAAATAAAACAATTTAAATGTCTTTCTGGTGATGTTCTCCTCCTATTACAGCATGGCAAGAAAATCCTTCAAATATTAATGATTAACGCTGTTGAATTGGAGATAGTTCACCTCCCAATGACTTCATAAATATCTGTTTCAATTACCTTTGGTAAATGAAATAACTAATCATTCATTTCCTGATATAGCTGTAAAACTAATCTGAAAAGTTTTCAAAATAAATCCCTTTAAAAATGTATAGTGTGTACCTGCTAAAAAATGAAACCTACATCTATCTCTGAGTTGTGAAGAATATGTATTAAGGTTTTAACAACCAACAAAAATGCACTTTTATGTTGAAATCCATGATTAAATCAAGTCTTCCTGACTAGTGACTTAAATCAATGTGGTTTAAATCATGGCTTAAATCAATTTGATTTGAATCAAATCCACCCTGTCATAAACACTACTGCTTTTATAACGCTGGCTGAGTGTCACCGAAGATGCTGAGGGTGGGGGTGCATTGTTCACTTTCTTTCGAAGAGTAGTTATCAACAGTTCGCTGTCAAACGGGGAGGACATATCTAGTGGGGTCACAAAGGGGTCTGTCCTGGACTGGTACTATTCAACATTTTCATTAATGACTTGGATAACACAGTGGAGAGTATGCTTATAGGATGACATTAAGCTGGCAAGGGTCACAAGCACTTTGGAGGATGAACTAGAATTCAAAAGGACCTTGACACACTGGAGAATTGGTTTGAAATCAACAAGACTAAAAAATTCAATAAAGACAAGTGCAAATTACTACCCTTAGGAAGAAGAAAAACAAATGCACAATTATAAAATGGGGACTAACTGGCTAGGCAGTAATACTGCAGGAAAGGAACTGGGGGTTATAGTGGAGCACAAATTGAATAGGAGGCAACAGTGGGATGCAGTTGCAAAAAAGTCTAATATTCTGCAGCGTATTAACAAAAGTGTAAGACAGAGACATCAAGTACTGTCCCGCTCTACTCAGCACTGCTGAGGCCTGAGCAGGAGTACTGTGTCCAGTTCTGGGCATCACATTTTAGGAAAGATGTGGAAAAATTGGAGGGAGTCCAGAGAGGAGCAATAAAAAGGATAAAAGACTTGGAAAACCTGACCTTTAAGGAAGGTTAAGAAAAACTGCGCATGTTTAGTCATGAGAAATGAAGACTGAGGGGATGGGTAACAGGTCAGACTAACACTTGTGAGGGATGGTCTAGGGGTAGACTTGATACTGCCTCAGCATGAGGTCTGGACTTGAGGTCCCTTCCAGCCCTATGTTTATATTATAAAGCTTATTAATTCATTTTGTTATGGCTGGCCACCCACCAAAAAATAGAAAATTCTCATCATCTGTCAAGGAAGATAAAAATACAAGTAAATATTTGTGTGTGCATTTTTTAAATAAATATATTCATATATCAAATTATTTTTATAAATATGTATATACAATGCACACACAAATATTTCTTTGTATTTTTATCTTCCTTGACAGGTGAAAAGATTTTTGTTTCATAGGTCACCAGCAATAGTGCAAAAGTTCATTGGCTTTGTTCTCATTCTGCAGTTCACATCAATTAGAGCTAAGAGGAAAAAAAATCCAAAACATTAAATAATCTAGTTCTCTCACTGCCAGGGCAGGATCACTGTCTAGAATACTGCTTGTATTAGAAGTTCCCAATTCAGTAAACAGATCATCAGTGTTTAAGCCTTCTTGCTTCAAATGCAAAGCAGTTTTCAGAGAAACTGACCATACAGAATTATAATGTACTTACCCAGCCCAGATACATTTATAGCTTTCACTGATTTCTTCATTTTATAAAGAACTGTTCGGTCAACATCGAGAGCCTAAAAATGAAAAATATGAATAAATATTAAATGCAAGTTACAAAACAACTCTTGGCTGAGTTATATATTGGGGAAAATGTTAATGTCCTACTCATTACCATCTTGGCCAACTATAATTTGTAATGATTAAATGAAAACTTTTTAAAAATCCATCAGCACCCTCTGTTTTGCTGCTCCTTGCCACAGAGACTTTTCCTTCCTTCCCTTTTCCGTTGGTGACCAACACCACAGTTAAGCCAGTTTCATCTAGTGTTACTATAAGTTTAATATTCCAAAAGAACTGAAAATGTTTACATCGTAAAGCTATTCTTCCTATGTTAAATCATTATTAAAGATGATGGAAACATTTTCAATATACCCTATACTTTGATGCTGATGAAGAACCAAACAACGTCATTTCTCTAGCAATAAGATTTAAAATGACAATTAATTTTGGTTTTCCAAGATAACTTAGTTTATTAATTGCACTTCTGACCACAGGAACTTTCTGACTGCTGAGCTGAACAAAAGAGAGCAAATATTTCAACAATACAATAACTTGGTCTTTCACTGTTTATTACTATACAAGGCTTTCACCATGACAACATAAAATTCACATTAAAATCATATTCACGATTCTCCAATACCTATAATAAATGTCTTTCAAAGGAAGAAACGAAGGCAGCAAACCTCCTGCCTGCAAAACTGAAGGTGAAATATAGTGAAAAAGTAAAGCCTGCAGTTTTTCTGGGATACAGAAGCAGAACTTGTGTTCATGAAAATGAAGCAAAACATGTTGAAAGTGCAGAGACTTGGGGTCTGGTTTTCAGAAGTGATTAAGTACTCACAGATATCACTGAAGAATAGTATTACAAACCACCTGTTTTATTATATATACACTCTTAAACCAAGATCAGGATACCATGAGATTTTCCACAAAAATATTGTGCCAAATTCATCCTGGCTTAAGTCAATTGACTAATGAAACTGCACCAATGAATGTGAATCGTTTTTATTTAATTTAAAAATCAAACACCACATATCAGCCAGTCTCTGAGGTCATTTCTAATTATTTATAAATACTGAGTATAGGAATGAAAATTAACAGTGATGTTCAAAAGGGAACTATTATGTGGGACTAGGATGACCAGATGTCCCGATTTTATAGGAACAGTCCCGATATTTGGGGCTTTGTCTTATATAGGTGCCTATTACTCCTAACCCCATCCCAATTTTTCACACTTGCTGTCTGGTCACCACATGTGGGACTCATTCAGCTCATGAAGTCAGGAAAAGTCTTTGAAGGTCAACAAACTTTGACTAGTGTTTGGTCAAAATCTAAGTGAAATCTTAACACCACACTGCTTGCTTAGTGCACACTCAGCAGTCATAATGAGTATATGCCCATTTTACAGGTTCTATACATCTAGGTATTTGTATCATTCTCCTTACAGTAGTAGGTAAACACTGAGGTTACGGACTGCCTATCTCCACATGCCTAGAGAACTTCAGTGAGTGAAACAAATTAAAATCATTCTGAGAAGACACTGTATTTGTTGATGTGGCTCTGCTACCACTCTCTTGGATAATCCAGTCCAAATCTACACAGCAGAATGAAAAATATGAATGCAGCCTGGATTCAGTATCCCATTTTCATTCCTCACCATCAAAAAATAAAAAGTTGGAGTATGGAATTGAAAGGATTTATGGCGTAACACAGGGGTCGGCAACCTTTCAGAAGTGGTGTGCCGAGTCTTCATTTATTCAATCTAATTTATGGTTTCGCGTGCCAGTAATATATTTTAACCTTTTTAGAAGGTCTCTTTCTATAAGTCTATAATATATAACTAAACTATTGTTGTATGTAAAGTAAATAAGGTTTCAAAATGTTTAAGAAGCTTCATTTAAAATTAAATTAAAATGCAGAGCCCCCCGGACCAGTGGCCAGGACCTGGGCAGTGTGAGTGCCACTGAAAAATCAGCTCGCGTGCCGCCTTCGGCACACGTGCCATAGGTTGCCTACCCCTGGCATAACATATACAGCACATCAGTGGTGCTTTATGTTTGTGTTTATCATATACACTTGAAATAAAAATACTGTTTTTAACAAGATGCATGCCAAACTGTCATGATAACATATATGTGTCATGTTTTGTCCTTTGAGGAATATGTATAATGTTTAGATTATGCTGAAACCCTGCTGGTTATGTATGCCAGACTGATTAACAGTGACTGCAAAAAAACAAAAACAAAAACCAAACACTATGCACATCAAACACAGCAATTCAGTCACCTTTACAATACTTTCCTTACTATTTTTGGTCTTTTTGTTTGTTTGTTTGTTTAACTACTGCCCCTAGGCCTGATTCACCACTACTTTACTCCAGTGATTTCAGAGGAATTATTCTAATGTAAAACAAACAACATGTTGATGAATCAGGCCCTTTATCATTTTAAATGGGAGCTTGTATTTGTTTATCTTTTCTTATGTTAAGAATATTAGCTCTCTTTCTTTATTTAGTATGGTTCTTCCTATACTCTCTTCCTCCTAGCTGCACAGTTTTCAGCACATGCTAATCATTTTATAGAAAGCTCCAGCTTTTTTGTACATTTCAACTTCAATTCTGTATTTCTATTTTTTAAAATATGCACAGGCTACATCTACACACATACATACATGCACCAACATGCTCTCAATTTTCCTTTCATTCAATTTCTCTTTGGACTCCTCCAACACTGTCAGAAACAATGAAACTTAAAATGGCTTCTGATGTTACATCCTCTGGCATTCATGTTCACTAATTTAAAATGCTAAATCAATTATTTGAACAGGAAGAAAGGTAGCTATATAGTTTTTATGACAGGGTCCTTTTATTCTCATAACTGATGTGTCTTGTTTTGAATCGTGTATTAAAATTTCACTATTGCAAGGTTGTTTATTTTACAATTTATTTATTTTAGCACAAATCTTCTAAGCTGGTCAAATAAATTATTTTCTTGCTCCCAGCCAGCTTCTGTAAATGAGCACTTCTACTTGCCTCTTGCTAGAAATAACTGCACTAAATAGAACTCTGATTTTCTATTAAAAAAAAAAAATCAGTAAATATACCGCATATTAATTTACAACAAATATTGCTAGTTCTACAGCAATACAATTGCTGCACTAATCACAGAAATTCCAGGTTAAAAAGAGACCTTCTTGTCCATCCTCCTGCCAATGCAGAAGATTTCCGTATACTTAAGAAATAAAGTCTTGAGCTCAATCTAGTTTTATATGACAAAGAATGGAGTTCAAACTACTAATAATGTGAGGCTACTTCCCAAACTAATTTATTTTTATTTCTGAACCTATTTAATGCTTCTTTAGTACATCTAGAGATCAGTGTTTTGAGAAACTTGCTGTCTATCAGCATATGTATTTCAGCACATGGTCATTCTGGTTTTATTTCTGTTCTTTTGAAATTCAACTTTTTCCATACTTAAATACTGTATTGGAGCAACAGTGTACAAAAAATAAACCAGGGAATTAATTATGTTCACACATATCATTTCACCTGATCAAGGTACTTTACTAATTTCAGTTAAGGGGACATCAATCTTTTAAAAAAAAAAAACACTTCTATGTGAAAATTGTTTTATTTACTAGTGGTATAAGAAACATCTGAGGGTATGTCTACACTGCTGCCTACTGATCTGGTGGGTAATCAATCCAGCGGGGATCGATTTATTGCATCTAGTCTAGACACGATAAATCAATCCCCGAGCGCTCTCCCGTCTACTCCTGTACTCCACCGCCACGAGAGGCACAGGCGGAGTCAACGGGGGAGCAGCAGCAGTCGACTCACCTCAGTGAAGACATCGTGGTAAATAGTTCTAAGTACGTCAACTTCAGCTACGTTATTCACGTAGCTGAAGTTGCGTAACTTAGATCGATTCCCTCCCCCACACATGCACACCCAGTGTAGACCAGGGCTAAGATTCAAGTTCCTGTAGCTGAAGGAGATTGGAAATTTTTTCCAGTTTGTTTACTTTGTGCATTTGACAGTTCTCTGTCTACTGAAGCTTCAATATTTCTTACTGCATGTTCAATTGGTCAGTTTCCCCCTTTGTTTGTGTGGGTCCTTCACACAGCAACAGGAGACAAAAGCCATTTAAAAAAAGAAAATATGATTGTAAAGCCACGCACAACTGGTAAGAGGAAGGTTTAGTATGTGAAACTATTTTTACTCTTTTTTAAACTGACTAGAATTCAAGTTGGTTATTGTTAATTAGCCACACCTAAAAGCAATACATCTCTACCCCGATATAAAGCCCCCACCCACGATATAACATGAATTCGGATATAACGCGGTAAAGCAGCGCTCTGTGGGGGGAGGGGCTGCACGCTACGGCAGATCAAATCAAGTTCGATATAACGCGGTTTCACCTATAACACAGTAAGATTTTTTTGGCTCCCGAGGACAGCGTTATATCGGGGTAGAGGTGTAGTTCCAAGAGCAACTATAGATCAGACACAATGCAAATATATTTTAGGACATGAATTTAACAGGGTATTGAGAAATTACGGTGTTACATATGTGCAAGGGGTTCCATAGGAACAATACATTGAGAATTTTAAACTGACAACTTACGAAACTCAAAACTGTAACATTTCACTGATGTAGTTTATGTGCTTTGAATATAAAACACAATCGATTCAGAGTACTATCACCAGCTTTAACAAGTTCAGCTTTACTGAATATGATTTAACAAAAGGAATTTCACCAATGAGTATATTGGAGAGAAAGAGGATTTTCTTTTTGTTAACCTAACTTATTTCAAAATGGACAGCCCTGTAAAAATATTTGGAGTCACTAAGACCATTGATTAGTGGGCAGTCCTTTTATCTTCACATTGGCAAACTAAATGGACATGGTTCCATAAGCCAATTTCCACGGTTAACCACTGCAATGCTTTCCAACGCTGAACAATAAGATGCACCATACTGTTTATCTTCCCACAGAGAAATCAGTCCTGGTTTTACTGATGCTGGCTGCAATGTTGCTCCACATCTGTTTTATAGATCATGGTCTATTAGGGCATTTACTCATAAAAAAGCCTGTATGGGTCTATTTCCTATTGTGTAGAAGGATTCAGAGCTGTTGGGAAACACAACACTCACAAATCAATTGATGCATCACAACTAAAGAATCTTGAAACTACCAACAATCTATATTTCTAGCGATCCTAAGGAAGCAATGGCAATTTAGCAATTCAAGTCTAAGTCACTTGAACTGGAATCCTCAAGCTGGGATCCCACTTGTGCAGTATATAAGAAAGTATCTATTTCAAATATATTAATAGATTCACAGATTCAAAAAGCCACAGGGGGCCACTGTGATCATCTAGTTTGACCTCCTGAATAACACAGGCCCCAAAAATAATTCCTATAAAATATTTTTTTTTTAGAAAGCATCAAATCTTGATTTAATAAATGTCATGGATGGAGAATTCGCCGTGACTCTAGGTTAATTATTCCAGTTGTTAATTACTCTCATCGTTAGGGATTTGTCCCTTATTTCCAGTCCAAATTTGTTTAGCTTCAATTTCCAGTCACTGGGTTATGTTATATCTTTCTCTGCAAGATTGAAGGCCCCATTATTAAATATTTGTTTCCCCATGTAGATACTTTAGACTAATCCAGTCATCCCCTAACCTTCTCTTTGTTAAACTAAATAGATTGAGTTCCATGAGTCTACCACTATAAGGCAGTGGTTCCCAAACTGGGGTTTGTGAACCCCTGGGGGTTCACGGGAAAAAATTCCCTAATGGCGGACAGAGCTGTCCCTAGGAATCCTGGGCAGCACAGGACCAGCAGCCTCCCGGAGCCCCTGGACTTCCAAGAACTAAGCAGATCAAAGAAAGCATGTCTATCACACTAAGAAGATTTAAACGTCAAGATTCCTTATAAGAAATGGAAAGCGAGGTGGATATTTTTTGCTGTTTTTAAAATTAAATAGGCAGCTAGTATTGTTTAAATTATTATGAAGAACAAGTTTAAGCTTTGTTGTAACGTGTGTTTGCCTGAACTGCTCAAGACCTGAATGCTTGTGTAAGAGGAACTCTTTGAGTTGGCTTCTTAGATACCTTCATGCTGTTTCACATCTGATACTTCTTGATGAAACATAGGAGCCTTGTATTATAACAAGCTTATTCAAAGTGATACAAGCTATGAAAGTGAGATCTTGGAACAGTGTTGCCGTTTTCACAATAATAAAAATAGTGTAATGATAAATAATAATAGTGTATAATCTGCATGTCATAAAAATAAATTTAATATTTCCAAGATCACTGCTTTTATAATTTATACGCAGGTAAAAGAGAAAAGGGGGGGCTTCGCAAGACTTGACATTTTGGTGAAAGGGGTTCACAGGTTGTTGAAGTTTGGGAACCATTGCTATAAGGCATGCTTTTTAAACCTTTAATCACTCCCATGTTCTTCTCTGAACCCTCTCCAATTTATCAACATCCTTCTTGAATTGTGGACACCAGAACTGGACACAATATTGCAGCAGCACTCGCACCAGTGTCAAATATAGAGGTAAAATAACCTCTCTACTCCACTCAAGGATTCCCCTATTTATACATTCCAGGTCACATTAGCTCTTTTGGCCCACAGCGTCACACTAGGAGCTCATGTTCAGCTGATTATCCGCCACGACCTCCAAAACTTTTTCAAAGTCTCTGCTTTCCAGGACAGCATCCCCTATCCTTAAGTGTGGCCAACATTTTTTTGTTCCTATACGTTTGCATTTAGCTGTATTAAAAACACATATTGTTAGCGTGCATCCATCTTACCAAGCATTCAAGATCGCTCTGAATCAATCACCTGTCTTCTTCATTGTTTACCATTCCCCCAGTTTGTATTATCTACAAAGTTGATCAGTGATGATTTCACGTTTCCTTCCAGGTCATTCATAAAGATGTTAAATAGCATAGAGCCAAGAACCGTGGGGCCCCACTTGAAACACACCTGCTCTATGATTCCCTGTTTACAATTACATTTTGAGACCTAGCCAGTTTTTAATCCATTTAATGTGTCATGTTACTTTTATATTGTTCTAGTTTTTTAAAATAAAATATAGTGCAGTACCAAGTCAAATGTCCTACAGAAGACTAAGTATTTTATCTAAGTATTTTACCAATCTTGTAATCTTATTAAAAAGTATCAAGGTAGCTTGACAGGATCTGTTTTCCATAAACCCATGCCGATTTCCATTACATTACCCTCCTCTAACTCTTCATTAATTAAGTCCCATATCAGCTGCTCCATTATCTTGCCTGGGATCAGTGTCAGGCTGACAGGCCTATATTTACCCAGGTCAGCCCATTTACCCGTTTTTAAAACTGGCACAACATTAGCTTTCTTCCAGTCTTCTGGAACTTCCCAGTGCTCCAAGACTTATTGAAAAAAATCAATATTACCTATCAAGCAAGCCTCTCAACCAGCTCTTTTAAAACTCTTGGAGGCAAGTTATCTGGACCCTCTGATTTAAAGACATCTAACTTTAGTAGCTTCTGTTTAACATCCCATAGAGGGACTAGTGGAATGTAAAGAGTTATCACCACCAAATGATGAGATTATATCATCTGTTTTTTCCTCAAATACAGAATAGAAACATTTATTAAACACGACTGCCCAGTTATTGATGATTTTACCATTTCCATCTAGCAATGGACCAATAACATGATCATGACTTTTCTTCCTACCATATTTTTTAAAATATCCATAAATAAAACGTATATCTACTCTAGGACTAATACAGACACAGATCCAAACAGTTACATCTTAAAACAAATACTACTCTGATTCTGAATTTTAATAATTGCCAGAAAAATCTGACCATTTTGGCAACTGTAGATCCTTTACGTACTTGACGGGTTCCAAGACATTTGGGTAAGTAAGGAACACACTGTCTGCTGCATATGGCTGAGCAAGAAAGGGGCAAACTTCCAGAAGGCAAATGGACACTGGCAAGGTATTAGGTGATCACTGGGAAGAATGAGCAGAATTAAATCTCTATAATTAGGGCTGGTCTTGTTTATAAAAAGGTCACTCAATAAAATAAATACTACTCAATAATAAGAGAGACTAAGTATTGAATATTCTTCAATACTCCTTCCAGGAAAACAAAATCTTCTTGCCCTCTTGATGAATACCTCTATGAGATAATGTGAACTCACTGCTGAATAGAAAATCTGTATACTTTTGTCTACCATTACTACTATTTATTATCTGTATTATCGTAGCATGTAGGGGCCCTAATCATAAACCAGGACCCTATTGTGCTAGGCACTGTACAAACACAGAACAAAGCTGTCCCTTTCCCCTAATGGCTTAAAATCTAAGTATAAGACAAGGCACAACAGATGGATACAGCCAGATGGGGGAGTACAAGTAAACCAGGCAACAGAAGCAGCTGTTAGGGAAAGGAATTTTGCCAACTATATAGTCAAAACACAGACAACCCAAATTCTTCGCAATGTAGCAATGTTGCAACTACTATAATTTCCAAAGAACACATGATAATGGAACATAGAAAACCCCAGAGTGAAAGATTTGGCAATTACTATTTGTCCAAGGAGGAATGTACTTTTTTAGTACCGGGATAACAGGAAATCTACTTGGTAAAAGAGGCAATCAGCAATTTCTGGTGTGCGCTGCCCCCGCTGCCCGCAGTGCCATCTCCGCAGCTCCCATTGGCTGGGAACCGCAGCCAATGGGAGCTGCGGGGCAGCGCCTCCGGGCACAGGCAGCGTGCACCACGCAGAGCTGTTTGGCCGCGCCTCCTTCTGAGGTAAGCACTGCCCAGCCAGAGCCTGCACCCCAACCCCCTACCCCAGGTCAGAACCCACTCCTGCACCCTAACTCCTTCCCAGACCCTGCACCCCCACCCACACCCGAACTCCCTGCCCCAGCCCTGAGCCCCCTTCTGCACCCAAACTCCCTCCCGGATCCCACACCCCAAACCCCCTCCTGCACTCCAAACCCCTACCCCAGCCCTGAGCCCCCTCCCGGAGCCTGCACCCCACACCCTAACCCCCTGCCTCAGCCCTGAGCCCATTCTCAGACTCCAAACACCTTGGCTCCAGCCCAGAGCACCTCCTGCACTCCAAACCCCTCATCCCCAGCTCCAGCCCAGAGCCTGCAGCCAGAGCCCTCACCCCCTTTCGCACCCCAAACCCTGCCCCAGTCCAGACCCCCTCCTGCACCCTGATCCCCTCATTCTGGCCCCAATCTCCCTCCCACACTCCAACACCCTGCCCCAGCCCAGTGAAAGGGAGGGAGGGGAGAGCGAGTGACTGGGGTGGGGGCTCAAGAGACGGGACTAGGCAGGGCAAGGGTGTTCGGTTTTGTGCAACTAGAAAAGTTGGCAACCCTCCTTCAAGCCTAAAACTGAATATTCCCCATCAACAATAGATCAGGGTTTACAACACATAACCAACACCCACTAGAGCAAGGCGGCCTACAAGCCAAGGTAAAAAATATCTATGATTATCTCCCTTGCCTGCCCCCTCTCCCATCCCCACACACACCTCAAGACCACGCTCCACAAAGTCACATCCCTTTAAAACAGTTGTGGACTTCATTTAGTTGAAGTATTTTGTCAATCAATTCTGTATTAAAATTCATTAAAAATGAAACTGATTACTTTGAATAGTCAAAAATACAGCACCAAGTTGGGGGGTATTGCCAATTCGGAAGAGGATCGGGATATTCTCCAGGGAGATTTAGATGACCTTGTAAACTGGAGTATTAGTAACAGGATGAAATTCAATAGTGAGAAGTGTAAGGTTATGCATTTAGGGATGACTAACAAGAACTTTAGTTATAAGCTGGGGACGCACCAGTTGGAAGTAACGGAGGAGGAGAAGGACCTAGGAGTCCTGGTTGATCGTAGGATGACTATGAGTAGGCAATGTGATGTGGCCGTTAAAAAAGCTAATGCGGTCTTGGGTTGCATTAGGCGAGGTATTTCTAGTAGGGATAAGGAGGTGCTAGTCCCGTTATATTGAGACCTCATTTGGAGTATTGTGTGCAGTTTTGGTCTCCCATGTTTAAGAAGGATGAATTCAAACTAGAACAGGTACAAAGAAGGGCCACTAGAATGATCCGAGGAATGGAAGGCCTTTCGTATGAAAGGAGACTTGAGGAGCTCAGTTTGTTTTCCTTAACCAAAAGAAGGATAAGAGGAGATATGATTACACTCTTTAAATATATCAGAGGATAAATACCAGGAAGGAGAGGAATTATTTCAGCTCAGTGCTAATGTGGACACGAGGACAAACGGATATAAATTGTCAGTCAGGAAATTCAGGCTTGAAATTAGACGGTTTCTAACCATCAGGGAGTGCAATTCTGGAACAGCCTACCGAGGGAAACAGTGGGGGCGAAGGACCTCCATGACTTTAAGATTAAGCTAGATAAGTTTATGGAGGAGATGGTATGATAGGATAACGGGCTTAGTCAATAGGTCAATTAAGTGCCACACTGGTAAATAGTACAATGGGTCAATGGTATGATATAACCTTTTCCAGAGGGTTTGGCTGGAGAGTCTTGCCCGCATGCTCGGGGTTCAGCTGACCGCCATATTTGGGGTCGGGAAGGAATTTTCCTCCAGGGAAGATTGGCAATGGCCCTGGAGGTTTTTCGCCTTCCTCCGAAGCATGGGGCAGGGGTCGCTTGCTAAGGAGTGGGTGGATCGGCTTATGTGGCCTGCATCTTGCAAGAGGTCAGACTAGATGATCATAATGGTCCCTTCTGATCTTGAATTCTATGATTCTATGATATATTCAACAATTTTTAATTGTTCTTTTAGTAACAGTTGCTGACTTGTATTTGACAAGCTACAGGGCTGGTCCATTATTACAATGTATTTATCAAATCAGTCTTCAAATGTTCAGATTTTGAAAATTGTTGGGTGAATTATTTGATCAAAGCCCCATGTACTACATTTTCTTTCCCTTCCTACACTTTTACTACACTCTCTTATCCATCAAAGAGCATGGGGTATATTTATCTGAGTTACCTCCCCTGTCTGATTCCAGCATCCCCTTTTCTCTCTCCTGACTTTTTTCCCCCCTATACTGTGTTCTCGTCTTCCTCTTAGGTACAGGCTCCCCCTTCTACTCCCAAAATCTCCCCCAGCACTTGACCACTGACCAATTGCTATGTACAAACAGGAATCAGCACCAAGGACAATGTTCTGCAGCCCTTACTCACTCATTCAAATAAAGTCTTGTTTACATGGTGAAATTCACTGGCATAGCTATTGCAGAATATTATATAATAAGCTATTAAACGTACTTCATTAGGATAAATTATTCTGAAATAAAAATGACTTATTCCAGACCAGAACGTCACCCAGAGAGCTATTCTTGAATAGGTATGATGGTCAATTTCCCTGTGGAAGCAAGGTTTAAGCCTCAGATCTGCATGTTTGAGACTCTCTCTCTCTCTCTCTCTCTCTACTGCCTCAGTTGCAGTCAGTAGAGAGAGACCGTGAAGCTTCATCCTGTTCATAATAAAAAGGGATGGAGCTGATGGCAGAGCTCTCTCTGCAAGGGCCCTTTCCACACGAATTCTCTCTCCCAAAGGTATAAAATTGTCTGTGTTCGTTCACCTTGTGGGCAAAATGCAAAGGCTATCTATTTTTGTGGCCCCGGTCTATCTGGCAGAAAAGTGTGGTTAGGGTTTAAAAGTTCTACTGGTCACATTAATGGTGACTACATCATGCAGGGTAGCAAGGGCTGTTCTGGAAAATTTGTTTTGTAACTCCTGTTATTTATGTTTTCAAAGATATGTCAAAGACAAACAGAGCTTTGGAGGGACACCCTTTGGTTTAAACCAGGGGTTCCTAAACTTGGTTCGCAGCTTGTTCAGGGTAAGCCCCTGGCGGGCCACAAGAAACTTTGTCTACCTGAGCATCCGCAGGTACGGCCACTCGCAGCTCCCAGTGGCCGCAGTGCACTGTTCCCGGCCAATGGGAGCCGTGGGAAGCGACGCGGGCCGGGCCACCACTTCCCGCAGCTTCCATTGGCCAGGAACGGTGAATTGTGGCCACTGGGAGCTGCAAGCGGCTGTACCTGCAGACCCTCAGGTAAACAAAGCGTCTCATGGCCTGCCACGGGCTTACCCTGAACAAGCCAGAAACCAAGTTTAGGAACCCCCAGTCTAAACTAAAGTTCCTATTATCCTGGAATCTAAATAATTAATTGAATACTTAGTAAGCAAATTTGTTTATCTGCTCCTTGCACCACCCCCTCCCCCTCAAAAAAATCCTTAGAAAATATAGCTGGTCATGAGATCACAAGGATCCCAAAAAGCATTCTCCCACATAGGGTTGATATTGGGCTGAAAAACTCAGAAGCCTTATACATAGGGTTAAATTGAAGCAATATAAAAGATGAACGATTCCACATGTACTGTTTAGGACTCCACTGAGCTGCACATTTGGAAAGTTTCACATCCCTATTTTGACTATTTTCTACACGTGAGACCACATGAAGCAACAACGCACCTGTGTAATTATTAACCTACGTGTTGTTGCCACGTTAGTCCCAGGATATGAGTAGGGTGACCAGATGGCAAGAATAAAGTATCGGGACACATGGGTTGGGGGGTGGGGGGAAAGAAGAGTCACAGGCTTACAGCCTCCACTGGAGTCATGAGGCAGAGCCCGAGGAAGCTGCAGGTCAGGGACACACGGCCCCAACAGCGGCCCCCGGCCACAGTCCTGCCACAAGCCAGTCAGGAGCACACTGCCCCGGCTCCAGCCCCTACTGCAAGCCGTGGGTCAGTGGAGGATACAGGGCCCCAGCTCCAGCCCTCAGCAAGGGGTGGGGAGGCCTCAGGGCTTAGGCAGGGGGTTGGGACGTGGGAGAGGGTTTATGATGCTGACTCCAGGAGGGAGTTTTGGTGAGGGAAGGCATGCAGGCTGGCACTTACCTCAGGCGGCTCCCCTGAAGCGGCGACATCTCCCTCTGGGTCCTAGGCAGAGGCATGGCCAGGTGGCTCTGCGCACTGCCTCACCCACAGGCACTGCCCCCACAACTCACATTAGCAGTGATTCCTGGCCAATGAGAGCTGTGAAGCCCGTGCTCATGAAGGGGGCAGCCCACAGAGTCCCCTGGCCATTCCTGCACCTAGGACCCAGAGGGAGATGTTGCCACTTCCAGGGAGCTGCACGGAGCCGGGCAGGGAGCCTGCCAGTCCCGTGCCAACCGGACGCCGCCACCTGGCAATCATACAATATCAGGATAAATGGCATCCCGATCATACATCGGTCGGGAAGTGGGACAAAGAGTTAAATATCAGGACATCTGGTCGCCCTACATATGAGACACACAAAGTGGGTGAGATAATATCTTTTGTTATTATTTTACTGTACCAATTTCTGCTGGGGAAAGAGACAAGCTTTCAGGCCTCTGAAGGAGAGAGAGCTGAATGTAGCTCGAAAGCTTGTCTCTTTCCCTCCAACAGAAGTTGGTCCAATAAAAGATATTACCTCACCCATCTTTTCTCTCTTATTATTAATTTACAGTAAGTTGTAATTTTATTATTGCTTTTACTTTGTATTTAACTACTTCATCTTTTTAAAGGGCAAAAGATGAGAATTGGTTTGAATACATGAAACTGCTGTTTGCTGCATTCATACCTCGCTCTCTCTCTCTCTCTCTCTCTCATGTGCACGCACACACCCACACCTAAGCATAAGTACATTATTGGCTCTTCTTAACAAATTAATCACTAAGCACACACCCTTTAGAAAACCACTTGCATCAAGAAAGGCAAATCAAGAGCCAGCAGTTTAAAAGTTACAAAGTCTTAGTCATTCCACGCAAGTCACTACACGATGCTATTGTGTCCTGAATGGAAAAGTAATGCATACACACACATTACTTGTTAAGCTTCCACCTTGCTCCCTTACAGAAAAAGGTGAGAAATGCAACTGCTATATTTATGCAAGGTAAAATAATAAACCATTTTGACAATTAAAACTTCTGAATACTTGTAAGAGAGACAGATGGAGAAACTGCTTTGAAATGAGCAGCCTCAACTTTCTCCCAAACATGCCAACTTATGTACATTACTCAGTTATCATACAGGCAGGATATAATCCATATTTTTCTCCTTCTTTCATAACTTCACCATCAAAATTACAGCAACCTCCTTCAAGATACGAGATGAGCTGATTTTAAGTATGGTTGTCATCAGCAACATAATAATTCTGGTGCATCTTACATTGTATAGTTTTCAAAAAGTTTATTTTTCCATAAAGCACTTATATCTCTTTGTTACCTTATGTTTCATTAGTTACTAAATTGTGTTAACAAATGCCAGAGAATATCAATATCAAGGTATATATATATATATATATATATATATATATATAATATTTAATTATTGAAGAAAATAATGTTCATAAAAACAAAATCCTTATCAAGCACAGAAAGTTCATAGAACTGTGGCAATAAAAAACAGCCTCAAATATTCAAGTAAAAATCATCATCATCATCATCTTGTCCACTCAGATTCTTTCCAGTCATCAATATGCAGCCTTTCCTCTTCACTGGCTTTCTGTTCACTTCTGGCTGCTGGGGATCACTTTTAAGCCAGTTCTATGAGACACCAAATCTCATCTCATATTTCAGCAGAGAAGTTAAGATTGGCTAACATGCTCTTACTTTTACTTCTTAAATGTGAATCCTGTCACTGATAGCAGGGCATTCTCAGTTCAGTGCTCTCTCGCTCTCTTTTTTTTTTTTTTAAAGCATTTAGCCCCTTTGGCACCCCATCATAGCCCAAGCCAACCAACCTATATGGAAAAAACATAGGGTCCCATTTATTGTTTAGGATTTGACTGACTTTTGTTTTGGGAATTATTAGTTAATATTTATTTGTTTATATAGCACCCACAAAGTCAGTCACTTAGCAGACATTCACAGTCCTTGAAATACACTAGGACTCATACTCCTTGATCCTAATCTTTATATTCAAACAAACATTTTATTTTGAGTAAGAATTAATTCAGTGGCACTGGAATCCATTTTTTAGTTACTCTCTACAAAAGACAAGCCACCAAAATGTCCTTGTTGCCATCTGCTTTTGAGTCTGCCAGAGACAGCCTTGACAGACCGTACACCATTTGTGTTTGTCCTATATTGCATTGTTCTTTATTACATCTGTTGTACTTCTCGAGGCCTGATGCAAAGCCCAAAGTCGTCAACAGGAGTCTTTCCTTTGATTTCACTGGACTCTTGACCACACCATTTGGCTCAAACACTGGTGTAACTGCATGAAGTCAATGAAGACTTTACCCTACCATGGAAGAATCTCATTCCAGTAGGCACCTTTTAGAGAATGCCTGAAGTTTTTTGGGGGAACAATAAGTTAATTATTTAAAACTATCTATTTAAATATGATTTTATGATAAAGTTAATCGCAGTCTATGTAACAAACTGTTCTTTGTAATTTGGAATATATGTATGGGATTTAGACAGTAAAGCTGACTGGAGCTAATTCCTTTATCTTATTAAGTGTGGAAGAACAAAACATATGTCACTTGTGGAATAGTTAAACTCCATCTGCATTGTGAGGGAGTTAGCTGTATTCAGCTCAACAAACACCATGACCATTTTTTACTGTAATACACTCAGTAAATTCTCCAAAAGGGCACAAAGTGTAGGTTGTTACTTCTGTTGTTTGTAGACAAAAGTTGACCTATAAACAAAGGAAGTAAGGTTACAAATTGATATTATACAATTCAGCTCCTGATATTTGACCATATCTACAGCTTATTTCTCATTATTCAAATAAGCAGGACATAACATCAATATGACTAACCATATACATCAATCAAATCAAGCTATTCTGTGCAGCCACATGTTTCTATCGCTGTTACCATCTAACTTTCTTCCCATTCCCTATTTTCTTTGTTAAATCCACCTCACATCTGGGCTTAAAAGCAGATAGCAAGAGATGTGCCCCTAACACAACTGGGTCTTGTGCCTGACTGAGGCCTCTGGGAGCTATTTTAACAGAAGTAAGTAATAGTAATCTGCACTAAGAGACATCTTCATCTGATGCTACCACACTGAAGGGAGACAACAAAAAGAACAGAAATTCCTTCATCATTATGCTAACTGGGGTATTTTTATCCTCCAGGCAAATAGGAGGATAAAATTTCAGGAAGTGAGGAAAAGAGCAAAAAGAGGAGACATTCTGCCAAACAGAACCTCTAACAAGTATTACTTAGAGAAAAGCTGAATCATCTGTCAGAAATTAGTATAAGCAGAGGTAAAGTAATTATTTAGATTTTTACCTTTCTTTTTAAAAACTACATCATCATCAGGTTAAACTGCTGGAATGGGGACGTGGTGATGGGTTAAGAAACATATGTCCTTACTTATTTTACCAGTAATAGATGAGATTTTTACAACTGAAAAAACTAAAAACCTCATTTTCCACTCAATGACCTGTTTGTTTACTTTTTCAACTTCATTCATCTTACAAAATAAAATGCTAGGTCTCATACTAGCTAAATAATGAATGTTTAAAAACAATTTTGGTCCAATGCTGTAAAATTTTACAACCTACTTCTATCATATATGGTAGTTACCAGACAGTATGCTATAGTTTTTATTCTATTCCGCACCTCCCTCCCCCGCCTCCATCATTAGTAGGACAGTGTTCCACTTCTGAAAAATTCTGAAATGGGCATTCAATATTAATACAAAAACACTTATATCAAATAATTAAATCCTTATGTTACAGCATTATTAATGGAAGATAAGCACTGTAGTCAGTATAAATTTAAGATTAGCTCAGCTTCTGGCAAATAAGTGTTTGATATATTTTAAGATCCTCATCTTCCTCCCTTGGCTACTATACAGGAAAAGGAATCTTGTTAATTTCACTCTGCTGATGCTTGGCCACGCTATGGCAGGTAGAAAAAGCACTGGAGCTCCCTGTGTACAAACCCAGGAAAGTAACACCACATTAATTCCCATTTGGAAGGGGGTGGGTTTTTTTTAAATGAAAGCATACAGAAAATTTTTCATACATGGCCACTGATTTTGGGTACCAAACTGGAGACTCCTTGCAGCATATTGTGTCTAGGTGGGCACCTAAAAACAGAAGCAATCAAAATCAGAGGCCACCCCTGAAAATGTTGGCCTGAAATTCTTGTGGAATGAACAGCTTTAAATACAGTGGAATTAAAGGTTTAAGGCAACCATGCTCCCCCGGAAAGCTTCCCACAGACCGTTACAGAATGGGCAAATGACTTTTTTAACCCCTGTAATTATTTGTATATTCTACAGCAACTCTGAAACCAGGTTGTCCATCTGCCATCCACTTGAGTGATAATTAATATCTACTACTATTACAAAATCAAATCTGTTTTTCCTGCAGTGCATCCTCAGGCAAGTCACTTAGCCTCTCTGTGCCTCAGTTTCCAACCAATAAAAAGGGAATAAACTACTTCCACACCTCACAGGAATGCTGTGAGGATAAATACATTATAGATTGTGTAGTGCTCATATGATGCCCATCAGTGCAGAATCTTAAGTACCTAAAATAGATATCTAAGATAGCTAGAAGGCACTGAACTACTTACACATTTAATATTAAAGCAATTGAGAATATAGATGAGGGAAGCATGTTGTCCACATTATGATATAATCAAGAACAATATGGTTAAACATTACAGTGACGCAAGCAAAACAAAATGCAGCTTACAGGATATTTAACAATTTCATTGCTTCTTTGATTCTAAACCAGTCCCTTCAGCATTGCTAATTTCAAGTCTGCCCAGAGCTCAAGGCATGGGAAAACTTCATTTTCAATTTTTATTGTTTTGTAACATACACCTACAATACTGTAAAGGAAAAATAAATTGATAAAATATATATTTCATATATGAATTGCAAAATTCTACATTGCATGCCTTGTAGCTGACAATGGAACAGGTTCTATGTAGCATGTGCTAAGGAAATTTCCACTCATATGCCTGTGTTCAAAAGGTAATTCTGTGTAATTGCAAGGGCTTAAAATGATTAGCAAATCCATTTGTTTCCTAAATAGCCTCCCTTAAAATAGATTAGAAATTTCACTAGAACTGTATTTTGTCAGAAAGTCTTCACTACCAACGGACATGAATTTATAGCACTAGAGAATAAGCCATACGAAAGTTCACTTAGCTTCAGGACTTCCTTATTTCACTCTATGCCATCTGAATGTACAACAAAGCTTTCAGGAACATAAAATTGATTTCTTCAATTATAATCATGTTTGCTGCTTTGAGGTATTCAAATACACACTTAACACAATGCTAGACATAATTATAGATTTCAGGCTGAAATTATACTGATAATCTGATCTTTACTCAGGGGTAAAAGAAGGTCCTATGAAGACTATGTGGTTTTATATAAAATATTTCAATTCCATCCCTAGACAACATGGTGGCTGAAAAACAGAGTTTCAGCCTTCACTCTTAACTCCTGCCTTTTTTGTTGGTTTAAACTTAGATACTACAATTGATAACATAACTGTGAAAGTTAACATGAAAATCCTTAACAGCTAAGAGATAGATTTGTAAAATTTGGCCACATAGCGCAAATATTCCATGGTAAAAACATTTTTGTGTATCTGAAAGAATCAATAAGTATGCACAAAGACACAGAATTTGAAAAATTTCCTCAGCACCTACTCACTTGAGGAGTGAGGGCCTCTCTACACTACAAAATTAGGTTACCACATTAAGTCAACCTGTAGCCACCTCAGTAATTAAATCCGCTGTTGGTCTCCACACTACCCTCCTGTAGCCAGTGGTGCACATCATTACCAGGAGTGCTTTCACTTACTAAAGTGGGGCACTGACAGCCACACAAGGCTCATAGCTGGAGCCCACCCACCCCAGGACTGACAGCAGAGCTGTGACCCCAGCAAGCAGCTCAATTTCACAGCAGGGAGACTACCAGAAGTGGAATTGACATTCTGGTCAGTTTCACAGCTGCTATTATTTCACATTTGGTCTCTGGCTCTGGCTATCAGCCAGCAAGAGGCTCAGAGCTGGAGACTCCCATTCCCCACACCAGATCTGTCAGCCCCATTTAGGGCTCACAGCTGGCGTCTCTAAGGCTGACAGCTAGAGCCAGAGACCAAATGTGAAATAATAGCAGCTGTGAAACTGACAAGAAAGTGCTGGTGGGGGAGTAATACTGTATGTGAAAGAAAACAGAGTCAAATGAAGTAAAAATCTTAAATGAACCAAACTGTACCATAGAATCTCTATGGATAGTAATTCCATGCTTAAATAATAAGAATATAGAGTAGAGATATACTACCAACCACCTGCCCAGGATGGTGATAGTGACTGAAATGCTCAGGGAGATATGAGAGACTATAAAAATAAAAAACTCAATAATAATGGGGGATTTCAACTATCCCCATATGACTGAGTACATGTCACCGCAGGATAGAATGCAGAGATAAAGTTTCTTGACACCTTAAATAACTGCTTCTTGGAGCAGCTAGTCCTGAAACCCACAAGAGGAAAGGCAATTCTTGATTTAGTCCTAAGAGGAGCACAGGATGAGGTCCAAGAGGTGAATATAACTGGGCCGCTTGGTAATAGTGACCATAATATAATTAAATTTAACATCCCTGTGGCGGGGAAAACACCACAGCAGCCCACCACAGTAGCATTTAATTTCAGAAAAGGGAACACACTAAAACGAGGACGTTAGTTAAACAGAAACTAAAAGGTACAGTGCAAAAAGTAAAATCCCCGCAAGCTGCATGGAAACTTTTTGAAGACACCATAATAGAGGCTCAACTTAAATGTATACTCCAAATTAAAAAACATAGTAAGAGAACCAAAAAAGTGCCACCGTGGCTAAACAACAAAGTTGAAGAAGCAGTGAGAGGCAAAAAGGCATCCTTTAAAAAGTGGAAGTTAAATCCTAGTGAAGAAAATAGAAAGGAGTATAAATCCTGGCAAATTAAGTGTAAAAATATAATTGGGAAGGCCAAAAAAGAATTTGAAGAACAGTTAGCCAAAGACTCAAAAAGTAATAGCAAAAAATGTTTAAGTACATCAGAAGCAGGAAGCCTGCTAAACAACCAGTGGGCCACTGGACAATCGAGATGCTACAGGAGCACTCCTGGATGATAAGGCCATTGCAGAGAAACTAAATGAATTCTTTGCATTGGTCTTCAGGACCGAGGATATGAGGGAGATTCTCAAACCTGAGCCGGTCTTTTTAGGTGACAAATCTGAGAAACTGTCCCAGATTGAGGTGTCATTAGAGGAAGTTTTAGAAGAAATTGATAAACTAAATAGTAAAAAGTCACCAGCACCATAGAATATCAGGAACCTCAGGAGGTCATCTAGTCCAACCCCCTGCTCAAAACAGGACCAATCCCCAGACAGATTTTTACCCCAGCTCCCTAAATGGCTCCTTCAAGGACTGAACTCACAACCCTGGGTGTAGCAGGCCAATGCTCAAACCACTGAGCTATCCCTCCTAGATTACTACATGCAATACCCACATTAATCATGATAATTAATGCTGCTAATGTTTCTACCATTTGGCACTCACAGAAGATCAAAACAGGTGCAACATCAATGACCTCAAACAAATGGCACCCATTAATTCCGAGGCAGAATTTGGTCCCTTGTATCAACCACTAAAAAGGCAAATGGGGAAAACTAGCAAATGAAGTACATCTAGATGTGTAGTAGGGGAAACTGTTGCAAGTGCACGATGGGGCCCTGATCTCCATCAGTGTCTGTGCAACACAAAGCACAGTTTATAGACTCTCAGGGCAGAAGGTAGAGGTGTATTTCAGATGAGGTCTCATCAGTGCCTTGTATAAGAGTACTAACCCTTTCATGTATAGCTCAGTGGTTTGAGCATTGGCCTGCTAAACCCAGGGTTGTGAGCTCAATCCTTGAGGGGGCCATTTAGGGATCTGTGGCAAAAATCTGTCAGGGGATTGGTCCTGCTTTGAGCAAGGGGTTAGACTAGATGATCTACTGAGGTCCCTTCCAATCCTAATATTCTATGATTCTAAGTGCACCTTCAGAGCACTTTTCATACTCTGTTTTTCTTTATGGTAACCCTGTCCATGTGCCACTCACATATGGCTCCCACCACACCCCATTTTTGCATTTTAGCATCTGTCCTCCTCTGCCTCCATTTCTCCATCCTTATTACCGACCGCTACATTTCCCACCAGCTCTATCTGCTCCTCTTTCTCCCCCATCTTCCCACTAGCCCAAATCTAGATGCCACATCCACGCCCTCCTCTGCCTACTTCTCCTCACCTCTGCCGACATGTGGCCCAATCCTGGCCCTCCCTCCATCCCCAATCTCCATCTCCCACACCTGTTCCTGCCACTATCTCCACCCCTCTCATATCCGCATTCCTAACCTCACACCCATCCTCCTCCTTCCCTGCTCCCTCCTACCCTTCTCTTGCTGGCTCTGGAATGCCCTCTCCATCTCTAAAAAGATCACAACCATCCAGGATTCAAACCTTGCTCTTTCCAGCTCTTGGCTCTCACAGAGATCTGGGTCCCTTTATCTGACACTGCTCCTATAACTGCCCTCTCTCACACTTCTCAAACTGGATCACACTGTGGTGTGGATATTGAACTTCTCTACTGTTCCTGAAGCTTCCAACCTCTCTCTCCCCCTGTGACAGAGTGCAGAGAGAGAGTACCTATCGAAAAGCTGGGAGACAGGCAGGCGCAAGCCTGCCTGCATCTGAAAGCCCCCACCCCCAGCCTAAGGGGAAGAGCTACTGGACCTGGGAATCAAACAATTACAGGGGAGCTAGTGGACGCCACCCAGATACATGAGCCAAGGGAGGAAGGGCAATAGGGCCCACAGTCGCAGAACATCCCCTTATTCAGCATCTTCCTCCTGGTGTTATAGATATTTACTTTGGCCAATGCCAGGAGGAGGTTGACGAAGTCTCATGACGTTGTGGGGTCATGGACGGAGTGTCCATGGATAAAGAGGTGTGGGGAAAAATGCAGCCAGAACCTTAAAAGAAGGTTCTGGAGGAATTGGAATTGAGCCTGTAAACAGTTCACTTAGTGCCCCCAAGAGAAGTTGATTGCAGGTAATTATATAATCAGGCTGGTGGGCTGGGCAGGATAAGAACTCAATTGGCCCCCCATCAGCCAAGGGCTGATAAAAGAGGCACAGAAAGGAAGTGCCAGGAGAAAGAAAGGAGGAGGAACAGGGCTAGCTGAGTCTAGTCATACAGCAGCCTCAGAGTAGGGAGACCTCTGTTCCCCTCAGGTTCTGCCAGGAGAGCCTAAAGCTCAGGAAATATTGTAAATAGGCGGGAGCTTGGGGGAAATGTGGTGATATTGGTGAAGGGGAACTGAAATAAAGTTTCACTGAGAGCACACTTGGTGGAGTCTGTGCCATTTCTGCAGGGTAGAGGACAGGGGCAGAGATGGACCCTGTTACACCCCCTCTTCCCACTCGTTCTCCTCTTTTGAAGAGCACTGCTTCAAATTTGTCTCTCCTCCTCCATGTTGCTGTCATCCACTGTTCATCCAACTCCACCCCATTGGCCTCTATCTTTGATTTCAATCTTGGCCCTCTCATCTCACATTCTCTCACACTCATCCACAGAAACTTCAATTTCCGTGCTGGTGACCCATCAGACTCCTTAGCAGCAAGTTTCCTCACTCATCTCTTCATTTCACCTGCAGCTTTGGTTCAACCCTCCCACTCACCAAAAGGGCCAATCTCTTAACTTTGGTCTCCATGGAGCATTGCTCTATTTTCTCTCTATAGCAAGTTTCCCTAACAACCACCTGGTCTCTTTCAGCATCACCCATCAGCTCCCCACCCCATCCCTACTCTCATATACCGGCATTCTACTTATCCATGACTTCAAGTCCATCAGTGTTGATGAGTTCTCGTGCTCACAACTCATTCCTCTCTTAACGTGGTTGTTGATTCTCTCCATGCTTCACTCTCCTCCACCTTTGTCTCTTTTGCCCCTCTCTTCCAGTGCAAGTTTTGCCCTATGAACCCTCTGCCCTGACTCATCCCCAACATCTGCTTCAGCTGCTTAATCTAGTGCTACAGAAAGTCTCTGGCAGAAGTTTTGTGACCAGGCTGCCTTCCTATTCTACAAATTCTCTCTCTCCTCCTCCAGTTCTGCCATCTTGCTAGCTAAATAACTCTACTACTCAAAGTAACTGAATCCCACACTCACAATCCGAGCCCCCTTTTCACCACTTTTGACTCACTCCTCAAACCCTCCTCTCCTCCTGCTTCAATTTCTCTCTGCGCCAAGGATCTCACCAATTATTTCCAAAATAAAACTGAAAATATATGACTTTTCCCCTTCCCTCAGCTTGCCTTCCTTCTCCTCTTGCCATCCTACAATCCTCTTCTTCTCTCCTCTCACCTCCCGCCACTTTCCCAGTGATCCCACCCCATCTCCTGATTTCCATCACACACACTCGCATCCACTTCCTTACTCTCTTTTTTTTTTAAACCTCTCACTCCCCCACAATTTGCCTCTTCAACCACTGCCCCATCTCTAAGATAATTCAACATGCTGTCTACAATCACTATCTGGAGTCTCTCTCTCCCAATTCCATCCTAGACCCTCTCCAATCCAGTTTTTGACCCTTAAACGCCACTGAAACCATTCTCACCTAGCCAAAGGTCAGAACCAGTACTCCATCCTTAACTTCCTTCACTTGTCAATCACCTCTGAAACAGTCAATTACGATCTTCTTCTTGAAACCTTGTTCTTACGTGGCTTCTGTGACTCTGTCCTCTCCTAGGTATCCCTACCTCCCTAACTGCTTCTTCAGCCATGTCCTTCAGAGGATCCTCCTAATCCCCCTCAAACCTGTGGAGGTTCCTCAAGGGCTCTGTCCTTGATCCCCATCTCTTCTCCCTCGACAACCTCATCCGTGGACAACCCCATGTGCAAACAGATTCAACTACCATCTCTGTACTGACAACTCACAGGTCTACTTCACTGCTCCAGACTGGTCTCCTGTACAAATTAATATCTCAGCCTGTCTCCCTGACATCTCCCTGTAAGTGTCTAGCCATCAGCTCCAGTGCAACATAGATTAAAAGCTGTGTTTTAGCTTTCCCAATCCCTCCTCACTACCACCTCTCTCAATTACTCTAGATAACACCATCAGCCTGTCTGTCACTCTGGCCTGCAACCTGGGCATCATCTTCGACTCATACTTCGTTTTAGGTCCTCACATCCAGGCCAAATGTTGCAGATTTTTTTTGCATAACATCTCTACAGATGTGGCCTTTCCTATCCATCTAAACAACTAAAACTCTCATCCAGACTCTCCTCATCTTGATTCTCAATTACAAAATCCTTTTCTCCAGCCTTGACAAAGGCAACCTTGCCCCACTCACATCTATTCAGAGTACTGCTACAAAGATCCTTTTTCTAGCTCATCACTTTGACCATGTCACCCCTCTCTTCACATCCCGACTGGCTCCCCCTTCTCTATCACATCAAACGCACGCTTTTTGTCTTCACTTTCAACTCTCATCCCCACCCCACCTATCATCCCTCACTCACTTTTGAGATGTCAACTCTTGTTGACTCATTATTTCCTTGGATTCACCCATCTGTTTGTATCCATCTGCTGTCTCCTGTCTTACACTTAGACTGTAAGCTTTTTGGGGCCGCAACTGACTTTTTGTTCTATGTTAATACAGTGCATAGCACAATGGAGTCCTTGTCAATGACTAGTGTTCCCATTAATACACCACTAGTAACAACATGGTAGGAAGAGAAAGAAGAGAAAAATGAAGATGAAGAATTAGACATCTGCTCATGTTAGTTGAAAACAAAAAATATATTGAGTCTAGAAAAGCTAATTCTGCCACTGAGAAGTAGCAAGAGAGATGGGGGAAGGGCTGAATCACGATGCAGCATGATTCTCTGGAAATAATACACCTCCCTACTTTTGGGGGGTTTTGGGAGGGGGGGATGAGATGGGGAGAGTCAGAGAGGGTAAGGTTGATAGTGGGGAGAGTTTAGTATCGCTGGTGGGACAATGTCCCACCAAAACAAGTTTCATAGTGAACCTAGATGACTTAAGTTTAACTGCCTAAAACATCCTCCACACTACAAAAGGTTTTCAGTCCATATTTAAGGGATAAAATTCTGTCCTCTGACACAGCTCCAGCTGAAGTCCTAGAATTTAGCCAGAAGACTTCATACACTACTCCAGCTTATTCCTTTGTGACCCCTTGCCCCCAAAATAAACACTGCTATTTGAAAACATATTCCTGTTTGTACCATGATGATTTTCCCCAGCAACGTCAGATGACAATGTCAGAGGTTTAACTCCAGAAGAGAAGCATTTATAAATATGATAAATTTATGAAGCTATATCCAGTAATAAGGGGAGAAAATGCACAAATATGTTTTGAAAGGAACAGCATAGTGTGCATGAATATATTTTTATTAAAAACTAAATATAAAAAAATGAAGGTTTTAAAATTTTCCACAATACATCAAGAAATACAAGTATTCTTATACTCTGGAAAGTAGTAGAAAATGGCTTCTTCTCACTCAGATTATTTATACAGGTTCCAAAAGTGTGTAGGCACTTCACAGAGATATAAAAAGACAGGTTTCCAGTCCCCGCTCCAAAGAGCTTACAAATACAAATAGACATCATAAAGATACTGCATGTGTATTCAGAGTCCTGTCTCTTTACTGACAAATTTGTACTGCTTTTTACTCATTAGTCATCCAAAGCTTCAATAGCTAAGAGAGAGCAACCTGAATTCTATTCCTTTTTGTGCATTACTGTTATTTACCAAGTTTCAGTCGGTTACACCGCTCCAAACCCACTGAAAGCAGTGGGGTTGCCATAGATCATACAATTCAGACATTAAAACTCAATTTTGGTCTGCAAAACCTGTATTTTATGGGATAACGAGGGGAAAAAAAACATATTGTGACTGAGAGCACCCAGGGTGAGGTTGCGGGGCTGGCAGTTATGGAATCATTGAGACACAATCATGGAATCTCCACAATGCCACTTTTAGACTAGAACCAAACTTTAAGAGGAAATGGTGGAGATAAGAAAAAAAATCAATATCCACACCACTATTTAATTTTAGTTCTGAGGCTAAACTAGATGTAGGGGCTTGATACAACCAGTCCCCCCTAAAACTCATTTCTTTAATTCATATAGTCATCAGCAATAACCCAACAAGAGATTTAAAGAAACAAAAATAAAATTAATTAAAATATTCTGTACTCTATGAAATAGGACATTCATATTGTAGATAAATCATGGCTTGTAATTCTGCCTTTTATGTAGTGTTTACCACACTAATTTCTCAGATTTTAAACTCCACGATCCAGGAATTTGCGTATGCATGCACACACAACCATAAGTTTTATTTTTTAAATAAAAATCCATGTAACTGATGTAACATTAGCCACATCACATTGTTAACTGCTTATGTGTTATGCTCCTTTTCTCTAGTTTGTTCTGTCTACTTGTTTTCTATAGGTTTTTTTTACTGTGCTCATCACACAGTATCCGAGCATCTTCCAGTTGTGCATTAAATGACGTAATTAACATCTACCATGTGTGGACTATTCTCTCATCTTCTCCCCAGGAGGAGAATTGCATGTGCGGTAGAGTATTTTGTTTTGGTAGGGTTTTGTTTGTTCGTTAGTGATATGCATGTTGCTACATGTTTATAAATTAAAGAAAGCAAGGTTGAAGAAGTACGCCTTGCACTTGGAGCTCTTTCTGCACTCATTTAGACTGAAAGCTTTCTGGAACACGGACTATCTACTGTTGTGTGTAAAGCCCCTAGCACAATGGGGCCCGGTTCTCACTTGGTCCCTAAGCACTATCATAATAAATATAATAAATAATAAAAAAATAAGTATTTGGTTCTTACAGATTTCAGTACCAGCCTTTGCTATACAACTTTTTCTTTAATCCATTCACAAAACACATACATGGATTCCAGCCATCACTAAATGAGTTTATGGAAAACAATTTCTAAAATTTTTCATGACCCCCATGATTAGTGGCATCTCACAGAATTCACTACAGTTGATGGGTCTTTTTTATTATTATTATTTAAGTCACAATGTAAAAAAGAAAGAAACACATGTTCTTAGCAAAAGCAATGGTAAAGTCAGGCTTTTGATACTCAATGTGCACAGCATTAAAAAGTCGTTTCACATTTGTAGGCCCTGCTACAATATGGGCATCTGGAACCTATACTAGAAATAGTAAGCTTACAAATGTTAATCTTTTTTTAAACTAGATTACTGATTCTGAACATCCCCTCCCCCAAACATATGACCCTGAGCTGAGCTAGCAGACACTAATTTGAAACTTGTTTAAACTTACTTATTACTACATATGCAAAGATTAGAAAGTATGATATAAAGTGCCTGATCCTCAGCAGTTCCGCACACTTGCAAATTGATTTCAATGGGAGCTACAGATGCTCAGCACCTCTCA
This sequence comes from Mauremys reevesii, assembly GCF_016161935.1. Classification (NCBI taxonomy): domain Eukaryota; kingdom Metazoa; phylum Chordata; order Testudines; family Geoemydidae; genus Mauremys; species Mauremys reevesii. The sequence continues at coordinate 178,056,566 of NC_052625.1, read as the reverse complement.
GGACAGCATCCTAAGAATGAAAAAATTGCAGAAATGGTGGAATCATGTATCTTGTACAACAATACTGACATTTTTGCCTTTTCCCAGAACAGACCTTTCCTGATTCTCTTTCTACTAGCAGCAGCAAACACTGATCAGATTCTGGTACTCAAACAACACAGTACAAATAGTCCGGAAGGGAAGTAAAAAGGGGTGCAGGCTTTCAGTTTAATGATTTCTGCAAACTGTCCAGCATTTTTTCTGATCTACTCACTGGCAGAAGCTAGAAAACTGCTCCCACCTCACCTTCAAAAGACACTTTTAAAGGAAAGGCTCAGTCATTAATGAAGTTTAAAATCAGATAATTAGCAGATAAGGCTAAGATGGAACCACAACTATTCTACAACCCACCAATCTTATAAGTGTTCAGTTAGCAAACTAGTTCTTTTGTGTTCATTTATTAGCTATAATCCAAACACTACCCAGTAGTCTGAATAGTATTTCTTTTACCATCCCCCATTTCAAATACTACATTCTTAAACTTTACACAGGTACATAACCAGATTTCCTAGATTTTAGTACTATACTTTATGCTGTAATATAGTTAGCACATCACACGCTGAAAACATATATACTGAGGTTTCAAATCTGTGGTATCTGTGTTAGTGAAATCAGAATGCATTTGTCACATTTACTTTACCTTTACAACTATAAGCTTTACTAAGCGTTCTTTTGCATCAAGCTGATATACTAGCTTCTATCAAACCTCTAGAAAAAAGTGTTGTTTTCTCTATTAGGCAATGTATAGACAGCTTTTTACCAAAGCAACATCTTTAACCTGAAACACCAACAGACCACCAAGCATGAAGGATGTGAATATCAAAAAATTGACTATGAACCCAGATTTTATAGATTTAAACCTATGAATAATGTCCTTTAATTCTTAAGACCATTTAATTTTTTTTAAGGAGTACTCCATTTAATTAAATAATTTCAGGATCTCAGTAGGAACAACCTATTGCTGATATTTTGCCAAAATTGCTAAAGAAATTAATGACAGTGAATAAGCAGAGTGACTGCCAATACAAACTCTAATGCAGACTTGTAAAATTCTACTCACCGTGGGTAAGTATTTTTGACAGACCATAAAATATTGATTGTATTCATTATCATATAGAATAGGTGAGCACATTTTTTGCCTGAGCTAGTAAGTTTTCATGGCCATTTTGCCAGGTTTCTCTAAAAAAGATTTGTCACATACCTGCAACTTCTAAAGATGCAAATTGAGATATAACATACTGATCATGTTTCTTTGAAACCAACCAGCAATGTAACACTGGTCTGACCTCAAAACAAACAGCTGATAGCCAGATTAAATAAGACAGGAACCAAACACGTTCAAGTTTATATGTGCTGCATTCTCCTGATTGTAAATAACAGTGAAGTTTTCAAGAACATCGTTAGTTCATTCTCTTCAGACACCCCCCACCAAAATGAGTACATCAGGACAGCCAACTACACACGCTAAAGTCATGAATTTGGGGTGCCCGACACCTGAGATTGTCTTAAAAATCATGACTTTTTAAAAATAATATACGTTGGATTCTTTTTACTTGCCTTCTTATCTTTAAGGGTTCACATTTTCAAGTTTTTTTCCTGAACAAATGGGAAGGCTAGAAACTCACTCTTTAAAAAAAATACAGTTGAGATCCTCACATAATCATATAGTACCAAGAGATCTGGCTTTTAAAAATATATAAATAAAATATCATAAGACTTGTGATAAAATCAGGAGATCTGACGACACTACTTACAGTAACTTGCTTTAGACCTAAATAATTTCACTAACTGTTCATTTAGTCTTTAGTAAATTTTGGCAGAAAAAAAAGCCTTCACATTTATAAATATTCTGAAAAACACTGCCATCGATATTTAATTGCTAACCTTAAAATCTGCTTTAAAAGGTATAATTAAATACTGGCATTTAAGAGTAAGTTTGTGTGGAGGGCAAAATTACTTCAGGAGCAAAACAGTAATTCCTTCCATGCAGATTATTTTGAATTCAAAGTCAAGGGTTTAGGGACTGGCAAAACAGGAAAATCTTGAAAAAGGCATTTAAAGAACAAATGCTCTGTTTTGTTCACATATTTAAGATACTTATATAATTGATCGCTTGTGGCATTTTTTGTGGGGAGGGCCACTTCAAACCTAGTGATTCTCAAGATTTTTGTTTAAAAGTTTAATTGATTTTGAACATAAACATACTGCAAAATAAGCAAAACAAAACACACACAGTATATCAATTGATGGAACAAATTACTCTACATAGTAAACAAGATTATTTTGTTCACAAGTTAGTTCCGAGAGGCAGAAAGGCTTTACTTTGTTACACATAGGACAACAAGAGCCAGGATGGGTTCTAACTGTGCCCAGACCTCTCCCGAATCTCCTTTGAATGGAGAGCGAAAAAACTCCCTTCTCAGTTTTTACGGTCTCCCTCCGGCGAGGAAGGATTTTGCTAGAGGAATTTCAAATTTCTTTAACAAAAAACCTCCCTCCGTGAGACAGACACAGCTCCGCTCCCCAGGGGTGTAGCAACCCGCTGGGGGATGCAGCCAGACACACCCCGGGGCCCGGGAGGAGGGGGCGAAAGAGCGGTAAAAGGCCCTGGCAGGCTGAGGGGGGCACAGCCCCCTGGCCCCGGGAGTGTGGGGGACACAGCCACAGCCCCGCTGCCGAGGAAGGGGGCCGGGCCTCTGGGGGCCGGGGGAGAAAGAGCCCCAGCCCCTCTCCCCGCGCCGGCGGAGGGGAGCCGAGCCGAGCCGAGCCCAGCCCCTGGGAGCTGGAGGAAAGCAGCCCCAGCGCCCCGCCGGCGGAGGGAGGTTAAGCCCGGGCCAGCCCGGCGCTCTCCTCTCCGAGCGGCCGAAGGGCGCTTTCCCAGGCAGCGGCGAGCGCCTTGTTCCCCGCCGCGGCGGGCAGAGCGCGGCGCCAGGCCGGAGGGGCTCTGCAGCCCCTCCCCGCCCGAGCTGCCCCCGGCTCTCACCTCCTCGATGGCCGCCACCGTGTTCCGGCACTGGGCCATCCGCGTGGTGAAGTTGGAGGCGGTGGGCGACTTGTAATCCTCATTGGTCTCGGACACGAATTCCGACACGGAGATCTGGTCCGGCATGGCGGGGCGGGGCGGGGACGGGGGAGGAAAGGGGAGGGGGCACCCCGCTTACATTGCTCAGCAACCGGCGGCGGCGGCGGCAGCGCCCTGCTCACACCCCACCACCGTCTGGCGTGTGCGGTTCTCTCCTGCGTCCGCACAAGGAAATTCCCCGCAGCCGCACCCCTCCCTCCCGGTCACCCCCGGCGGGGGGGGCTGCTGCACGCCCCTCCCTGCCTCCCCCCGGCAGCACACAGACTGGGGAGGCCGCCACACGGTACCCCTCCCTCCGGCATCACGCGGGGGCGGCTGCTGCATGCTCCACCGCCCAGCCCCACCGCACAAACCTCTCTCCCCATCACACAGGCTGGGGGAGACTTGCTACACACCCCTTTGTAATCGCACACTGAGGGAGGTCATCACAAACCCATCCCCTCCCCATCACACAGTGGGGGGAAGCCTCTACACACCCATCCTCTCCCCCACATCACACTGGGGAAACTGCCACACACCCCCTCCCAATAACACATGAGGCAAGGCCACTGCACACACCTGTCCTCCCTAGGGTGACCAGATGTCCCGATTTTGGGGCCTTTTTCCTATATAGGCACCTATTACCCCCCACCCCATCCAGATTTTTTACACTTGTTATCTGGTCACCTCCCTCATCACACACTAGTGGAGGCCACTAAACACCCCTCCCTAGTCACATGCTGTGGGAGGCCACCACACAACTCTCCGCTCTGGCATCACACACTGGGAGAGACCACCATGCAACACTGCTCTTCCCCATCACACACTAGGAGGATTGGGGCCACCACACACCCATGATTTCCCAATTATAGGCTGTGGGGAGCTGCCATAGATCCCTACTCTCCCTGATCACACATACTGACAAAGGATAAAAAATAAAAATCATGCAATGAATTATACCTATAAATCTGAGATAAAAATATCTGTGTTAAAATGAAATCAGGCTGGGAGTACATGCATACAGTACATCAATAATGTAATGGTTAAATACATTACAACAATTTTGTAAATATCCCAGAAACAAGCACTACAAATCCAAGAAATTCACAGTTCAGGTTAAAGAAAGCTAAACATTAAGGTATGGAAATACAATTGACACCCACAGAACCTTAACTCGGCCTTGTATTGTTGCCATGAGGAAAAAGCATAAGCGAAAACTATTCTATCTTTAACAATCAGTTTAATCTAATCTAAGATCATGAAGGTTAAAATGCCTTAATCATAATTGTATGTTTATTGCATGGTGTCAGTAGGGTCAAAGAAATCAATAAATGCTAAATTTCTTAAGGGGCCTGTTTAAAAAAATAATTTTAACTCATAAACAAACATTTATTTGTAAATTCTTAGAAATTTCATTCTGCACTCAAAGAATGCATGTTGTAAATTGTGCAGAACAACTCACCTTTAACTATGGAGTCATAAAGAGCACTTCTGTAATACACTCAACTAGTAGACGGTTGTAAAAGGGCAGTTAGATGGGCATAAAGCTTGTGTGATAAAGTATGGAAATAGTACCTACAGCATAAATTAACTACATTTTTTTCAGTCCAAAGGCTCTCAGGGCTTTTCCCAGCCTATTAGCCCAGGGTTTCGGGTATGTTTCTGGAAGTCTGTGTTTTGTCCTATGATCTTCTCGCTCTTCCATTCATTTTTGTGTCATTATTACTGATTATTTATTAGTGTATTTTTAAAAGTCATCACAGGTGTCCAGAACATTAGACAGGCACTACTGTAGTTTGTAAAAAATCCAAGTAAATAAATGTGGGGCCAGTGGGGTATTACCTCTTTCTGAACCCATACCAACTTTTATTAGCAAAAGAGACAATAGAACTCAGACTATTTTTTCCTTTAACATAACGAGAAAGAGTCTTCAACAGCATATCCTATGCTGATGGTGGCAAAGCAGGTGATGGACTGTGACCACCCCTCTACCTATCTTTTTCTTTTTCCTTTCTCCCTTAGTCTTACTAACTCCTTTACTCCTACTAACTTCCCCAAGCCAGCCATGCTTCGCCCTACCTTTACCCTTCATTTAAAACCAAAAACAATTCTTCACCATATTCATGGTGAGCCCAATTCAGCCAATTAAAGAGGGCTCGAAGCAGCCCTGGATCTGTTGCTCCAAGAAGAGAGGAGAGCCTCAGCTAACTGAGGCTGGGAAGCTGCCAGGAGCTGGAGTGCCAGAGACCCCTGGGAGGGATGGCCCTGAAGCTTGGGGCCAAGGGTTAAGTTAAAAGACTAGTTTTCTGTTTGTTTGCTAACTAACCTCTGTTAAAAAATTAACCTTTGTGCAAAAGACTGGGCATGGCAACATGTTTTGGAGTTGGGAAGAAGCTTGGCCTGGGGACAGTGGAACATTTATTGGGTAAAATATAAGAAGGAAAAAGAACTTGGAATTTGGACAGTAATTAATAAAATAATTTTTTAACATATTGTAACTTCTCTCCCACCATATGTAGTCCAAGTTCATAGACAACCAAGGTTACCAGGTGTCTGATTTTTGGTGGCTCCAGTCAGCACCGCTGACCGGTCTGTTAAAAGTCCAGTTGGCAGCACAGCAGGGCTGGCAGGCTCCCTGCCCAGTTCCTCACGTCTCCCAGGAAGCGTGTCTGCCTCCTAGGAGAAGGGGCAGCCAAGGGCCACGAGCCGGGAACTGCAGCCAATTGGAGCTGCGGGGCCAGTGCATGGAACCACCTGGTTGCCTCTCTGCATAGGAGCCAGAGGGACTTCTTGCCACTTCCCAAGAGCCACCTAAGCTCAGTGCTGCCTCAGTGCTGCACCCTGCCTTATGCCCCAACCCCATCCTCAGCCTTGAGCCCCCTCCCACACTCCAACCCCCTGCCCCTTCTGGCCTTGAAAACTATTAATTAATTTTAATAGATCTTGAGGCCGGGGGGACCATTGGATCATCTGGTCTGACCTGCAAAGCACAGGCCATAATGTTTCCTCCAGTTACCCCAGTATGGAGCCCAATAACTGGTTTGACTAAAGCATAAATTTCAGAAAGGCATCTGGCCTTGATTTGAAGATGTGAAGTGATGGAGAATCCACCACTTCCCTTGGTACTGTGTTCCAGTGGTTAATCATCATCATCATCATCATCATGTTCCTATTACGCCTATTAAGCTCCTCCACTCCTGTCTGTTTCTGGCAAGTCTTTCAATAGTTCCCCAGCTGTGCCCCAGGTTTTTTATCTCATCTTCCACAGCTCTTTGCCATGTTGTTTTCAGGCGACCTTGTTTTCGCTTGCCTTCAGGTGTCCATCTTATTGCTATTCTGGTGATGGAATCAGTTTCCATCCAAAGCACATGACCAGTCCATCTCCAAAGCTTCCTGGCAATGATGGTGCTCAGATCCTCTTGGCTGCACTATGTCAATAGATCTTGGTTTGAGATCTGGGCCAAAAGATATGGAGGATTTTTCTGAGGTAAGTTGTATGGAATGAAGACAGTTTGGACATGTCATACTTTCTCATTCCCCAGCATTCTTCACTATAAAGTAGTGTTGAAAGTACGCAGCTCTGATAAATCTTGAGTTTGGTTTTGGTGTTGTATTTTGATGATTTCCAGACTGTATTTAAGCTCCTGAAGGTGTTCCTGGCTTTAGTGATTTTGTTCCAGATGTCCTGGCTTGTTCCATCATCCTGGCTGATGGTGCTGCCCAAGTATGTGAATGTTTCCACATTGGTGAGAACATAATCCTCTATCCGTACTCATGATGGAAAGGGCATGGATGCAGAGACCACATCTTCACTCTGCGAAACATAATAAAACAGTGCTTAGAATGGCAACGGCAACTCTACATAAATTTCATAGACTTTGAGAAGGCTTTTGATAGCATTCACAGGACCAGTCTACGGTGCATTCAGTGGGCATATGGAATTCCTTTCCGTATAATCAAGTCATCAAAAGCTTCTATTTCAACTTTACATGCAGTGTTGATCACAGTGAGTGCAGTTTTGAAGTCAAAACAGGAGTACGTCAGGGGTGTGTCATGTCTGCAAACCTCTTCAACATTGCCATCGACTCGGTAATGCGGCGTACAACAGAAGACATGCCAAAAGACCTGGACATCCCTTGAAGACCTGGACTTTGCAGATGATGTCACTCTCCTATCACATACCCAACACCATATTCAAGAGGAAAAAAAAGCAACTCATCATATTCAGCCACCAAATTGGACTGAAAATCAACCACAATAAGACAGATATCATGACCTCACCATCATCAGTAAATGGTTATTCAGAATCACTTTTCAAAATATGTGTCTTATTTCTAATTTGAACTTGTCTGGCTTTAAGTCCCAGTCATTGGTTCTTGTTATGCCTTTCTGCACTAAGTTAAAGAGTCCTTTTACCTCAGTATTTTCTCCTCAATAAGGTATTTATATACTGAAATTAAGTCATTTTGATTTAACCTTTTAAGTCTCGTGCTATAAGGCATTTTTTCCAGCCCTTGAATCATTTTTATGGCTCGTATACAGAGGTAAAATCTCTTTCCTAGTCCTACTCACTACTCCCCTCTGTATACATTCAAGGATCGCAGTAGCCCTTTTTACTAGAGCGTCACACTAGGAGCTCATGTTCACTTGTCTACTATAATCCCTACATCCTTTTCAGAGTCGCTACTTTCCAGGATAGAGTCCCCATTCTCTGAATCTATGAATAAAGGCTGCAGCATATGAGCGTCTGCAATCAGGCAGCAGTGAACAAGGCCTGTTGGCACTTGAGCTTGGCACAACATGGTTTTTGGCTGCAGGTTCCCCTTAGCAGTCTCTCTCTCATTGTCACTGTGCCTACCAGTCCCAAACCACCTTCTTTTTCTCTCTTTCCAAGATGAAGTTCAGGAATGCCATCAGACTTTTTTTTTTTTTGACCCAATCCCTCCCTGCCACAGACCCTATAGTAAAAAGAGACAGGTAACATAAGAACATCTCCCTAAAGGCCTAATCTTGAAAATTGTTCTGTCTCTTTGTGGAGAAGTGGCTCAGTACTGGTGCAGGCATCCATCTATACAGAGCAATTTGCCCAATCAAACCTTATGTCTCCTTCCCTACAGGCACTACCCAGAGGCTGAGGGACAGGGGGATTATGAAAATCAGGAAAATGCAGGTTATACAAACATTTCTTCCTGTGAGTAACCATGGTTGACTTTTAACCACTTTTCTCTCACTTCAGTTCTTTACTAGCATGATCACTATACAAATGTTGCCAATATGTAAAAGGCCTGTCAGAGGCAGATATAATAATATTTAGGACAAATATTTGATTTTTTTTTTTACGGTAGCACCCAGGAGCCGTTGTCAAAGACCAGGGCCCCATTGTGCTAGGCACTGTACAAACACAAACCAAAAAGACAGTCCCTTCCCGAAATAACTTACAATCTAAGTATAAAACCAGCAACAAAAAATGGATACAAACAAATAGATTGGGGGTAGAGCAGTACAAGAAAACAATGAGACAGGATTGGTCAGCATGATAGGTCTTAACACACCAGCAGCCTAACTATTATCAAGTTTTTTATGGAAAAGAAGAGTTTTGAGGGAGCATAATGGGAGAAAGCATGACGGTGCATGTTTGAAAATTTAACAAGGGAGCAGTGGAAGCTGGCATCATGGGCTGATCAAAGGCAGGAGCTGACATCTCAGTAGTGAATGAGAGACAATAGGTAGGGTGGGACTAGGCTGTGAAGGGCCTTGAAAGTGAAGCTGAGTAACTTGTTTGATGTGGTAGAAGAAGAGAAGACAGTGGTCACAGTGGAGGGATGCAAAGAGTGGGTGACAGGGTCTAAGTAACCGGCTAGGAAAATGATCTTTGCAGCAGCATTCTGAATGGATATGAGCAGGGTAAGACTGCATTTGTCAAAGCCAGAGAGAAGGATGCTGTAGTAATTGAGACATGAGATGATAAAAGCCTGGACACAAGGTTTAGCTGTGTGGATGAATAGGAAAGGCCATATCTTAGCAATGTTAGGCAGAAAGAATCTGCAAGGTTTAGACATAGCTTAGATGCAAGGACCTAGAGACAGGACCGAGTCAGAGATGACATCAAGGTAACAGGCCTGCATAATATGCAAGATAGTGGTGCTACAGTGATCAAGAAAGGGGATAGTGGGGAAAGCTTGGGGGACTATTAAGAGATCTGGTTTATCTATATTGTGCTTGGCTGATGGTTAGACATCTACAAGGAAATGTCCAAGAGACAGGCCAAGATTTTCATTTGGATAGGAGACAGGTCTGGAGAGAAGGTATGGAGACGGAGAAGAGACAGGGACCAAAGACAGATCCCCCACAGAAAATTTGAGAGGGTAAGAGGAGGATCTTCTGAAGCATGTGCTGAAGGAGAAATTAGAGAGGAAGGAGGAGAACTTGGTAAGCTACTTTGTATACTTGGGGTTTCATCCCTGATACATCAAGCAGCTGCTCAGTAGTATATAAATGTTTTTTTCTTCTGTAGTCATTTATCATTATAGTCCATTGCTGATTTGGTATCAGATTGCCTCAGTGTATTGCTCTCTCTGGTGCCTCATTCTTTGGTCTCAAGGTTATGCACAGCTTTTCCTCATTACTTTTTTCTTATAATTTTTTATAGTTTGAAGAAATATTGTGGGGTTTTTTTTTTGCCCACCCGTGTGTTTATTCTGTTTTAGCTTGCCTCTTAGGCTCCCCACCACCTCCTTTCCAGTATTTACAGCAATCTTGATGTGCATTTAATAAAATGTTTTCCCTATTTCTATCAAAGACGTGATCTAACAGAATGCAAATAGCAGGTGATTCACAGAAAATCTCATTAGCCTCATTGTCTTTCAGCATGTTTGGGGTTTTTTTCTGTTTTTGAGAGAGAGAGTATTCACTGGGATGCTAATAAAGCTAGCCCATTCAACAGCTAATGTTTAGATGGGAAAATGTACAGTTCAATATATGTTAAACTCAAAGATTTATATAGCACATACAGTTTATATCAGAAAGGCAAGACACTGTTCGTTACACTTTGTTGCCAACTCTTTCAATTTTATCAGGAGTCTTGTGATATTCAGTGTTTTTTTTTAAAGCTGCAGGTCCTAGAATCCAATGATTTATATGAGACTCTCAGCTTTCATTTTTTAAAAGTAAGTTTCTAGCCCTCGTGGTTTGGGAGAAAAGCTTGAAAACTTGAACCCTAAGACTCAAAAACCAAAAGGAACCCAAATTTTATTATGTTTAAGGCTATCTCATGATTTTTGAGGGCCTGACTGATGGTTTCTGAATACTTGGGATTGGCAAAGCTGTAATAGCAAGTAGGCATCCTGCTTAAGGATGAAGTTACAGGGACTCTGTTGGCTTAAAAAATCACATTCCTGTAAAATGCTGCACCTTCAATAATTTTATATTTAAATATAATTATACTAATAAATGTACTTGCATCTAATATTCCTGTAAATGAAAGAAATTAGCTAAAAAGTCTGTTCCATTTGCTTTTTTTGTTCATTGGCAACATTTTATCAATTTCATTTTTTAATTTTTTTTTTTTTTACAATCAGTTGAATTGATCTCACCCACATGCTCGGGGAAGAGTTCACATATATGCCTTTCCTCATGCTCTTCAGTAGTGTGTTTACTTGTAAAAGTAGCAACAAACCTGAAACGGAAGAGGCAGTCATCAGACACATGCACAGAGAGAAGTGCAGGAGAGTTGGGCCTGAGCATTTTTTATCTCTCAAAATCCAAACATTCATAGAATGTCAGGGTTGGAAGGGACCTCAGGAGGTCATCTAGTCCAACCCCCTGCTCAAAGCAGGACCAATCCCCAGACAGATTTTTGCCCCAGATCCCTAAATGGCCCCCTCAAGGATTGAGCTCATAACCCTGGGTTTAGCAGGCCAGTGCTCAAAACACCAAGCTATCTATCCCTCCTTCTAAACAATAACAGGGGAGAATGCTATTGAAAGGCTGAATTGATGGATCTTGATCTTTTAAGCCCTCCAGTCTAATGGGAGTTCTCCACATGAAGGCTTGCAGGACCACACCCTATTTTACTATACACTCTGTGTTAATATATTGACATTAATTTTTGTGACAGAAGTTAAGATTGTCTCAATTTGGATGAATTGCAATAATGTGTCAATTTTAGCAGGATTCTGAGATGCATGAAGAAAGATGTCAAATTAAGAATAGGGTATCAAAAAAACCCAAAACAAAACAGTAGATATAGCAGCAACTCCTGCAGTAGAGGTAGTTTTAGGACCGCTGCAGCAGTAAAAATAAAAGCAGGATAGACTTACTAGCTAACTAACTAGCTAATTGGGGATGAAAAAGAAGTCCAGTACACAGTGCCTCTACACTCTACCAAAAAAAAAAAAAAAAAGCACTGAGTGCTTTCACTATTCAGGGCAGAGACAGCCTCTAGAGTCTAGAGACTGCGTCTGCACTGAGTAGTGAAAGCACATTCATCTAGTACTGATGTTAGTGGGAGTTACATATTTATGCCAGTAACTGAAGGCAGACTTTGGCTCCATGTAAACACCTTTCTGAAGAACTTAAACAGCAACTTTGATAAAAACTAGTGGATTCTTGGAGATGAGAGGGAAATGCCATTTCACCACCAAACTACTATGATTCACAAGATCAGCATATGTATTATTTCTTTAACATATACATATCTGTTGGAGGTGAACCCAATATAAGGTAAAAAAAGTGGACCAGGTCAGACTACTAATTTTGTCAGAGTTACATTTGAAAAGTGTTATGGTTACCATCTAGGAATCAAACCTCCTTCAGGAGTAAAGCCAATGAGTTTTTAAAGCAGCTCCCCCTTACATGTCAATGTGGGGGAAGGGAGTCTAACCCTATAATGTGAATGGTACAGCTCTGTGGTACTATCAACTACTAGTTATTTGTTTGCCAGAGATGGTCTAGGAGCTCCCTCTGGCTGAAGCCATTGTTTGAAGCACACTATTAAAGTGAGGCTAAGCCAGAGCTGTCTCTTGGGTAGGGTGAATCAGAGCGACCGCTCCGGGCCCTGCACTTTTCAGGGCACCATAGGTCGGTACGATTGGCTGGTGTGGTCGGTCCTGGAAGAGACGAATCGTCACTTCCACCCTGGGCACCACACCCTCCTAGGGACGGCTCTGGGCTAAGCACACTGTAAGTGTTGGCACTTCAGGCAGGTCTTAGAGTGAATTTTGGCAACCTTGAAACAGGCCTCCACATCTGATAGGGTACTCCCATTGTACTTAACTCGATGCTTCCATTTGGGGCTGGGGTTACTGAGTGGTCCAATACTTCACCTCAGTTGGTGCTGCAGTATCTTGAAAATGTTTATAGCACATACATACCTTAAAAATTAGAGTTACCCTGTCAGGGATTGGTGCAGCATGGCTTCGGAATGACTGACACCTCTGGACCCTGTTGCACTGACATCTCAGCATGATTAGGGTGCTCTGGCACCTCCCTAGAAATAGGTGATTCATGCATTAAGATAAAACAGGTGCTTCGCTACCTACTCTGGAACGTGGCTCTTTGGCATCAAAGGATGCCCCCATGATCTCTAACGTGACTGGGAGCACTAGTGCTTCCTTTGCAGCCTGGCCTCTCTGCTTCTGGCTGTTGTAAAGGAGAAGAGGTCCATGTGTAGCCCGAGCCCTGTCTGGCAATGGTTGATGGTTAATGCAGTCTGGCCAAGCCCTGCAATCATTATTTCCAGTACCAAGATAAATGAGGTAGCCTTATAGGGCTTGAATTTTCAGCAAAGGAGGAATAGAGTGTATGCATTATTGCGTGGCTTAACTTTTCATTTCCTTGCCTTTGTGGGTTTGTGTCAGTTATGTTTTGTGTGCAGCAATCCTAATTACTTGCCACCAAAGTTTGTGTTTTATAATGTTTAATGGGGGATCAGTTGGGGACAAAAGTGTAGCTGATGATGGAAAATATTTTACTTTTCAGAAACTGCACATGAATCCTAAAATGTCAGCAGCTGTGCAGGAGCCCGGCCCCTTCTCTTTTGTAGGATAAAATCTGAGAGAAAGATGGAGAAGGTATTATGTGCACCCCGCCCCATCATTCAGTTTTGTGTGTGCCTAGCCGAATTGATCAGATTTCTGTGCCCACAAACTAAACACTCAGTTATAATACGAATCACAACAAATGGTGGCCTGAAATCCTAAGGGTCTTTTTTTTTTAAACATACTTGTTGCACAATTTCTACTCAGGATCCACTTCCCTACTAAGTTCTGTGTAGATAAACAATTGAGATCTCATCATTCAACAGTGAGAAGTAGGACTGCCATGGATAAATTTCAGCCAGATCCCAAATTCACACCGTCAGCATTCAGTCAGTGGTAATTAATGTTGGAAAAGCCTATAATGACGTGAACATGTACATAAGATATAAGAGAATCATTCCAGAATCCCCTTGCATTTGCTATCAGTGATATCTGACCTCTTGCAAACTTTGTAAGGTTTATGGAAAAATCAGTTGGTGAATGTGGTGAGTCTTCCATCCGTGGTGAGGATGCCATGAAATCCAACCCTTTTGAATCAGAGCAGTAGCTGTATTAACTCTCCCATAGCTCGACAGTCTTCTGGGATTACCAGTCAAGTCGGTAAACAGTATCAAAAGGAGGTAAACTGATTACCCAACTCTGGGTGGCTGTATAATATACCATAGATTCCTAGTGAAAAAAGAGAGAACAACCCAATGTTAAAGGCTGGATAACCAGAACAAGAGACACATTAGTAATGGGAAAATGACATACTAGTAATGGGAAAAATGACAGCAAGAGAGAGGCTATCTCAAAACGTAGCTCCAATATTCTCCACAATACTTATAATGTATGTAATGTAAAAAGATGTAATGCCCTTTTCAGTTCAGTAATAGATATTTCATTCCTTAATATACAAGGATGCCATCTTTTCTAGGTTCCCTTATAATTGTATTGTTAAAAGAGAAGAGAAGCAAAGCACAGCACAGCATGTTGCTTGAGGCATAATAGCAAGTAAGTTTATGCCCTTAAGAAGTTGCTTTTGTTGATTTGAGCTGAATATTAACATATGTTTTATATTTGGAAATTTTGAAAAGTGTGTTAACTACTGAATGCCCATTGGGGTCCAAATTGTGGCCTGGCATCCACAGTAAGGGGCATAAAACACCCTTTAGTCCCTTGCTTTGGTGACCTACATGATGAGTAGCAGTACAAGGGGGAAAGTAGGTTCTATGGAGCCACTATACTCCATCCCCCAACACAAATCAGTGGAAATGGGTTGAGAGTGGTTGGAGACTTCACTCTAAGTCCCCAGCATGCCCACAAATGACTGGCATGTCAGAAAATGAATCTTGTGCTGGGTTTAGATCTGGTGCAGTTTACTCTCTCCCTGGAGGAGCAGACAGGGAGGGAGATTGTGACACTCTAATCATGTTACAGCAAGTCAATCTCTGGATTTAATACACTGTCCCAAGGAAATCACAATCTTTCTTTTATGTCACTTTAAAAAAATAATATTTATTTGCATCTTAATATTTTCTTATGTTTGCATGGTAATATTTTTATTTCATTTGCACTGCATTTGGCCTTTTATTTTCAAAGCTATACTTTTATGATAATGCCCTTCACAATTTGCAATTGTTGTTGGGCAATGATAGACATGTTGCTCCTTGTTACTTGTTATTTCTTGCCTTGTTGCAAGAATTAGAACAGATGATCATAATGATCCCTTCTGACTTAATATCTATGGATTTATATTTAAATGTATACCAATACAAAGTGAGTGCAAGATCTTACCATACCAGAAGTCTCCACTCACACTGCTGGTAGTGTTTTACATTACAAACAGTGGAAGTTAGTGGAGAATCAGGCCTCTTAATTTCTGCTCTTTTCAAAACAAGAAGTAAGATTACTATTAATCAAATAGGAAAAGTACAAAAAATGTAGGTGCAAAGTATTTCCCAGCTTCTAAGAGGACAGTTAAAATGGAAAATGGAAAAAAAAAATCCTTAAAAATTAGTCTTGTAACCTAGTCCAGTGGAACAAATTTGAGAATGCAGAAAGCAGGGTTAGGATTCATATTCCTATACAATAAAATGTGAAATATGTTCCACAAGAAATAGAGAAAATGTTACTCCCTCACAATATAAAGACATTTTAAAGTGCACATATGTTAAATATGCATCACATTGATAAATTCTTTATAAATGCATAATATATTTATTATTTATATTGCTCCAGTACTGTGCTAGGTTTTTTGCAGGAAAACTCATGAAGGTGGGATTCCTGCCTCACAGAGTATAAAAGCATAATTTAAACAAATAGATTAGCTACTGTACCTTTAAGATACTTAGAGGGAACAGGATGATGTGCAAAATGAAATGTAGCCATCATTGTTAAGGTTTGTGACATACTATATATATTGTAGGCTATTATACCTATTCCAAGATGCATTCAATTAAAGAACTCATCTCTGATATGTATTCTAGCATGCTCCTGGGAACTAATCCAATGTCTTTAGCTATCTGTTTTACATGAAACCAATTACTGTAATGTCTCTAATGTCTAAGTGGTATTGTCGTAAGTGCCATTTTAGCATTGCCCTGAGTATTTATTTCTAGGATATCTATCTACTATTCAAATTTATTATGCTTTCAAGAATACTTTCTCCACAGGGTCACATTAGCATTTATGTATCCCTCAGACAGATAGTCAAGTGAAGTTTAATAAGAGATAAATAATCAGATGACTTAACTCAGTGCTCTCCACTTTCATTTACATACAATGGCCTCTCACTGGTGCTTAACCTTCCACTGTACTTATCTTAAGTTTTCTATGAAAGCCTATATGAATTATTTGCTTATAATCTTTCAGTCTTCCCTTCTGATGTATGGACCATGTTGATTCATCCCTTTTGAAGAACTATACTCTGGCAAAGTATGATCTAATGGTTAAAGCACAGCAGTGGGAGTACACAGATGTGAGTTCTGTTCCTGGTTATTATAATTTATTATTTCTTTGCAGTAGCACTCAAATGCCCCTACCTGAATTAGAGCCTCAGTTCTGCTACTGTCTGACCAAGTATCTTTGCTTAAGACATTTCTCCTCTCTGTGCTTTAGTTTCTCCATCAGTACAATGGGAATAATTATCAACTACATAAGGGCATTGAGAGACCTCATTCATAAATATATTTATCTCCTAGAGCAGGTATAGAGCACTACCAAATGTAAGCATGGGAATGGTCCTGCTATTGTGGGGAACTTTCCTGGCTTATACACTGCTTGGTGATATAGGCTAGCAAAAGGATCTGAGTCCTCGCTACCACTTCCTTTACCCAGAGGAAGTGACCTTGACCTTGAGGGTTCCCCTTCCACTCTCCTGTGTGGCAAAGTCCTCATAACCCCAACAAGGCTGGGCCCAGGATTCCTGGGGGACTCGACCCCCAACCCTGTTATGGTCACTTAGGGTAGAGGTTAAGGTGTCTCTACTCCAGAGTGCTCTCTCGGCACTGGATGCTTCCCTGACCCACTGATCATTACCTACAGTTCAAAGCAAATCTTTTGTAATTTGATTGCTGTTTAATAAATTGTAAGGAAAAAATGAGAAAAGTTAAAGGAAAACACATAACCCCACTCTGTGGCCAGGGGCAGCTCCAGGCACCAGCGCTCCAAGCGAGTGCCTGGGGTGGCAAGCCGCGGGGGGCGCTCTGCCGGTTGCCGCTAGGGTGGCAGGCAGGGTGCCTTCGGCGGCTTGCCTGCGGAGGATCCACTGGTCCCGCGGCTTTGGTGGACCTCCCACAGGTGTGCCTGTGGCGGGTCCTGCGGCTTCAGCAGACCTCCCGCAGGCACACCTGCGGGAGGTCTGCCGAAGCCGCGGGACCAGCGGACCCTCCGTGCTTGGGGCGGCAAAATGTCTAGAGCCGCCCCTGTCTGTGGCACGGGGACATCACAACTAGCAGTCTCTGGAATGTAAGGGAAGTTCAGTCTGTTCCTCACAAGTCCCAGGCCTCCTTCTCAGGCCCTGGCAGTGCTGCAGGGATGCTGTGGGTTGAACACTTGCTCTGGTGGTGGCCACACACCCTCAGACTTTAGGTGGCGGGACCCTTCTTCTCAGTGTTGCCCCTGCCCCATCGGGGTTATGATCCCCCTCCAAGTCTGGCCTGCAGGGCCTCTTGGCCGGGGGCATCTCCCTGCGCTGGGGACATCTCCCTGCGCTGGGCCCCCCTCCCCCTTGGTCTCCCCAGCTGCTCACTGCACCTGGCTCTGGACTGCTCCAGCCCCAGCTCCAGCTCCACTCTGCCTCAGCTCCAGCTCCACTCTGCCTCAGCACTGCTGCTGCTGTTCTGCCTCCAGCTCCTTGGGCTGCTTCTCTGGCCCCTCTGTCTCTGGTTGCTACAGCTCTTCTCCCAGCGCAGGTCTGCTCTCTGGGTTGCTTCTGTGACTCTGTTCCCAGCACAGCTTGGGCCCCTGCTCCACAGTTGCCAACTTTCATGTGGTAAATAAGCATCCCGACTTTCACAATAAACCAAAAATCAATCTAATCCCATTTCAAAACAAGGCCAAAACAAGCCAATCCCTAAGAACCCCAACACTCTATGTGACTAGTTCCCCCCGGTGTGTAGTCTGGGACTGTGGTGGGCCCACTGTAAATCCCTGACTCTCTCCCCGCCTTGCTCCTGCTTACCTTTCCCTTACCCTTGCTTGTCAGGAGCCAATAAAAAAAAAAAAGAAGCAACAAGCTACAAACCAAAAACTAGCCAACAAGCAACTCACAAGCCATTTTAAGACGAAAACAAGCCCAATTTCTGCATTTTCCGTGGGTTTGACATATCCGCCCTGCTCTCTCCTTAGCTCAGGCCCACTCTGTCTGACCCAGGCAATTCCAGTTCACACAGAGGATGGGACCCTCCTGACTCCCTAATTAGCCTGCCCACCCTGTCAATCAGGCTGACCTGGAGCATAGGCCTCTCCCCATTCTTCTTGGGGACTGTCAGTCTCAGGGTCCTGATTTCCACTGACTCTTCCCCTTCCTTTTGGTACTGGGAGCTAGCCAACTAAAACACCCCCGCTGAGTTTTAGTAATGGGACAAGAGTCCCCTTACACAAATCAAAATTCTTCACTCACATGCAGTGATGGCAGAGTTTTACATGTATTTTGCATAGATGTAAATGACTACATAAGGGAAAGAACCTTAGAATCAACTGATTGGAGCACTGGGTAACTTGAGGGAGGCCTGCAAAGGTGGCTTACAGTCACTTTTGCAGGCCCCAAACCTCTATATCACAGTTCAAGGCAATATACAGGTGGTCCTTCAAGGGCACCCACTTTAGGCTTCTGGCTCCTCAGCCATCACCTCCCTTGGGTGGAGACCTGTCTCTCTCTCCCTCCTGACCAGGGTTTTTCCAGGCTGCATAGTTCCCTGCCTAATATCCCCAGGAAGCCAGACTGCCTAAGCGGGTCAGCATCTGCATTTTGGGAAAATAACTTAATTCCTCTTGTATAATGGCGGGGGGGATCCACACTCCCTGTCACCTATACTATTTGCATTTTGGCTACAACAGTCTCTCACAGTTCTGAAGCTAACTGAGGTCTGATTTATCCATTCTGCTTTCAAAGTCATTATATCATTCCCCAAAAGCAAAGAATATGGAGCATCTGACATTATACCTACAACAAGCACCCCTGACCAATCTGGGCCTGCATAGAACTCTTTGGAGGGGAGGGATAGCTCAGTGGTTTGAGCATTAGCTTGCTAAACCCAGGGTTGTGGGCTTAATCCTTAAGGGGGCCACTTAGGGATCTGGGGCAAAAATCAGTACTTGGTCCTGGTAGTGAGGGCAGGGGGCTGGACTAGATGACCTTGCAAGGTCCCTTCCAGTTCTAGGAGATAGGTATATCTCCATTTTTTGTTGTTGTAGGTAGAACAAAGGCTTTTCCACCAGGAACTTTAACTGAGATTTCACACCCTGGGGACATTTGATGGGGTTTCATGACATGGGGCTTAACTTAGTTTTAGCAGTCCCAGTCTCTCTCCATCTAATGAATGTATCCCCACTGACTACCACCTTTCACTCCTGCTGGCGATCCAATGGATCTGCACCCAGGAGGGTGCAGCATGACATGTGGGTGGTGGTTTGGGGTGTGAATGGCTCAGCATGAACATTATGTGTCATCGGCAGACTGGATGTGTGACTCCCTGTCGCCAGACATTTAGTCACACAATTAATGATGAGGTTGGGGTGTAGCTGGCCCTTCCAGCACTGCACTGAGTCTCAGTGGGCAGAGTGGGAAATCCCGGGCAAAGTGATCCCGCTGGCCACATATGGAACACTACTATTTCCCACCCATCTCAGGGCTTGTTGGAAGTGGTTTCCCTCCCCACTGGATGTGGGTTTCTGCTTGGGCCCGATCCTTGTCCTCTGATCCCATTTCATTCCTGTTAGGTTTTCTATCAAACTCAGGCTCAGCCTCCACAAAATGGTCAGCCCACTTCTCAGCTAGAGTTACATATCTGGGATTTTTGTCTGTTAACTGAGATTTCAGGTTGGGGTGGAAGAGTGTATAGAATTGTTCTGAACCCATTAATGTGTAGTCCTCATTGACCATAGTAACCCCGGCCCACCCCACCCCCGGTTCCCCATATTCCTACATAACCCTTAATTTGAATTTAAAAAACCTCACCATCAGGCATTTCCCCTTTTTTCTGAACTCCCCAAACCCTCTCATATACATTTTATAGGTCAGCTTAAACTTTTCCAACAAAGCTTGTTTACATCACTCATAATCTTTATAGTTCTCTCTGTCCATTAGAGGGGAAATGTCCAAAGCCTTTGTCCCTGACAATAGTGGAGGCACATACCATACTATGTCCATCAGCTTGTTCAATTCACACCCAGTTTCTAAGGCAGTGGTTTTCAACCTGTGGTCTGCGGACCCCTGGGGGTCCACAGACTCGGTCTAAGATTTCCAAAGAGGCCGCACATCCATTAAAACGTTTTTTAGGGGACCGCAATTGAAAAAAAGGTTGAAAACCACTGTTTTAAGGCATTTAAAAACACATCCATGTCATCACCCTCCCTAAAGTGAGGAAGCATTTTAGAATCTATGCTACCCACCGAGATGGGTATGTGGGGTTTTGCTTCACCCATGGTTCTGAGGGTGCAGTTTCTCCATCTGGAGCTGATGATGTTGCTCCTTGTCCTTCTCTCTCTCTCTCCTCATGCTGGCACTTGTCTTCTCTCTTGTACTGATGCTGCCTCTCCCGATTCACTCTCTGTTGCTCCCTGTGTGCAAGCAGGTGGGTTTCTACTCACACTCTGTCTCTCTCCAGTCAGAGCCTCTCTAGCTCTACCTTTCAATCTGTCCACAATTCCTGTTGCAGTGGTGTTGTAACAAGCAGGCAAGGTACTAACAAGCTTCAACAGGACTTTATTTTTACAGTGGAAACCTCTTTACCAAGCTGCTGCTGCACACTCGGTAACTCTCACTCAGCCTCCTCAACTCCTCCCCCGTCCTCCCTGTTTCCTGTCCTTTCAGACTCCCAACAGCTCCCAGTTCTAATAATTACAAGCACATCTAAACACCACATTCCCTCCTCTCTTAAGAAACTCTCCCAATTAAAATAAACATTGTTGTTCTAACCACAGGAACAAATAGGAAACAAGACATTATACTATTGGCAGAAATATTACACTGAAAACACTGTAGATACTACATAACATAGTCTCTAGTCCAGACAGGTGGTCATCTGGGTCTGACAGGCCATCTCTCAAGCCCCGGTTCCAGTGCAATGTCTTGTTGTGTTGGTTCTACGGTGAAGTCATCCAATGCAGACTGGGTGTTGGCATAATCTCCTCTTGGTGCATAGGCAGGTGCAAGATAAGAAGCATTCCATACCCACCCATCAGAAAGTCAATAGGTGTAAGGTCCCTTCTTCTCTATGATTTTAAGAGGAGCTGTGAAATTATGGTCCCCTTTGTGTAAGATTCTAGGTTTTCGTATTCTAACGAACTAACCACACTCAAACTTTGGTTCCTTAGCACCCCGCCGCTTATCTGTGAAAGCCTTATACTTTGCTTGGTTCTGTTCAACGGTTTTTCTCACATCATCCTCGTTTGGGGCATCAGGTCGTGCCTTTAACAATCCAGCAATGTTCAGTTTAGTATTCATCTGTTTCTCACAGGGGGGAGGGATAGCTCAGTGGTTTGAGCATTGGCCTGCTAAACCCAGGACTGAAGTTCAATCCTTGAGGGGGCCACCAAGGGATCTGGGGCAAAATCAGTACTTGGTCCTGCTAGTAAAGACAGGGGGCATGGACTCAATAACCTCTCAAGGTCCGTTCTAGGAGATAGGATCTCTCTATTAATTTAATATTAAAAAAAAACCTCTGTGGGTGATCTTTGCATTGTGGCATGTTATGTAGCCCAGTATGCTTGCAAGAAATCAGGAGTGAAGAGTATCCCCAATTGCCCTTCCAGTTTAACTGTTTGCAAACTCTCTTTCAAACTTCTTTTAAACCATTTGATTTCCTCATTGGCTTGAGGGTAAAATAGGGATGACCTTCTGTGTAAAATGTTCCTCTCTGCTAGAAAGGT
This sequence comes from Mauremys reevesii, assembly GCF_016161935.1. Classification (NCBI taxonomy): domain Eukaryota; kingdom Metazoa; phylum Chordata; order Testudines; family Geoemydidae; genus Mauremys; species Mauremys reevesii. Next base: position 178,034,855 of record NC_052625.1, on the reverse strand, counting down.
TTCAAACTTCAGGGAAGTAAATTGATTACCATTATCGGAAACCAGTTCTTTGGGGTTACCTTCCCTGCTAAAAACTGAAGAGAGGAACTTAATTACCGTAGCAGAAGAGATTTGCGATGTAAACGCTACCTCAGGCCATTTACTGAAATAGTCTATTAAAGTGATGGCATAACAACAGTCAATTGGAGCACTATCAAAGGGTCCTACAATGTCAATCGCCACTTTTTCCCATGCAGATTCAGGAAGAGGAATAGGCTGTAATGGAGGGGTACATGTCACTGCTGTCTTATCATGCATTTGGCAAGTGACACAGGATTTTATGAGTGCTTCAGTTTGAGAGTCCATCCCTGGCCACCACTACAAATCCCATAGTCATTGTTTGGTTCTGACACCCCTTGATGAGTATCGTGTGCCAGGTGTATGAGTTTTGACTGTAATTCTTCTGGAACAAGTAGCCGGTGTGTACCTCATAGCACATAGCCATCGAGCAACGAACGTTCATCCCAAACTCTAAAATAAGGCAGCAAAACTGGGTCAAGGTTTTTAGGGTTACTGGGCCATCTCTTTGTCAGAAATTCCTGTAGTTTTGTTGAATTGGACATGCTGAACAAGCAGCTTGAAATTGTTCTCTTGTATCTGCAGTAAGAGTGTTTGTAATAAGCGCAACTATTACATCCTCATCCTCTGGTGGACCATCTGGTGAAGGCAAAGGCAGGCGAGAAAGGCAATCAGCTACCACATTTTTATTTCCAGGCTTATATTCCAGGTCATACTTGAAAGAGAGTAGTCTTGCAGACCACCTAGCAATACGATATCCTGCTCTTCCCAGTCCTTTCGTGGTGAGCAATGTCATCAAAGGGCTGTGGTCTGTGCGCAACTTGAACGTGCGGCTCCACCAGGTAAGTTCTCCATTTTTCAGTAGCCCACACACAAGCAAGTGCTTCTTTTTTGACTGTAGAATATTTTCTCCCAGCATTCAGTGTCCTTGAAGCAAATGCAACAGTCCTCTCTATGTTGTCCTCATGTAGTTGTATGGGGACAGCCCCAAGTCCATAATCAGAAGCATCAGTAGTTACAATTGTGGACAATGCGGGACTGAATAGTGCAAGTACTGGACTATGTACAATCAGGTCTTTCACTGTTTCAAAACTAGCTTGTGCATCCATTGTCCACACTAAGGTTGAACTGCTCCATAGTAATTCTCGTAACGGTTCAATGACAGAAGCATAATTGGGAATGAATTTTGCATACCAGGAGGTAAGACCCAAGAAGGAATGTAAGGTTTGCAAATCTGTTGGAGAAGGAGCATTTGAAATTGCCAGGATATGATCTGGATTTAGTCCAGCCTGTGAAATTGTATGCCCCAGAAAGGAGAGTTCAATTTGTCTAAATTTGCATTTGGACCTATTGAGCTTGAGGCCTGCTTTGCTGATGCAGTTTAGTACAGACTGCAGGTTATTGTCATGCTCCTCAGTAGTATTTCCAAACACAATAATATCATCCAAATAGCACTGAACTCCATGTTGATTCTTCAGAATCAATGACATCATTTTTTGGAAGGCACTTGGGGCTGATGCGAGACCGTATGGAACACATTTAAAATGAAATAGTCCCTAATGTGTAATACATGCTGTGAGGTCTCTGTTGTCTTCATGCAACATAACCTGGTGGTATGCACTCTGCAAATCAAGAGTAGAAAACATCTTTGCTCCATGGAGTTCTGCAAATACTTCTTCTATGTGAGGAAGAGGATGGCTGTCAATCCAATAACTTTATTTGGCTTCCTTAAGTCCACACAAAGGCGAATGCCTCCACCCTTCTTCCTGTGTCTCTACTATAGGTGAAACCCATTCCGAGGAGTTAATCTCTTCAATAATGTCATTTTGAACAAGTTTTCTAAGTCCCTCTGAAACACCTTCCCTGACTGAAAATGGTAAGCGCCGTAATTTCTGTTGTACAGGCATCACATTATTCCGCATTTTAACTTTATGCGAAACCCATAAGCACAGCCGAGTTTCTCCTCAACCCGGTGTTGGGTCCCAGCTGAAGCTGGTGTGTGTACTGCAAGAGTGCTTTGCTGAGGAAGATCAATTCGTCCATTAACTACCCTGAGATTTAAAGCAGCCAATAAATCTCTGCCAAGGATCGGAGTGCCTTTGTGGACAATGTAGAACTTTGCAGTTACACAGCAATCACCAAAGTAACTATTGCTGGCAGGCAGCCATGTACTGGAATATGGTTTTTCAAATAGCACACCAACTGAAGTTTGGGTTCAGTAAGAGGCACATCTTTAAAATAATGCAAATAAATGGAATCAGGTAGTATAGATACTGCTGAGCCAGTGTCCAACATTAGCTGAATAGAGTGTGATTTGCCTGAGGGTATGGCAGAAATGTTTACAGTGCACTTTATCTGTTCTGGAATATGTGTAGTAGTGATTTTGTCCACATTCGCCACAGTAACATCTGGTATTGTAACTGCATGCAGGCAGGGCAGAAACTTGGCATAACAAGTGTTTCAAATGAGAGATTTGAATGCTGAGAGGGATGTTGATTGAACTGGCTACTGTGACATACTTTAACAAAATACCCAATCTTTCAGGGAGGGATAGCTCAGTAGTTTGAACATTGGCCTGCTAAACCCAGGGTTGTGAGTTCAATCCTTGAGAAGGCCACTTAAGGATCTGGGGCAAAAATTGGTCCTGCTAGTGAAGGCAGGGGGCTGGACTCAATGACCTTTCAAGGTCCCTTCCAGTTTTAGGAGATTGGTATATCTCCAATTATTACCTTTTTGCAATGATTACACTGAGCTACTTTTGCTGGATATCCTGTGTAGCTTGCAAGATGTTGTGGGGATCCACAGCTTTTACTGTATTTTGCATTTGCTGATTCAGTGGCTTTTTATTAGTTTTCCTCTTGCAATTGTTTGTCTGCAGCGATAGTGAACTTTTCTGCAAAGGAGTCACAGCCTGGACTGTGCCTCCTGCATCTTTGCTTATTATTTTGGCTTCAGCTGTAGCCGACTCAATCTGAGTAGCAATGGTTGTTGCTTTTTCTAGTGTAAGTTGTGGTTCTAGAAGTAAGCGTTCTCTTACACAAAGCATGGTTGTTTTCTCAATGAGCTGGTCTCTAATCATCTCATCTGCCATATTCCCAAAGTCACAAGTTACAATCAGACTCCTCAGGGAAGCAATATACTGCATTACAGTCTCCCCTGGTTTCTGCTCATGCTGGTGAAATCTGTACCGATTAGCATTCACTTTTGGCACAAAAAAGTTCTTTAATGCAGTGACTGCAGTCTCATATTTATCATCTGCAAGGGGAAAACTGTAAAATATATGCTGCCCTTCTGCTCCAAGGCAGTGGATTAGCAGAGCACGCTTTCTTACTTCAGAAATCTCTGTAGCACTGATTGCAAGCAGATAAGTCTCAAACATATGGATCCAGACAGTAAAAGCAATTGGAGGCTCACCTGGGCTTTGCAGAAAGGGTGCAGGTGGGTTCAGAGGCAGAAGATCCATCCTCGTTGCCAAAATGTGGTATCAAGAAGGCAAGGTACTAACAAGCTTCAACAGGACTTTATTTTTACAGTGGAAACATCTTTACCAAGCTGCTGCTGCACACTCTGTAACTCTCACTCAGCCTCCTCAACTCCTCCCCCCGCCTTCCTGTTTCCTGTCCTTTCAGACTCCCAACAGCCAGTGCTCCCAGTTCTAGTAATTACAAGCACATCTAAACCCCACAAGTGGTGCCTTTGATCCCAATGGAATATGGTTGCTGCCTCTATCAGCTTCTCTCCAAGGAGTCAGTTCCAAGATTTCCCCTGCTTGATGGACTCTCTGCCAATAGGCTGGATGTTCCCTGCGAACATGCACCATCATTCCTTTTCTGTACAGCAGATCTACTAGCTCAGTAGTTCTCAATCTATTTACCATTGTGGGCTGCATATGCAGCTCTCTATGTGTTATGTGGGCCACATCCACACAATATATATACTACTATATGGCCCTGAAGATGTCATATGGGCTGCAGCAGTGTGCTGATTGGGCAGCAAGCAGGCCGTGGACTGAGAACCACTGTACTAGTTGCACTCTGTTCTGTTCTTCAGTGTTGAGCTGCCTTTTTTTTTTTTTTGCATAGCTCAAGCAGCTGACCTTTCTTCAGCTGTTCATAATTCATTTTTCTCTGTCTCTTTTAACTATTCCTTTCCCAAAAAAAACTATGATGAGACTTCTCTGTGCTTTTCCCTTCTATAGCACTTCCTTTACACTGCTGGCACTATGGTAATTCACACTGTCATAGATCACAATGCCCTGTATTTCCCCTCTGGGATTCCCCAAGGGCACCCACTCTAGACTCCTGGCTCCTCAGCTATCACCTCTCTTGGGCAGAGACCTGCCTTTCTCTCTCTCCTGACTGGGGGTTTTCCAGGCTGAATAGTTCCTGCTTCCACGGTAATATCGCCAGAAAGTCAGGTGGCATAAACAGGTCAGTGTCTGCACTTTGCTTTCTTTCAAAGGCTATGAACAGCTGTAGTTGCCAGCAGTGACAGGTTATCACACAGCCCTTATAAGCAAACACATTTATTCTTAAGATCGAAGTATTACAAAGAAAAAATATATATAAAAATAAAAGTTCCTGTACACATGCTCAAAGCTTATCAGAGGTAACCCATCAGTTTTGTGGGGCTTCAGTTGGCCAAAGTCCTTCCAACCCTTCCAAGGGAGAATTGGGGCTACCCTGGGATGGAAGGTCCTAACCTTTCTGGATTAGAAAGAACGCCCTTTTGAGTCAGTTTAAACTCAGGTTATTTATCCAAAAGTCCTTTCTTGGTCTCTTAGATGCTGAAAAAAATAGTTTGAACTGGTAAATATGAGTAGGTGGTGGTGCCACTCTGGAGATGTTACAATCTTAGGGAATTTGCTTAGTCACCCCGACCGTTCTTAATTCTTGGAGCAGCTGTGGTTACTCCCTCATAAATTACAGACAAATCCAAAAATATTGCAGGAAATTGCCATATCTGTCACACCTGAATGTAGTGTAATGTCAGAAAAACTATGTTATAAAAATGAGTGTTTTGATTTTATATGAAACATATAACGAAGATAAATAACACAGGAAATCCTCTGACTTCTACTTTATGTAGGATTGGGCCACTATGTGCAACACAGCTAAGCTACAATATAATTACAGCTGGTTTGAGTTCCCTGCCTTAGGAGTTTAAATTCTCAATCACCACATTGCATTACCATAGTTTTTGCATTGAATTTCTTCACGCTGATGGTGGGGTAGGAGTTTTAGGGAAAACAATAGTAAACAAGCATTGAAATAGACACATTGTGCAATGGAAAATTCCAGTGAAAAGGAAATTATTATTTATTAAGTAGTTGTTCCGCACTGTGCAGGAGGCACTGGGAAGAAAGGGAGGCACGGTGTCGGGGCATGCTTGGAGGAGGGGGCAGAACTGGGCAGGAAGAGATGAGGTGGAGCGGAGCAGGGGAAGAGCTTGGGGGAAAGGGTGGAGTGGAGGCAGGAAGAGGTGGAGTGGAGGTGCGGCCTGAGGCAGAGCGAGGGTTGAGCACCCCTGGGGCAAGGAGGAAGCCGGCGCCTGTGAGGGGAATAGTGAAGAGGTGTCCTATAAAACAGGATGAGAGTGGAATCAATAGTGGGAAGATGTCAGATCCCCCAAGGGGTTCGTCTTATTTATCACCATAGAGCTGTGACTCAGCATGAAGCTGCTTGTGCTCTGCACCATATGGCTGGCACTGGAGCATGAGCAATAAGTATCACACTTTCAGTATTTCAATCTGTCCTTTCTGGAGTGAGCCCTGGCTGACTCAGGCCCTCCTGCAGCTGCAGCTCTCATAGCATTGCCTGAACAAGCCCTAGCAATCTCAATCAACCAATGCAGTTTATACACATCATACTCCAGCTCAAAGTCCAGATATCTTTGGGGCAGAAGGCAGGGGAGAAACTTGGCATAACAAGTATGTTTCAAAGGAGAGATTTGAATGCCGAGAGGGATGTTGATGCACAAGGAGATGGCGCTTTTATTTGATTGTTATCGTTGCCGAAGAGAGTCAAATCAAGTACTGCAAGCAGCTCAGGAGGGTGGGACCTACTGACAGAGTAGTTGCTGGGCCCTTTCTGTTGCTATCTTAAAGGAACAGGGAATTTAAAGACTGATAGGAAGGATGTAAGTCCCCCCCCTTATTCTTAAGATGTCATCAGTAGGAACCCCTGATAGTATTTCTCCTGAGACTCTCTGGAGTGTACAGCGTGTTCTAGATCCCAAACCCCTCCCAGGGGATGTATTCTAAGCTGAATGTGTTCTAGCAGTAGTAGCTCCAGAAAATGCTGTCCTAATGAATGAGGAATATATGTTATTTATAGACATTTTGAAGCAGACTCTATTGCTGAAATAACTGCCTGAGAGAAAAGGCACTGAATAGGCCCTGCATTTATTATGACCTGGTAACATTTCTGCTGTCTAAAGTAATTAATATTTACTTGAATGCACATATATATATTTATTCAGAGAGATCCTGGAATCCATGATCTTTCAATATTTCATGCATAAAGGTGAACTGCCAAAGCAGTAATATAAACAGAGAGAAAGCCCTGATTTCTGGTCTAACTTCCCTTCAAACTATGTTGCAGGGGGCATTCAACACAGAAATAATTTTAAACTAACTTTTTGAAGTCCTCTGCACCTGCTGGTAAATCCTTATTACTTTGTGGTTGCCTGGACTCCTGTCATCGTGACAGATGCAGTACATGTCCAGGAGCGTTTGGAAAGAGAGAAGCTCTGTAGTGCTTTGATTCTGCCCTATATGGAGAAAAAAGGAAACGTAAAAAGTTGATGTATCTATACATGTCATATATCGAGTACTTTTTATACTCTATACAGTCCTACTGCTAAGTTTGGCATGTGTCTCCATTCACGGAGCTCCCTATGTGAGTGATACAGTGCTACATGGTCATTTACATTCTAGCCAAATACTGTATGGTCATAGCTCAACCTATCAAACTTTTATATAGTCCTGTCTTGATGGGCAAAAAGGCTTTTTTTTTAAGTTATATTAGCTTAGTAGGATAGAAAATCCCTGTCAAGATGCAGGTTAACACATTTGAAGCCATATTAACTCACTGTGTTTAGCCAAGACTTTCTGAAACAGGGCTTGGGTGGCCAGGTAGCCCAGTGGTTAGATTGCCTGGCTCTCAGCCCCCTGCTGGCTGAGTGGCCTCTGCCTTTAAGACTGAAGAGGGGTAGGGCCCTTTCCATCAGGTCCCAGCCCACAACCCTATGTATGTCAGCCCCTGAGCAGGGGGGTTGGTGTCCCTCCCAAAGGGGATTCAGAATCCATTGCCCTGGGCTATTTCCTACCAGTCCATTCGTCTTGGGGCCTGGCCCCTCTAGTTCAATCTATCAGGTGACTTGCTTCCTGTGTAGGGTTCCCTCTTGTGTCCGGGGCAGCACCTTGCTGGGGTCCCAGGTTCCTTCGGGCAGGGCAGCCACAAGCTGGCGAGGGCAAGCCCCACAATGTCTCTGGGGAGCACTCAGTCAGTTATCTCTGGTGCCAGGAGTTTTTTCACAGTCTCTTCTTGGCTAGGGAACCAGCACTTGCTTCTAAATAGCTGCCCTGGCTCTCAGGCCAGGGTTCAGTCCCTTCAGGCAGGGTCACAGCTAGCTCCTGCCTCTTCACCAGTCAGCCCTAAACCCCTCTCCAGGCCTGACACTGACTGGTATAATGGGGCATGGCTAGCTGGGCCCAAAGGTTCTCCTTAACCCCTTCTGTGCTGGTAGGTAGTTCCCCTGCTTCACCATACTCCTCACTAGGAGCTGCAGTGAAGGAAGGGGGTTGTGAGAGTGGTTGAGACTGTCAGAAGTAGGATGCCTGACAGTAAGCTATGGATGAGAGACTCCTGAGGCGAGAGCTCACGAGCAGCAGGGTTAATCACTGAGTTGTCATTTTCAGATTTGGTTTGCTATATTGGGGAAATGAAAAAAGAATAAAAGCCTGGTCAGAAGGGTCTGTGAGACTGTTTGGTGTGAATGTAATGAGAGCACCCTAAAAAGGGGAGGAATTGTTAGCTGGGTACCGCAGAAGCACCCTGGCCATAAGGGGGTGCATGGGGAATAAATCGTGTTTGTGGCTGACCCACCATGGGAAGTTGTCTAATATTATTTGGTTACAGGGATTCCAGAGACCTTGTTCTGAATTAGAGTAACCAAAACTATTAACTGTAGTCTGGGTTTATGCTACACAGTGAATGTGAGAAAGAACACACCACTCAAGCTATGTTCTACTTCTCAGAGTCCTCCATTGCACGCACCAGAGCCAGAACAAAACTGTATTTTCCCCCAGAATCTAGCAAATGTGAATGGTTGCAGGGAAGCAGGCTTGGTTTGTGGATTAATAGCTTAGTCCTCTCACGCTTTTAAGTCAACTAATGCCAGTGCCACACTCAGACTTTCTTACTTAGCAATACTGTTAGAGGGGAGGGTTGATAACTTCTGCAGGAAGTTACTTAGACATATCTGTTCTTTGCCCTCTTTGGCAGGATCAAGATTCTGATATTTAGTGAAGCACAAAAGGATTTGCACAATGCTTTGGTGTATCTAATCTAATGCCCTCAAAAATGCAATTGGTGGTGCATTTAAAATAAAATTCTGGTGCACAGCATAAGTTCCATGCAACTCGAAATGTAAGATTGTCCAGGCTGCCTGAAATATATTAAACATAGATTTCTTAACAATACCAAGCATTTTTTTTAAGCTTCACCCCTTATTGGCTTAGTGATTTCATTGCTCTTCCTGGAACATTACTCCCAATGCTTTGGAATTTTTGATTCTATAAATCTATAGACTATTTCCATGACTATTGAGAGTTCTGTTCTCATATACACAGTACTGCTGAACACCATACACATGCAAAGAGTAGTTTTATTATGGATAGGGAGGGACACAGATTACCGCAGAAATACTGGAAAAACTTGTTCTAGCCAGCAAACTGCTAGTGCAGTCAAAGGGAGAAAGCAGACACTCGGGCCTGGTCTACCCTTAAAGCTTAGGTCAATATAGCTATGTTGGTCGGGGTGTGAAAAATCCACCCTTTTGACCAGGGGTGCTAGAATAATTTTTATAGTGGGGGTGCTCAGAGTCATTGAACCAAACTTTAAATACTGTATAAACACCCCCAGCACCCTTAATTCCAGCACCTATGCTCCTGACCAACATAGCTATGCCAACCTAACCCCCATTGTAGATGCAGCAAGGTTGGCAGAAAAATGCTTCCATCAATCTAACTATTGTCGCTTGTGGAGCTGGAGTTCCTACAGAGATGGAAAAAGCCCTTCTACCACTGTAGTCTGCATCTACACTATGGGGATACAGTGGCATAGCTATGGTGCCATAGTTATGCCTCTGAAGTTCCCATAGTATAGATATGGTCCTACCTACTGCCATACAGGGAAGTGTTGTTTCTACACTAATGGAAAAACCCTTCTGTAGAGAGGTTAGCTGGGGCTCATCTTTCTCTGGGGTGGAGGGGACCCCCCACCTCACTAAGTTTGCGAGGAGTCCTAGCAGGGAATTGGTCCAGCCACAGGAGTCTTCCTTCACGGCCTTTGTGAGGGCAAAAATAAACATAGTCGTAAGCCCAGGCCATAGGTCAGGGTGAGGCAATGGTGAGTCAGGTGCTCAGGGCCTCAGACAGCGGCTGAGCAATAACAGTATATACACAGTGAGCCCAAGCCCTAGGTCTGAAGGCCTGGGAGAGGGGGACACTGCCATCCGCGTGTTGGGTGGCAGGGGGGACACAGGCCCTCTCACTCCACTGCGTCCCAGCCCGGGGCCCTAGCAGCGGCAGAGAACCTGCTTCTGTGTCAGTGGGGATCCCGGCCACAACACACTGACATGGGTTCTGGCAGTGGCGCAGCCAGACTAGGCTCAGCTGCTCCCAAGCTACTTCCAAACTCCCCCTTTTGAGGTATCTGGGTCAGGGTGGTGTCCTCGGGGGGTCCAGCACCATGGGTTCTTCATAATAGCTGGACCTGGGGCAGGCTCAGCAACTCCTCTGGGTAGCTGGCCTTAGGCAGCCCAGCCAGCCCTTGGGTCTGCCGCAAGTCGCTGGGGGTCCCAACTGGGAGGTAGGCTGGAGGTGTCTGGCCTCCCTGGTGGCTGCCCTCCTAGTGAACTCTGGGGTTGGGCCTTTATACTTCCTGTGCCACACCTGACCCTCTGGAGGGCAGGCTCAGGGCTTCCTGGCTCCGCCCACTCTGGTGTCCAGAAGGGCTCGTCTCTCTCTGGGGCGGTGGGGATCCCCACCGCCTCACTACAACTTCCTACATTATAGGCTGCATCTACACTACAGCAATGCAGCTAGGCCAGCATAGTCCCCATAGCGTAGGCATACCTTCACCTCAGTGAGTTTTAATTAACCTGGCAACAACAACTTAATCACAACATTAAGTATAAATCCACTTCATCTGCTATTTCCATCAGTGACCTCAACTCTCTCCCAGACACACATTTTCAAAATTTCAAAAAAGTATATGTCCCCATTTCCTACTCTTGAGACTTTAATCAGGTCAACAAGGTGAATCTGCTCTATGATCTTTTTTTTAACTTGCTTTGGTGCCCCAGATTTAGATAGCACTTCTGGTGCTATTTGGCTGTCCAGGTGTATGTTAAAGAGCCTATTTCACTTTTTCAAGAAGCTTAGAAGAAAATCCGATTGTCCTTTCCAAAAAACAATTAGGTAAATAAGATAGCTTTTATTTTATCAACTGCAGAGAGGAGCAGACATGATGTGCTCTGGGGATGAATCACTATGGACACATAAAGCTGCCTGTTGCCAAAATTTGTTTAAATTTGAACTGATTAGATTGCCAGATTTTGTGGCGGTGTCATGTTGAATGATGGCTTAAAGAGAACCGTCCACATCAAAGGTCACTAAAGTACTATTAGTAATATGTTAACCTTATGCACTGATGCCAACTCTTGTGATTTTTATCTTGAGACTCCTGACAGGTGTTCTTCTTGATCCCAGAGCCTGGAGGTAAGTGATTATGTAAGAAAAAAATGATGGCTGAGATTTAAAAAAAAGCTACTAGCCTTCCCGCTTATGAAGAAATCTTGAAAACATGACTGGAGTGTACCCTAAAGTTTCAAAATCCACAAGGCAAATTAAAGTAACCCCCATCACCACCAGATAAAGAAACAGATCTTAAGATAGTCAAAGAAAACTTAGTTTGATAGCATCCTGTCTGGTAAGAAATCACTTATCAATGGTTGTGGTCGTAATACACTCATTTCTGTATTGTGTTATCTTTATGGCCCCCACTTTTCTATTGTTAATCTGTCTGGTTCTCTAATTGTTTCTGTCTGCTGTATAATTAATTTTGCTAGATATAAGTTAATTAGGGTAGTGAAATATAATTGGTTAGAGAATTATGTTACAATATGTTAGGATTGGTTAGTTAAATTTCAGTAAAATAATTGGTTATGGTATAGCTAAGTATATTACTATATAAACTGGGGTCAAACAGGAAGTGGAAGGGAAATTGGAATCATGCTTGCTAAAGGGGGGGGGAACGGGAATAGGGAATGGGGAACAGGGACACAGGCAAGGCTCTGAGGCATCTGAGCTGGGAAGGGGGACATGGGGTAAATGTTCTGTGCCATCAGAGCTGGGAATGGAACACTGGGGAACAGACTCTATCGGCGTATAGAGAGAAGCTTGACTGGTGTGAAGGGCTTCGGAATACGCTTGCTTAAAAACTAACCCCAATAAACATTGCATTGTTTGCACTTCGAACTTCTGGTCTTTTGCAGCTTGCTGTTTGCATGACAAGAACCAGGGGAGAGGGTGAAGGGAAAGCCTCTAACACCATGATTTTGGGGGCCTGATTCATGATTTTTGAATGGTTAGGGTTGGTAATATTGCTTGTTTGTCCTGCATTCCCCAAAAACTTAAAGCTCCCATTGAAGTTAAATAGGAGTTCTGGATGAGCCAGGAATAAAGGATTAGGCCCTTAATCCTCACAACATACTGTATGAGTTGTTATCCCAAGTAGAGAGGATAAGTGATTTGCTCAAGGCCAAACAAAACAGTGGCATAAAGAGGATGAAAGGTCAGCTCCCCACTCAGCTCTCAATTGACTAGACCAGTAGATCTCTAACTCTGATCCATGGACCACTGCAAGTCTGTGGAAAAGGGGGCTGCTGACATGGTGCTGGCCACCCTACTTGTTTCTTGCTGCTAAATCATCTTAAAAACAGCTAGAATACATAAAGCGTTTTCTTAATATTATTTTCCATTTAAAACAATTTTTATCATTGCCACATTGATGTTACGCAGTTGGTACTAGGAAGGGAGATAGTGCAATTGTAAATGGAAGGGAAATTATCTACAATACCATCTCTGTTAGGATGTGCTCCACACTATGAAAAAATTGAGAACTGCTAAAGCAGGCCTTGCTGCTTCTCAACCGAGTTTTTTGATTGAATTATTTTAATTGTGCCCCAAATCATCCTTTGATTGCAAAGTCATCAAATAGTCTTGGACATATTCATCAATTTAAATAAATACCATGCAGTGAATGTTTGGGGGGAAGGGGGAGTTTGTTTTTTGTTTTGGGTTTGTTTGTTTTTTTGGGTGGATTTTATTACAATTCCATTTCCTGTGCAGGGTTTAATCTGCAGATGCATATTAGGGGCATTTTCAATTTCTGATTGTGAATCTCTGTAGGATTCTGAACAATGGTGGATTCTGGACAGGACATTGCTTTGAGATGGAATTGGATTGCCACAAGTGCCACTACCAGCTGCTGGGCCTTAAGCTCTTGCTGATTCTTAAATAGTTTTTTTTTATCATAGTTTTCTCAGTGGAAGAATAAAACTGGATGCAGTGTTTTGGGAGGTATGGCACAATTCATCATTTAATTGCAGAGATGCAATGGACTTAAATATATCTTTAAAAATTCTACACACATGTGGGTGCACAATCCTGTAGCCCTCACTATTGTTTTAAATTAAATGTTTTTATCCTGTTGAGAGGTTAGTTATGTGATTAGGACTATAGGATCAGACCCATACTTTTTGGTAGTTTCATGACCTCTGGATTTAAGTGGAGGAGGAGGGCATAATAGGCACTTCAGAGTGGCGATGTTCATTCACGTCACTGGTTTACTTGGGCTGACATTCAGCTCTTTTAAAATGCTTTTTTGAGATGAAGTCCCTCAGCAGGGATCCAGTTCTGGAAGTGCTATTGACCTCAGTGGCAGTTAAGAGCCCTCATCATAAGCCAAAACACTCCTTGAAACTTTTCAGGATTACACCACTATATAGCACAAAATAGTGATTGGACGGGGGTGGGGGGCATCTCTCTTCAAATTGGCTTTCTCTGAGAGTACAGAACCTGCAAGGCCTACACCTATGGCAACAGGACCATTATTGCTTCAGATAAATAAGAGGATATTGGTTTTCTATCAGTTAGTAAACTTTAGGGTCCATAAGTATTATAAAAAACATCGTCCGCAGAGTAACCCTATTGGTTTCAGACGAGTTACATCTGGGAAGAGTTTTGCCTTGCCTAACCATGGTTCACACACTGTTACTGTCTCAGTGCTGCATTAAACACTGGCTGAACTATAATTTTCCTCACTACATTCTGTATTCAAATTGGCTTCAGATCAGATAAGTTCCTTGTTTTCTCCTTTTTACCATTCCTTTAGATCACTTATTATTATGTAGCTGCTGGCTTGAAGCACTTGGAATTTAAAGGGATGTTTTCATAATTTAGGACTAAAATATCTGTAATCATTTGAAATATTGCAGGCTATTGATGGATTTATTTTAATATGTGCAGCACAAGTAGTGCCGTTAACTAACACAGAAAGCTTTCTTTATTGTTCCTTTAAATAGAACTGTTTAATTCTGAATTCCATGGTAGATACAGAAATGGAAAGAGTGACTGAACTTGGACAATAAACCAAAAGATGGACATGGTTAATGTTACTGCTGGGATGCACTTAAAGCCAAAGCTCATGGGAAAGCAGAGTGGTTGCACAAATACAATCTTAAAGTCATCAATTAATTATCATTGGAAAGCCTTTTTACCAAACTCTTTATATTGATGAATGCATAAAAATTCTTAAGCTGGCAGTGATGGTGATGCACTGGCAGGCTTTTCCCTTATCATGGATTCAGCTCCTGTATGGGAGAGCAGACTTATCCTAACTTCTTAAAATAGAAATCTTGAAAGCATTAAATTTGGTGCCCCTTTGTTAACATAATTTTCTGTGGTGGAAAAAACTTATACAAATGCAGAGAAAACACATTTCAAAGAAAATCTGGAGATTTTATTCATTTTATTTCATTAAGAGTTCCTGAAATAAAACAAAAGCTAAAGTGCCCCAGGAAACAAACAACTATTTTGGTGAGATTCCTACATACACATTGCACAGAAAAATAATTGGCAATTCTAATTGTCCTTGTAACGACTAAGGCCCCAAAATTATGAATTGTTACTATTTAAGAATTGTCCTGGCATCAATGCCTTCTAGAACAGATATAGGACAGAGAGCGGAGAGAATAAAAAACTCAAAATCTAGCAGTAAGCTTTCATCAGACTTTCCAAATAGTCTGAGGAAACTCATAGTTTCTGAAGCCTTTCACAAGAGTGCAGCTGAAGACACTTCCCTTTTTCCCTGCATGCAAATGAATGAATTGAAATGTAGGTTTCCAATATTAAGATACCATATTATGTTGCCAGATACAGTAGTGGGGAAAAATAGGAACCACATTGTAGCAATCATATGTATAAAAGGGAAGTCAATTATAAGTTATACAGCATTGGCCAAAATATTGTAAACCTTAATGACAGATTTTACCTAATGGGCAATCCTTAAGGAAAGAAAGGGGTTGCATTCATATTGATTTATTTTAGTTTAGTGATAAAGTGAAGAAATGAGGCTAATGTTTGCAATCAAGTATTCTTATGTTATCAACTTAGTGAAATACATCTGTGCTGAAAGAGGCAATAAATAAAAGGGATTGAAACCAAATAGTATGTTATAAGGACACTTGGTCCCAGAGTGCAATAATCAGAAATGCAACTATTTGATCAAGAAGGCACAGACTCAGCTCAGCCATACATACAAAGGCCCCACCATTGTTGCTAAAATAAGGAGGCAGTAATGGAAGATTTATACTGCTATTCCAACCCACTGGAGAACAACCGTTTTTGAAGTGACTTTGCATTGTTTAATGGACTATTATAACAAGTTTAAAGAGCATCAAAGAACATGGAGGGACTTTGTATAAACTATGTGAACTTTAAATGGGACATTTCAGCAACTACTAGTGTGTTGAAGGAGAAACTGCAATTTGAGCAAACAAAAACAACGAGTGGCACCTTAAAGACTAAGAGATTTATTTGGGCATAAGCTTTCGTGGGTAAAAACCCCTACTTCTTCAGATGCATAGAGTGAAAATTACAAATGCAGGCATAAATATACTGACACATGAAGAGAAGGGAGTTACCTTACAAGTGGAGAACCAGTGTTAACAAGGCCAATTCAGTCAGGGTGGATGTGGTCCACACCCAATAATTGATGAGGAGGTGTCAATTCCAGGAGAGGCAAAGTTGGTTTTGTAGTGAGCCAGCCATTCCCAGTCCCTGTTCAAGCCCAAATTAATGGTGTTAAATTTGCAAATGAATTGTAGCTCTGCAGTTTCTCTTTGAAGTCTGTTTTTGAAGTTTTTTTGTTGAAGGACTTTTAAATCTGTTATTGAATGTCCAGGGAGATTGAAGTATTCTCCCACTGGCTTTTGTATGTTACCATTCCTGATGTCTGATTTGTGTCCATTTATCCTTTTATGTAGAGACTGTCCAGTTTGGCCAACGTACAGGGCAGAGGGGCATTGCTGGCACATGATGGCATATATCACATTAGTAGATGTACAGGTGAATGAGCCCCTGATGGTGTGGCTGATGTGGTTGGGTCCTCTGATGGTGTCGCTAGAGTAGGTATGGGGACAGAGAAGGCAATGGGGTTTGTTACAGGGATTGGTTCCTGGGTTAGTGTTTCTGTGGTGTGTAGTTGCTGGTGAGTATTTGCTTCAGGTTGGGGGACTGTCTTAAGGGAGGACTGGCCTGCCTCCCAAGGTCTGTGAGAGTGAGGGATCATTTTCCAGGATAGTTGTAGATTGCTGATGATGTGCTGAAGAGGTTTTAGCTGGGGGCTGTACGTTATTGCCAGTGGTGTTCTGTTATTTTCCTTGTTGGGCCTGTCCTGTAGTAGCTGACTTCTGGATACCTGTCTCGCTCTGTCAAATCTGTTTCCTCACTTCCCCAGGTGAGTATTGTAGTTTTAAGAATGCTTGATAAAGATCCTGTAGGTGTTTGTCTCTGTCTGAAGGATTTGAGCAAATTTGGTTGTATCTTAGCGCGTGGTTGTAGACAATGGATCATGTGATGTGTCCTGGATGGAAGCTGGAGGCATACAGGTAAATATAGCAGTCAGTAGGTTTCCGGTATAGGGTGGTGTTTATGTGACCATTGCTTATTAGCACTATAGTGTCTAGGAAGTGGACCTCTTTTGTGGACTGGTCCAGGCTGAGGTTGATGGTGGGGTGGAAATTGTTGAAATCCAGGTGGAATTCTTCAAGGGCCTCCTTCTCATGGGTCCATATGATGAAGATGTAATCAATGTAATGAAAGCAGAGGAGGGGCACTAGAGGATGAGAGCTGAGGAAGCGCTGTTCTAAGTCAGCCATAAAAATGTTGGCCATGTGGGTACCCATAGCAGTGCCACTGACTTTAAGGTGTAAGTTGTCCCCAAATCCGAAATGGTTGTTGGTGATGACAAAGTCACAAAGCTCAGCCACCAGGTGTGCTGTGGCCTCATCAAGGATACTGTTCCTGACAGCTTGTAGTCCATCCTCGTGTGGAATATTGGTGTAAAGAGCTTCTACATCCATGGTGGCCAGAATGGTGTTTTCAGGAAGATCACCAATGCACTGTAGTTTCCTCAGGAAGTCGGTGGTGTCTCAAAGATAGTTATGAGTGCTGGTAGCATAGAGTCTGAGTAGAGAGTCCAAATAGCCACATCATCCTGCTGTCAGGGTGCCAATGCTTGAGATGATGAGGCGTCCAGGATTTCCAGGTTTACGGATATTGGGTAGCAGATAGAATACCCCTGGTTGGGGCTCTGGGGGTGTGCCTGTGTAGATTTGCTCCTGTGCTATAACAGGGAGTTTCTTGAGCAGGTGGTGTAGTTTCTTGTGGTACTTCTCAGTGGGATTGGAGGATAGTGGCCTGTAGAATGTGGTGCTGGAGAGTTGCCTGGCAGCCTCCTGTTCATAATCCAACCTGTTCATGATGACTACAGCACCTCCTTTGTCAGCCTGTTTAATTAAATAAGTTTTTGTGGATACAGACTAACACGGCTACCCCTCTGACACTTGAGCAAGCATAGCATGCAAAGTTGACCAAGGGATTCACCACACTGGGGGATGGATAGCTCAGTGGTTTGAGCATTGGCCTGCTAAACCCAAGATTGTGAGCTCAATCCTTGAGGGTGCCATTTAGGGATCTGGGGCAAAAATCTGTGTGGGGATCGGTCCTGCTTTGAGATGGGGGTTGGACTAGATGACCTCCTGAGGTCCCTTCCAACTCTGATATTCTATGGAAACTGTTTGAGGAGGTAAGTTACTGACTGGAGCAAACCAGCCAGAGTTCAATGAATATCCCAAGATGGCTGTACCAACAGATAAGCCTAAATTGTCTTCTGTAAGCTGGTATGACAACATATTTTGTACAGAGACTGGAAAATTCCAGCCCTAGTGGCAAGAACTCAAAGGTGATGCCTTGTTCCCTTAGTGAATAATGAGAGTGGATGACTCTCATTTTGGTTGGACATTACAAATCTTTAGCAGAAGTATAGGTTGCCATCTGTTCCATGCCATTAGCTCCAAGAAGAGGAACCAAGTTGGACCAACCAGCAGAAACAACTTGTTTGCTTCAGCACATTGCTTCTCGAAGTTGAAGACACCTAGAAGGGAGAAGACTGAGGTCCTGGGCTGGCCATCTGGGAGTCCTCCTAGTGACATTAAGCACCTATCTTGGATAGACACCTCTAAAGGTCTTTTTCTATTTTTCAGCAATTTGGGTTCCTTTGCTCCACCTGTGTTTGCAATGTCAACTCCTGCTCTGAATGATAATTGTGCTGAAAGCTGATGGCTGAGCAAAGATCTGGTGATAAGTAACTCACTGACTTTCTCTTGGGTGATGACCCAAATAGAATAATTGAAACTGGTGCCTGAGTAGTAAGGAAGTATTCATTCATTCATTCTAGCTATGGTAGACACATGAACAGTGTTCAGCAATCCTAGTTAACAGCAGTAACTTATTGTGAGTCCCTGCTTTGTAACAGGTTCCAATCAAGATTGTTGTAAAGTAGCTTTGAAGCTGAATAAGTTACTGCTGTTAACTGAGATTGCTGAACACTGAACAAGTGTCTACCATAGCTAGTGGTTTCTTACTGCCTTTCAATTTCTAGGTGTATACAGACATAAAACAAGATGAAGCGTGCAAGCCTCTTGAACAGCACTCAGTCTATACAGTTTGTTATAAATGTAGGAATTTATGTTAGATAGATAGGAGTGTTAATCAGATCCTCAGGCTAATATAATTTTGTTGGGAAGCAGGTTACAAGGGTTGACTACTATAGATCCACTGGGAAGGAGTCCCTGGTGAATTGGTGTGTATATGTTTAGAACCTTGTGAAATTCTTTTTATTTTTTTTTACAATATTTCAGGTTTTTTCAGGATTTTTTTTGGTGTTATTTTGTCTTATTCATTCCTCTCCCCCGCCATATGCTCAGATTCTGCCTTGTGGAGGGGGGGAGGGAGGGGTGGAGTGCAGGTGTTGCTGAGCAAGTCTACCCTGCACTCAACCAGCAATGGCAGCTCCTTTCCTGACTGGTGGGACCGCATTGTGTTGCAGGTGTGGGACGATTCCCAGTGGCTGCGAAACTTTCGCATGCGTAAGGGCACTTTCATGGAACTTTGTGACTTGCTTGCCCCTGCCCTGAAACGCCATAATACCAAGATGAGAGCAGCCCTCACAGTAGAGAAGCGAGTGGCGATAGCCCTGTGGAAGCTTGCAGCGCCAGACAGCTACCAGTCAGTCGGGAATCAATTTGGAGTTGGAAAATCTACTGTGGGGGCTGCTGTGATGCAGGTAGCCAAAGCAATCACTAAGCTGCTGCTACGAAAGGTTGTGACTCTGGGAAACGTGCAGGCCATAGTGGATGGCTTTGCTGCACTGGGATTCCCTAACTGTGGGGGGGCAATAGATGGAACCCATATCCCTATCTTGGCACCGGAGCACCAGGGCACCCAGTACGTAAACCGGAAGGGGTACTTTTCAATGGTGCTGCAAGCACTGGTGGATCACAAGGGACATTTCACAAACATCCACGTGGGATGGCCAGGGAGGGTTCATGACGCTCGCGTATTCAGAAGCACTACTCTGTTTAAACAGCTGCAGCAAGGGAATTACTTCCCAGACCAGAAAATAACAGTTGGGGATGTTGAAATGCCTGTCGTTATCCTGGGGGACCCAGCCTACCCCTTGATGCCATGGCTCATGAAGCCATACACAGGCAGCCTGGACAGTGGTCAGGATCTGTTCAATTACAGGCTGAGCAAGTGCAGAATGGTGGTGAAATGTGCATTTGGCCGTTTAAACGCGCGCTGGCGCACATTACTGACTCGCTCAGACCTCAGCCAAACCAATGTCCCCTATGTTATTACTGCTTGCTGTATTCTCCACAATCTCTGTGAGAGTAAGGGGGAGACCTTTATGGCGGGGTGGGAGGCCGAGGCAAATCACCTGGCCGCTGATTACGCGCAGCCAGACACCAGGGAGATTAGAAGAGCACACCAGGAAGCGATGCGCATCAGAGAAGCTTTGAAAACGAGCTTCATCAATGGCCAGGGTACAGTGTGACTGCTGTGTTTGTTGATGAACACCCACCTCCCTTGATTGACTCATTCCCTGTAAGCAACTCCCCCTCCCCCTTCGAGTACAGCTTACTTATGCAAATAAAGTCACTCTCATTTAAAAATCATGAATTCTTTATTAATTCATTATAAAAAGAGGGAGAGAAGTAAGGGTGTGGTTTGGGAGGAGGATAGGAGGGATGGAGAAGGCCATTAAAAAAATTTCACAGTAACGACAGCCTTCTGGTTGGGCTGTCCACGGGGGTGGAGTGGGCGGGTGCGGAGCCTCCCCACGCGTTCTTACACGTCTGGGTGAGGAGGATGTGGAACATGGTGAGGTTGAGGTGGTTATACAGGGGCTGCAGCGGCACTCTGTGATCCTGCTGCCGTTCCTGAAGCTCCACCAGACGCCGGAGCATGTCAGTTTGATCATGCAGCAGCCCCAGAGTTGCATCCCGCCACCGCTGATCTTCCTGCCGCCACCGCAGATTTTCCTGCCGGTCTTCCTGCTGCCACCCCTCCCTCCTGTCCTCACGTTCACTGGCATCTTTCCTGTAATTTGATACCACGTCCTTCCACTCATTCAGATGAGCTCTTTCATTGCGTGTAACTTCCATAATATCCGAGAACATTTCATCTCGCGTCTTCTTTTTCCTCCGCCTTATCTGTGCTAGCCTTTGGGATGGAGGAGGGACGCTTGAAAAATTTGCAGCTGCATGAGGGAGAGAAATATTTAAAAAGATACATTTTTACAGAACAATGGTTATACTCTTTCACAGTGAACAGCACTATTCACCTACATAGCACATGTGATTTCCCTACAAGGTCGCATTTACACACAGATATTTAATACTGAGTGCCTGCAGCTCTGGGGTTACAGATCTCACAGACACAGATCCAGGCATCAGAATTCAGCTTGCATGCGGCCATGGTAAGCCACTGTCTTTCGGCTTCTGTAGTGATTTACCCCTCCCCCCAACGCATGGCTAATACCACGCTAGCTCCCTGCTAATCAACACCCTTCCCACCCCCCCACCCAAGATCCCCGCTGACCAAACACAAAAAAGATCATCGGCATTTCACTCCTCCCCTTCCCCCGCTTGGCTACGTGCAGGAAAGGATTTTTTTTAAGCTGCTGCAGTCCACGAACCCAGTAGGAAAATGGCCATCCCCCTTACTTAAATTCCTGATTTTTAACCAGGTTATCCTGAACGATATCACTTTGCTGAGGATAACACAGCGAGATAAAGAACGGATGCTTCTTGAATGCCAGCAATCACCGGGACCATACGCTGCTATGCTTTGCTATGCAATGATACCTGTTTACTTGCTACATGCATGGCGTGGTAATGTCCTACCATGGTGGGCGGAACAAGGCTGCCTTGCCCAGAAACCTTCTGCAAAGGCTTCTGGAGTACCTACAGGAGCGCTTCATCGAGATGTCCCTGGAGGATTTCCTCTCAATCCCCGGACATGTTAACAAACTTTTCTAAGTAACTATACTGTCTGCGAATGCATCCCAAGTCCTCAGGGCAAATCAATCATTAAAAAACGCTTGCTTAAAAAACAATGTTTGCTATTTGCAAAGGTACACTCACCAGAGGTCCCTTCCATGGCGTCATTGTCTGGGATAGTTGCTTGGGAGGGCTGGGAGGAGGGTAATTCCGTCAGGGTGAGAAAAAGCTCCTGGCTGCTGGGGCTCACGGAGTGCTGTGTGCTCTCTGCTAGGTCATCCTCCTCTTCTTCATCTTCATCTTCCCCGTCTGCATAATCCTCAGACATGGCAGAGATTACAACCCCCACCTCGGAATCCACGGTCAGGGGTGGGGTACTTGTGGCGCAGCCCCCTAAAATTGCATGCAGCTCAGCATAGAAGCGGCATGTTTTTCGACCTGCCCCGGACCTTCCGTTTGCTTCTTTGGTTTTCTGGTAGGCTTGTCTGAGCTCCTTAACTTTCACTCTGCACTGCACTGAGTCCCTGCTGTGGCCTTTATCCGTCATAGCTTTAGAAATTCATTCAAATAATTTTTCATTTCGTCTTTTGGAACGCAGTTCTGTTAGCACTGAATCCTCTCCCCATATAGCGATCAGATCCAGTACCTCCTGTGCAGTCCATGTTGGGGCTCTTTTTCAATTCTCAGGAGACTGCATTGTTACCTGTGCAGATGAGCTGTGCGTGGTCACCTGTGCTGATGAGCTCTCCACGCTGGGGAAGCAGGAAATGAATTTCAAAAGTTCGCGGGGCTTTTCCTGTCTACCTGGCCAGTGCATCAGAGTTCAGAATGCTGTCCAGAGCGGTCACAGTGGTGCACTGTGGGATACCGCCTGGAGGCCAATACCGTCGATTAGCGGCCACACTAACCCTATTCCGATATGTTAATCCCGATATTAGCGCTACTCCTCTCGTCGGGGAGGAGTACAGAAACCGATTTAAAGAGCCATTAAAATCGATATAAGGTGCCTCCTAGTGTGGACGGGTGTGGCGTTAAATCGGTTTTACGCTCCTAAAACCGGTTTAAACGCCTAGTGTAGACCAGGCTTAACAGACGTATTGGAGCATAAGCTTTTGTGGGTGAATACACATCCGACGAAGTGGGTATTCACCCACGAAAGCTTATGCTCCAATATGTCTGTTAGTCTATAAGGTGCCACAGGACTCTTTGTATCTCTATAATGTGTTTATCACATTGTTTATTGCAGGATGAATGGAAATTGGGCCCCTTATAGCATTAATTAGTAACACTGGTTTTCTTTGATTCACAATACAATCAGATACTATGCTCTTCTATAGGAGGTGTTTTGCTTTATAGTTCCAGTGACATTGATCACAGAAGTAGCAGCATCTTCCCCACTAATTTAATTGTTAAATAATCTAGAGAGTAGGTGGAAATGGCAAAAACTGAAGTGGGTGTGACCATTACTTCCTCCTTTGTTATTTTACATTTGAAGGGTTTGTTCCTGCCTCAGGCAGCTGGCTAAGAAGAGCTGTAGCTGCAGGAGCTGTTGCACACACAAATCTCACCCACCTTTGCTTGCTTACGGTTTATAAATATGTTAGAAATAAAGAATTACCTTCACAAAGACCTTTTTTAAAGGGTTAATTTGGATTTTGAATAGGAAAAATGCATGGGGAGTGTTTGTAACAAGCTCCCACACTTGAATCCAACTTAATTTAATCCAGAGAGTTTCATGTGTACATAGGATGGACCACTAAAGTTCTACAATTCCTTGCTTAGCTCCAAGTTTAAAGCCATAAAGTTTACCCTGAATTCTTCAGGGCCTAGGGGAAGTGGTTTGCTAAGGGTTTGTCCCTCTTAGTCTCTAGATTCCCCTTCCCCAAGATGAGTCTGGATCTTGGGAGATCCACAGGAGGCAAAATGCCTGTTGTGTCTGTTCTGCCAACTGTCCCTACAAGTTCCTGTCAGTCTCTGTAGAACTGATGCATCTTAAGATCTCCTCTCATCATGGCTGCCCCATTACTCCCCTGTTAAGTGGTATTTTACATAGCATGAACAAGCCCCCACAAATCTCCACTGAAGAGGGATTTTACAGTGTGGACATCTCCTTTCCATTCATGATCACAGAGACCAGCTCCATCAATGATAAATAACATCCCTGTGACTACTAGAGTAATTGCTTACATGAAAAAGTAATATTAGGAACCCGTTATGTATTTTCATTGTCGTCTTTTAATGCAATTTGTTGCTGGAAACAAGTAGGAAAGCACTGTGTCCAGCAGCTTTCTGTAGACCAGCAGCAAATGCTCCATCGATGACAGATTGGAAACCACCAACCTAACTAATCTATCCTGCATTCAGCACCATGGTGCCTATGAACTTAAAAACAGTTACATAAGGTCAGATAGGCTAAACACTTTTGATGGCTGGGGATCTTTCCCTCTATTTTCTCACCATCTTCTGTTCACTTAATTACTCTTTCTGGGAAGCAATTATTATGGTAAAGCTATGGTGAAAAGATGAGTTTTATGTTTTTGACCTGAAGATGAGATTTATGGTCGTTCTAATCTGTTATGAAAACAAGTTCCATAACAGTGGCCCAGCCACAAGAGAGATCTGTCTCCTGCTCCTACAAATTTTACCTTCGTTATTGAGATGTTCCAGACCCTGCTCACTGAGAGCAAAACTTTGAATACAATCTAATATTTGATGGGGAGCCTGAGGTTGTCAGATATAGAATAGAAATTACCTAAACTTTGTGATACCAATATTTATTTATTTCTAAACAGTTTCTGAACACCTTTCTGACCAAATTGTGTCCCTTTCTAGAACTTTTTAGAAATATAAGAGTTAAGAGGATCTGGAGTTAAGAACTTTTAAAAAATATGACCAAGTTCCACCATTCCTCAACTAACCCTTAGTACAATCAGGAGAGTTGTATTGAAGAATCTGATCAGATGCTGGGGTGTGATGGGATCATTGTTGTGTAGCTCTGCGCTCTATTTTCACATGTATTACAAGTGTATTAATAAAAACAAACTCAATTACTAGAATTTACTGTTAATCATCTTGTATATATTAACGGGGTGGAAGGGACCTCAGGAGGTCATCTAGTCCAACCCCCTGCTCAAAGCAGGACCAAACCCAACTAAATCATCCCAGCCAGGGCTTTGTCAAGCCTGACCTTAAAAACCTCTAAGGAAGGAGATTCCACCACCTCCCTAGGTAACCCATTCCAGTTCTTCACCACCCTACTAGTGAAAAAGTTTTTCCTAATGTCCAACTTAAACCTCCCCCTCTGCAACTTGAGACCATTACTCCTTGTTCTGTCATCTTCTACCACTGAGAACAGTCTAGATCCATCCCCTTTGCAACCCCCTTTCCGGTAGTTGAAAGCAGCTATCAAATCCCCCCTCATTCTTCTCTTCTGCAGACTAAACAAATAAAATAAAATAAATGAAATAAATCAGGGGAGACACGGCCGTCCGACCGATAGATGGCTGGCACAAACAGGACAATACGAGAGTGCTTTCACTTAAAGCTAAACCTTTACTTAGTCTCAAGCACTTACACATGTCCGCAACAAGATTAGTAAAACACTCCCAACCCTTGATAATTACCAAAGCTGAGTGTGGCTTTCGAGTGTCACAGCGGCAGCCCGTCTGCCGGTGGGGAACACAAGATGCATCCAGAGGGAGAGACCAGTCCTGAAGAGTCCCCCTTATCTCAAGCTTTTCCCCCTTATTTATACATTAGTAATTCAATGACATGTCCCTTAAAGAAAACTTGTCAAGCAAACAGTTCCAATGGGAAAGCAAGAGGCTCCTTCTGATTATTGATTAACCAGGTGGGTTTTTTTCCAGAGTCTGCAGCCTTGAGACCCCAATAGACATTCCTGGGGCATATCAGCAACTTCAACACAATTCTTATCAGGAAGGACGGTAGGGTCAAGCTGCCCTTTCTGTGGCACCCTAAACCCCCCTCCCCTTCTGCCTTGGTCAAGCTGCATGACCACTTTACAGCCTGCTGACTAGGTTGCTTTTTAACAATAAGCCATAGTGGTTTTAGGCATTTTACTGGTTTGCCAAAGTCTCCCTGTACACAGTGTAAACTGGACATGGCTGAGGAAATGTTCCTTGGATCTATGTCTGAGTAGTCACTCATCTAGGAACAAGAATACATGAATTCCCCACCTTCTGAGACAGGGTGCTACCACTGTCATACATTTAATAAAAAGACATGGGGATGATGATGGGCCAAAGGGAAGAGCCGTGTACCTCTCTGGAGGATTCTGGTAATTTATTTGTAAACTTGTCCCTATTTACAAAGTCATATTTGGCTAATAATGTTCACAGGTTGGCAATGTGCATTTATAGTGAGGAGGTTGAATCAAGTTTCCTCCCCATCAAATCTAATATTTTAGACTTTTTGCCCTTAGGTTAGTCTGATGGGGTGAACTAGGCCCAGAGGTCCCCTGTCGGAGGCCTCAGTGTCCTATCACACCCCATCCCAGAGAGAGCAGAAGAGAAGCCCTCCAAACAGCCAATGAGGGAGGCTGTGGGGAAGCAGCCAATAAGGGAGGCTGCAGGGAGCAGCCAATCAGGGCCCAGAAGGCTCACATAAAAGGAGCTGCAGAGCCAGCGTCAGTCAGTTGCTGCCTGGAGTTGGAGAAGTGAGAACTTTGTTACTGGCTGGTTGAAGGAGCAGCAGAACCACAGAGCTCAGTGCTGGCAGGGACCGGGGGAGCAAGAGAGAGCGCCTGGCTGGCTGCTGGGACTGAGTAAGGACTGAGCCCATAAAGGGCTGCAGTAAGACAGTGTCTCCAGGGAGGAACCTCTGGAGGTATGGCCTGATACCAGTGGTGGGACTGATTAAAGACCGCAGACACACCCAACCAGAAGGGGCGCTTGTGAGAGGTGGGTGCAACACCGTTACATGTAGATTTAGTGAAAATCATAGAATATCAGGGTTGGAAGGGACCGCAGGAGGTCATCTAGTCCAACCCCCTGCTCAAAGCAGGACCAATCCCCAGACAGATTTTTACCCCATATCCCTAAGTGGCCCCCTCAAGGATTGAATTCACAATCCTAGGTTTAGCAGGCCAATGCTCAAACCACTAAGCTATACCTTCTCTGCTGCACTTTCTCCTTTGCTGCTGCCACAACTAGGGCATTAGGCAGTGGATGTGAGCAAAAACACTCAAAACTATGCATGGGGACATAATATCTCTTGTCAGTATGCTTAGACATGGGGCATTATAATCACTGGGGTATTCAACAGAGATTTAGCAGGCTCCAATATTGCTTCATTTATAAGGAGAGTGACTCTCTAGGGAGCTGAGGATTGAGAATATACACTAATTTAGGGACAAATTCAGCTTGAATACCCAACAATGATGCAATTTGTCTCAGGAGGTCTTAATATTATTTAAAATCCCCTGGTATTGAAGATGAAGACTCAGGCACCGCAGCATTGTCTGGTGAAGAGGAAGAAGGACGGACGGACGGACACACACACACACACACACACACACACACACACACACACACACACACACACACACACACACACACACACACACACACACACACACACACACACACACACACACACACACACACACACACACACACACAGAGTCTCTGTCTGTAGCACAGGTGGCTCAGGCGGAGAGACTACCAGAGGAACAGATGATCTACCCCTGGAGTGGATGATTGGGACTTTACCAACTGAGGAGCCTCCCAGGAATTCCAAAGAGGCCACTGTGTGTAAGGGTATGACACTAGTGATCAGTAGGAGCTAGGCCAGGAAGCTTTGTCCCTACTGTAGGAGCAGTACTGATCCTGGTACCTGGTGATCCCAAGGCGGCCTCGACAACCTCTGAGAGTGATACTGCCGAAGTGAAGGAGAGGGAGATATCTCTGCACTTGATCCTGAAGATCCCTCTAAGTACCTCAATGGTAGAGAAAGAGTCGGACTAGCCGAAGCTAACAAATGGCTTGCATCATCCACAGTCCAACATGATAGGCTCATTGGCACCAACAATGGAACAGTAGAAGGCACCATAATCATAGCAAAATCACAGCAGGCATTGGTGCCTAAGATGACGTTGGTACCAGATCTGCAGATGTAGACTGCACTGGAATTATCGTCAGTGTGCATCTGTGTGGGCAGGAGGCCGATGAAAACCCAAGGTCCTGGGTATAAGGCAGCACAGATGATAGTGACCACATCGAAAAGTCAGTCACCAGTGCAGGGGACTCCAATGGCACCGAAGATGAGGCCACCATGGACAAATGCTCTTGAATGAGTGGCAAGTCAGGAACAGACTGGCACAGCAAGTCCACTGCTGTCTGATACATCAGCAGTGCAGAGACTGTTGGTACCGACATCACTGTTGTTGATACCAGATTCAATTGTCTCTCTGGGGTGGTACCAGTATTGATACTATGGAATCTAATTGATCGGGCCTCAGCACTAGCAATATGGTTGTGACGGGTTCATTCACAGAGATCCCCTTGGGACTGTCACCTGACGTGCTGAAGTTACCGCTGAGCCCTGCCAGCTTGGGACTCCAGAACCCTGCCTTGTTGATCCAGACACACTAGTCTGCTGCAACACAGACCCAGATCTGGTCCACGCCCCCAAAGCTGCAGACTTAACTGAAAACAGCTTTGCAAGTTACCTGCCTCCAGCACCCAGACACCCAGCTCCCAATGGGAACCAAACCCTAAATAAATCTTTTTTACTCTGTATAAAGCTTATACAGGGGAAACTCATAAATTGTCCACCCTCCATAATAGAGGGACATGCACAGCTGTTTGCTCCCTCAGGTATTAATCACTCTGGGTTTACTAATAAACAAAAGTGATTTTATTAAGTATAAAAAGTAGGATTTAAGTGGCTTTGTGACGGGGCGGGACAGCCCCGCACTGGTACAGCAGGGGTTAACCCTTCTTTGCTAGCAGAGGAAGCCACGCCCAGGAAGTTCTGCTGGGCATGCTCCAACTGGCAGACCGGTATAAAAGCCTGCAGGTCTGCTCAGTCTGGGCTGGCCACCAGGGGAGAAGGATGCAGACCATCAGCTCCTGCAGAAGGAGAGCCAGTGAGCCTGGACCGGGGCGTGAGCCGAGCTGAGGCCATACCGGAGACCCCGGAGAGGGACGCCTGCCGCGAGGGACCTACGGGGGAACCGCTCCCACAACGCCGACGTCCGGCCAGACAGGGTAGGAAGTGACCCAGGGGATTGTAGAGACTGACAGCCTTAAAGCTGCAGTACCGCTCGGCGTGTTGCGGGTGGATCCCCGCCGAGCGGGAGGCAAGGAGAGCTTGCCACAATCAGGGCCCTGGGTCGGGGCTCGGTGGAGAGGGTGGGCCCGAGTCCCCCTACCCCACCCCTTAATACCCCGCCCCGAAGGGGGCGTCTATGGACTCCGGCCGCTAGGCCGCGCTGCCCCGCCCCGAAGGGGGCGTCGATGGACTCCGGCCGCTGGGCGCTGCCCCGCCCGAAGGCGTCTATGGACTCCGGCCGCTAGGCGCTCACCCGCCCGAAGGCGTCTATGGACTCTGGCCGCTAGGCCGTGTCGCCGGCTGCCAGGGGCAGACCGAAGGACAAGTGAGTGGCGCGGCGCTAGGCCCCCAGCCTGCCCCTGCCACAAGGGGGTGCTGGGGTGTCAGACCCGTCACAGGCTTCAAGAGATCACAGACAGAACAAAGTAAGTTACCAAGCAAAATAAAGCAATAATATGCAAGTCTAAGCCTAATACATTAAGAAACTGATTACAGGTAATATCTCACCCTCAGAGATGTTCCAATAAGCTTCTTTCACAGACTAGACTTCTTCCTAGTCTGAGCCCAATCCTTTCCCCGGTACAGTCCTTGTTAGTTCCAGCAGACATCTTATGTGTTAACTAGGGGTTTTCTCATGACTGGCCCCCTTTGTTCTGCTTCACCCCCTTTTATAGCTTTGGCACAAGGCAGGAATCTTTTGTCTCTGGGTCCCCACCCCTTCTTCTAAATGGAATAGTACCAGATTTAAGATGGATTTCAGCATCAGGTGACATGGTCACATGTCCCTGTGAGACCTCATTCTTCATTACCCACAGCCTAGCCCACCTGTACACAGGAAGGCTTGCAGGTAAATAAACCCATTCACAACCAATTGTCCTAGTCAAAGGGGGCTATCAAGATTCTAAGGCACTATTAATGGCCCACACTTTGCATAGTTACAATAGGACCTCAGAGTTATACTTCATATTTCTACCTTCAGATGGAAGAATGATACATGCATACAAATAGGATTAACATACTCAGTAGATTATAAGCTTTGATGATACCTTACAAAGGGGGGAGGGATAGCTCAGTGGTTTGAGCATTGGCCTGCTAAACCCAAAGTTGTGAGTTTAATCCTTGAGGGGGCCACTTAGGGATCTGGGGCAAAACTAGTACTTGGTCCTGCTAGTGAAGGCAGGGGGTCCCTTCCAGTTCTAGGAGATAGGTATATCTCCAATTATATGTAATGTGACCCTTTGCATAAAGCATATTTACATTCATAAGCATATTTTCATAGAGCAATGTCACAATGGTTGACAGCCTGGCTCTATCCTGTGTACCAAAAGAATCATGGTGCCAGTTCAAACACCCCCTAGATGGGGAGGAGAAATCTGTTCAGACTCTGGAGCAGCCCTGGTCTGTCTTATGGGTTCTTTTCCCCAAGGGACCAGAAGGGGAACAATCCCTCTTTCTCTTGGGTGATCAATTGGAGTCCAGATGTGGAGCAGCAGTCCGCATTACTCAGGCACTCCTTGTGGGGGTGTGGGGACCAACAACAGTCCCTGGTGGTGATGAAGTGGGCCCCATGGCCTGCTCCACAGAGTGCTGCTTCAGATGCAAGTCCCATGCCACCTGCATTCTATTAAAAGACTTGCAAATAGAGCACTTAACCTTAATGTTCCCTTCCTGAAGGCATAAACAACATTGAGTTTGGGGGTTACTAGTAGATATAGCAACCCGGATGGACAATGTTTGAAATCCAGAAAAGTCATTACTCCAGGCTAAACTCTAATAACTACACTACACTAAACCAAACAAACCTCAGAAATGCGGTGATAATGAACATGAAGTTAAGACCACACTGAACGCTCCCACTCAAGCCACAAGTGGTGGGAAGGAAGTGCAGGAAGGGTAAGGGTTGGTGCAGTGCTGCCCTTATATAGCTATGAGAGGGGCTACAAGGGCCAG
This sequence comes from Mauremys reevesii, assembly GCF_016161935.1. Taxonomy (NCBI): domain Eukaryota; kingdom Metazoa; phylum Chordata; order Testudines; family Geoemydidae; genus Mauremys; species Mauremys reevesii. The sequence continues at coordinate 178,004,141 of NC_052625.1, read as the reverse complement.
AGGCTGTGAGACTGCGAGTACTGCTAAGCAAAATTCTCTGGCTTAGGTGTGCTGGGTAGTCATACACCCTAGTGGAATACATCTCTGCTACCACTCAAAGAACTCTATTTACACAGATTTAATAAATTGGACCCTTGGATGGGGAATATTACTTTAAGTACTTTTGGCTGTGAACAAGTTACTTTTGAGAAGCAAGAGGGACTGATGGTGGTGTGCCTGAAAAGCCATGAGGGTTTGTGCTCTGGGGTGGCAACCCTGTCACATATTTTTAAAATATTTTCTTAGAATACTAACCTATTATGTAACCTATAACTGCTCTGATGGATATGTAGAACATCTCACAAAGACAATGCAGCACCACTTTATACAATAGATTTTGAGGTTTCATTTGAAACTGATATTTTCTTTGTTTTAAAATAGTTTGGCTCTAAATCAATCAGATCCACTAAAGATGATAACCCATACATTTACCTGCACAAAAGCTATATACATCTGCTTTGTTGCTATTCTATCTCACTAAACTGAACGGTGATGTCACAATGAAGTTATACAGCAGTGCCTCTTGGTGGCAAAAATAAATTCTGCAGCTATTAATTATTACTCGTACAATTGATTTTATTGGTTGCCTATTTAAGGGTCATGTTAAATTTTTTTTATTTTTCTCCTCTGATTCTAAAATCAACTCCACAACATATATACAGTGCTAACACCTATAATTTATAATTCATGTTTATTCTTCTCATAGCAACTGCTCTGGTAGCTCCTTATGTATTTAAAATTATGCCAGGACTTTAATTACTGTCCCTGAGTGACATTCTGAAAATTTCATATTCTGGCCTGAAATTTTTTCCTACTTGTTCTTAGCTTAGAGAGAACTTTTTAAAATTTGATCAAAATCTGCACCTCCACTTTTGACTTATGAAATATGAGACACTCTTCCCACATTAAATACATTAAAAATGCTTTTGCTTACACGTAACTCAAATAGATGATTTATAGAATTTGAAAGTTGAAGTTCTCTCAACACCACCAGAACTTCAAGCCAGCAAGATTAGCTGAGACTCAAGCAGAAGCCTTTCAATGGTTGAATTTCAAGTCTGTTGGCACTGGGATACCAGCAGAGATATACAAAGCAGCAGGTCCAGCAGTACTAGCAGCATTCCACAGCGTGATCATCAGCATCTGGGAGGATGAAAACATACCACAGGACCTCTGCGACGCTACTATTGTCTCTCTTTTCAAGAACAAAGGCAGCAAAGCAGAATGTGGAAATTATAGAGGCATATCCCTCCTCTCCGTTGGAGGGGAAATCATCGCCTGCATCATCTTGAACCACCTAATAGCCAGTATTTCCGAGGCAAATCTACCTGAAAGTCAATGTGGTTTTCGACCTGGCCGGAGCACAGTCAACATGGTGTTTGCTGTCAGACAAATACAAGAGAAGTGCATTGAACAGAACGTGCACCTGTATGCTGTCTTCATAGATCTGACAAAGGCGTTTGATACCGTCAACAGGGAAGCCCTTTGGACTATTCTAACACGACTTGGCTGCCCAAGAAAATTTGTCCAGATTATACGCCTTTTTCATGGCAGCATGACAGGAGAAGTATTGTCTGATGGAGCCACATCTGCCCCCTTCAACATCATCAACGGCGTGAAACAAGGATGTGTTCTCGCTCCTGTCTTATTTAACCTGTTCTTTGCATGCGTCCTTAACCATGCAATGAAAGATCTGGATTGAGGTATATATTTGAAATACCGGCACAATGGTTCACTTTTTGACCTCCGTCGCCTGAATGCAAAGACTAAGACTGCAGAAACTCCTTCTTGAGGCACTCTTTGCTGACGACTGTGCCCTCATGGCTCACACTGAAAATGATCTTCAGCACATTGTCAACAAGTTTGCCGAGGCCTCGCAACTCTTCGGACTAACTATCAGCCTCGGAAAGACAGAAGTGCTCCATCAACCTGTACCTGGATCAAACGCTTCTTTCCCAAGTATCTCCATTGATGGCACTCAGCTTAAAGTAGTAGAGAACTTTAAATACCTGGGTAGTGTCATATCCAGTGATGGATCACTGGATAATGAGATCAACACATGAATATCCAAAGCAAGCCAGGCACTTGGCTATCTGTGTGTCAAAGTTTTAAACTACCACAACATCCGGATGTCAACAAAACTGTTTGTGTACAGAGCTGCTGTTCTTCCATCTCTTTTGTATGGGTGTGAAACATGGACACTACACAGGCATCACATCAAGCAGCTCGAAGCATTCCACTTGCGTTGCCTCCGCAACATCATGAAGATCCGCTAGCAAGACAAAGTGCCCAATCTTGAGGTCCTCGAGAGCACCCAGATGACAAGCATCGAAATGATGATCATGAAGTCACAGCTACGTTGGACCGGTCATGTCAGCTGCATGGATGCCAACAGAATCCCCCGCCAGCTTCTCTATGGTGAGCTCTCCCAGGGCATCCGGCATATAGGTCGTCCATGAAAACGTTACAAGGACACCATCGAAGCCAATCTGCAGTATAGCAGTATCAAACCCAGGGACCTTGAGGACGCCGCCAGCGACAGAACACAGTGGCGTTCAACAGTCAGAAGTACTTGCATCGCCTTTGAGGAAGACCGCTGCCGGCGTCTACAAGAGGCACACGAACGACGTCACAGAGCACCAGCAGTGCACAACCCACTGACTGCGAACTTCCCATGCACCATCTGCAGCAAAATGTGCACCTCTAGATTTGGCTTGTATAGCCATCAGAGGGCACACCATGAGACCAACAATAGATGATTTGCTCAGATTTGTCATCGTTGGATCAATGGACTACCAAGAAGATGAATAAATGTATAGGCTTGATTATAGTCTCATATATGTGGGTATGTGCTGCCATGTATTAGCATCACCTGCTATTGTGATCTTTCAAGGAGTGTGCTGCAGCAACATACACTCAAAACAGTGATTAGAAGAATCATACTGGAGATATTTAATGAAGTGAAGCAAGGTTGCATTTTTTCACTTAATTCACTTGAGGTTAAATTTAGCAATTTAACAATGAATGCTTGACAACAACAACAACAAAAAGTGAGGTTGTTTTAATCACACTTGTCTGAAAACGTCTTATCAACTGTTGTCTAACATCTAAGATTTCTATAATTAAACACAATTAGAGCAAAAAGAAAAATCTCGTTTCAGTTTTACTTTGTGCTTTTGACAACTTTTTGGGTTGTCAGTTTCACTTACCTATGTATTGTCAATCAGTTCCTACTTTTGTTTGTGTAGATCTTTCACACAGAGCAAGTAAGGAGAGAAATATTTTAAGAAAATGTGATTCTAACATACAACAATTAGCAGGGGGGTTGAGTGACCTGGGCAGTACCTGAAAATACTTTAAATACATTTTTTTAAACAGACTAGATTTCAGCCTGATAGTGTCCTTTTAAAAGTAATAGAGATCAGTTAAAAACAATAGGAACTGGCATGACTTACCAAGCAGAAATGCAAACGAATTTGAGATAAATTAGTTATTTTGATGTGAAAGCCAGAAATGGAGTCCAGACAGAATGGAAGGTGCTGAATGAAACTTTTTTTTCATCAAGTCATTTCAGCTACAGCAAAGGTGCTTCCAGGTTTTTGCTATGGAATACTATCCTTTCCAGAAAAGAATAGCTGTTTTGTGTGAAGTTAGATGGCCTCTGAGCATGCCTATCACATTGGGCCCTGCACCTGAGCTAGGCAGAGGAACTGCCCGTTTTCCCTCAGTTTGTTGATCCTTCTGGAGCTTAGGCAGGAGATGGGTGTCTGGATGCCTTGAATGAGGCAGCAGCACACGTGGCCAGAAGCAGAAACATAAGCACTTAGGAGCTTTTACTGCAAAAACATAGGCGCTGAGTTGGTTTAGATGCCTACAGGGTTAGGTGGCAGCCAGGTGTGGGTTTTGTGGATCACAATGGCACAAAAAAACCCCACAAAACAAAACAAAAAAACCCAACAACCAGAACTTAGGTGCCTAAATATGGGAGTTGGGATCTAAGTACATTTGTAGATCTAAGCTTTGGCTATCTTTACGGCCCTACCAAATTCATGGCTCATTTTGGTCAATTTCATGGTCACAGGATTTTAAAAACAGTAAATTTCATGATTTTAGCTATTTAAATCTGAAATTTCACAGTGTTGTAATTGTAGGGGTCCTGACCCAAAAAGGAGTTGTGGAAGGGGGGATCGCCAGGTTATTGTAGGGGGGGTTGTGGTATTGCTACCCTTACTTCTGCACTGCTACTGGTGGTGGCACTGCCTTGGCTGCTGGCTGGGAGCCCAGCTCTGAAGACAGAGCCGCCACCAGCAGCAGCACAGAAGGATGGCATGATATGGTATTAACACCCCTACTTCTGTGTTGCTGCTGGCAGGGCGCTGCCTTCAGAGCTAGGTATCCGGACAACAGCTGCCACTCTCCGGCCGCTCAGCTCTGAAAGCAGCATAGAAGTAAGGGTGGCAATACTGTGCCCCCCCCTCCCGAAAAAAATAACCTTGTGACCCCCATGCAACTCCCTTTTGGATCAGAATTCCCAATTTGAGAAATGCTGGTTTCCCCCATGAAATCTGTATAGTATAGGGTAAAAGCCCACAAAAGACCAGATCTCACGGTCCGTGATGCATTTTTCATGGCCACGAATTTGGTAGGGCCTGCCCTAGCTATCTTCCTGAGGCAAAGGGGACGCCTAGCAAAGGATTGCTCCCTACCCTCATGTAGCCACCCAGGAGGTGTGGAAAAAGAGAAGAAACTAAGACCCAGCCACCAATTATAGCTCATTGATTCTCTAGATTGCAGCAGCTGGGGTGGGGCGGGGCATTGCTCTAACTTGCATCAAGTGGCAACAGTTCCTAAGACACAATACAATAAATGGGGATAGCTTAAGTACAGTGCACTACAGCCACTTGCGCTCCCCACCCTGACATACCCCATGTGGTGAATGCTGTTTGGAGGGAGGTATAAGGAGTTGGATATAGTGGCTCTACACACAGGAGACTTCCTCACAGCTGAGGACTTGTGGCTTCTATTCCAGGGGTTCTCAACCTTTTTCTTTCTGCCCCCTCCCCCCCCCCAACATGCTATAAAAAGTCCATGGCCCACCTTAGCCACAACAACTGTTTTTGTGCATATCAAAGCCAGGGCCAGCATTGCATTAGGGGGTAGCAAGCAGGGCAATTGCCCAGAACTCCACACCACAGGAGGCCCAATGAATCTAAATTGCTCAGGCTTCGACTTGAGTCTAATGTGGGCCCTGCTCGGTGGACCTCCTGAAACCTGCTCACATGCTCTCCTGGCTGAGAACAGCTGTTCATCTCTATAAAAGCTGCCTGCTTCAGTGGTGCAAAGAAAGTGGACCTGGGCAGAGAATCCACCCCAAGTACTGACTGTTGTTCCTTGACTTTTTTTAAATAGTATTTGGCTGCCAGGGTAGAAAGGCTGATCACCACTAAGCTACAGTATACAACAAAGTCATATTATTATATCCCTTTACTGGAAAGTGCAAGCTTTTTTTTTTTTTTAAAGACGCCAGAGGCGATCCCAGCAATTACATGCCAATAAGCCTAACTTCAGTACTAGGCATATTGTTGAAACTATAGTAAAGAACATAATTGTCAGACACATAGATGAACACAATTTGTTGGGGAAGAATCAACATGTTTTTTGTAAAGGGAAGTCATGCTTCACCAATCTACTAGAATTCTTTGAGGGGGTCAGTTATAGTATGTGGACAAGGGTGATTCAGTAGATATAGTTGTACTTAGATTTTCAGAAAGCCTTTGACGAGGTCCCTCACCAAAGTAAGCAAAGCAAGCAGTTTCTTGAGCAGATGCAGATGCTCAAGAAACTTCCTAAAAAAGCACAAGAGCAAATCCGCACAGACACGCCCCTAGAACCCTGAGCAGGGGTATTCTATCTGCTACCCAAGATCCATAAACCTGGAAATCCTGGACACCCCATCATCTCAGGCATTGGCACTCTGACAGCAGGATTGTCTGGCTATGTAGACTCCCTCCTCAGGCCCTACGCTACCAGAACTCCTAGCTATTTTCAGGACACCACTGACTTCCTGAGGAAATTTGTTAGTCTCTAAGGTGCCACAAGTACTCCTGTTCTTTTTTCGGACACAGACTAACACAGCTGCTACTCTGAAACCTACAATCCTTTGGTGATCTTCAAGCCCTTTACACCAACATTCCACATAAAAATGGACTACAAGACATCAGGAATAGTATCCCCGATACCATCACAGCAAACCTGGTGGCTGAACTTTTGTGATTTTGTCCTCACCCACAACTATTTCATATTTGGGGACAATTTATACCTTCAAGTCAGTGGGACTGCTATGGGTACCCGCATGGCCCCTCAGTATGCCAACATTTATATGGCTGACTTAGAACAACGCTTCCTCAGCTCTCATCTCCTTACGCCCCTACTCTACTTGCACTACACTGATGACATCTTCATCATCTGGACCCATGGGAAGGAGGCCCTTGAGGAATTCAACCAAGATTTCAACAATTTCCACCCTACCATCAACCTCAGCCTGGACCAGTCCACACAAGAGGTCCACTTCCTAGACACTACAGTGCTAATAAGTGATGATCACATAAACATCACCCTATACCGGAAACCTACTGACCCCTACACTTACCTACATGCCTCCAGCTTTCATCCAGACCACATCACATGATCCATTGTCTACAGCCAAGTTCTAAGACATAACCGCATTTGCTCCGATCCCTCAGACAGACACAAACACCTACAGAATCTCTATCAAGCGTTCTTAAAACTGCAATACCCACCCGCTGAAGTGAAGAAACAGATTGACAGAGCCAGAAAGATACCGAAAAGTCACCTACTACAGGACAGGCCCAACAAAGAAAGTAACAGAACGCCACTAGCCGTCACCTACAGCCCCCAACTAAAACCTCTCTAGCGCATCATCAGGGATCTACAACCTATCCTGTAGGACGATCCCTCACTCTCACAGATATTGGGAGACAGGTCAGTCCTTGTCTACAGACAGCCCACAAACCTGAAACAAATACTCACCAGCAACTACACACCACACAACAAACACCAACCCAGGAACCAAACCCTGCTACAAACCCCGGTGCCAACTCTGTCCACATGTCTATTCAAGGGACACCATTATATGACCTAACCACATCAGCCACACCATCTGGGGCTCGTTCATCTGCACATCTACCAATGTGATATATGCCATCATGTGCCAGCAATGTCCCTCTGCCATGTACATTGGCCAAACCAGTCTCTACACAAAAGAATAAATGGACACAAATCTGACATCAGGAATCATAACATTCAAAAACCAGTGGGAGAACACCTCAATCTCTCTGGTCACTCAATAACAGACCTCAAAGTGGCAATTCTTCAACAGAAAAACTTCAAAAAGAGACTTCACCGTGAAGCTGAAGAAATGGAATTAATTTGCAAACTGTATACCATCAGATTAGGCCTGAATAAAGACTGGGAGTGGTTGGGTCATTACAAAACCTAAATTTAATTTCCCCATTACTAATTTCTCCCTACTTTTACTCATACCTTCTTGTCAACTGTCTGTAATGGGCCACTCTCTTACCACTTCAGAAGTTATTTTTCCTCCCTTGGTATCTTGCTGTTAATTGATTTATCTCGTTAGACCTCACACTTGGTAAAGCAACCCCCATCCTTTCATGTATTTATACCTTCATGCATCTGATGAAGTTGGATCTAGCACACGAAAGCTTATGCCCAAATAAATTTGTTAGTCTCTAAGGTGCCACAAGGACTCCTCATTGTTTTTATAGGGATAGACAGTCTTCATCGGTCCCTGTCCTCACAGGCCCAATCTCAGCTAATTGGTCTTCTTCCCAACTTACTTCAGACCACACCATGGGACTGTCTTTGGGGTTGGTTTGGCAACAGTCTGCTGATCTGGAGCATACCATCCCATGTCAGATTGAGAAAAATGTTCTTGGCTTCCTCAGGCATTGGTCATGAGACATTAGATTTCCAGGAGCTGGGGTAGATCTACCCAAAGGACTTCTCCTTGATAGTCTCTCTGATGCAAGGAGTGCTTGAAGTTCGTGTAGATATTGTTTTATAACAACCCCTAGCAGTTCTTCTAATGCAATGTTATGGTTTTGGCCTTTTAGCTTATTGTATAGCCATGTTGTCTCACTTCATATATGCAGTATATCTAGTACAAGGTGATGAGGGACACACACACCTACCGGGGATTCGGACATCTGAGCCTCTGCTGGCTACCTCCATGAAGAGAGCATTATCAACAGGAACCCCAGGAAAGTCAAGATCTCATTATTGCTGGTCATTTAACTAGATTCCCCCAAGAGAATCAGCAAACATCAAGAACAGGCATGCTCGAACTTGGCAGAAGGGGTGACCACATCATATATCATGAGTTACTTAACGTTACTAGGACATCACCTGGTGTAAGGAAAACTCATTGTATATTAAAGTGCTTAAGTTCTACTTCATTTTTAAACTCTGTATAACCTTTTTACTCTTTGTTTTTATTGGCATTCACAAACCTGACAGATTTTTAGTCTTTTATTCTCTTGGCAGCTAGATTCTGCCTGCTGAGAGCTTCCTTCACACATTGCAGGATCGTTACAAGTATTCTATATTCTTACTTTGAAATTTCTTTTACTCTGAGCATCTAATCCCTTACTCAGACTGACAGTTCAGACTTTTTTGTCACATTGCTGCAAGAATATTTCCTGAAGGATTTTCGTCCTAATAAGGAACTGTCAGCAAAGTGTCACATACTGGTCTAGAAACCACATTCTCAAAACTAAAGCTCTGATCCTTCAAACACTTAAACATGTGTATTCTCATACAACTTAAATGGGACTACTCACATGCTTAAGTTACTTGCATGAGTACTTGTTTGCAGGGTCTTAAAAACCACGGCAGAAATCTGGGCCCTGATGATCATAAGTGAACAGATCAGCACAATCACGACATGGCTTAGTAGATAGGTGAAAACTAAAATGTAAACTTGATTCTTTATTTATGATATATTGATGCAGAATGTTAATAGGTAAAATCAGTGTAGGGATGAGGATCTGGTCTGAGTATTCTAGTTTTTGCATATGAAATAAAAAGCAATAAAACAGGGCATGAAAAAGCTTCAAGAAAATGTTGCCCAAAGGCTCCTTCTGTGAAAGCATTTTTTAGCAGGAACAATTGCCTTCACCTTTTAGAGTTTGGCAAAATGTAACTATAATTTGTATGTTACACTCTTACAGATCTTGGTACCATATTCTTCTCTTTATTTTACGAAAAGTGCAGTCATAGTCTCAGTGAATAGCTACAATATCCAAAGAGTTGGGATAAGATTTTATCACGGAGGTCACGGATTTTCTGACTTTCAGAGATCTCCGTGACATTTTCACTTCAGCTTCACACCCGTGCCTCAGGCTCTCATCCCCCTACCCACAGCAGGGCTCCGGCTTCAGTGATCCCCCCATCAACCCTCTCCCATTATTTTTAGTAAAAGTCACAAACAGGTTGCGGGCTTTCGTGAATTTTTGTTTATTTCCCGCAAACTGTCAATGACTTTTATTAAAAATAACTGTGACAAAATCTTAATCTTACCAATGAGCAAAGCCTTGAAGAAGAGTAGGACTGGGGAATTTATGTAGACTCTTATTGGCCTTACACAGACTTAAAAAAAAGTACATTGATTTAAGATGGGTTTTTGTTTTGGATTAAAAAATATTTAATGCAGCACTCTTGACAAAACTTTGCAAAATAAATAGCATTCTCACTGTATGACACTTATTTTATTAGAGAAACAAGATGGCTGAAGTAATATCTTTTATTGGACCAACTTCTGTTGGCAAAAGGTACAAGCTTTTGAGCTACACTGAGCTCTGACCTAAAGAAGAGCTCTGTGTAAGCTTGAAAGTTTGTCTCTTGGCTTTCACCATCAGAGTCCAGTACAAGATATTACATCACCCACCTTGTCTCTCTAATATCCTGGGCCCAATACAGCTACAGCAACACAGCCCACATTTATTTGGTTGGCAATGTCAAGTGTGGGTTGCTGGCTAGCCTTTAAGGAGAGTTGGGCTCAGCCTTGCCTTTGATGGATCAACTACCACCCCACAGCTGACCCTGATGGGCTGGAGATCAGATGGCTTGGGTCAATTATTAGACCCAGCTGGGAAGGAATCAGGTGATTTCCATAAAGGGCTGGGAGAGCTCAGTTGGGGAGGAGTGCTATTTCCTATGAATGGCCTTGAGAGGAGAGGGCAATGGCAAGGTGAGGGTTTGGCTCCTGTGGCAGGCTCCACAGAGGGCCAAACCCCAGGCAGATGGCCTAGAGGTAGACTTGGAATAACGATCCCCCAGACTGGGGACAAGACTCAGGGAGGAAGCCAGGAGGATCAGAAGTCAGAAACTTGGGTAGGAAGGTTAAACCAGAGGGTCAGCACTTGAGAGAGCAAGGTGGAAGACCCTTCCATTGGCACTATTGCTCATCAGTAAGGTTAAGATTATGTCACAGTTATTTTTAGTAAAAGTCACAGACAGGTTGCAAGCAACAAAAATTCACTGAAGCCCGTGACCTGTCCCTGACTTTTACTAAAAATAACTGTGACAAAATGGGGAGGGTGGAGGGTCCAGCACTCACTGCTGCTGTGGCTCCAGGGTCCCCCAAGTGCCTGCGGCAGCACACAAATCAGGGTCCTGCCACTCGCAAAGTCCCAGGGTCCCTCCCACCGCCTGCGGTGGCTGCAAGCTCCGGGGTCCACTCTGCCACCTGTGATGGCTGGGAGCTGTGAGGCCCCCCACCGCAGCTCAGTGCTCTCGGGCCAGTGGCTGGGAGCTGCAAGAGCCTCCATTGCCCACAGCAGCTGAGAGCTGTGGGGTCCCTGCTGGTTGACAGCTCCAGCCCTGTTGCTCGTGGCTGAAGTGGAAAATGTAATGGAGATCTCTTGAAGTCATGGATTCCGTTACCTCCATGACTAGGGTTACCAGATAGCAACTGTGAAAAAACAGGACAGGGGGTGAGGGGTAATAGGCGCCTATATTAGAAAAAGTCTCCAAAAACGGGACTGTCCCTTTAAAAATGGGACATCTGGTCACCTTATCCGTGACATAATCTTAGCCTTACTCATCAGTGGCCTGCCTGAGATTGCTGAGATGTGGGCACTGTAGATATTGACGCTCCACAGAGGGCAAGAAAGCTTTGAATTTAGCTTAGACAGATAGAGAATATGGCTGTTTTAATTGAGAGGCCCCAATATCTGTGGAATTTCCCTACAAATCTCAGAGTATCCTTAAAAAGGCTAAGACTTCTGCCGAGGAACACTGCCTCTATGCTACTTGCTGGTCCATCAGCCCCCTGTAATTTCCTTCAGGATGAAGAAGAGACAGGATTTGAGTGCACTAAATACAGGGGATCTTTACTAAAGCTGTTGGGAATGCAGAGACAGTAGTTCTCCAGCTTCCTGACTAGGGAATCATCTTGTTCTACACAATAATCACACAGGATCTGTTTAAATCCTAGACCAGATTAGGCATGGACTAGATTAATCAATCCTATAAACAATAAATGTGTGATTAAATTAAATTCTATCTACCCTTACCTAGGAATAAAAACATATATACTGATAGAAATTTTTTACAAAATGTTTTAGTGGTATAATAAACCATAATGTCAATACCTCTGTCTCTGTGGAGTCAGTGATCTCTCATGATGAAGGTCTATACTCTATAGTAAGCCCTTTGGGGTCACCATCTTGTTGATGCCATAGTTTCTAGCACTGCTTGGCAACAGATGTCACCATCCTCCTCTTACTTGGCCAAAGGCTGCATCTGACCTCTGCTCTGAGGACTTTAATATGCAATACATTGTTAGTTAGATAATGTCAACTCCTCTAGGCAGTCATGAGTTAAGACTTTGACATGGGTGACTATATAAAGAAGTTTGAATGGTGTCATTAATTTTCCTTCTAGTACAGAATCACCACTGTCAACACAAAGTGGCAATGTTCAATATTTCCGATTAATAGTCTGTTGTATTTTAAGCTTATATAAATGATCAGTGTTATAAAGTGCTGTACTGTATCCTGAGGATGGAATATTTGGCAATTTGAAGCCATTTATTACTATGTTGAGCATAACCAACATGCTGAGTCCAGACATGCTTTGGACTTCGCATCTTGAGTCTAAATAGATGTGGGTTTCCACAAAGTAATAAGTGAGAAAAGACTAGCTCTCTGTTCTATAATACCATGAAATCATATTGACTTCAATGGGATTGTACTGGAATGATATTAAACAGCAGGGCCTGATTGTCTTCTCACACCTGTGAAAGCACTGACATCAGTGAAATTACTCTGGATTTACACCACTGAAAAAGAGGAATCAGGCCCTAGTGTCTAGTGAAACAGACAGAGTATGTAAAGTACAGAAAGCAAAATCAGAGCATAGGAAGACATGAGACTGAGAACCTAACAGTTTTAAAGTAGCAGTCTTGATATAAAATAAAACTTTAATTAGTTGTATCCAATGACCAAGCTCCTGGAGCTTGTCTTGGCAAACTTCATGCACTTGCCTAGCAGGATGGAAAAACATGATTCCTCTGTGGATTAAACTAATGTTGCACTGCAGGGTGCTGATGTTTTGCTCATAAGAAACACTGTACCGTGCCCTTTTTTCAAGCAAGGCATCATGCTAACACAAGCTGATTATGCTGAATTATGCATGCTCCTTTCTGATGCAAGCTACCATCTCCTAGCAATTCTGTAGACCCCATCTAATTGCAAAGGGGACACACACAGACAAGAGTCTGACAAACTGTTTTTTATCTACTTGATCACTCCATGCCTCAATGAAACTGTTTTATACAGAGATATAACTATCACAGAGACAAAGTGGGTGAGCTAATATCTTTTATGGGACCAACTTCTGTTGGTGAAAGAGAAGCTCTTAAACTACATAGAGCTCTTCTTCACCTGCCAACATGGCTACAACAACACAGCAAACACGCATGGATACCATGGCAGTTTCACTTACAGATTTGTTTGGAGGGTCATAGCCTAAGGAGCCTTCCATTTTTGTCCTGCTTTTGTACTTTTAACCTCTCGCCCTCACAGCCACCATCCTTACAGCTAAGAAAGGCTGGACTCCTTTCAGAAGCTGTCAAGGCTAGACTCAATCTCAGTCAGCCAGAGGGGTTTCCATCAAGTGACACTATTAGGTTGACCATATTTCCTAAAGTAAAAATGAGAGGGCCAGGGCTCACCCAAATGACACACCAATTCCCTCCCTTCCATGCGCAGTGCTCGCCACAGCTGCCTCCAGGGCGGTCCTTACCCATACGCAAAGTACGCAGCTGTGTATGGCACCAAATTTCCTGGTGCCTTTGCAGCTGCGTGCTGCTCCAGTTCCTGCTCTGGCTCTTCCCCAGGGCCCCCGGCTCTTCCCTGCCCCGCCCCACCTTTTCCCTGCCCCCACCCTGCCCCCACTCTCCTGAGGGCCTGCACTCACTGGTAAGTAGAGCAACCCAGCCCCAGCCTGCTCCGCTCCTCTAGCTCCCAGCTGCACTGCCAGTGAGTGCTGCGGGGGCAGTTCCTCCCTCTCCCCAAGCCTGGGAGCCAGGGGAGCAGAGCAGGCTGGGGCTGGGTCACTCCACTTCCAGCCCCCCATCCCGCGGAGGCCTGGGGCAGGGCCCCACACAGCCCCCCTGGGGAGGTCTGGGGCCAGCCCCCCCCCACTCCCCACTGCAGAGGCCTGGGGGGGGGGGCTGCGTAGGGCACCAAAATAGTTAGGGACGGCCCTGGCTGCCTCCCAACCTGCCGCCCAGAGCTGGGGATGAGTGCCCGAGCCCCGTGCTGCCCACAGCTGAGGCTGAGCACTAGGAATGTAAAATGTTAACCTGTTAACCAGTAAGCATTAGTCTTACTGGTTAACCTGCCTTAACTATTAACCCCCAACCCCAGCAGCCCTGTATAAGCCTGAAGTTTAGAACTGAAAACAAATACTTAATAGAGTGCATAGTTATCATGTGGCAGAGAGTTCCACAGGTTATCACTGAGTCCAAGACATTAGTAGGATTAAAAAAGAATTAGACATTTATGACCTGGCCTGTGAGCTTGGGCAAATCACTGCATCTTTCTATAACTCACTTTCTAAATGGGGATAATGATACTTACCCTCCTCTGTAAAGTGTTTTGAAATCTAAACATAGAAAGCACAATATATGACTTACACATTATTCTCAACTCAAGCACGGGAGTGTATTCTAAGGGTAACAGGAAAGGAAGCTACAGGAAGTCTCCAGTCCTAGCCAGGGAAATAGGAACATGTGGTCTTTCTTCTCTTACCACATTCCTTGAATGTTGGGACAGGAATGTTTCAGACCTTCACTATCACCAGATGACTCACTTTGTCCAGCACAACTGCCACTCAACTATCAGGTAAGGAAACAGAACTGACTTCTCCTTCAATTGGCCCCTTAGTTTGTTCCAGTATCAGGCAGAAAACTTGATTTACTAATGTGCTGTCTTGAGTTTCAATGATCAGCACACATTATTGTGCAAAGCTTAAAAACAGTAACTTAGCTTTGGAAAGTCACAAAGTGCAACAAACCTACCCCTTTACTCAGGTGAGGTTTGTCATGTTCTTCTGTACCTGGTATGGACTGGCTATAGAGCACCAGATGTGGTCATCATAAGATCCTTTAATGCTCTGCCAGGCATGGCTGAGGTTCATTTAAATAAGTTATTTTACACACAGTGATATATAGTGGCTGAACAATATGATACAGCTTATTACATCTCCCCCTTAAAGTTCTACATTCCTACCATTAACAATATTTACACTATCACACTATCTTTGAAGCTAAGTACAGATCAGTCTGTTATGGGTCTCTGAATTGTACTGGTTTTCTAATTACATGACTCAAATGCACAACAACTTGGTTATTTGGCTGTCCATTAGTTGCAATTAGGGTGACCGGATGTCCCGATTTTATAGGAACAGTCACGATATTTGGGGCTTTTTCTTATAGCACCCATTACCCTCCACCCCCGTCCCGATTTTTCACACTTGCTATCTGGTCACCCTAGTTGCAACAACTGGCTATGGTTGGTTTGGAATCCCCAAATTGCCATCTTCTTGTTCTGCATCTGACATCTCTAAAGAGTTTGATATATTGATTGTTCTGAGGAAGAAACTGTAGATGTTGATGGTTTCTGTTGAACTTTCCACTGTTATTCTCAATCACAAATGATCTGGGTGCTGAATTCTTTTTTACAGGAGCTGGAGTTGTCCATCCTTTTTCTCCATCCAATTTGATATGAACAGAGTCACCAGGTTCTAAACCTGGAAGTTCTCTGAGTAATGTTTGTTGTAAAAGTGTTCTTGAGCTCTTTTAGCTGTTTCGTCCAATTTGGCTATCTCTTCGTGTATGGCCACTTTGGAAATACGCTCTTTTCCAAAGTAGGAACAGTAGTTCTGAATTCTTCCCATAAGGAGTTGTGTTGGACTATATCCAGTAGCTGCTATTGGTGTTGATCTGTAACTCAGAAGAGTAAGGACTGGATCTTCCTGCTGTAGAATTTTCTTGGTTGTCTAAACAGCTCTCTCAGCCGGCTTGTGGATGATGTGGGCTTATTGTTTGGATGACTTAAATTCTGCTGCAGTGAACTGTGGTTCATTGCTCATCACTAGTTGTTCTGAAATACTGAAGTGAGCAAAAGTGCACTTCAGTTTCTCAATTATACTGAAACATTATGTCTTTCAAGTACATTATTTCTATATACCTGGAAAAACACTTCACAACAACCAGGTAATGATGTCTTCTGAATTCACATAAATCTGCAACTAGTCTCTTCCAAGATCCATATGATAGAAGTGTTGTTATTAAAGGTTCTTTGTGTTATGTAGGTCTGTTAGTTCTGCAATTTCCACATGCAGATACTTTATTCTTTATGTCTTTACTGGCCACCACACTGACTGGTTGGCTCATTCGCAGTATTTAGTTAATCTGTGATGTCCTTCATGGATGAGGTTTATGATTTCTCCTTTAATTTTGTCTGGAATTATGATGCAATTGCCTTTAATCATGAGTCTATTTGGCTCGCTAAATTGTCCACGCACTGCAAAAAAGTCTCTTGTCCCTTCCTTAGTGACCTTTAGATACTTGGGCCAGACGTTCCAATGTAACTTAGAACTTCCTGAGGTTGCATGTCTCTTGAGGTTGCTTTTTGTAGTTGGAGTAGTCTCTTTTTGGACACTGGTCTGAACATGTCCACGGCATCCACAGTGCCGTTATGTCATCTTTGACCACACAGGTTGTTGAATGCAATGCTGGGCTCTGTGACAGAATGTCTGCTACTACCCAATTTTTCCGAAGAACATATATTTAGCAATTGGGTTTAATCACATTAACCTTATCAATAGCTATTGGCCACTGAGTGGTGCTGGATGCAGGTCTTTTCTGTCGATGAGGGTTAAAAGTGGTTTATGGTCTATCAGTGTAAATAAATCCAGTCCACACAGATATCTGTAACAGTTCTCACATGCTAATACACTTGCCAGGCACTCCTTTTCAATCTGTGCATATTATTTTTCTGCTTCTGTAAGCATGAGAGAACAAAATGCAACTGGCCTCCACTCAGAGCCATATTGTTGCAACAATACACCACCTAGGCTTGCATTCACACTGACAGTTATGAGTTTGTTCACACCATAGGACTTGAAAACTGGAGCTGTTGAGATCATTTCTTTTAGCTTTTGAAAGCAGTTTCTTGAGTTGGCCCCCATAATGAATATGTGTTAAACAGTTAATTCAGTGGTTTTGTTACTGTAAAAAGGTCTTGTAGGTATCAACCAAGATAATTTACCATTCCCAGTATATGTCTCAGTTCTGGGTCATTAGTTGGTGCATTCAATCCTCAAATTGCTTCTACATTCCCAGGGCTAGGACTGATTCCCTCTTTATTGTCTGTCCCAAAAACTCAATTTGGGGTAGGCAGAAAACACATTTTTCCTTGTTTAGCTTCAGTCCAGACTGATTAGGCTTAGGACTTTGTTGAAGGTTTTGTTGTGTTCTTCCATGAAAGAACACATTTGTGTTCTTTAACAATTCTGTCATCTTTCTTTGGAAAATTTCAGGTGCACTGACAATCCCAAAAGATCATCTTTGAAAGTAAAGTCTCCCAAAGGGCGTGATAAATGTTGGCAGTTTAGCACTTTGTTTTGGCTACAGGAATTTGGCAGAATCTGCTTGAGGGATCTAGCTTGGAGAATACTGTAACTCCTTTCACTTTGGGCAGGAAGTCATCCAGTTTTGGAAGGATATATTTTTCTCTCACAACTGTTTCATTAAGTCTCTTAAGAGACACACACATTAATATTTTCCCATTTTTCTTTGTAATTTGTACCTTTGGGGCACACCATGCTGTTGGCTCAGATTTTCTCAATTATGACAATCTGTTCTATTCTCTTCAACTCAATTTTCATGTTATGGAATAAGGGCATATGAATTCTGGGAGGTGTGTATACACTATATAGATCAGCATTTGTACCTAATCTCCTTACAAAAGTCCAATATCACCAAATGTTCCAAGTTTCTCACTAGGCCCATGATGACTGCCACACAGTGGCTGAGAAGGCTGTTGGTCTGTGGTCCTTTGATCACAAAGACAAAAGCTATGCATTCAGAGTGTAAGCTGTTTCCATGGTGAACTGGCCCATGCAATTCAGAATACCTCCAGGAATAATCAGAGCTGTGTCAAGTGACCTCAGCTCTGGGAGGGGTTGAAAGTGATTGTAAAGTCCCTTCTGAGATGACTGTGATGTCTGTTGGGATATCCTATGTCTTCAGACATGACCAACGGACACACACAGGAACACACGGAGACTGGAATCTTCGGTTACGGCTTGGTTTATTGTAGCAGAAGCTCAACTACACCCTGCAGAAGCATAGCTGTACCACCTGTTCACCTCCCCCGCATCCTGAGGAGTGAGCACTAAGATCCTTTTGCGTTTCCCCTTTATTGTAATCATCAGCCCTCCCCCTGCCCAGGTGGACATTTCTGTTCTCGGCCTCGGCCCAATAATTGCCCTTTAATTTCCCTGCCAAGTTCCCTGTCCCTGTTTATGTTTACCCTCGCTCATGACCGCTGTTGCCACATAAGGGGTTGTTATTGAGCATTTGGCTGTCTCTGTCAGTGAACACCTGCAAGGTTGTGGTTTTGGGGTTTTCCGTGTGTGACTCTGCTGCCACCTACCAGGCAGACTCGACGTAACTCCCCACAATGTTAGCTCCTGAGTCAATTTTAAAATAATATTCAATTTTACTCTCCAGGCAGGCTCTAAACCATCACAAGTGATAGATCTCAGAAACAATGGCTCTTGATGGTCAGTAATATGAATCAACTCCCGGACTGCTTTAGTGAGCCAAACAACTGCAAAATGTCCACATTTCATGCATCTGGATGGACATGCACCATCTCTTGGGATATGACTTTTTCCTACAACTTGTGCATGTAGGCTGGAATTTGTCCCTATTAGCCTGGGATTTATCTCTCCTTGCTTCAGGGGTTTCAGTTTGCTCCTGCCTTTTGTTCTGTTGTTTGACTAATTCTGTCAGTTATAGCTGCTGTGAAGGATTTTTATCTGTTAACCCAATAACCGGCCTGTCTCTGATATTTTCATATTTTGCCTTCTCAAAAATCAGTTTTCAGTCAATGTATGCAGAACTCTTATAAAACATTCAACATTTTCCCCTGGTTCTTGAATTCTCTGGTGAAAACATGTTCTTTCATAAACAATATTTCTCTGAGGTATAAAGTATGTATCAAATATAATCCCAGAACCATTTCAAAGTCTTGTTTGTGACTGTCTTCAATAAAGTGAAAGGATTTAAAGATATGCTCTGCCTGTTTCCCCATAGCATAAATTAGAGAAGATGCCTACATATTTCCAGTTTCGTTGTGGAGTTTGTTTGCAATTCAAAAGCATGCAAAATACTGTTTCCATTTTGACCATTGGGAAGTCAAGGCTGAAGTTGTCTGGGGCACTGAGGAGTCGCATGTTGATGAGATCTTGTAACCTTTGTTGCTGTTCCTTTTGTCTGCAACCCTTCTTGCTGTTTTCCTTCTGTTTCTGTTGTTAGTTTACTCCTGATACCATGTTATGTTCATCTATACCAGATACAGAGTGGCTACAGAGCTTGATTATACATACTGGATGTGTTCATCATAAGATTCTTTAATGCTTTGCCAGGTACAGCCAAGGTTCATTTAAATAAGGTATTTTACACATAGTGTCATCTAATAGCTGAACAGTGTAATAAAGTATGACCAGAGTCCCAGGGAGCCTCAGTGAGGTTACTCAATTAGGATGAACTGCAAAGAATGGAGGCAGACAATCCCCAAAGCTAGTGGTTATTCTAATACTTAGATTTACCAAGCCAGCACAAAACAGCTTCTATAATACCTTACTGGTTACCCAGAAGCCAACAACACAGTTCCCTTAAAGTAACCCAGCCTTCCGCCTCCACCCAGACATCCAAGTCAAATATGATGAGGATTACTGAAAATCTTATTTGTCATATAAAAAAGTTCTACCAATTCCAAAGGATCGGAATAGTACCTCCCAGGTTAATGAATATTCCAGATCTGACCCAAATACATGCTTACAGCCAATTCTTATTAACTAAAATAAAATATTTTTAAAAAGAAAAGAGAGCATTGGTTAAAAGATCAATATACATATAGACATGAGTACAGTTCTGAGATCAGATTGATAGTAGAGATGGTGAGCTTTGTAGTTGCAAAGAGTTCTTTCAGAATTAGTCAATAGGTTATAGTCCAATGTCCAATGATCCAGATAGGACTGGAGATCTCAGTCTTGGGACTTAAAAGCTTTCCCTGCATGAAGCATCAAACAGATCTGAGATAAAAAGGATCAGGACTCAAGACATCTTTATATCTTTGACAGCTTGGAGTCCTTAGGCGAACAATAGGCAATCATCGAGACTTTGAAGTAGACCTATTTCCTAAGCATCACCAGTAATTAGCTACATGTATTAACATAAGGCAGTTGCTTGTTTTCCACCATTCACAGGTGATTTGCTATACATTTCAAAGAGAGATGAATACAACGATATTGTATGTTTACAGTTCATTTAAATGTTAATTCCTTTTCACCTCTGAATTAACAGAATACAGCATAGACAGGGACAGCTCAATTACATTGTTAACCTCTAACAATATATATGTAAACACACAAAAACACAAACATTATCTACCAATATGTCCTTAAACATTGAATCTGGGTCAATCAGCCTGCAAGCTATCAACCCTTTCTGGCCATGCATCACATAAAGTTTAGCATTTTATTTCAAGGTTAGGATCACAGCCAGTCCTCACAGGTCATCTGATCCTACCACAAGTATAACAGGGCAGCTAAGATACAGGGCTCTTCTTTTGATCCACCCTGTTAACAGGCATGGGAATCTTGACTAAAGCTGCTCGGTAACTCTGAGCATTCCTTGTGGCAGATGCAATTTAACTCCAACAGGATATAATGGTGTGAGTCTCTCATCAGGATTACTAGGAATAGGTAGACTTGGAGATAAAGTTAGGGATGAGTTTTATGATCTCTTGTTAATGCCCAACAAATCCAAACTCTAGGAAGGGGGTAAATTTGACCTTAGATTTTTATAGGCCACACACATAGGCTTTCCTACTGTTTTCTATACACCGTGTAGAGACTCCACACATAAGGTCTATTGTGACTTTATTATATATTCATTCACTACAACTTGCCATCATACAGGTTCTGCCCTTGGTTACCTACATTTCCCCTATGCCAGTATACTTGAAACTAGTCCTAGGAAGAGGCTGTGCTGAGTGGGCATGGTCTGTAAACATAGCACTGTCCCTTATGACTTACGCAGCTGCCACCAAATCTTCCACATCTGACACCGATTAATTGGGACTATCTGAAGCACAGTAGTGCAGTTTAAATACTGAAGATTGAGTCTGGCCTAATGAGACTTAAATGCCTGTAGTAGGGCTGAAGAGAGAAATTCACTAGAGGCTCAGGTGAGCCATCTGTAGGCTGGGGTTTTATTGCCAAGGTTTTGGTTTAAACCCAAACTGACACCAGTTTGGCAAAAATCTCTAGCTATATTTCTTCCATACAGTGTCAAAAGTAGAAAGCTCAAAAATATAGAAAGTAGTAAAGTAGTTTCTGGTTTTCCCCAGAGCTCTCTGTCTTGGTTTTGGCCAGCACAACCTTTGTATTTGTCTCTCTCCTGAAAGGAACACACCCTTCTCTGAAGAGACTGAGGCTAAAGTCAGGCCTACACTTGGAAGGCTTTGTTGGTATAGCTATGCAGGTATACTATACTGGCAAAGCACTCCTAGTGTGGACACAGCTTATAGAGGAAAAACTGCGTTTTTGCTCGCACAGCTTATTCTATCCTCACACAGTGATATAAGTTAGTACATTAGGAGCTTTTGTCAGCACAGCTATGTCCATCGTGAATTACACTTCATCACACCCTTGACCGACATAGCTATGTCTACCAAAGTTTGTAATATTGACCTGGCCTAAATAGGCTGAGATCCACCTAATTTACCTCTGGCTGGAAATAGACTCTGCATGGCCTCTCCAACCAGGCTGGACATTAACTCCTGAAATTCCTGGCTATTGTCTGACCCAACAGAGCCTCTTCATAGGGCCAGAAGCTTCAGAGTCCTTACTGGGGGCACCCAAAATCTGTCTCTTCTGTCACTGTGCTTTGAAGGGGTACTGTAAAGTGTAATTCATGTTTGCCAAGTAGTGATTCTGGGGTGAAAAAACATCACACAACCATCGTTAATAGGAAAGAGGTTTAGAATTCAGGACAGAAATGTAGATTTGAGGGGCAACAAAAACAAACACATAAGCTTTAGCAATCCCCACTAAATCCAGGACTCTGTTTTTCCCCAACCCCATCCTCCTTGATCCTTAAAACAAATTCCATTACTTTCTTAAGTACCAATAAGACATGACAGGCAATGTATTTCTGGGGATTATTGCACTTCTTGTATAGTTGAAAGCCTTTGGCTTTGTTTTACAGTTTACCAAATGCATGCAATAATCCCCCCACAATGCATTGCCTGTCATGTTTTATTGCTTAATTAAGTGAACAGGGTGAGCTCATTAGCACTAAAATTAAAATCCATTACCCGTTGCCTGTTCAACTTTAGCAATAAATCTTTTAGTATATTATTTTGATTTCAGTATCCCAATTCTCTGCTTTTCAGATGTTAACTCTTAAGGTTGTAGGTCAACAACATATTACAGGATATATGACAGAACATATAACTTAGTGCTACTCCACAGCCCATAGTCACTACACAGAGCCCACCAGTGTTGTATCTGAAAAAAATATCTATGCCCTTACTTATATGCATAAAAGAGCCATGACACCATACTGGTGATTTCTGATCCATCAAGGCCTGACAGCATCTTGGTGACTGGTATGTCTCTAGGCCAATCAGAAATATGAGACCTGGTTTCAGCATTTGATATTGCTAACACCACACTTTATGGTAACCTAAAGCTGCAATTTGGACTAGGAAACTCATTGCTCAAGAATGAGGAATGATCATGTGCAAGGAAAAAAACCAACAAAACCCCAAACCTTTAAAAAATGTTCATGGATGAATTATTGACAAGATACATATAACTAAAATAAGTATGAACAGTGTCAAGAGCTGTTGAGACTCCTAGATGAGAAAATCTTAGCACAGATCCTAACAACTTTGACACAAAGCTTCCCTCCTTTAGCTCACCTGTTGGGGCTGCTCTCTAAAGCTATGAAGTACCCAGATGTTGTCTGCAGTGGTGATTATATCACACCTACTGCAAGATCATTTGAAGGGCAGAGGACTCTGCTAACAAGCTGGAGGTCTTGGCTGGTGAGTACAGTGGCTCTAGGGAAGAGAGAAAATGTTCAATGTCTGAGTGCAGTTTATATACCGGTATATTATTTAAAACCAAAAGATTTCTATTTAAAATTCAGCATAAGGGATAACACAACAGCATGAAAAGGCAGAAGTTCTAATTAATTAGCCATCATTACTTTGTTAGCTAGATGATAGCGTTATCTGCATCTTATTTTTGTTTAAGTACTATACACTCCTGTTACCAGGGACCAAGGCATGGGGGCAAAAGGGGCAGCTGCCCCGGGGCCCAGCGATTTAAAAGGGCCCGGGGCATCCGGCCGCTGTTGCTACTGCAATCGTCCACCCGAGCACCTGCCCCTTCTGCCTGAGTCCCTGTCCTTTCTGGGGGCCCGGAGCCAGGCCCCTGTACAGGTAAGACCTTTAAGTTACTTTCACCCCTGACCAAGCCCTGAGTGGGGCCGAAGCCCAGAGCTCTGAAACCCCAACCAGGGCTGAATCCCAAAGGTCCAGCCTATATTTGAAAATACAGAAAATCTCCAAAAATATTTCAATAAATGGTACTCAATTATTTAACAGTGCAATTAAAACTGCGATTAATCATAATTAATTTTTTAAATCTTGTGATTAATTTTTTTAATTGCTTGACAGCACTACTTTGAACAAATGAGTTCAAATCTTGTGGCAGTTATATTTATGGTAAAATGTATATAAACTTATTTTAGAGTCATTAAATTCTTACCAGTCTTCTCAAGCATAATAAAACAAAAATCTGATCTAAAATGTTTCATATGTAAATAGAAAAAATCCAAGTTAGAAAAATAACAGTTCAGTCATAAAGATGGTAGCTACAAAAAAGCCATGTGAAAAAGGTTAGCTACTTAATTGGTCAAGTCAGACAATTCAGAACTGAAACGTGTCATCTTAATGCTTGGGAAGATTACGTGCATAACTTCTAATGCTGTTTGAAGTTAGTAACTTTTTATAAATATTTTGTGCACTAATGGAAGGATTAATCCCAAACTTTATATCTTTGCATAGTTTCATATAGTTTATATAGATTTAGCCATAGGTGACTCAAAGAAACACTAATTTCAGACTGTCCTTATCTCTGTTCCAAATCTGTTCCAATTTTACTTTGTACACCAATGTCTTGATTACATTATTTCAGTTAATTACAACAACTTATTTACACTGACCATCTTTGTATCACATAACAACAAGATGCTTAGAGTACACCAAGAATCTACAATACAATATTAGTTTTAGGTCCTGAGCAACACAAAATCAAAGAATGTGCTTGGAAAACTGCTAAGATATGACTGAGATACAAAAAAGGGAATTTTATATCTTTGTCCACTGGATTTTATCATGTTAGAACATAAGAATGGCTATACTGGGTCAGATCAAAGGTCCATCTAGCCCAGTATCCTGTCTTCCGAAAGTGGCCAATGCCAGATGCCCCAAAGGGAAATGAACAGAACAGGTCATCATAAAGTGATCCATCCTCTGTTGCTCATTCTCAGCTTCTGGCAAACACAGGCTAGGGACACCATCCCTGCCCATCTTGGCTAATAGCTATTGATGGACCTATCCTCCATGAACTTATCTAGTTCTTTTTTAAACTCTGTTATAGTCTTGGCCTTCACAACAGCCTCTGGCAAGGAGTTCCACAGTTGACTGTGCGTTGTGTGAAAAAATACTTCCTTTATTTTATATATATATATATATATATATATATACATATATATATATATATATGTGTATATATATATATATATATATATATATATATATAATTAAATTGATCAGTTAACACCAATTACTCCCTGTAGAGTGGAGGACAGCAATTATCATAACATAGAACACTCACAGTCTTGGGCCTTAGTTACCTACTCAGGTGTATCATAATTACCGGAATTGGAGGCTCTGTTAGTTAGGGAACACTAAGGGAACAGGAATGTGGGGAGTCAGGCTGGAGGCAACTCAGTGACATGGACAGAGCAGTGCACAGGGTTTAATAAAGTTTCACTTGTTCAACTTGACCTGCATTTAGCTCCACTCTTTGCAAGTTAGCCACGGTGGCAGCATGTGCACTGTGAGTTCTCTGAAGTGAAGCAGCTGGCAGCATGAGCCATGGAACTTGGTCTGAAGCCCCAACATACCCAGAAGTGCACAACAGCAAAGGAGAACAAATGGAGAAAAAGTGACCAAGGTTCTATATCCACAGTGAGAGGCATTTACTGTGGGAAACAGTTTGAGGGGGTAAAGAGTGTCCTGCAGTAGAGCAGCATTGCAAGGAATGTGGCACTTTGAACCTTTCTGGGACCTTCTTCAGCTCTTGCACACACTGCTAAAATGGTTCAGTTAGGCTTGTATAAAAGGGGCATGGCTCATCTGACAGCTGTGATGACATCACAACTCTCTCCTTGAGTCTGTGAGCATAATAGGTTCAGGCTGTTGAGACAGGAAAGCAGTAAGGGACAATACCAACCTCTGTGTATGCAACAACGTTAATGGGGAAATGCCCTGTGTAACTTCAGGTGGATCCTTCTGCAAAGTGATTCCTCAGGGTGAACTGGACTCTAACATGCCCATTACAAACAGCAGGTGCAATGTACAATGAACGCATAATGCAGCCCATAGGAAAATGTGACCTCATAGTAACTAACACAAAAAATAACGGATGGCACCAACTGAAGTTTGTGGTGGTGGATGGTAAGCACAACCCCCTTATGAGGAATACAGCCACACAAGCCAGGGATCTGATCAGTGTGCAGTGTCAGAATTTAATAGCTGCAGTACAAGTAGTAAAAGGGGGGAAGTCCCATGGACAATAAAGACAACTTTAAAAGAATGTGGGGATATTTTCAAAGGTGACAGGTGCCTTGAAGGAAAAGCTGCAAATGAAAGTCGACCCCCCACAGTGGAACCTATGTGCTTATCATTAAGAAAAATTCCAGTGGCACTACATAATCCAGTATGCAAGGAGCTTGAAAGTCTGCAGAGGTATCATAGCACCTCTAGAGGCCAGTACAGCTTTGGTAAGCAGCATCAGGCAATTATTACTTCAAAGGTTTTTTTTCTCCTGCTGATGATAGCTCATCTCAATTGATTGGACTCTTCCAGTTGGTATGCGTACTTCCACCTTTTCATGTTCTCTGTATGTCTAAATATCTTCTGTCTGTGTGTTCCATTCTATGCATCTGAAGAAGTGAGCTGTAGCCCATGAAAGCTTATGATGAAATAAATTTGTTAGTCTCTAAGGTGCCACGAGTACTCCTGTTCTTTTAGCATCAGGCAAATTACACATCTGAATAGACCCAAAGCCACTGAACTGAGTATTGAAAAGATGCTACTATCCACTGCCCACAATTTATTAGGTCATCAGAATCTTTAAGGTCTGTGATGTGAGGAATGAGTTTTTGGCACATAAGCCTGGACAAAGACCATCACACTGACATCCTGAGCAACACCATTTGGTCACTGCTGTACATGCTGATGGGCATAAACCCAGCACCAGAGATGTTCCAAAGAAGTTTCACCCAAGTACTGGAAGGACTGCCTAACTGCAGTTTCAACAGCAAAGCTGATGGATATAAAAGGAAAGGGCATCCAAATGTAGGCAAAGACAGCAAAATTACTAGGATGGTCAGAAGACAAAAACCAGTTACAGTAGTGGCAGAACCATATTTTCAAATGAAAGATGAGCTGATCATTCAGGATGGAATCATATTTCAAGGACAGAAAGCTGTTGTCCCAGACTCATTATGTAAGGATGTCATGCAAAAAAATATATGCCTCACACTTGGGCATTGACAGATGTCTTTGATGTGCTCAAGATTATGTTTAGTGGCCAGGAATGAATACACAACTCTGCTCCTTGATATAGGGGTGTGACTCCTGCTGGTCATGTTTTAACTACCACCAGAAAGAGACTCTGTTGCCACATGAACTGCTCACACAATCATGGGAAAAGGTAGGAGGGGACTTATTTATCTTCAAGAAAAAGCAGTACTTGATTACAGTGGACTACTATTTAAATTTCTGCCTGAAACAACAAGCAAATCAGTAGGGCCCTACCAAATTCACAGCCATGAAAAACACGTCATGGACCATGAAACCTGGTCTTCCCCATGAAGTCTGGTCTTTTGTGTGCTATTACCCTATACTATACAGATTTCATGGGGGTATGACTAGCATTTCTCAGACTGGGGGTCCTGACCCAAAAGAGGGTTTTGGAGGGTTTGAAAGGTTATTTTAGGGGGGGGTCATGGTATTGCCATCCTTATTTCTGCGCTGCCTTCAGAGCTGGGTGGCTGGAGAGTGGCAGCTGTTGGCTGGGGACCCAGCTCTGAAGGCTGTGCCCCACCAGCAGCAGCACAGACGTAAGAGTGGTCATACCATACCATACCACCCTTACTTCTGTGCTGCTGCCTTCAGAGCTGGGCAACCGGAAAGTGGAGCCTGCTGGCCAAGGGCCCAGCTCTGAAGGGAGCAGCACAGAAGGGTGGTAATACCATACCATGCTGTCCTTACTTCTGCAGTGCTGCTGGTGGTGGCACTGCCTTCAGAGCTGGGCTCCCGGCCAGCAGCCACCACTCTCCAGCCACCCAGCTCTGAAGGCAGCGCCATCGCCAGCAGCAGCACAGAAGTAAGGGCAGCACTAGTGCAACCTCCCCACAATAACCTTGTAGCCCCTCAACTCCTTTTTAGGACTCCTACAATTACTACACTGTGAAATTTCAGACTTATATTTCTGAAATCAGGAAATGTACAATTTTTAAAATCCTATGACCGTGAAATTGACCAAAATGGACAATGAATTTGGTAGAGCCCTACAAATCAGTGATTGGCAAACAGAAGGCCCACTTTGTGAGAGATGGCACTGTGGACACTGTATTTACCAACAACAGACCTCAATTTGCCTTGGAAGAATTCAAGAAATTTGCTTGCAGATGGGAATTTGACGAACACATTTCCTCCCCATCAAACCCACAGAATCAGCTGTGACAACAACTAAGACTGTTACACAAGGCTGTTTATTCTGGTTCAGACTCCTTGTAAGCAGTTTTGGCAAACTGTCACACCCCATCACATAGGTGCCAAAACAGTCCAGCACAGACACTGATGAGACAAAGGACCAAAACCTTGCTCCCAATGAGGGGGAGGCCTGTTGCGGCCAGAAGAATGGTGACACTACTGAGAGGAGATTGCTAACAATCAATCAGAGAGGTAGGCACTAGAGTACAACAGGTCAACCAAGAACCCAGCGGCCCTGGAGACAGACACTCCTGTGAGGATCTAGCTGCTAGAGAGAGACCAGAAGGAGTGGACTAAAGGAATAGTGAGGGGTACAGTGGCAACCAGGTAATAAGAGGTGATTATGCAAGAGGAACTAATGATCCAAAAGAACAGTAGACACTACACTTACAAACCAGTAGATGCAACACCCAGCGAGAGCCTACAGAGATCATCACAGAATGGAGAGATAGCACTATCTGAATGCGAACCCCACAGAGAAGGAGGAGACTCCACAGAGATATCATTTGCTAGAGTGGAGACAGATAGGGCACTTGCAATGTGGTGAACTGTTGAGGCTATGTGCTACCAACCTCTGGCTGAGGGAACATGGAGTAGGGGTCTGGGAATCAATTTTTTTTTTAAATGTTTATATTTAAAAGTGTGTTTATGAACTAAGGAAGATGTATGATGATTAGTGGAACTGGGGTCAGAGGGCAGATTTCCCTGAAGGGGCTGTTATTGATAGGACACCAGGAAAACAGGGAACGTGGGGGGAGAGGCTCGAAGCATCTCATCCACATGGACAGAACACTGTACAGTGTTTAATAAAGTTTAACTTGTTCATCTAAATCTGCATTCAGCTTCACTCTTTGCAAATGAAACAGGAAAGTTTTTTCAGTGCATCTTTCTAGCCATCGGATCTTAATGTGCCCGACACAACTACCGTTAGTACTAAAAGACCTCATAGGTCTTAGAAAATTTGCCTCCTCACACCAAGTCTCTGATAAGCACTGTTCATGAGACCTTTAGTGAACATACTGCATACAAATCGTAGTATTTGCCCTGGCTGCCAATAATTCATATAGACTTGGCCCCCAATCTTGCAAAGACTTACACATATCCTTAATTTCAAGCACATAAACAGTTCCTTTAAGCTCAGTGGGACTGCTTACATGCTAGAGTTAAGCACATGTATAAATCTTTGTAGAATAAGAGCATTGATTTGTTAACTTATGAGCTTTAACAGGACTGAGGGCCAATGATCTGAAGCACCTGAATTCATTTGATTATCCTTCCAAGTAGGTATCCAAGTGCTTCTTCAAAGTAGAACTTGATGGTAACATCAGGACATCTTAAGCTAGAAAACAACCATGCTTTTCCAGTAGCAGCCTCAAGAACACCACTGGAGATGTAATATAATACCACTAGAGATCCACCTTCATCATGTCTTTCCAGTCTTAAAAAAAAATTAAAGACTAATGTTTAATGTAGGTGCTATGGTGATACAGGAATGACTGGTATTTTTTAGGGCTGTCGATTAATCGCAGTTAACTCACGTGATTAACTCAAAAAATTAATCGTGATTACAAAAAATTAATTGCAGTTTTAATTGCACTGTTAAGCAATAGACTACCAATTGAAATTTATTAACTATTTTGGATGTTTTTCTACATTTTCATATATTGTATTCTGTGCTGTAATTGAAATCAAAGTGTATATTATTTTTTATTACAAATATTTGCACTGTAACAATGATAAACGCAAGAAATAGTATTTTTCAATTCACCTCATACAAGTACTGTAGTGCAATCTGTTTTTCGTGAAAGTGCAACTTACAAATGTAGATTTTTTGTTACATAATTGCACTCAAAAACAAAACAATGTAAAACTTCTGAGCCTACAAGTCCACTCAGTCCTATTTCTTGTTCAGCCAATCGCTAAGACAAACAAGTATGCTTACATTTACAGGAGATAATGCTGCCCTCTTCTTATTTACAATGTCACCAGAAAGTGAGAACAGGCATTTGCATGGCACTTTTGTAGCTGGCAATGCAAGGTATTTACATGTCAGATATGCTAAACATTCGTATGCCCCTTCATGCTTCGGACACCATTCCAGAGGACATGCTTCCATGCTGATGGAAAAATAATACGTTAATTAAATTTATGACTGAACTCCTTGGGGGAGAATTGTATGTCCCCTGCTCTGTTTTACCTGCATTCTGCCATATATTTCATGCTTTAGCAGTCTTGGATGACGACCCAGCACATGCTATTCATTTTAAGAACACTTTCACTGCAGATTTCACAAAAGGCAAAGAAAGTACAAATGTGATATTTCTAAAGATAGCTAAAGCACTCGACTCAAGGTTTAAGAATCTGGAGTCCCTTACAAAATCTGAGAGGGACGAAGTGTGGAGCATGCTTTCAGAAGTATTAAAAGAGCAACACTCTGATGCGGAAACAACAGAACCCAAACCACCAAAAAAGAAAAATCAACTTCTGCTGGTGGCATCTGACTCAGATAATGAAAAGGAATGTGTGTCAGTTCGCACCACTTTGGATTGTTATCGAGCAGAACCCGTCATCAGAATGGATACATATCCCCTGGAATGGTGGTTGAAGAATGAAGGGGCATACGAATGTTTAGCATATCTGGCATGTAAATAACTTGCAATGCCGGCTACAAAAGTGCCATGCAAATGCTTGTTCACACTTTTTGGTGACGTAAACAAGAAGTGGGCAGCATTATCTCCTGCAAATGTAACTAAACTTGTTTGTCTGAGTAACTGGCTGCACAAGAAGTAGGACTGAGTGGACTTGCAGGCTCTAAAATTTTACATTGTTTTATTTTTGAATGCAGTTTTTTTGTACATAATTCTACATTTGTAAGTTCAACTTTCATGATGAAGAGATTGTACTACAGTACTGGTATTAGATTAATTGAAAAATATGATTTCTTTTGTTTTTTACTATGCAAATACTTGTAATCAAAAATAAATATAGAGTGAGCACTGTACACTTTGTATTGTGTTGTAATTGAAATCAATATATTTGAATATGTAGAAAACATCCAAAATATTTAAATAAATGGTATTCTATTACTGTTTAACAGCATGATTAATCGCACAATTAATTTTTTTTAATCGCTTGACAGCCCTTGTATTTTTGTTCTGTTCATGTTTATCTGTATGCTACCTCAGCAAGTCCCCAGAAAATACGAATACTTCATTGGAAGATTCCAATCCTGCTCCTATTGAAGCCAATGGTAATTCTCCTATTCATTTTGATGGGATCAGGATCAAGATTTAAATCATATTAATTATTATTAAAGAAAGTTCTAAGTAACCAGAACTACAAATTAACTACATGACTAGAAATGGTTTTAATAGAAATTACTGGGTAATAGAAACAAATTACAGTGTAAAAAATTACTATGAACTATGTCACCTAAGTTATTTTTCAGTGTTAGCTAACTTGTTTAATACCACCGGAAGACAATTATATTAAGACAATTAATTTGAAAAAGCTGATGTCTAAGAATGCTTGAATGATCAGTATTTAATGCTCTCTGCTTGTCTCTATCTATTCTTCCATTGATGTCCTCTGGATATTTTTGATGATTCAAGCATTTAACATCTTCACCCCTAATGTGTTTTATAATAATTGTACCCTTCTAAGAAGTATTTTCTCCTCTCAGTGACAGCATATATTATAGTTCGCATTAACCCTCTCCCCTCACCTCCCAAGAGGAGTATACACACTAAGGATATGCTTAATTTTGTTTGAATAATCCCATTAAAATCAATGTGATTACTTGTCTGTTTATAGTTAGGCCTTAATCCTACAAACACACAAATGTTTAAAAGTGAATTAAGGTCCCTGCTGGTCATATTATAATATTAATTACACTTATACAACATTCGCATAACATCACTAAGATATGGCCTTTCCTATCCATCCATACAGCTAAAACCCATCCAAGCTTTCATCATCTCTTGGTTCGATTACTGCAACATCCTTCCCTCTGGCCTTGACAAATGCCATTTTGTCTCACTTTCAAGGCCCTTCATACCCAATTCCCATTCTACTGATCATCTCTCATTCACTGTCGAGCTGATAGGCTCATGATGCCAGACTCTACTGTCCACTTGTTAAATTTTCAAACTCCTCAATGCTTTCTCTCCCATACTGCCCACATGTTCAGTAGGGGCTCTTTGTAAACATCCGCAAAGCTACTTCATTATACGCCTCCGAATATCTCCTCAAAGCTCTTCTTTGCCATGATGCCTACAAAAAGCTTGACAACATTTAGGCTGCTTATGTGCAGAGATGCTGCCTGGCATGCTGACCAATACTGTCTCATTGTTTACTTGTACTTCCCCATCTGTTGTCTCTTGTCTTATACTTAGATTGTATGCCCCTTTGGGCAGGGACCATCTTTTTGCTTTGTGTTTGTACAGCAGAATGGGGTCCAACCAGTGGTCCATGACTAGTGCCCCTAGGTGCTACAGTAAATAATAAATGATAATATCTGTCACCTAAGAATCTCCAAGCACTTTATAAATATTAACTATCTAATGGGCCATTCATGCTCCTATTGAAGTCTCCAATTGACTTCAATGAGAGCAGGAGCAAGCCCTAAGCTTTGAAATACCTACAAAGTAGGTAAGGAAGTTGTATTCATTTTAGAGACTGACTTGTTCAAGGTCACACCATGAATAGGAAGCAGAGCTGTGAACAGAATCCAGCAGTCCTGACTGAGTGCCTTCCTTGAACCATAAGACTATATTTCCATGGAAGTAAGTGTAACTTAACATTAGGGCCACAAAATAAACCAGAAAGAAGCAGCTGCTCAGAAAGACATACACTAGCACTGTTCCAGTAAGTGACCTTTTCCCATCTCTCCAAAAATAACAAACAAAACTGTCTGGCCTTCTTGGGATACTCTTCTCAACTGGCTACAATTGTCCTTTAAGTAGCATTCACAATGAGGGTGCTACATCTTCCTTTCTCTCTGAAATCTATTTTATTTATTGGCTTTTTCACTTCTCTCTTTTAAACTTGCAAACATGTTTTTATGGTTCATTTTGAGAGTTGGGAACAGCTTGTGTATGTGTGTTGTGTAGGGGAAGATATTAGAATCCAGTATTAGAAGAGTCTCTAGTAAAGGTATCTGGCTGCTTTTTAAAAGGAAACTCTTAAGGAACTAATCCACTGACAAAGCTCTGTAATTTCATAGTGGCCTTCTCTAATTTCTTACACTGGAGTGGTTAAATTGTAGCATTAATTACTGCCACTGCTGGTGGTGGCGGTGATGAAGGTGAGGTGGCAATGAATTATTTTTTTAAAATCCCAAGAATCATGTTTATAATGGAATAATGTTTTATTCAAGCTAGGGGACTACTTCAGGGCATTGGCAATGAAAGAGGAAAACACAATACTTTAAGGATAATTTAAAAGTTTAAAATGTAGAAATCTAGAAAGAGGAAGTATGGTCTCATGATTGGGGATTCACATATTATTTAGGTTCCTATTCCCAGCCCGAGCACTCGCTTGCTACGTAACGCTCTCTGTGCTTCAGTTTCCTAATCTTTAAAACGGAGACAATATTACTTTGAGCAGGTACTTGTCCCACGCTGCTCTACAACATAGTCCAACCATTATAACTCACTTTCTTGATCTTTTGCTTTATTAACAATAAAATTAATTACAATTAAATAAAACAGTAGAGGTAAGGTAAAGGTCAGCTCAGACATTCTACACAGTACTCATACATTTCCTACCTCTCAGTTTAGTCACTCTTAATACACACCTCAATCACGCCTAGCCCCAGAGCGTCGCTCCCACCTTCTTTAATCCAAGGTGGGGGTAATGAGTCAACTGCTTTGGCAAATAAGCAAAAATCACTCAACTATTTCACTAGAGATCAACACCTGCCAATGGGGCTATTTCATGCAAACAGTACCAGCCTAAAACAGTACATTTGCTTACTTACCTTTTTTTGGTGTTTGGTGTTCACCGATGTTTGTAAAGTGTTCTGAGATCCTAGGGTAGAAGGAGCTATATAAATGCAATGAATAACAATTATTATATATTTAAAGTTCAGATTAGAACCAACAAATATTTTCCATCTCACTAGATGTGAGATGAGTGGCTTTTTCCCCTCCGACATCTCTTCTCACATACATGACCTATACTTGATACCTTCTGAATGTATCTTTCTTATTTTCACAGCTTTTTATACAAGTATTGACAATTTTCCCTCTGACAGAATAGGGACAGAAAAAAGACTGAATATATTATATGTCATATAAGTAGACTATTTTATAAAATGGTTGTAACTGACCATAAATATAATTGCTGAATACCTCTGTATCTTTATGTTTTAGTAACATATTTACTTATGCACAATTAAAAGACAGATTGAGATTAATATGAAATATTAATAATCTAAAGCAATCATCATCTAGTGGTCCTGTGGTAAAGTTAAATAAATTATAAAGGTAAATATAAAAATACAAAATATGGTAACTCGACTATCAGAGAAGTAGAAACTGTTTAGAATTGTAGCATTTTATTAAACTTTTACCATAATCCAACAACACCAAACATAGCTTGCACAAGCCCACTGCTGGAAAATCTTCCATAACACTGAACAAACTTTTATGACTACACCCTGTTCACCAGAGCTGTGTCCCTTTGATCTCTTTAGCACAGTTCCAGATCTTAACAGGACAACAAGAAGAAAAATATAGCTCTGCCATTCCATTCAGTTCTTACACAAAAAATATTTACACTTACATTACTACTCCCCTATATATATTCTAATTTATTAATGCTATAATTACAATGCATACAATATTCTGTGGATCAAATCCTGTGCTTCTTTTTCAATTTTTACCCAGTTAAATGCCCCAAAAGTCAAAACCTCAGGATGTGGCCCAACATGTGTAAAATTCTAAATGTAGATTAAGTACTGTTCACTTAAGAAAAATCCTTAGGACAATGACCATGTCTCTTTATATACGTGTACATAGGACACCAGGTTCCCTGTGTACTGCTGTGATCTAAATATTGCATAATACAATAAATAATAATAATAAAATAAAACAAATAGAATTAAAGCTAATATACAAACAAGTGGTGCTGGAAGGTGGGATTCATCACAACTCAAAGAATGGGGTAAATTTCTGGGGAGAAGAAATTAAATATAACATACAACCACCTAAAGAGGACAAAGGAAAAAATGAGAGCAATAAGGAAAAGGAGGAAAATATGAGCTGAAGTAGTTACAGGACAGGGATTATCTTGCTTCCCAAGTGTCAGCCTAATGGGTGGTTTCCCTGGCCATTACCTAATAAGAACTGGATGTTAGCCCAGATAGCCCCAAAGGTCTTGAATTGTGAATGAGCTAGTAAACGCATCTTCAAAAGAGCATGGGAGAAGATTCCTTACTGGTTCTCTCTGTCATTAGTAATAGTGGTTTATACACAAAAGTGCCATAATTAGTTACTTCTTGGAGTTTATAGTTTAATCAAGTTCTTTAAACATATTTTGAAGACACAAGTCCATGCATATTTAGTTCACAATATGTTTCCCAGCAGGAATATCAGGAGTTAGTGTGGTTTCTTGAATCACTGATCAACACAAATTAAAAAGCAATATGACTCTCTCAGTCAATGGCCTCTTTGATATTGGAAATTCCAGTTCAAAGCAGGTAGAATCAAAAAGGCAGAAGCAGAAATCCAATTACTCTTCTTTGAGTGTTTGTCCATATGTATTTCACTTCTGGTGCACATGGACCTTATTATATACTCAAGATTAGGATTGTAAGGATCTGAGGGCGCAGGTCCTCAGTTTTTTCTGAATCTAGAACCCAGGACAGTAGGGCCCTAAGCTTAAGATGCTATCTCAATGCCACCAAGGAATGAGGAGATACTTTGTCTGTCTTCATCTTGGAAGGTCAGGAAGTTCTATTAGGATGACCCAGAGTCTGGGGCATCTGATTGGCTTATACCCGCTATGTAAGCCAGAAAGTGACTCAGTAGAAGCAAGCAAAAGAGAATGGCACCCTTATATATTCACCACAGCATGCATGCTGCATCTCTGTTAGTCTATAAGGTGCCACAGGATTCTTTGCTGCTTCTACAGAACCAGACTAACACGGCTACCCCTCTGATAAAGTGACTCAGGTGGCTTGTCTGAGCAACAGTGCAGAATCCCTGCTTCTGCTGCATTGGACCCCACTCTTTACCTGCAATCTGCATGCAACCCTATTCCTGCTCTGCTCCTGTTCCTAGTTTCTGCTTTGGTCCTGCTCTGTGCCTGATCCTTGCCTTGTCTCTGGTTCCTGCCACTACAGCTTGCTCCTACCCATTGGCTCAGACTCCTGATTCTGATCCTTGGCTCAAGTGCTGACTCTAACTTTCACGCTGACCATTAGGCCAATCACCTATGTCCTGGTTCCTAACAAGAACCTTTTGGCCGTTGGTATATATTGGGACCATACCTGCGACCTTTCTATCCTCATGCCTCCCACCCTAGGCCATAAAAGGCAGAATGGGGGTGACCATCCTTTAGTTCCTTCTTACCACCCATAGCTGCGAGATGGAACCGCTAGCAGTATTCACTTTCTCTTGTGCCTTTTGTGACTCAATCCAACTAACTGTATATATTTTTAGTATTTAGTTGTCAGGGGTTGTCTGGTTGTCCTGGGCCCAAGCATGTTCTGCTTTGTCTCCAACAGCTCCACAGCTCAAAACAGCAAGCCATCCCACCTGGCTCCTGCATTCATCTGGCTCCCTAGGGTGCAGCTCAGAGGCTTGACCCCCAGTGGTTTAGAGTCCTGGCGGCTTCCTGGCGAGAGGCTGTGGCACACAACTGCTCATCTCCTCAGTCAGCCCAGACTGAGCTTCTGCTTCCTTCTGAATGGTCCCTCCATTGGAAGCATGCCAAGCAGGCGTTAGGGAGTGTGGCCTCTTGGGCCAAGAGCAGTTCTTTAACCCTTGCTTTGCCCATGCACAGATGGTATACCCCGTCACAATAGTACAGATGCAGTGTAAGGATTAGTTTGTTAGTTTAAAAACACTGTTAGTACCTACTACTGGATTCTAGCCCACATGGTGAGCCCAAATCTCTGCATTTTAAATATTGCCCCTTTTGTGAGGCAGCTATGCCTCTTAACAATTGCTACTCGAGATGCCTGTTTTGCCTGGATAGAGGTATATTCTGGAAAACTGCTCCATCTGTGGTTTATTTTCCAAACAATTCAGATGGTGAGAGAGGTTTGCCTGAAGTTTTTCTGCTGGATAGATCGATGAGATTGGGTAAACCTGATCATCTGAGCAGTCTACACCTAAAAGTGCTCTGGTGAGCCCTGGCTTGACTGCCAGCTCTCAGGCCACTGCTTCTAAAACATCCTTCTTGGTTGTGACATCTGACAAATCCTCTTCATTATCTGCCAAGAAGTAGGAAACAGCACCCCTTTTCTAAAGTGCGTAGACAAAGGTTGCCTTCAGACATCTCTCCATTCTGCCTCCTTGAAGGGTAGATCAACGCCTGGAATAGGACTGTGAAGGAGTCCAGTCCCCGAGTTGTGGTACCATCTAAGGAGCAGGTTGCCTCCATTGCTGACTCTGCAGGACTCTTAGGAGAAATAAGAAGCGTGATGCTGTATTAAATAACCCTTGTATAGTAACTCCCACTACCATCAAAGGGCTTTCGTTCAAGGATTTGTATGTAGTCATGGCTTCCTCTTGTGGCTGTCTAGTCACTAACGTCGAGCCAATTGGGTTCTTAGGTTAAGTAGGTGGGGGCTTATGCTTTTGGTGAGGAAGGTTCAATCCTAGCTGAAGATCATTGTGGGTATGTGCATATGGCCTTTTACTTATTTAAGTAAAACCTTTGAAACTTGAAAAGGAGTACATCTTAAAACGACTATGGATTTGGAATAAACCCAAAATGAAATATAAATCATTATAGCTCTTAAAACAAAAGGGTGGACCAGCCTTCCTATATTTATGGCATATATATTGTGCAACATGAATTAAAGTTAATGTTGAATTGGATCAAAGATAATCAGATCAAATACTTACAAAAGGGAAAATGTGACACATAATTAATGCCACTAAAGAGATAGCGTGGATCAGTTGAAAGCAGAAAAAAGTCACAATTCAAGGGATTGTCAATAAAATAGAAATATTGGTGAATGAGAAAATGACCTGTACTTCCAAGGAATATTTTAAAATGGACTACAAAAGATAAAAGGGAAAAGTAAGCATGAACAGGATTAAAATATGTATTTGACACTACTGAGCTAAAATATTTCATGCAATGCAAGACAGAAGGATAGGAAGGCAGATACTCAGCTAGTGTAAACTGTCAGAGTTTAAGTCAACGGAGCTATGACAATTTACACCAGTTGAGGATCTGTCCCAGGACTTCTGTGTCTTCTTACAGAAAATATATTATTCACAAGACCATAAGGCAGTGGTGGGCAACCTGCCGCCCATCAGGGTAATCCGCTGGCGGGCTGGAAGACAGTTCATTTACATTGACCATCTGCAGGCACGGCTGCCCGCAGCTCCCAGTATCCGCAGTTCACCGTTCCTGGCCAATGGGAGTTGTGGGAAGTGGTTGCCAGCACGTCTCTGCGGCCCGACGGTGAACAGCAGCCACTGGGAGCTGCGGGTGGCTGTGCCTGCGGACGGTCAATGTAAACAAACTGTCCCGTGGCCCACCAGATTACTCTGATGGGCCACGTGCAGCCCGTGGGCTGCAGGTTGCCCACCACTGCCATAAGGACTAGAAAATGTTTAAGTTAGATTTATCTCCATCAGACAACTGTATATGAAAATTACAAGATAATCAGCTGTTACAAATAGATATGTACATTTTTCTGCAGAACTACAGAGCGATATTGACAACATGAAACTAGTCTGGAAAAAGGAAATGAACGAACAAAACTCAGAAGATTGGAAGGATACGGCACTAGTTGCTACAAATACTGTGGAGAGATTAGCAAAGAAAAATTAGAATTTGATTATTTTCCCATGACTTTTACAAAACAAATTAGACACAACATTTGCAGCAAAATGTTGGGGAATATGCCATGGTATCAGGAAACCTCTTCATACTGAGACTGTCCCCAACTGAAAAGTTTCTGATCTGGTGTTATAAAATTGATATATTATGTAGGCAGTGGCAGATTAGCCACTGGGCCAACGAGGCCTGTGCCCAGGGGCCCTGGCCAATTATGGTACCCCTGCGCCCTGACCTGTTCCGCCTGGCACTCCTGCTGGGGGGCAGCGGGTCGGGGCGCAGGGGCTTGCTCCACTCCACCCGGCACTCCTACTGGGGAGGAGGGTTGAGGTGCGGGAGCTTGCCCTACTCCGCCCATCCAGTGTTCCTGCCGGGGAGTGGGGAAAGCCCCTGCTTCCCAGCAGGAGCACTGGGGTGGGTACTGGGGGACTGCAGGCAGAAGGGGTAGGGAGGGGCTCCCACTTGCTCTAGCTCTGGGCCCCACAAAACTGTAATCCATCTCTGTATACAGGACTCAAATTCCTGTTACTGTGATGTTAAGGAAGTGTCCTGATTTACTGCAATGAACTGAAGATAGAACAGATTCCCGTTTAGAATCCTGCTGTCTGCAGCCAGTCAGACCCAAACAGTTTATGGGAGGCCTGCTGCAGAATAGAGCTCCACACAGGCACAGGAGTCCACCAGCATGCTATCAGTTGCAGAATCCAGGTCTTAATGTATTTTGGCATTATGGATACAAAACCAAATACCCACTATAGAAATATGGTTGAATAAAATAATTAAAAGAGAAATTGTGCCTAATGGGAGAATAGATCAACGGTTCATCTAATTCAGTATCCTCTCTCAAATGGTGGTAAGATGTTTCAAAGAAAGGTGCAAGCAACCTTATAATGGTTAATCACATAATAACCAATCCAGGAGGGAAATTTCTCTCAAATCTCATTGTTAGTGTTTGTCTTATTAATACTAATTATTAAGCCCTGGAGAACAAGGATTTATATCCCTTTTAATGGTATATCCTGTATAATGTAATTACATTCTTATTATTCTTATACATGTCTAACTTTTCTTTCAATCTTTTAAGCTCTGAGCTTCTATCTTGTGGCAGTGGGCTCCACAGATTAATTACATATTGTGTAAAATAAATACTGTTTTACATTCCCTTACTTAATTTCATTGGGTGTGCCCTTAAACTATTTTTGAGAGAAAAGGTATCCAGTAACTCTTCACTAACTTTTCCCACAGCAATAATTATATGCCTCCCTCACAGTTAAAATCAAAACAGGAAATATAGTCCAAGGCAATGTTGCTATAGGAGCTTTAATTTTTACATTTCATTATTTTAGAAAATCTCCCTTTGTAACTGTAATATGGTATTGCCATAATTTTAAAAATGTCAGTGCAAAATAAAGCAAAACCCCCACACAGTTAAATAAAATAATAATGAAGAGTAAGGTGTCAGAGTGGTTTGCTCACTACAACTATGCATGTGGAATGTTATGCACTGGAGTTGAATGTGGAGGGTGGAGTTGATTATCATTATGAATTGTTTTTGTTGTAGGCAGATACATCTATTTTTTTTTTTTTTTAGGAAAAAATGAAGCTGCTGCCAATTTAGAGTGAGAGATGGAATGATGCCAACTGACTCATGCTATTTAACCTTTCAATGCACCATTTAGAATGCTCTCCTCTTATTATACTATTTAGAAACAAGCAGATAAAGAATTCCAGATAAAGAGAGCATTATGAACATTCATATGGAAAATGGTGGAGGATAGACTGAGCCAAATTCTGTTCTCATACACTCTGTATGTGCAGAAACTCACATTTAATGCAGTACTTGCAGAAGAAAAAAGTCTCATGATGATAATTTAATTGAACTGCCAGAACAAACAAGTTTAACTTGCCTTTATGTATAAATTAGTACATTTGCTAACTTATCAAACTGCATCCTCTTCTTTCTTAAATAGTTTTTTTTTTGTATACTGTACATCTAGAGATAGAAAAGACGTATTGGATCACTGGGGCCAGGATAACAAGCTACTTTAGCACATGTCTAGCTTTAAGCACAAGTAGTCCCATTGACTTCAATGGAATGTCTGCCTGAGTCTATATACAGCCTGAAACTCTCAGAGGTGTGCACTCTCCTTTTCATCTTAGGCCTTGTCTACACACAAATGTTGTGGTGCTTTAACTATACAAGTATAGTTAAAGCGTTAACCACATGCCTCCCTAGGTATGTATGTAGATATACAAGTTTAAATGTG
The DNA here is from genome assembly GCF_016161935.1 of Mauremys reevesii. Lineage (NCBI taxonomy): Eukaryota > Metazoa > Chordata > Testudines > Geoemydidae > Mauremys > Mauremys reevesii. The sequence goes on along the minus strand of NC_052625.1, from coordinate 177,962,821 downwards.
TTTAGACTGGTATAACATTCTCATAAGGGAAGGGGAATACGCTATACCCGCGTTTCTCAAACTGGGGTCCGTGGACCCTTGGGGTCCCCGATGGTGCCCCAGGGGGTCCACAGGTCCCGCTGATCAACTCATCCCACTCCCTCCCAACACCTTCTGCACGTTAAAAGTCTCGCAGCACAGCAGGCCTAATGCAGGCTTTCTATTTGCCCCAGCTCTGCGCCGCCTGGTGAAAGTGAGTGAGGGTGGGAGAGAGTGAGCGATGGAGGGAGGGGGGAATGGAGTGAGTGGGGGCAGGGCCTCAGAGAAGGGGCAGGGCCTTGGGAAGGGGGCAAGGCAAGGGTGAGCAGGGGGGACTTGCAGGTCCCTGAAAATTTTTAAAACAATATGGGAGTCCTTGGGTTGCTAAAGTTTGAGAACCGCTGAGCAATACCCTTATAAGGACATTTATACCAGTATTACTGTGTCCACAATAGTACAACTGTATTAGTAAAAATCATATGCCTAACTGCCCTAATTATCCTAGCACAAAAACTATGTGTAGGCCAGGCTTAAATGTGCTGCTAGCCCACTACTTTTGGGGGCAGGGGATTATGACACCACCCCGGCAGAGGACTCCATCTATATGAGTGCCTTGTTTCCACAGCAACATGGCTACGTTGGTGTGGTGTTGGCAAGGGACCCTATGCATGAAGTCCTCTAATCAGGTGGGTGGGGGTTAGTCCTCCCATGTGTGAGACAGACATAAGGTTGTCTGTGTAGCCTGATTTAGGGTGTAGTGATAATATTAATTTGGATATGGGAATTTAATCATTAATTTAATTTAATAATAGTAATAATAAATTAAATTAATTAGTATGGGTCTTAGGCTCGCCAATCTGTTTGATCAGAAGATAAAAGTTCTTGTCCCGAATCAGGCTCCACAGAATTTACAAAGGACCCTCAGGGGTATGACAGGAAGCTCACACTGAGACAGATATAGTCTTAAAGACTTATTAAAATCAATAATAGTAAGTAAATGGTAAAATACCCAGAGTTACAAAGTTACAATTGCATTACTGCTATTCAAAAGATACTATATTATCATATGTATTATATGCAACAAAGCTTTGGTTAACATATTCACACCCTTCCTTGATAACCGGGTGGTAAGAGACACAGGAACAGCCTTGTGGTTCAGGTTTCTTAATTTTTGAGTGAGGGATGCAGTGCTTAGAAGAAAATAATGCTACGAGCTATTAAAGTGAAATTACAGTTTACTTGACTAACTTAAACTTAAAATCAAAACCTAACAATCAAACCAAGAACAAAACTTAGGGAAACCAAGCTTAGCCTAGTTCCCTTGAAACGTAAAGTTTAAGAAGAACAAGTACAGCCTACTAATAGTAGCAGTCATTGTAGATAGAGAGGAGAAAGTAAGTGAGTGAGAATGGAGATGGAGTAAAGTAAGAACTGGAGTACTCTATTGAGGTGGGTCACCTCTTTTATAGGGCAAATTCCAGAAATCCTTCCTCTTATGCCCAAATTTCATTCCTCACCCACAGAAATGCCAGGGCACACCCATCCCACATGCCAATATGTATGTGCGTATTGATGACAGGTATGTATGCACATCAATCTCTTGTGGTGTACTTGTTAAGTCCATGGGCACAACATCAAAAATCACCCTATCCATTCTCCATTGTTCTAAATAAAAGGTCATAGACATAGGTGTAGGTACTCCATCTATTTGGGTATAGGATAAACAAGACAAAGGTCAACTTTGCTTTCTGAGTAAAAGGTCTCAATATAGATATGCTAACTTTGCCTTAGTTTAACATATAGGATATGGCCTGTAGGTCTCTTGCATTACAGCCAAACTTACTTTAATATAAATCTATAAACCTATTACAATAAACCAAATACTTAAACTATATATACACACACACACGCGCGCGCAAGCAGGTTAGTCCTATAGGCTACATCTGAAGATGGAGTGATGGTCCATGGAAGGAGGGAGGTCTCAGCCTGCTCAAAGAGTGGCGATGGTGTTGGAACCCCACCACACAGCTCATACGTAGGTGGCTCCTGTCACTACCACCCCCAATCTGGAGTGGTGCCACAGTGCTAGGGACAAGACTTATGGGGGGCCTCCCTGGGGAGGTTTGCCTAGGGGCACAGACAGCCTTAATTCAAAGTCCTCTTGCCTCAGGCTAGCAAAAGGATGGGCATGGTAGCCCATGCCACCTTGAGGCAGGAAGCAGCCACATCTAAAAGGTCAGAAGTGATGAAGGGAATAGCTACTTCCCAGCCCTTCTGCTCCAAGATAGCAAGGACAGGAGTGATAGTGACACATTTATTAATTAAATAATATGAAGAACATTCATATTTGCCTCTAGTGAAAGACATTACACTAAGTAAGTAGTGTCTTTGCAACACTATTTATTACTATTTTACAATCCCATAAGTGCACATACTTAGTAAATATTACAGTTTCAGATTCCATATGCTATCCACCATCTTATATTTTATGTCAAAGCATTTTAGGATATATTCTGTAAAAAAATCTACAAAATATTTTTAAGTAATAGTTTGATGTTGTTAGTGTCAAATTCGATTCTCTCAAGGGCTTCTTGTCATGCAACAATTCCTATATAGTCTCATTTAAAATGTTTTATTCTGATGATGAACCTAACATCTCTATTGTTTATGAGCTGTCTGTCTCTAAGGTCTGTTTTCCTAGCTGGAAGGTAGGTGAGCTTTTGTGAATGATTCTTTTGTGTAAGTGTGTCTTGATTTTATTAGAGAGACAAGGTGGGTGAGGTGATATCTTTTATTGGACAAAATTCTTTTTGTGGAGAGAGACAAGCTTTCAAGCTAATATCCTGGGATTGACACGGCTACAACAACACTGCATACAACAGTGGAAGATCTTGATTTTATTAACATACTTAGTATTACAATCTTCAAAGTACTATACACTAAAACCAAAAAGTTTCATTTTAAAAAATAGTTCAGGTTCCTCAGTGACAGCAATGTACTTTTCTATCCAATCATTTACAAAATTCAAGCACTTAAAGGCAAGGAAATTCATCCAAATCCTCTCTCTAATAGAAGGCAGTTGCAACCTTAACTACAGAAAGACTACCACCCATCCATAATAAAATATGGAAGCCAGTAAGGCTGGACAAGGAGCCCAATAATTTAAACTACAAAAAAAAAAAAACCTCAAAAAAACCAACAACACAGGTTTCCATTATGTGAGCTAAAGGAAGATCTCTATTAGTTGCTGAAGGATGCTTATGTTCTTTCTAAAATGCAAACAGACAATAGAGGCCAAGGTTAGGCTTACACACACATCTCAATTTGATTCTGCTACCACAGAAGACTGGCAAACAATTTCTATTGGCATCTGTGGGAGAAGGTTTGGGGCCCAAACTGGCCATGACAACAACCAACTCTAATTACAGCCTCTATAATCTCAGAAATAGCTGGCACTCACATTTTGAAGGAGACTTTATTATATGGAATGTTTCAAGGGGAGATAGTAACAAGTAGCTTTTGAGCTAGATGGTGAAAAAGACAGACAAAAGTCAACATTTCAAATCAGGGTATTATTTTACTGCTCTATAACTCAGTTTCATTTTCTTCAGACTCTGCAAAAACCTTTTTCTCTATTCACAGCAGATCTGACAATTTCCAGGCCAAATTAATTTTCCAAACCAAAAGCTATAAGGGGGCTAAGTTAGGACTTTATAATGAAGACCTGCAACCACCTTTCTATATTAATCTATATAGCTACTTTTGAGAGGATTTTTCCCCTCCTCTTTACGCACTAGGCCCACTCAAACTATATTATTAAAATTAGGGCTGTCAATTAATTGCAGTTAACTCATGTGATTAACTCAAAAATGAATTGCGATTAATCATACTTAATAGAATACCAATTGAAATTTATTAAATATTTTGGATGTTTTTCTACATTTTCAAATATATTGATATCAATTACAACACTGAATACAGTCTACAGTGCTCACTTTATATTACAAATATTTGCACTGTAAAAATGATAAAAAATATTATTTTTCAAATTCACCTCATACAAGTACTATAGTACAATCTCTTTATGTAAATATCTTGTGACGAGGGCTACAACAGTGCCATGCAAATGCCTGTTCTCACTTTCAGGTGACATTGTAAACAAGAAGCGGGCAGCATTATCTGCTGCAAATTGTAACCAAACTTGTTTGTCTGAGAGATTGGCTGAAGTAGGACTGAGTGGACGTGTAGGCTCTAAAGTTTTACATTGTTTTATTTTTAAATTGCAGTTTTTTTGTACATAATTCTACATTTTTAATTTCAACTTTCATGATAAAGAGATTGCACTACAGTATTTCTATTAGGTGAATTGAAAAATACTATTTCTTTTGTTTTTTACAGTGCAAATATTTGTAATAAAAAATAAATATAAAGTGAGCACTGTACACTTTGTATTCTCTGTTGTAATTGAAATAAATATATTTGAAAATGTAGAAAACATTCAAAAATATTTAAATAAATGGTATTCTATTGTTTAACAGTGTGATTAATTGCGATTAATCTCAATTTTTTTAATCACTTGACCTAATTAAAATATGTACACGTAATATAAACAGAGGAACAAGATGTGTATATGATGAAGCATGTCGTAATCTTCCACTGTTGTAACCATGGTCTTTCACCATATCCTTTCCTTGTCATCCCATCCTATCAAATTTAAGGATTGTTCCCGCACAGTGATGAAGATCTTCAACTGTCACTGAACGAAATACAATTTTCAGGAAGCACTCAAAACCTTCTTGGATTGGGCCCACAAGGTGATTGTAATCTCTTTAGGGTTGGGACTTGCCTTTATATTTTTGTAAAATGCCAATAAACACCTATGGCATGGTAGAAAGTTAAATAATAATAGTAGCACTTTGGCAGAAGTTTGTGTTATATGGAGTTATTTTCCTGGGATTAATCAATCAGCATAAATCTCTCTATGCAGACACACCTTTTCTTCAAAGAGGGCCTTTGGTGCACAGATCTTTTTCCTAACTGGATATGTAACTGTTTTAAACAATTAAAAAAAATACCCTTTTTCCCAATTTGAGAGTGAATTGAATGCTTGTGGAATTGATTGAAAGCAAAAGCCAAATTTCTCAGGCTTATCACTCTGACCACATCAGTCCACTCTTCTCATGAGTACACTGGTTCCCTCTTGTCCCTTAAATCACATGCACAATTTGTTTTTGTCTTTAAATCTCTTCAAGATTTAGCCTTGCCCTACCTGCTTGCTCTACTGATTTTTTGAGATGTCAACTGCCACCTTTGCTCCACCAAGAGTCTCAGCTTCTCCCTCAGATACCTTGGTGTCTCCCCACCCCCAGGAAACGCCTCAAAAACATCCTAAAACTATCTTCTTTCAAATCCCACATAAGACTCATTTCTGCTGTGATATCTGCAAAAACCCTGTCCACTGACAATGGGTAGACAACTAGAAAATTGTTACTTCTCTCTCACTCAAAATGTGCTTGTTTTGCTGTAAACCTTGTCGGCCACTCACACCTGGTGTGTCTTATTATGAACCTAGAATGTAAGTTATTTACGTGAAGTTTACTTCACGTAAACAGAACAACCAGTTTCCCTGGTTAGGTGCAAGGCACTATTGTTTTGAGATTTGTAATACACATTCCTGTAACTCCTGTCATAAGATGCCAGCCCAATTTGGTGCTGAAACATACTTTTCATACTTTCCGAGTACAGATAGAGCACATATACTGACAGAAGAGTATACATTTATTTTTATATTAAAATTACAGGCTATTAAGATACCTCTAAAAATGGCACTTTTTGTTGACACATGGTGAGTTTTCTCAAAGACAATTTGAGAATAAGAAATAAGGGCTACATTCATTGGGTAAATTATTTGCTATGAATAGTTTATGCATCATATAATAACTATCAACACCTCTGTACATTTCTGTGTACTATAACAACAACACTGATTGGGTCATTGTCTAGTGGCAAAGTTAGTGAAAGCTGTCTCTAAAGCAGTCCTTCTGAAATTTTACCCCAAAATCTCTAACTAAAGATTTCTAAAGAGTTGTGCTTTAAATAGCTGGATCCCAATAAAAAAAAGAAACTGCCAATAAACACCAATGGCATGGTAGAAAGTTAAATAATAATAGTCTCAATCCTGTAGACACTTACACCTTTGCTTCCTTTGACTTTAATGGGATTAGTCACTCTATAAAGTTTAGGTGGGATTAGAATGTAGGTGTTCTTGCCTTCCAAACCCATTTCCGTAAACCACACTGCATCTGCCTCACACTTTGTGTAATTTCTTTTTCAAAGTTCAGAATTTTTATCATCATTAATTTATAGCAATAATAAGCAGTGACACCAGACCAAGTTGGTGTGACAGAAGTACATTTGGGTCTACGATGAGTGATTGTACTTTTATCAGATACAGTTGAAAGCTATGAGTTTAACACCAAATGAATTTCTCAATAGAATCTGCCTTAGGCTGCAAGAGGAATTAAGGAAAATATGAATGCAAAAACCAGGTAGGTATGTTGGGTCAATTAATCTCTGGTATAACTCCAATAAAATTCATGGAGTTACATCGGGGATTAAGTTTTACAAAATTTTTCCTTAAGCGTTAAAGGTTAGCAGTAGGCACTTTTGTCCACAGGGTATATGTGTCAGTGAGTATTATGATGCTTAAACAGTCTCATTACTTGTTAATACTTTTTAGAAGACCTAATCTCTGTGCGATATTATGTAATGGAGTATATTTTTGCAGTAACTGTGCGTGTGGTCTGAAGTCATGTTTCCAGATATACAACCAGCAGCACAAAACACAAAGGAACATGCTTGAATGAGCAAAGTATTCTGGTACGAGTAAACTTATTATACATCTTTTAAAAAGTCTTGTTGCTACTCTAAAAAAATTGTGTAATTTGGTTCTGAAATTAGATACTCAGATACTATATTGATGAGTGGTATAGAAATAAATGGATTCTCTTATTATGGATCAAATTATATTCATCCTACTAATGCATGTACTCCCAAAGACTTCAAACTAACTACTTTTATGAATAAGGTAAACAGAATTATAGTATTTTTTGAACAACATGCAACCATCAGTGGCTTACTTGATTATACATCCCAGAGGGAGAGGTAGTACTTCTGAAAATCAGGACAATCACACTTTGAGTGGTGCTCTTTCATTGGTCCTCACTTCTTATCTAGCTTTTACCCATGGCTCTAAGTAGTTGCTAGTACAGGGATCGGCAACCTTTCAGAAGTGGTGTGCCGAATCTTCATGTATTCACTCTAATTTAAGGTTTTGCATGACGGTAATGCATGTTAACATTTTTAGAAGGTCTCTTTCTATAAGTCTATAATATATAACTAAACTACCGTTGTTTGTAAAGTAAATAAGGCTTTTAAAGTGTTTAAGAAGCTTCATTTAAAATTAAATTAAAATGCAGAGCCCCCCAGACCGATGGCCAGGACCCGGGCAGTGTGAGTGCCACTGAAAATCAGCTCGCATGCCGCCTTCGGCACCCATGCCATAGGTTGCCTACCCCTGTGCTAGTATGAAGTAGCGGCCAGATCCTGGGACACTGGTGAGCTAAACCAGGGAGAGAGTAGCCATGAGAGGAAATGCCTATTCCCAGCATACTAAATCTGCTTTGGCAGACCAGGTGAGGGATACACCTCTTGGACCAACAGATGGAAAGGTATTGTAGAATATGTAATGCCTGACAAGGCACAAAATATATCAACAGCTATCCACTGCAGCTAATGATGTTCTCAGTCATTGTGACCGTTCATGTCACTGGCCTTTGACTCCAGCAGGCAAGAGAGTGAGATTGCCTTTGTGCAATGGTGGTCTTACTTAAAACAAACCCCATCACACACAGGCATTCATGCATCATTAAGAAAGTCCTGCAGCGATGGGAGGGTGGTGTAGATCAGGGGTTCTCAATCTTTTTCTTTCTGAGGCCCCTCCAACATGCTATAAAAACTCCATGGCCCACTTGTGCCACAACAACTTGTTTTCTGCATATAAAAGCCAGGGCTGGCATTAGGGAGTAGCAAGCAGGGCAAGTGCCTGGGGCCCCATGCCACAGGGCCCCCTGTGAAGCTACACTGCTCAGGGCTCCAGATCCATGCGGTGGGGCTTGGGCTTTCTGCGAGGGACTCTAGTGAGTCTAACACTGGCCCTGCTTGGAGGACCCCCTGAAACCTGCTCATGGCCCCCCAGGTGGTCCCAGACCCCTGGTTGAGAACCACTGGTGTAGATGAACACTGGGAGTCACACTCACAAACCTGCACATAGGTAACCTGGGACTCTGGTTGCTCATCTTTGAATCATGGGCAGCAAGGATGTCTGACAACACCCCAGGTGACTGAGTAGCTCTTTTTCAACATTTCTAGAAAGGAAAGGGGCTAGAAAAGGTTCCCTAAATTTTAATCGGACCTATTCACCATGACTAATGTGCAGTCAGGGGTGACATCATCAGCCAATGGTTTTCAGTGGCAACTAGAGTAAGGCAAAAGGTGTGTTACGTCCCACAATTGTTTGCACTGGTCATTGACTATGTCATGAAGAAAGTAATTGCAGAAGGCAACTGAAGAATTTTATGGACAAATGATAAAGCACAATTAGATGACCTCGTTTTTGCTGATGACACTGTCCTGCTTAGTTCTACGCATTGCTTAATGGAAAACAAACAAACAAACAAACAAACAAGACCAAGCTTTTGGCAGATGCAGCAAAACCAAGTTGGTTTGTTTTCAAAAAGGGAAAGACAAAATATATGGCTATCAATGTCCCAAATGCAACCACCAGAGTAGATGGAGAAATACTAGAAGAATAAAGTCATGTTATCTATCTAAGGAATGATATGTGCAATGATGGTGACACCATACTAGATGTCAAGCAGCAAATATCAAAAGCAGCAAACAACTTTTATAAACTTGAAAAAAAGATTTAGAAAAGTAGCATGATTGGCACCGATACAAAAATATGAATTTTAAACATCAGCATCATGTCTGTACTCCTTTATGGAGCAGAGTCATGTAAACCTACAACAGAAATTGATAAGAAGATCAACTCATTCCAAATACGTGCCTGCAGAAGATCTTCAGAGTCCATTGGAAAAGGGTTTCTTGCAACATGAGAAATTCTAAGTAGAGCAAACCAATCCCAAGTAACAAACATGGTAAGAAGAAGATAAATACATTTAGGACAGGATACCAACATGACTTCCATATCAAGTGATAACATGGACATCACCTGAGAAGACAAAAAGAAGGCAACTTAGAGAAACATTATGCAGAACAATAGAGAAAGAAGCCAAATCCATCAACATGACACACAGAAGCCTGAACAGACCAGCACAAGACTGAAATAAATGGTGGAAAATATGGACGCCCAATGCAGGAGGATAAATAAAAGATGAGTTCATTGCAATTTGTGGATCATTTACACTGTGGTCGTTCTATAAGAAAAACAAGAGCTCTCACTGTGGGCAACTTGGAACATACAGATCCTAATGGACTGAGATAACACATCAAGACTGAAAGATGTATACGGCATTAACTGCAAGGAAACTTGCTAGATATAGCATTGACCTAGCTGCGATCAGCAAACTAGACTTTCAAAGGCTCCATAAAAGAACTAAGATGGCTATACATTCTTTTGGAAAAGGAAAACAGCAGAGGAAGACATAACATATAGCACTGTTTTTGCCATTAAACGCAGCCTCCTGAAATCACTGAAAGTCTTATCTATGGCTAAAAATGAATGCCTAATGACTCTGACTTCCCACTGGAAATTTACACTTTGTGATTCTTATCAGTGCTTATGCTCCAACCATGAACAGTACAGAAGAAAGAAAAGAAGAGTTGTATTCTGATTTGGATGACATAATCAAATCTATACCCAGTGAAGACATGCTTCTAACAGACTTTAATACCAGTGTTGGAAAAGACAGTGAAGCTTGGAGCGGTGTAATAAAGAACAACAGAATCAGGCATCTGAACGCAATGATTTCCTTTTACTCATCAAGTATGCTGACCACGAGCTTGTTATTACAAACACAATCTTCAGGAAAGTTGACAAATATAAATGATGTGGATGGCATGTGATTGACTGTCATCCTATGGCCAAGGGACATCAACAGTATCAAAGCAATGTGAAGATCAGAATGCTGGACCAACCATAGGATGATCAGAACCATATTCAGTCTACATGTTGCTGGCCCCAACAAAACAATGCTGAACAGATTAAATCAAAATTAAGCATAGCAAAATTGAAAGGTCTGTTTCAGTCAAGAAAAAGGGGAGGTAAAAAACTTAGAGGAAAAAATTGATTGTACTGTATCATTATCCAGTTACTCACTTGAAAAGTAGAATATATTCTAGTGGGCCATCAGTCAAGCCTTAAAACAGGGGTGGGGAACCTTTTTTCTATCAGGGCCATTGAGCCACAGAAAAAAAATCAGGCAGGGGCCACACACAGCCCTGCGAGGGTGGGGGACACGGAGGCTCGAGGCTTCCTCTAGGCTCTGGGGTGGGGCTGGGGATGAGGGGTTTGGGGTGCAGCACGAGGCTCCGGGCTGGGGCCAAGAGGTTTGAAGTGTGGGAGCAGACTCAGGGCTGTGGCACGGAGTTGCAGTGCGGGAGGGGGTGTGAGTTCCGCAAGGGAGTTAGGGTGCGGGAGGGGGTTCTGACCTGAGCAGGGGGCTGGGGTGTGGGAGGGGGTTCGGGATCCGGATGAGCAGTGCTTACCTCAAGCGGCTCCCAGTCGACGGTGCAGCAGGGCTAAGGCAAGCTTCCTGCCTGCCCTGGCTCTGCGCTGCTCCTAGAAGCAGACAGCACGTACAAGCCCCTAGGTGGAGGGGCCAGGTGGCTCTGCATGGTGCATGCTGCCCGTGCCCCCAGGCGCCACCCCCACAGCTCCCATTGGCCATGGTTATTGGCCAATGGGAGCGTGGAGCTGGCACTTGGTGTGGGGGCAGCACACGGAGCTTCCCTGATCACCCTCCACCTAAGGGCTGCAGGGACATGCTGGCGAGCTGGAGCTCGTGACTCCTGCCCGGTGGGGGGTTGCCAAGGCTTGGGGCTTCCGGCCCACGGTGTGAAGACTTGCTGTGGGCCGGACGAAATGAAGCAGTGGGCCAGATCTGTCCCGTGGGCCAGAAGTTCCCCAGCCCTGCCTTAGAAGAAACTCTGAGCAAAAATCAGAGACAGCACCAGGATTGGTTTGATGAAAATGATGATGAAAAGAAACCATTATGCCAATACTAAAAACAAAGTTGTTTTATGATTCCCTGAAGGTCATTTATGGCCGATCAAAATTGAGACCAGCTCCACTAAAGAGTTTAGAAGAATATTCCTTAATCAAGAACAAAAGAGGCATCTTTGAGAGATGGGTGCAGCACTTTACTAAGCTGCTCATCTATCCCTTTACTGTCAATCCACAGTGCTAAAGGAGCTAACTCATCAGTACCCCATACATGAAGAAATCGCCCATTTATCTACTGCCAAGGAAGTGAAAAAAGCTATCAAACAAATTAAGTCAGGTAAATCATCAAGCAAAAATTGCATGTCCCCCAAACTGTCAACTATTTATAAGAAATTACTAAAGATAGCTTGCAAATGGAAAATTCCTCAGGATTTCAGAGATGCAATAATAGTAACACTAAACAAAAGTAAAGCTAACAAATCCGACTGCGGCAATTATCAAGGTATCTCCCTGCTACCTGCAGATGGGAAAAACAGTATCAGGGAAACTTCTACCAAAGACCCAATGTGGACTTAGATCAGGATGGAGCAACAAAGACATGATTTTTGTTAAGACACGGATTCACAAAAAAATGTATTGATGAAAACATGGAATTGCATGCTATCTTCACTGATCTAAAAAAAAGCATTCAACACTGTAAGCAGAAATGGACTCTGAAAAATTCTAGAAAATTTGGCTGCCCAACCAAATTTGTTAACATCATACCTCAATTCCATGAAGATATGACTGGTCAAATACTCTCAGATGCTGGCCATTCTAAGCCATTCCCCCATCTAATGGGGTGAAACAAGTCTGTGTACTGGCATCAATCCTCCTTAGTCTCTTCTTTGCAGCCATTCTGAATTATGCAACTGACAGCCTTCAAAAGGGCAGCCATGCAATATATAGAACTGAGGGAATTCTCTTCAGTCTCCAAAGATTTACTGCAAAGACAAAAGTCCTTGAGAAACTCATGTGTGAAGCCCTTTTTGCAGATGATTGTGCTCTACTCAATCAGTGAAAGTGACCTATAGCTTATGCCTGACAGGTTCTCAGAGGCAACTAAACAGTTTGGACTCACTATCAGCCTGGAAAAAAAAGCATTCCTATTCCAACTGGCACCATCAACCACTACCATTGAGTCAAATATCACCATCAAGGGTACAAAATTAAAGAATGTCAATCATTGTACAAACCTTGGTAGTACCATCTGAAGTGACTGTTCTCTGGATGAAGAAATATAAAACAGAATACAAAAGGCAGGCTTTTTAGAAGACTTCACCATAGGATATTCGACCAGCATACCATCAAACTGTCAACAAAATTGATGATATATGATACAGAAGTGATGGCATTCCTTTTATACAGGTGTGAAAGACGGACAGTTTACTGCAGGCATACCAGACAACTTGAAAAATTTCACATGTGCTATCTTTCTCTATTGTGAAGGCCCGCTGGGAAGATAAAGTATCAAACATGAACATTCATGAAAGAGCAAAAACAGCCACCATGGAGGCAATGATCATCAGAACTTAGCTCAGCTGAACATATCATTTTATCAGGATGGGTGATGATAGATTCCCCCAAAAAAGTCCTTTATGGAGAACTGAAACTCTGAAACCCTAGGATTGGAGACAATTTAACATAGGCCACTAAATGGCAGATTTGGAGCTTAAGTCAAGCATTCACAAATCAAAGAATTAATGAACACCTATGATACTACTGTACAGAGTTCAGAGGTTCATTCACTGTTGTTGCTTGACTACACAGAGCACTGAAAACTCTATGGCAGCTTCGCCTCACTTCCTAAGAGTTTTACTTTTGTAGTTTGTTGAATTCATCCTTATTTTGATGCTTATCTTAGAAGTTGTTTCACCATTTCATTACAGTTGCTGGAAATAATCTAGTTAGTCATAGTGCACTGTAGTCCCTGGCTGACATTTTTTGAATCACACATAGCTGCTGAATATTAAACAAAATGATAAATTAACTTGTGTAAAAGCAGGAAGAGAATATTTGTATTTTCTGGCATGTTCTAACCTTTTATGTCCTCCAAAACATATGGTTAGAGTGGAAAGAAAACAACAACAGCTTCATATCACTCAGGCCATTGAGTGTCAATAAATATACACAGCAATCCATCTGTAATGTCATCATCAGAAGTACTCTTGATATGATGTTCCAGACAAGTCATTCTTTTGCCTGAGCTACAGATGAACATTGCTGTTTTTGTAGCTATACCCCAACAATTATGAGTTTACAGGAACCTTATTAGATTTACTGATCACCAAATTTTGAGTGACAACTGGATACTCACTGTGAATAAGTCCTTGAGTTCTAGTAAAGTCACTGAAAACTACTTCATTGCTATAATTGGAGGATCTAGATAAAAAACAGCGCATTCCTCCATAAACTCCTTCATTATTAAATATTTAATTCTCCTAATATGTGTAAAGATAATCTTTAATACATAAGGAGAAATCTAGCACTAACAGATTTCAGAGGGGTAGCCGTGTTAGTCTGTATCAGTAAAAACAATGAGGAGTTATAAATTTGTTAGTCTCTAAGACCTGGTCTACACTAGGACTTTAATTCGAATTTAGCAGCGTTAATTCGATTTAACCGTGCAACCGTCCACACCAGGATGCTAATTAGTTCGACCTAGAGGGCTCTTTAGTTCGAATTCGGTACTCCACCCCGACGAGGGGAGTAGCGCTAAATTCGACATGGCTATGTCGAATTAGGCTAGGTGTGGATACAAATCGAACTTAGTAGCTCCGGGAGCTATCCCACAATGCACCACTGTGTTGACGCTCTGGACAGCAGTCCGAGCTCAGATGTTCTGATCAGCCATACAGGAAAAGCCCCGGGAAAATTTGAATTCCTTTTCCTGTCTGGCCAGTTTGAATCTCAATTCCTGGTTGGACATCGTGGCGAGCTCAGCAGCACTGGCAGCGATGCAGAGCTCTCCAGCAGAGGAGTCCATGCAATCTCAGAGTAGAAAGAGGGCCCCAGCATGGACTGACCGGGAAGTCTTGGATCTGATCGCTGAGTGGGGCGATGAGTCTGTGCTTTCGGAGCTGCGCTCCAAAAAACGGAATGCAAAGACCTACGAGAAGGTCTCCAAAGCCATGGCACTCAGAGGATACAGCCGAGATGCAATGCAGTGCCGCGTGAAAATCAAGGACCTGAGACAAGGCTACCAAAAAATCAAAGCGGCAAACAGACGCTCCGGAGCCCAGCCCCAGACATGCCGCTTCTACGAGGCACTGCATGCCATTCTCGGTGAGTCTGCCACCACTGCCCCACCAGTGACCGTGGACTCTGAGGATGGGATAGTGTCGACGGGCAGTTTCTCGGCGATGTTCACCGATGGGGAAGATGAGGAAGGGTTTGTGGAGGACGAGGCAGGCGACAGCGCTTACAATACTGCTTTACCCGACAGCCAGGATCTCTTCATCACCCTCACAGAGATCCCCTACCAACCCTCCCCGGCTGTTAACCCGGACTCCGAATCAGGGGAAGGATCAGTCGGTAAGTGCTATAAACATGTAAACATTTATTTTTTAAAAAACAGGAATAAAAACTATATGAAAAGAAGGTCAATGCATATAGGGATCGAACAGAAATCCTCTTGGGACAGTTCCACGAAGCTCTCGGAGAGGTAATCGAAAAGCCTCCGCAGGAGGTTCCTGGGGAGAGGTGCCTTATTGGGTGCTCTGTGGAAGCACACTCTTCTGCACCAGGCCATCCTGAGGTATACTGGGAGCATTGCCTCGACCAGCATGGCAGCATAGGGCCCTGGTCTGTGCAGGGATTCAAGCAGCATGCGCTCTCTGTTTCTCCTGGTGACCCGCCTCAGGGTGATCTCGCTTGGCGACTGCTGCATCTAATTAGGGGAATTACTTTAATGTTACTATTGTGAATGCTTGACTTTTCCTTTGCATAACAATGACCGTCGTTTAACAGCCACGTGTTGGAGGCTGCAGAGGAAAAGCATACAGGGATCTTCCCGGGGGCAGCCGCGAGGGGCTGGAACAGGGTCAGACTTTATGCTTTCCAGATTGCCTGCAGCAGGAGGGCACTGCTATCCATTAACTGTTAAGCAGCCTAAAGTTTACGGCTTACCAGGCCTGGCTGCTACACGGATTCTGCTGTCCTGCCCCGCTTGTCCGATCTCCAGTGCAAGACCCCAGGCAATGAAAGCGAATGCCGAAAATTTGAACTTGTCCTGAGAGCACATGAGATTAGGTGCCCTGTATGGTCTTGTTCACAGAAACTGAGTAGACTGTGTTCAGTGTTCGCAAACATGTATCTTTGCAAGGAAATCACTTCCTTTTTCCCATCACACAGCTGCGGCTCTTTCCCGAACTGCCCCGGCATCCCCCTCACAGAGGCTGGCGCAGATTAGGCGGCGAAAGAAAAAGACTTGGGACGAGATGTTCGCTGAACTGATGGCCTGCTCCAGAGCCGAGGCGGCCCAGCAGAGCCAGTGGAGGGAGACCCTCTCTCAGCAGCAGCGCTCACACAGCGAACGGGAGGACAGGTGGCGGCAGGAAGACCAGCAGGCGACTCAAACGCTGCTTGGACTAATGAGGGAGCAAACGGACACGCTCCGGCGCCTTGTGGATGTTCTGCAGGACCGCAGGCAGGAGCAGAGAGCCCCCCTGAACTGTATCTGCAACCGCCCTCCCCCGCCACAAAGTCCTGTCCCCCCCTCACCCAAAATCACAAGAAGGAGGGGCGCTAGGGGCTGTGAAAACTGTCCCTCCACCCCAGCAGAGCGCTCATGTACCAAACAGCTCTCATTCCCTAAAGTATGAGAATTGCTTCCCTTCCTGGCTCACCCGATCCCAAATCCCAGTTTCATCCCCCAACTGTGTAGTTGAGTATTAAAAATAGTTTGCTGTTCATTACTGTTTCCGTCATGTTTCTTTGCAGAAGACTTTGTGTGAAAGCGGGGGGAGGGGTTTGTTAATTGCATAGGACAGCCACCATTAACAGGGTACAGACATGGGGGCAGGATCAACAGCAGGTCACACACAGAGTGCAGTCAGTAGGCACCCGGGTCACTCTGCAAGGTGTCTGCTGCCCCAGGTCAGTCTGGGAGGTGTATGTTGCCCCAGGGTCCGAGCGCCTGGCATCCACAAATGGCAAGGCAGGCTGCCCTTACCATGCCCTTCCACCCTAGCCATGAACCTCTCCGATGCCCTGAGCCCCAGCCAGAGCCATCATCCCCCCACACCTACTCACCCTTCCCACACACCCCTCACCCCTTCCTGCAAACCCACCCCTTCCTGCACACCCTCCTGTAACCGTCCTTCCCCCAGAGACCGCTGTAGGAGCAGGAGCCTGTCAGTCCTCGAGTGTAGAAGCCGTCTGTACATAACTGCACACCGTACCCACCACAGTCTGCGTCCCTGTTTGAACCCTTGAACGCGAATTCGTTAGTAAAGAAAACTTTGTTAATTAAAAATGTTCCAATAACTTTATTTTTAAATGTCTGTTGGAAGGGGGGAAACCTGGTGAACAGGGTATGTAACCGCTGAAAAAAGTCAATAGTAACTGAAACAGGGGCAGGTTCAGCTTCTCTGTAAAGAGACTGGATAGTCATAGGTTACCCTGCTCTCTGAGGAACCTAGTTTTCAAAGCCTCCCGGATGCACAGCGCTTCCCGCTGGGCTCTTCTAATGGCATGGGTGTCTGGCTGAGCGTAACCAGCAGCCAGGCGATTTGCCTCAACCTCCCATCCCGCCATAAAGGTCTCCCCCTTGCTCTCACAGAGATTGTGGAGCACACAGCAAGATGCAATAACAATGGGGATATTGGTTTCGCTGAGATCCGAGCGAGTCAGTAAGCTCCTCCATCTCCCCTTGAGACGTCCGAAAGCACACTCCACCACCATTCTGCACTTGCTCAGCTGGTAGTTGAAGAGCTCCTTGTCACTGTCCAGGGCGCCTGTATAGGGCTTCATGAGCCAGGGCATTAGCGGGTAGGCTGGGTCCCCGAGGATCACTGTAGGCATCTCCACATCCCCAACAGTTATTTTGTGGTCCGGGAAGAAAATACCTTCCTGCAGGCGTCTAAACAGACCAGAGTTCCTGAACACACGCGCGTCATGAACCTTGCCCGGCCACCCGATGTAGATGTTGGTAAAACGTCCCCTATGGTCCACCAGTGCTTGCAGCACCATTGAAAAGTAGCCCTTTCGGTTAATATACTGGCTGGCCTGGCGGGCCGGTCCCAGGATAGGGATGTGAGTGCCATCTATAGCCCCACCGCAGTTTGGGAATCCCATCACGGCGAAGCCATCTATGACGACCTGGACATTTCCCAGGGTCACTACCTTTGAGAGCAGTAGGTCAACGATTGCGTGGGCTACTTGCATCACAGCAACCCCCACGGTAGATTTGCCCACGCCAAAGTGGTTCGCCACTGACCGGTAGCTGTCTGATGTGGCAAGTTTCCAGAGGGCTATGGCCACTCGCTTCTGCACAGTCAGGGCTGCTCGCAGCCGGGTGTCCTGGCGCTTCAGGGCAGGGGCCAGCAAGTCACACAGTTCAAGGAAAGTGCCCTTACGCATCCTGAAGTTTCGCAGCCACTGTGATTCATCCCAGACCTGCAGCACTATGCGGTCCCACCAGTCCGTGCTTGTTTCCCGGGCCCAGAATCGCCGTCCCATAGCATGAACGTGACCCATTGCCACCATGATCTCCGCGGCGCGGGATCCCGTGCTTTGTGAGAGGTCTGTGCCACTCTGACACTTCATGTCCTCACCGCGCTGCCGGAGCCTCCTCGCCCGATTTCTCAGCAGCTGACTGTGGAAGAGGTGGACGATAAGGTGCGAGGAGTTGACAACAGCCATAAGTGCAGCGATGATTGCAGCGGGCTCCATGCTCGCAGTGCTGTGGTGTCCGCGCTGTCACTGACCAGAAAAGTGCCGTAACAGATTTCCCGCCAGCGCTTTCAGGGAGAGAGGGCGGGAGTGATGGTTGAATGACAACAGTTACCCAAAAACACCCTCGACACATTTTTCCCCCAGCAGGCATTGGGGGCTCTACCCAGCATTCCAATGGGCAGCGGGGACTGCGGGAACTGTGGGATAGCTTCCCACAGTGCACCGCTTCCAAAGTCGATGCTTGCCCCGTTAGTGTGGACTCACAAAGTCGAATTAGTGTCCTTAGTGTGGATACACAAATTCGAATTCATAAGGTCCAATCCACAAATTCGACCTAAGTTAAATCGAACTACTCTTGTAGTGTAGACATACCCTAAGGTGCCACAAGGACTCCTCGTTGTTAGCAACTAACAGAGTATAAAGAGCATATGAATACAGACTATTCTAATATATGTAACAATCCTGAATACTAGAGTGTGTCTGTCCAGTAGCACAAAGGTTGCTGCAAGCACCACTGCCTCCTAGCTCCACTGGTCATTGAAGACATCATTCTTGGACTTACATATATGTACTCGACTTACGCAACCACTATATTAGTCATTGAACTGTCACCGTAGGTTGACATACCTATATTGCTTTTAGTACCCCAAAAGGAAATTCCACTACCATCTTGCAACTACTAAGTGAATAAGAGGCATCACTCTAAGTTTGTGTACTCAGCAAATAGCTTCTTCAGCAGTGGGTAAAAGTGGGTATGTAGCATAACACCTTTAGGAAGACGACTTTGTTAATATCAGTATTGTTCAGTGGGAATAGAGTCCCCTTTGCCCTTTGAAAATTCTGTTACCATGCACTTTGCTTGGCCATCGTATAACATGTAAACGTCCAAAATCTTACCACAACGATCCACTAATGTCTGCATAAGCATGGAGTAATATTCCTTCCTGTGGAGCGCATAAACTCTTGGGCATTTGAGAGGAATTAGGAGAAGAATAGGCACATTGGTCCTGCACGGTTAGAAACAGCCAATTGTTTATATTCCTTAATAATCTCTGGTATCTTGTCCACCTTTGTCGCATCCACATGCTCCTGCAACAAACAGTTTTGCAAACCTCCACCACAGTAGCATCCACTGTGATTTTCCTAGCCCAAACTGGGCAATAGTTATCAGGGTAGCAGTTAGGTCCTCAGGCAATTGCCATTTCCTTTTCAGTGGGGACCAGTACTCTCAACCTTCCTAATGCTGTGGCTCCCAAGCTTTTCCCATCCCATTGTGTCAAGGTACCAAACTCCTGTCAAGTGCTGATACCAATGTAATCTTTAGGGTAGGTACTACCCTCTATCTAGTGCTGCTGCCCCAGCACTCCCACACTTGTCCCCCTCAAGTGCTGATATCCTCCACAGTTCAACCCTACCAAGTATTCTCCTTAATCTACTGTCCCTTCTGCTCAGTGCTGGTGACCCTCATTAACTTTGCTATTGCTGGTACAGGCCCTTTAACCCCACCATTGCCAGTACCACTCCCAATGCACAAGCTTCCCCATAACCAGCCCTCTCCATTGCCTCCCACAATTGCCGGTACCCCCCTCCAATGCTGAGACATCCTTATTAACCCCTCCCCCCATAGCCAGCACCCTCTCCCCAATGCTGGGGTCTCTTCATTACCTCCCCATTGTCAGTGCCCCCTCTCCAATGCTGGGGTGGGGCCCCCATTAATCCCCCCATTGCCACCCCCCAATACTGGGGTCTCCTCATTACCTCCCCATCGTCAGTGGCCCCTCTCCAATGCTGGGGTGGGCCCCCCATTGCCACCCCCCAATGCTGGGGTCTCCTCATTACCACCCCATCGTCAGTGCCCCCTCTCCAATGCTGGGGTGGGGCCTCCACTAACCCCCCATTGCTGGGGGGTCTCATTACCCCTCCCCCAGCATTGCCGTGGCCCCCAGTTCTGTTGACCCTTCTCCCTTGTCGGTCCCGCAGCCGCTCCCCGGCAGAAGGCGAAGGCGGGTCACACCCCAGCCCAACCGCCCCAAACCCGGTCCCGCGGCCACCCCGGGCGCTGGGGGGGAGGTGATGACTGGCGGCTTTGTCCCGCCCTCCTGCTGGGCGGGGATTGGGAGACGCCGCCTGTCACTCAACCTTCTGGCCGCGTGTGGAGTGGACAGCGGGACTGTCACTCCGCGGCTGGGCCGCTCCCACCGCCTCCTCCGGCCCCTTGTTGTCACGACGTAGGTCGGGCTCTTCGCGCTGCTGCCGCTGTCGTGGGGAGCCGGGAGGGAAAAGCGGCTTCTCCTGCTCCCCCCCGACCAGTCCCCGTTCTCCCGGGCCGGGGGCGGCGCCCTCGCCATGGCCACCAGCACCACGGGCTCTACGCTGCTGCAGCCGCTCAGCAACGCCGTGCGGCTGCCCATAGACCAGGTGAGGATGGGGAGGCGCCCACCCTGCCCGGCTTCCTGTGGGGAGAGGGGGCTGGCTGGGTTTAGACCCCTCCACTCCATCCCATCCCCCATCCCTCCGCTCCTCATCCCAGCCATGGCATCTCTCCCCGCATACACCCCCCCTCAGCCCATGGCACGTCTGTGTGTGTGTGTGTCTGGGGACAGCCCCCAGCACCTTCTCCCGTGTGTGCCCCGGCACCGGGGTGCCTGTGTGCATAATCCAGCCCTTTGTGTGTGCAGGAACGCTTGTGCCTGCATCCGCCCATCTCTGACACTAGTGTGTGTGTAAGATGTGATGAACATGGGTATGCATCTCGTATGAGAATAAGCAACAACAATGCTATTTGTGCAGGTGCACATGGTGTACCTCAGTGTTCAGATAAATACAAAAGCATACATCAGATGGTATTTTTAATACAACACTTGTTCTAAACTGTATTACAGATCTGTAATAAAATTGTGTACATAATATAGTTATATGTGTGTTTACAAATTGCTATGGTGGTGGTTGACTCCTGTGTGTGTGGGTTAGTAGTTATACCAAGGGATTGGTAGAAACCATACGTTCTTTTCCTGGCTTTGTAATTACCTATGTGGCCTCGGGGAAGACATTTAACCTCTTCTTTTTTTTCCTCCCCCATCTGGAAAGGGAGGGATAATATTGACTTGATCTCCCAGAAATGTCATGAGTGTTAGTTCATTTCTGCAGTTCATGGAACACACTTACTCTGCATTTATGTATTACTTATTTTGTGCATATATGTATCTGTTTATATAAACAAAATGTTTAATAATTAATATATACCCCTGGGCACTGCACTTCTCTAGTGGCTTTTATCTCTGGATGTATAAAATACCTGATGCTTTATGTCTCTCAACACATATAAAGTAGAAATTGTTATCCCTATCTTATGGGTGGGGAAACTGAGATGTACAGGTTGAGTGACTTATCCAAGGTCATATAGTATGTTTGTGAAAGAAATGAAAATAAAACTTGGATCTCCTAACTCCAAGGATAAACAGTTTTACAAATATATATGTTATGTTCATAAAAAATGTATTGATACTGTGATGTATGGGTAGAGAAACAATTTTAGAAGGAAGAATAATAAGAAAAACCATGGTGTAAATGTGTAAAGGCTGATCTGGGGCAGAGCGTTTAAGTTTCTAAGGTGATAGTACGCAAACAAAGGAAGCAAGGTAAGGAAAATAGAAGAACTCCTATTATATGTACACAGAAGGAGTTTTACATTTAAGGGGCGTCACCAAACCAAACTTCACAAGAAAAAATCAGTGGGGACTAAATATTGAGGAAAGGAAACTTTCTAGAAAAAAAGAGTTTTAACTTTTTCTACTCCACTAATACAAGAGTCTAAAAATACCCTAATTCTGTGGCTTCTAAACATACATATAAAAAGATATGACTGTTACAGAAGCTACCAAAAGCAGGCAATTCTAGTAAATTCTGACACAAGGAGCTAGATACTATGTAGAACTTCAGTTGATTCGGTATGCGTCTCGTACTGGTAGCAAGGGCAGCATGTGGCCTAGTGTCTGAACTCTCTTATTTTTAGATTTTAAATTCTTAAAGCACGAACCATGCCTTCTCTATTTCTGTAAAGCACCTAGAACTCACTTGGATGTTGTAAAACAAAGAATAATAGATAACTCCTCATTTATGGCATGATTCCAGGAGTTGGCATTCGTTATAACTTTCATCACTTTGTGGCATATGGTCACTTGTTCAAACTCGTTTTGATAAATATTGCTGATACATCACTTAAAATTATTTATCCAAAAGACTGGAAGGCCTCCATCTAAAACAGGGGTAGGCAACCTATAACACGTGTGCCAAAGGCGGCACACAAGCTGATTTTGAGCGGCACTCACACCGCCTGGGTCCTGGCCACCGGTCCGGGGAGCTCTGCATTTTAATTTAATTTTAAATGAAGCTTCTTAAACATTTTAAAAACCTTATTTACTTTACATACAACAATAGTTTAGTTATATATTATAGACGTATAGAAAGAGACCTTCTAAAAACGTTAAAATGTATTACTGGCATGCAAAACCTTAAATCAGAGTGAATAAATGAAGACTTGGCATACCACTTCTGAAAGGTTGCTGACCCCTGACCTAGAATCTTAATCAATATATGGTTTATAACCTGTATTGTTCTAGTGTTCTGCAACAGATGCTTCTGTAAAATAGGTGCTTTATGAAAAATACCTTGCAGTTATCTAGCAAGCTACATGGAAGCTTCCAGGGCAATTTCAATGAAAACTGTGTGTAGTTTAGAAGGTTTTTAACAAGAATGTTAAAATACTCCCTCCTCCCCCTCATTTTTATGTTGCCCTGCCCGATGGACTATTAATCTTGATATGTAGATGTGTACAAAGGAAAATTGTTGTGTATTTTCATTAGCCATGATTTAAGCAATAGTAATGTTGATTTAGAGTATAGATTCAAGGCTTTGTGAAATTATACAACTTTGTAAGAAGTTGTATTTATTGGAGTACTTATTTTAAAAAAATCTTTAAAGCTGAGATTTTTGTATAACAAGTCTCATCACAAGACAGATGCATAAAGATATGTTTAATTAGGGAGAGAACACGAATGTTGGATGTAATCAAATGGGATGGAGCAGTGGAGGGAAAAGACTAAAAGGAAACAAAATGTTTGGATAAATTGCTGTATGTGCAAAGGTTATGTATGCCATTCAACAATATTGTACAAACACTATGGATTATAAAAAGCAGATCTGGCTGAACAAGGAAGTACAAAAGGAGTAAAAGTGTTTTGTTTACACTGGTATAGTTAAAGCTACACAAATCCCTTTTGTGGGAGTTGTACCAGTTTGGCTGTGTCTTCACTGCCAAAAAAGGTGGGTTTTTACAGTGAGATAGGTAATGTGTGTTAACTATTTGCTATAAAAGTCATAGTGGAGACAAGGCTCTAGTTTTTATAGTGAAGTTGCTAGGTGAGATTAAACCCATGTGGGGGGTATAATGTTGACTTTGTCTAACTATACTTTAGTGAAAAGCTCTTGTGTCTTGTCTCCACTAAAATCATACAGAAATATGGCTAGCACGTGTTGCTGTTAAAATAAAGCTAAAGAAAAATATTTTTTGTCTGTGAAAACAGCCTAAAACTTGGGTTAAGGGTATGATTTTTACAGAAATAGTTATACGAAAATATGCATGTAGACCAGGCTTTAAAGGGGATTTAGAGGTACTACTTAAAAAAACACTCAGTACAGCCAAGGCTTGAAAAATTTACCAAGTACGTACTAGCCAGAGGTATATTTGAAAGACAGGAGAGGATGGATCCACCCGAGAGATTCAAAGGCAACCACATAGTGAGAGGACCAGTCCCCCTATTTTCATCAGCTGTGGCGAAAGGGGGAAAGCTGTTGTGACAGATATGGCAATTTCCTGTAAAATCCTTGGGAGACTTTATTGAATGAAGTGTATTTGGGGTCCATTTTATTAAATGAATGGTTTACGTATAGGACCCTACTACATTCAGGGCCATGAAAAATGTATCACGGACCATGAAATCTGGACTCCCCCCGTGAAATCGGGTCTTGTGTGCTTTTACATACATATTTCGGGGGGGGGGGGGGGGAGACCAGCATTTCTCAATCTGGGGGTCCTGTCCAAAAAGAGGGTTGCAAGGTTATTTTAGGGGGGTTGTGGTATTGCCACCCTTATTTAAGCACTGCCTTCAGAGCTGGGTGGCCGAGGAGCGTCGGCTACTGGCCAGGCACCCAGCTCTGAAGGCAGTGCCCTGTCAGCAGCAGAACAGAAGTAAGGGTGGCAGTACCATACCATGCCATCCTTACTTCTGCGCTGCTGCTGGCGGCGGTATTGCCTTCAGAACTGGACTCCCAGCCAGCAGCTGCCACTCTTCAGCCATCCAGCTATGAAGGCAGCACCACCGCCAGCAGCAGCAGCACAGAAGTAAGGGTAGCAGTACTGCAACCCCCCTACAATAAGCTTTCAATCCTACCTACAACTCCTTTTTGGGTCAGGACCCCTACAATTACAACACCATGAAATTTCAAATTTAAATTTCTGAAATCATGAAATTTATGATTTTTAAAATCCTATGACCATGAAATTGACCAAAATGGACCGTGAATTTGGTAGGGCCCTATTTATGTATTACTGTGGGCTGGGATTGTACGGGACCTCTCATGGGTGGGAGATGTGACAAATGTCAGACTTGTGGTTTCAGAAAACTACATTGAACAATGTGCCAGACAAGAATGGACTCGTGGAACAAAAAGTGTTATTTTCCTGGGGAATACCTAGGGGAAGGTGATTACAAATTTCCCACTGCTGGTTATGCAAAAACACAGGGCATAGCTTCATAAGGCTGTGTTGTTGACTGTTGTTTGCTGATCCTCTTACCTGAGACCAACATCAAAGACCCAAGCCAATATAAAGGAAAGCCTGAACTATTCATGGGTGTTCTGGTTCTGAATCTGAGATGGTTATGAACTTGTAACCATGATGAAAACCATGTTGTGGCTTTTGAAGGACTGACACCTACCAGAGCCCGAGCTTGGAGTTGGTGTTGTCTCTAGTAAGCTTTTTAATGTGCATGTAGTTTCTTCCGTTGTCTTTAATATTTTTTTCTCTAGTACTTTCACCTTATGAATAAATGTACTTGCTTATAAAGAGCTGCGTGGTAAAGTTTGTGACTGTTGGCAGTGACAGTTGTTCATAGCCTTCGGAGAGAAAGTAAAGAACAGCCTCTGACCTATTAAGGCATTCTGGCTTGCTGGGGAACTTACAGTATAGGCAGAGAATTGGGCAGCCTGAAAAAAACCCTGATCAGGAGGGAGAGAGATGCAGGTCTCCTCACAAAATGGATGACTGAGGGGCCGGGAGCCTAGACTGGTTGCCCTTGTTGGTGGGTGAAATACAGATGCATTTTCCCTGAACTGTGGCAGCTGGGATTTTTATAAATTTGAAGTTCCAACTTCTCCAGTTGTTGGAAGGGTTAGGAGCTTTCTGTTTCTTTTCCCCCTAACCCCATACATAGCCCCCTGATATCAGGATGGGAGTTTCTACTGCACTACCTCTCTGTAAGGCTCTGTTTTTAAGTCCTCCTGCTCTGGTTAACTGAAGTTGCTGCTTCAGAATGCTAATGTGTTTCTTGATAGTTGCACTGCTCCTCAAAGGGTTTTGGATATCAGCACAGAACCTGAGCAGAGTTTTTTGCTAATTTCACTCTGGTGGTGCTTGGCAAAGTTCTGAGCAGTGGCAAAATCACCAGAGCCAGGACTGGCTCTAGGTTTTTTGCCGCCCCAAGCAAAAAAAAAATTTGGCTGCCCCCACCCCAGCCCTGGGCTCTCCCCCCGCACCTCCCTGCTGCCCCAGCCCTGGGCTCTCCCCCCGCACCTGCACGCCCTGCTACCCCAGCCCTGGGCTCTCCCCCCCCCCCCCGCCGCCCCAGCCCTGAGCTCCCCCTCCCCCCACACCCTGTGCTTCCCCAGCTCTGGGCTCCCCTCTTTCCCCCCCCCCGCTAGTGCCCCCGCACCCACATACCCCCTGCCGCCCCAGCCCAGGGCTCTGCCCCCTCCACCCGCAACCACCTGCTTCCCCAGCCCTGGGCTCCCCCGCCCCCTCCCCACCTGCACTCTCCTTCCACCCCAGCCCTGGGTCACTGGTAACTTGCTCCCAGGGCAGGTCATTCAGCAGGAATTTTGGATGTGCACAGAACACAGACAGGCTTGGTTCCCATATGGTTACAGAACTGCAGTAAAGTGGAACAATTTTCAGCTTGTGTGATTGGAGGATATCTGGATGCATATTATAAGACTGTCCTCCATAAATGAGGAGAAGTTGAGGTGCCTTTATTAGTCTTTTGTTCCACTCTTTGTTTCTATGGGGAATTTGCCAATGCAATATCACTGTCTTCCTTTTAAACAAATAAAACTTAAAAAAAAAAAAAAGGCAATGGCTGTTGAAAATAGCAATTCCAGTCCTAAAAACCACTGGGAAGCATTTCTTGCTCAATTTTATCTACTTTTTCTACAGCAAATTACAGTGGATCAGTATATTTGATCTGAGAGAAATGAAGTAACAGCTGCCCAAATTGAGCTTGAGCACTCCTGAATTTTGAGGTGTTCAAATCTGGAAGGCATGTGCTAGATTCCCATTCTGAATCCAGCTAAATCTGGAAAGGAAAAGTCAATTTCTGCTTCCATGGCTCAGAAGTGGAAATCCTCCTATGTGCCTGGTACTGTATCTAAAGCTGCCCAGGTCCAGAGCCTCCCCTCCCTTACTTTCCATTTTAAATTCTAGTGGGATCCGCATACCTCCCTTGCTAGGCTTCAGATAGAGAGGGGCACTGTTCATTTAGTCCACCCTATTCCTTCTTTGGGGGCTGCAAGGTGAGGTCACACCAATATCCTTAATCCTGTCTGGGGATGGCTTCTGAAGGGGATATCTGGGCCAAAGCCTTCTACTCCTTGGGCACACTTGTTCCCCATTCACAGTGCCACCCCGCTCTAGCAGTGAGCTCTCCATTCACAGCAAACTGCAGCATGAGGTTTCAGCTACCATATTCCCTCCCCCCCTTTCCTGTTGATAGTGGCCAAGGGAATGCTGGGAAATTTAGTTCTTTCCCTGCTCCAGCACTGGCTCTATAGGCAGGGAGCTAACCAAGGAACTACAGCTCCCAGGGCTCCCTGTTGGTTCTCAGCTCCCAGGCTGGATCCCTGCCAGCTGCTGCCCCTGTAAATGGGCTGCCCCAAGCAGCTGCTTGCTTTGCTGGTGCCTAGAGCCGCCCCTGACCAGAACTTTCTTTCTACAGATTTGGGAAGACAATTTGACATAAGTCATATATGAAATAAGGCATAAGGATCTGCATGTGGAAAATTATAATTGCAATCTAGGGACTAGAAATGTAACTCTATTAAAAACAAAAACTTAAATTCTGCAGAAATTGATAGTGGAAGGCCCCAAACTTGTCTGGGAGCACTTCTCATTGTCCACTGTTGAGTGGACTTTCAAGCCTTGAAAATTACAGAATTAATCTGAATACATAAAGATACCAGGGCTTTATTTTAACTTTTGTTCAGAGGGTTTTTTCAGCCATCTCTGATAGTCCTGCAGATAGGTGTGGGATGGGTGAGAATTAAAAAAGAAAATCTGGGAGAGAATTAATATTTGAAGGGGATCCAACTTTAAGTACACTCCTCACTTAACATCATTCTGGTTAACGTTGTTACGTCGCTGATCTATTAGAGAACATACTCATTTAAAGTTGTGCAATGTTTGGTTATAATGTTATTTGGTCATAGGGGCTTGGAACGAGGGTGGGCCAGCAGCCCCCCTATCGGGCTTGGAACCAGGGTGGGCCAGCAGCCCCCCTATCGGTCTCCTCTCCACCCCCCCCAGCACCTTCTGCCCGCCAGTGCTCCAGCAGATCAGCAACTTCCCCCTTCATCCCCACTGCAATCAGCTGTTTCATGGTATTCAGGAGGCTCTGGGGAGGAGGGGGAAGGAGCGAGGACATGGCACGCAGCCTCCCTCCCCCCGCACCCCTCCCCGCGAGCCACCTGAATGCTGCGAGCGGGAGGCACAGGGAGGGAGGAGGGAGGCTGCGCGCTTCCTGCCCATAGCAATGTTTGGAGGCGTTCAGGAGGCTGGGGGAGGGGGAGGAGCGAGGACATGGTGTGCTCAGGGAAGGGGCTGGAGCAGAGGTGGGAAGAGGTGGGCTGGGGCCTTGGGGGAAGGGGTGGAGTGGGGGCGGGCCTGGGGCAGAGCCGGGGGTTGAGCACACCCCGGCACTTTGAAAAGAACAGCAAGAGGAACAGCTGGATGATCTGCCCTCTGACTCCACCACCTCAACCAAGCTTCACAATCATCATTGCTGAGTACAGTATTACATTGTTTAAAATTGTTTATGTATATAATGTCTTTTTTTTGGTCTGGTGAAAATAATTTCCCTGGAACCTAACACCCCTTCCCCCAATTTACATTAATTCTTCTGGGGAACTTGGATTAGCTTAACATCGTTTCACTTAAAGTCACATTTTTCAAGAACATAACTACAACTTTAAGCAGGGAGTTACTGTATTTACCTTCTTTCTCCTACAAGTCTGTGTTCCCTTTTTCATTGGCCTTCTGCCTCCACTGTCCCATCCATACCCTTTCCCCTTGTCTTTGCTCATAGAAGAGGCTCCTGTATTGATTCTAGGTCACTGTAGGATGACACTTTGTCTATTGAGGGCATAGTGCTTGCTCCCTCTGCCTCCCCCAGTGGCAGATAAAGATGACTTGTGGCATTTTTGCCTTGTTGCCATAGAAACAGGCAGCAGTGGTAGAGGAGATGGCAGGAAATATGGAGATGAGCTATGTGGTAGTTGGGAAGGTCACTAGGGGCAGTGGAGGCAGAAGGAGAAGCCCCTGGGCCTCATAGGGATTTAGCTACACAGAAGGACTCATGAATCCAGCACAAACTGGGTGTGGGTGGACAAAAGTTCCTCTGAGGATCATGGAAACAGAGAAATGTAGGGCTGGAAGGGACCTCAAAAGGTCCTCCAATCTAGCTTTCTGCCATGATGCAGGATAAAGTAAACCTAAACTATCCCTGACAAGTGATTATCCAGCCTGTTTGTAAAAACCTCCAATGGTGGTAATTCTACAGCCTTTCTTGGAGGGATATTTTGGAGCTAACTATGCCTGCACTT
The DNA here is from genome assembly GCF_016161935.1 of Mauremys reevesii. Lineage (NCBI taxonomy): Eukaryota > Metazoa > Chordata > Testudines > Geoemydidae > Mauremys > Mauremys reevesii. The sequence continues at coordinate 177,933,474 of NC_052625.1, read as the reverse complement.
ATCTATTGAACTGTGTATGTGGGTCTTAAGATGACTGGAGAAACTCCAACCATCTTGTGAATTTCAGCTCTCTCGGAGAGGGGAGAACTCTTCTGATTGGCTGCCTCCCTTGCAGCCCTGCCTCCTGGGGAAAAGCAGCCTGTCAGGACTGCTGCAGAAAGCCTGAAGAACTTTCTGCCCTCTCCTCTCCTCTCAGGAGCCCACACTATTCTAATAGGAAAGGTGGGGAGGGAAGGAGAAGAAAGAGCCCAGCAACTCTGCTCTGTCCTCTCTTTCTTATTCAAAATTTTGTAGATTCTAAGACCAGAAGGGGCCACTATGATTATCCAGTCTGACCTCCTGCATAACACAGGCCAGAGGATTTCCCTGAATTAATTCCTGTGTGAACTAGAACAAATCTTTTAGAAATACGTCCAATCTTGATTTTAAAATTTCCAGTGATACAGAATCCACCTCAGCCTTTGGTAAGTTGTTTCAATGGCTAATTATCTTCACTACTAAAACATTGTGTCTTGTTTCCAGTCTGAATTTGTCTAGCTTCAGCTTCCAGCCACTGGATCTTGTTACACCTTTTGTCTGCTAGACTGAAGATCCCATTATCAAATATTGGTTCCCCAAGTAGGTACTTATCAATTGATAAAATCGCCCTTTTACCTATTCTTTGATAAACTGAATAGATTGAGTTCTTTGTGTCTTTTACTATAAGGCTTGTTCTTTGATCATTCTTGTGGCTCTTCTCTGAACCCTCTCCAATTTATCAGTATCCCTCTTAAATGATGAAGACCAGGGCTGCACACAGAATCCCAGCATCGTTTGCATCAGTGCAGAATACAGAGGCAATATGATCTCTCTGCTCCTATTTGAGGTTCCCCTATGTATGTGTCCAAGGATTGCATTAGACCTCTTGGCTCTAACATGGGGAGGGGAAGCCTGGGAGTTCATGTGCAGCTGATGATACACCACAACTTCCAAATCTGGTTGAGGCACTACTTCCCAGGATAGAGTTCCCCATCCTGTAAGTATGGTCTGTGTTTTGTATTCTTGTATATATATTTGGCCATATTAAAATGCATATTATTTGCTTGAGTCCAGCTTACCAAACCGTCCAGATCACTCTGTATCTGTGACCTGGCTTCTTCACTATTTACTACTCCTTCGATCTTTGTGTCCTCTGAAAACTTTATCAGTGATGATTTTATATTTTCTTCCAGGTCACTGATAAAAATGTTAAATAGCATGGGATCAAGAATTGATCTCTGCAGGATGTCTGTGACCAAAGGGATGGTTTCTCTTCCCTTCCTCTCCCTCCCTCCCTGCAACATCATGACTGGGAAAGAGCAGGACAAGAGGAGTGAAGAGTTTCAGGAGTAGGGTGACCAAAATCAGGACAGTCCCAATTTTTGGGTCTTTTTCTTATATAGGCTCCTATTACCCCCCCCCCCCACCCCGTCCCAATTTTTCACATTAGCTGTCTGGTCACCCTATTTAGGAGGAGTGGAAGGGGCGGGGAGTGGAATTGATGGAGGTTCTGGGCAGAACTGATGAGGGTAGAATTGATGGAGAGTTAGGGGAAGAATTAATTGCTGGGTGGGAGGAAGGGCTGATGTAGGGGTGAGAGCTTTGCAGCAGGAGCCAAAGTCATCTTAATAAACTCGGAAGCGTTGGCAACACAAATTGTCACTGTCAGTGGCATTGGAGGGGGGTGTGGGGTTAAAAAATCAAGAAAACCAAAAACATGATATAATTTTTATTTAGCCCAAAAATCATGATTTTTTTTTTTAAATCTCATGATTTTTGGAGGTTTGACTTGAGCTTTTTGAAACTTAAGGTTGACAATATTGAGTTACAATGCTACAGCTATACCAGTGTGATTATATAGCTATAGTTCTGCCAGTCAGTTTCCCCATGTAGACAAGTCCTTTAAGTGCTTTTTTTCTGGTTTTGTTTAAGCAACATAAACTAAACCAGAAAAAGGCACCCTTATTCTGGAATAAGTGTGTACACACAGGGAGCAATAGCAGAATACTCTAGTGATAAGATGCTGGTAAATTTCCCTGTATAGACATGTCTCTGGTCTCTCTGACCCACCTGTTTGCTGAGCTCTTGATCTTAAGGCTTCCTGTCTCTCTATGTTAAAAGAAGCAGTAAAAGAAGCAGTAAGGATTAAGAGTGGCACCTGTATAAGAGGGGCTGAAGATCTGATACAGCTTGTAGGTTTGCCAGAATCTGTGGTAATGTGCAGGAAAGGTGATGTGTATGGCTCCTTGCCAGTTGTGGCAACAAGTTGTATAAAGGGTCTAGCCTTAAACTACATGAACAAGTATGTGTCTTTAAAGGTATTATATGGACATGGATTAAGAATCATATTTCAAAAATACTGTTACTAAAACCTTAGATTATGAAAACCTTTGTCTGTGAAGGTGGTGCAGGGGGAAACAACCCTAAATAATTTTCTGCTGCTTCTGTGATTTGTTTTGTTTTTTTCATTTCACTAGGATGGTGGAAATAAACTATTTATTGCAGGAATACTGTGTGTGACTGATTAACCATCAGATCTCATCCCCAGGGAACAAATACTTCAGCAAGATGATTTTAAAAGAATAAATAGAAGGATGACGTTTGACAATAGAATAGATGGGGTCTGAGTTGGGGGCAGAGCAGGCTCTTATGGACAAGCCTGAGTAAGCTGTCTGTGTGTGGGCATGTCAGGCACAGTCTTAAGTGAATTTCTGAAGCTAGTCTGTTTAGTACACTTCATTCTGTGGCTTCTGTGCATTAGCACAGTTGTTCAGTACTTGGATTGCAAACACTTATATGGAATGTTGAAATGATAATAGAAACAACAAAAGCTCTTCATGGAAGGTGTAAAAACCCATTTCCATTAGATTTTTTTTGTAAAACCACTTAATTTATTTTGCCTAGACCACTTAACATCATGTCCTTTTAATTTAGCTGTTAGAGAACTTCCCTATTTTTTTCTTGAGACAACAAACCTGTTAAGAATTACAAGGACAAAATGAATAATAAAAAAAAAGGATAAAAGTTTTATAGGAAAATCTTCATATAATTACAGCTCTCACAGAACTGGATTTTGGTTTCTTTTCAATATAAAATAAGAACTATATCACTACATAACTCAGTAAGTGAAGCCATCTATAAAATTTGCCAGGTGTTAAATTGGAAGGGCTCCTTGACTGCAGTAAATATATAATTCTAGTTAAACATGTAACAAAGCATTTAATATAAGTACAAAGAACTATATTAAGATAATGTAGATGCCGAATGATTAAGTACCCGAAAGTCAGGAAATTGCAAAGTTAGGGTTGCATACGGAAAAATAACCTTCCCTTTTGTGCAGTTAATTTACATGTAGAGCTTCACTGTTGACATTGCTTGCCTCTTGGGTGGTTAACTATTCAAGCGTAACATTATTTATGTAGCTTTCATACTGAATCTCCTAGTCTGTTGGAGGTTTATACCTAATCTGAAGGTGGAAGAAGGCATTTCTTGCCACTGTTACTTCCTGGATGTCCAGAGCTAGCAAAGAATCCAACAGAAAGCAGGAGACAACTGAGGGAGATAGAAAATGGGAGGGCTGGGAAGAACAGAAGGTGACCAGAAATGAGGGGATGGCAGCAATGGGGAAGAGCAGTAGTCAGTCAAGGGAGGGGAATAATTAAAATGCCTCTCTATAATGGAGTTGGGAAAAGGAGAAGTCAGGTTCTGCATTTTAGGATCAGGTTTGTGTCTAACACCTTTTTGCTGCTACACGTATCTTGGATGAGTTTGACTTTCAGGTTCTCATGCATTAGTAGAGTGTGGCAATATTCACATTGCAAATGTTGAAGGAGGAATGTTAATTTCCCATAGGATTTAAAAAGGAAAAAAGAATATTTCTATAAATACTAAATTTTGTATAAACTTATTTTACAAAACCTAAATTTTGGGCCAAATTTGGCCTTGACAATTTTGGATTTGTTAGAATTTTGTGCACTTTTACATTTTTTTAAATTAAATTAAAATAATAGGTTCTGATCCTGAAAATGGATACTTGAGTGACTTTTCAGATCAGTGGCATTCCTATATTGAAGTGTTTGCAGGATCAGGGTCCAAGTAGATACTTATGTACTCCTTCAGTAGACTTATTCAGGTCTGCTAGACTTGTTCATGCAGATTGTCCCATAGAAGCTGTTGGGGCAGCTTGCTCGAAAAGTTAACTTGTAGGATATGGCCCAATGTAAACACATAACTAAGCATTTTTTTTAAATGCAATGTTAACCAGGTTGCGTAAATCTATATTTATGGAGTTCATATATAGTACAAAGTATCTGGACAAACTGCCACATCAGGCCTAGTCTAAGAAGGAAAGGAGAATATGAAATAATCATCATTGATATTTTTTCATGATACATTTTATCTCTGTTTCACACTTGCTGTTTAATGTAGTCACAGATGAAGTTGTGGGGTGAGGAGATAGAAGAAGTAATCTATGAACTACGGGGAATAAGAAATGTAACTGTCGTCAGGCTATGTACCACTTCATAATCTTGACATATACAGTTGATTATGTTGAGGAGAATAGAGAAATAAAGTTATATTTTCAAGCTTTCAATAATGAACTTGTAATTGTATATGCTTCTGCCCACTAGTCAAATAACTGTCCACAAATGTCACTGTTTGACTTACACCAGTAGTTGCAGGTTTTGCATGTGAAAATAGATTTGCCTGACATAGAGGCTTGTTGAACATTTGGCCCTTAATGTAAGCTGATGTAGCCTTTTATAATCTAATTTATGGGGTTTAATCAAATCAAGTCAGAATCACCCCCAGGACTATCATTAGAGTGAGGTTATGTCTACACTACAGACTTTACAGCGGCACAGATGCACTGCTGCAGCTGCACCACTGTAAGGCCTCCCTTGTAGCCACTCTATGCCAATGAGAGAGCTCTCTGGCCGGCATAATTAACCCCCCTCACCCCCCGCCCCATGAGCGGCAGTAGCTTTGTCAGAGCATTTCCCACCAGACATGGAGCTGTCCACACAACCCTTGACCGACAAAAGTTTTAGCAACAAAAGTGCTAGTGTAGGCATAGCCTGAGAGACTCTAGAAACACCTCAGGAAAGACACGTCCATTTATTAATAATTTTATTAAGCAGATAGTAAATGCCACAGTCAGAGAATCATAACAGAAGAAAGTGAGATAATAATGAACGTCCAGCAGTAATAAGTTTCCATGTTGGGCACTCCAGAGCCTGGGTGATCAGCTGAGCGTCTTCTGATGTGTCTCGTCTCCCTCCACCCCCCGACGCACAGGCCAAGTGACACCTTTTATGACTTATGCTAATACCCACTGAGGTTCATATCTCTGCATGAAGGTTTCCACCTCTTTTCCTTGTTTGTACTTCTAATTTAGTGTACCCATTAATTCCTGGATGCCCTGTTTTTCCATAGGCTAAGTCATCAATTCCTTTATGTTTGTTAACATTTACATCAATTAATCATCATAGCAACTTGCAGTTAGCATATTGCTAACACCCTATTTTTACAAAAATCCCCCAAATGATACAGCTGGCTTTATTATGATTTGGACTGGTACATTGCAGTACGTTCTTCCTAAACATCAGCACTCAACACATCTATTTACTGTAACAGCATATTTTATGGTACAAGGTTTTTAATTGGTCATTGAGTCATGTTGACCTATTCTCAGGCCTGAGCGCTTATTTGGCTAAGCTAAATATCACATAGGAAGAACAGAGTTGGTATGTGGCTCAATTGGATGCAAGAATTAAAAAGATGTTGCCTAGCTGAACAGTAGTCTGGTATAAACTGCGGATACTTGTTTTGGTTCTTGACAAATTGAAACTTTAAATCACTTTGGGAAGTCTGCACTTGTTAATATCTATCCCCTGTTAGACTTTACAATCTTTCTTGTGGTTAATGCAAATAGCCTTCCAAATGCTGCATTTGCATCTAAGGTTATAGAAAATGGTGCCATTCCTTTGTATATAATGTAGTAGTATTTTATCAAATACTATGTCACACACCCGCTGTTGTGTGATAATGCAATGTGTTGATGGGACCTCAGAAGTGTCAAAGGTTAATTTTCTTTTCTTTTTTTTTGATGAGATCACACGTTCAGATAAGCACAGCTGGTATGAGCTTCCCCTTCCCCACTTGGCACTGTATTAACAATCTTTCTAAGTGAGTAAAGCAGGTCTGTCATCCTGCTGTGTGCAAGAATCTTCTTGGTGGAAAGGTCTCTTTTGGACAGCAAGGTTCCCTATGCTGCCTCATCAGTTTGCCTAAACTCCAGCGGTCAGTAGCAGGAAGAGAAAACAGTCAGCTATGGATTGGGGTCTTCAGTTGTTCATTGCAGATAAAGATTGGGACAGATGGTTCAATTGTACTCTAGGTTATGAACAGTAGCAGTTAGTAAGGAGACTTGAGCTAGGAATAAAAACATAGTTTTCTTGGACTAAGTTTAAAAAGGGACAGTTTTACTGGAGGCAAAACAAAAAAAGTCCTCGCCCCATCCCCACTCCCAACAGCCAGGGTCTGGGGGAAGTTTTTGACACTCTTTTAGCAGCATGTTGTTGGACCTGCTACATTTTGAAATTGGAATGCTCTTGGGCCTGTCTGGCAGTGGTTTTACAAGGTACATGGGGCTTGCATAATCCCAGAAAAGATATGTTTCCGGCTGTTGTGCTGTTCTCCTCTTGCCTCCCTTGAAACTGTGGATTGCATGCCATTTGGAGCTTTTCAGACTCTGTGTATTCAAATGGGTCTCTCAAAGGTTACTCCTAAAAAGGAACTGTGTAACAGGAAGCAGAGGTTTCTTCTTTCCTTTGTAACTCTCGTCTTTACTCCCACCTCCCCAAAGTAGTACACAACATCCACATGATGCATGCCATCTATATGCAGCTCCCATTCCCGTCTTAGGCTGGTTAGTGTACTGTATGTGCCGAGCACATGGTAGCCAGCAACTCTTTTGGGTCTCCCCATTGCTCTTCTCTGCCTTAGGCTTCTGCTGTGCCCACTGCTCCTTTCTTCTCTCCTAACTCCGTCAGGTACCCCCGATTAACTAAACCAAAGCCTGATAAGGAATGAAGGGGTTATGCTTGATGCATAAGGGTAAGAGTTCAAACAAGCTCTTAACATTCTTTATACTAGGTTGGTAAGTTTAGTTGCCTTAATACTATGTTAATAAGGTTTTCACAAGGAATTTCCTTGGGTTTAAATAAAAGTAACAACTGCCCAACATCCTCCTCCCTTGCCCTCTAATTGCCTGTGTCCCTGTGCTAAACCTCCCAAATAGGAGATGGGGAAATAATGTAGCCAGGGCTGCAGGGAAGTGTTCTGTCAGAGAGGGAAATAATTGCTGTAATAAGTTTTTAAGATAGGAATCTGTGGAAGGCATGTTTTGGAAGTTTCCCATCCATGTACTGACAGAGCTTTTGTTAATGTGCTTTCAGGATCTGGCAGCGCCTGGACTGTTCATTTTGGGATTTGTGTGTGGTGGGCTACTTTGTTCATGGATCTCCCCCTGCTGGTATAGAGAGGGAATGAGTGCTACCTTCATGGCACAGTTGCTCATAGACTTTAAGGTCAGAAGGGACCATCATGATCATCTAGTCTGACCTCCTGCACATTGCAGGCCACAGAACCTCACCCACCCATTTATTCTTAATTGTAGAAGTCCCTTTGCTGAGGCCCTTGGAGGGTTTGGAGCAGAGGAACAGTCATGTTTTGTGGCACTGCTACCTGCAGTCTCACTGGATTTCTGTGCTGAAATCGAATTGGGGCTGAATGATGGTCAGAGCTTCATTTCCCCTGTTTCCCCTCCAAAGGCTGCTATCCCTTCTTCTCAAAGGGATAATTTGCAGAGACTTATGGGATATGCTTCTTACTAAGTTATCATGTCCCCCCTGCCATGTCCTGTGTAGGATGGGGCCTTCTGGCCTAATGTACTATGTAGATTCTAGGACAGGAAGGGACTTCGAGAGGTCATCAAGTCCAGTCCCCTGCCTTCATGGCAGGACCAAATACTGTCTAGACCATCCCGGATAGACAGTTATCTAACCTACTGTTAAATATCTCCAGAGATGGAGATTCCACAACCTCCCTAGGCAATTTATTCCAGTGTTTAACCACCCTGACAGTTAGGAACTTTTTCCTAATGTCCAACCTAAACCTCCCTTGCTGCAGTTTAAGCCCATTGCTTCTTGTTCTATCCTTAGAGACTAAGGTGAACAAGTTTTCTCCCTCCTCCCTATGACACCCTTTTAGATACCTGAAAACTGCTATTATGTCCTGTCTCAGTCTCCTCTTTTCCAAACTAAACAAACCCAATTCTTTCAGCCGTCCTTCATAGGTCATGTTCTCTAGACCTTTAATCATTCTTGTTGCTCTTCTCTGGACCCTCTCCAATTTCTCCACATTTTTCTTGAAATGCGGTGCCCAGAACTGGACACAATACTCCAGTTGAGGCCTAACCAGCGCAGAGTAGAGCGGAAGAATGACTTCTCATGTCTTGCTCACAACACACCTGTTAATGCATCCCAGAATCACGTTTGCTTATTTTGAAACAGCATCATATGGTTGACTCATATTTAGCTTGTGGTCCACTATAACCCCTAGATCCCTTTCTGTCATACTCCTTCCTAGACAGTCTCTTCCCATTCTGTATGTGTGAAACTGATTGTTCCTTCCTAAGTGGAGCACTTTGCATTTGTCTTTGTTAAACTTCATCCTTTTTACCTCAGACCATTTCTCCAATTTGTCCAGATCATTTTGAATTATGACCCTATCCTCCAAAGCAATTGCAGGCCCTCCCAGTTTGGTATCATCTGCAAATTTAATAAGCGTACTTTCTATGCCAATATCTAAGTCGTTGATGAAGATATTGAACAGAGCCGGTCCCAAAACAGACCCCTGCAGAACCCCACTTGTTATACCTTTCCAGCAGGATTGGGAACTATTAATAACTACTCTCTGAGTACGGTTATCCAGCCAGTTATGCACCCACCGTATAGTAGCCCCATCTAAGTTGTATTTGGCTAGTTTATTGATAAGAATATCATGCAAGACCGTATCATATGCCTTACTAAAGTCTAGGTATACCACATCCACTGCTTCTTCCTTATCCACAAGACTCCTTATCCTATCCAAGAAAGCTATCAGATTTGTTTGACATGATTTGTTCTTTACAAATCCATGCTGGCTATTCCTTATCACCTTCCAAGTGTTTGCAGATGATTTCCTTAATTACTTGCTCCATTATCTTTCCTGGCACAGAAGTTAAACTAACTGGTCTGTAGTTTCCTGGGTTGTTTTTATTTCCCTTTTTATAGATGGGCACTATATTTGCCCTTTTCCAGTCTTCTGGAATCTCTCCTGTCTCCCATGATTTTCCAAAGATAATAGCTAGAGGCTCAGATACCTCCTCTATTAGCTCCTTGAGTATTCTAGGATGCGTTTAATCAGGCCCTGGTGAATTGCAGGCATCTAACTTTTCTAAGTGATTTTTAACTTGTTCTTTTTTGATTTTATCTTCTAAACCTACCCCCTTCCCATTAGCATTCGGTGAAGACCGAAACAAAGAAGTCATTAAGCGTCTCCATTTCCAAGTTTCCTGTTACTGTTTCTCCCTCCTCACTGAGCAGTGGACCTACCCTGTCCTTGGTCTTCCTCTTGCTTCTAATGTACTGATAAAAAGTCTTCCTGTTTCCCTTTATTCCTGTAGCTAGTGTAAGCTCATTTTGTGCCTTTGCCTTTCTAATCTTGCCCCTGCATTCCTGTGTTGTTTGCCTATATTCATCCTTTGTAATCTGTCCTAGTTTCCATTTTTTATATGATTCCTTTTTATTTTTTCAGTCATGCAAGATCTCGTGGTTAAGCCAAGGTGGTCTTTTGCCACATTTTCTATCTTTCCTACCCAGCAGAATAGCTTGCTTTTGGGCCCTTAATAGTGTCCCTTTGAAAAACTGTCAACTCTCCTCAGTTGTTTTTCCCCTCACTTTTGATTCCCATGGGACCTTACCTATCAGCCCTCTGAGCTTACCAAAATCCGCCTTCCTGAAATCCATTGTCTCTATTTTGCTGTACTCTCTTCTACCCTTCCGTAGAACTGTGAACTCTATGATTTCATGATCACTTTCATCCAAGCTGCCGTCTACTTTCAAATTCTCAATGAGTTCCTCCCTATTTGTTAAGATCAAGTCTAGAACAGCTTCCCGCCAGTAGCTTTTTCAACCTTCTGAAATAAAAAGTTTGCAATGCAGTCCAAGAACTTATTGGATAGTCTGTGCCCCGCTGTGTTATTTTCCCAACATATATCTGGATAGTTTGAAGTCCCTTATCACCACCAAATCTTGGGCTTTGGATGATTTTGTTAGTTGTTTAAAGAAAGCCTCATCCACCTCTTCCACCTGGTTAGGTGGCCTGTAGTAGATTCCTAGCATGACATCACCCTTGTTTTTTACGCCTTTTAGCCTAACCCAGAGACTCTCAACACTTCCATCTCCTATGTCCATCTCCACCTCAGTCCAAGTGTGTACATTTTTAATATATAAGGCAACACCTCCTCCCTTTTCCCCCTGTCTATCTCCTGAGCAAGCTGTACCCATCCACACCAAGATTCCAATCGTGTATTATCCCACCAAGTTTCAGTGATGCCAACAATGTCATAGTTGTATATATTTATTAGCACTTCCAGTTCTTCCTGCTTATTACCCATACTTCTCGCATTTGTATATAGGCATCTAAGATACTGGTTTGATCTTGCCTCCCAGTTTTGCCCTGAGCCTCCTTTCTCTCTGCCATTATAGCCCACTCTCCCTCTTGTTTCCGACCCATCTCCCAGGTCTCCATGTTCCCCACTTAGCTGTGGGCTTTGCTCACCTCTCCCCATCGAACCTAGTTTAAAGCCCTCCTCACTAGGTTAGCCAGTCTGTGTCCAAATAGGGTCTTTCCCCTCCTTGAAAGGTGAATGCCATCTCTGCCTAGCAGTTCTTCCTGGAATAGCATTCCGTGGTTGAGGAAGCCAAAGCCCTCCTGGCGACACCATCTTTGCAGCCAGGCATTCGCCTCCACGATGCACCTGTCTCTGCCCAGGCCTCTATCTTTAACAGGAAGAATCAAAGAGAATACCACTTGCGCTCCAAACTCCTTCACCTGTACTCCCAGAGCCCTGTAGTCACTCTTGATCTGCTCAGTGTCACACCTTGCAGTATCATTTGTGCCCACATGGATGAGTAGCATGGGGTAGTAGTCAGAGGGCTTGATAATCCTCGACAGTGCCTCCGTAACGTCTCGGATATGGGCCCCCGGAAGGCAGCACACCTCCCCAGATGAAATGTCAGGGCAACAGATGGGCGCCTCCGTCCCCCTCAGCAGAGAGTCTCCGACCACCACTACCCTACGTTTCCTATTCGCAGTGGTGGCCGCAGACCTCCCAGCCTTAGGGGTACGAGGCTTCTCCTCCTGTACTGTAGGGGGTGATTCCTTCTCTCCTGTATCAAGAAGAGCATCAAGAAGGTTACCTATTACCACGGCGGGAGGGTTCGGGGCAGAGGTGGTGCACTGCCTGCTGCCAGGAGTAACCAGCTGCCAGTGTCCACCCTGAGCCATGTCCTCCTCCACCAGTGGTCTGTCAGCAGTCCTGTGTACTGGGACAGCTACCTCAGCTGTCTCCACATGGACACTGTCCAGGAATTGCTCGTGGATTTGGATGCTCCTCAACCTAGCCACCTCCTCCTGTAGCTCCCCCACCTGCTGCCTGAGAGTTTTCACCAGCAGGCACCTTTCACATTGGATGGTCCCCCTAGCCTGGATGTCAGTAAGTGGGAATTGCAAATCACAGTCTCTGCAAAACCACACCAGGATCTGGGTAGAAGCATCCATGCTCAGGCGCTGTGTCTGGCTACAGGCGCAGGTGGAGGAAACAGAAGCAGTGCTGGCACAGATGTTGTTCTGGTCCTCTCATTATAGGCCTCTCTCTCTCTCTCTCCTCTCTCAAACTCCTCCCCTGTCCTGTGTCCCTGTCCCTCCCCCTCTGTCTGCTTGTCTGTGTCTGCTCTGTCTGTGATAGGTCTGTGAGGTGAGGGGAGAGAGGTTGGAGGGTTGTTTTGAGAAGGGGAAGAGGGATTCAGAGGGAAGATTTTCCAGGATAGGTCCCCATTAAGTTGTTTTTTGTTCCCATTTTTTGGTTCCAGTAGGTAGTAGTAGGTGAGTGTAGGGAGGTGGTAGGTAGAAGGTTTTATTTTCTATATATTTCTATATATCTCATGTTCTTTTGGGTGGGTTAATTATTTACTACTTTTTTTTTTTTACTTTCCTTCCTCCTCTCCTCTATGCCTAAAAAAAAAAAAAAAAAAAAAAAAAAAAGAAAAAATTAAATGGTTAACCAGTATTTTAAGAATTAATATAATATAGAGGCTAAAAAAAATAAAAAAAAAAAAAAAAAGAGAGAAAAAAAAAAAAAAAAAAACTTTTTTTCTTGCCAGACAGATTCATACTACTATGAAAAAAGAAGTTTTAAGTTTTGCTGTCCTTTCAGTCGCTTTGGGTATGTCTGCATAGCAGCTGGGAAGCTGCTTTCCAGAGCCAGTAGACAGATGTGCAAGCTCTACTTGAGCTAGCACACTAAAAATAGCAGTATGGCTGTGGTGGCATTGGCTTAAGCTGGCCACCCAAGTACGAGCCTTCCTGACCCCCTGAGTACACATACTTGGGTGTCTAACCTGAGCCACTGTGGCCACAGACACTGCAATTTTTAGTGTGCATCTATTACTGCACCAAAAAAATAAAAAATTCAGCACATAGTATTTTAAAGTTCTGTATTTTATTTGTCAGAATAACACAATACACTCTCACCAGTTTCAATTATTTTGGTAATTTATTTAAAAATACCTGTCAACAAGTATGTCCGTTATAATATGGACAATGAAAAAGATTCAGGAAATGTTTTTTGACAAATAGATTCCTTACTAGGCATATTAATACAGAACTCTGAGTAATAATTCATTTAAACTACAATACAGAACTGTATTTTCCCCATCATTCAGAAACAGTGCAAAGGCTTGGGGGAGTCAGAGGTAATGGAGGAGCTGAGGGAGAGGGAAGTAATTGCTGGGAAGGAGCCTGGGTTTGAACTTAAGGGTTGTTGGCTGTGGATGGGAGAAGTATGGAACAGGTTTTTTTGGAGAGTGGGGAGGGATTGTTAGGGATTACTATTCAGTCAGGCTCATCTGCCCCCTGTCCCCATGTGTCCCTGCATCCCCACTCAGACATCCTATGTGTCACTGTGCACCTACTCAGCCACCCCCTGTCTCCATGTGGCCCTGCACCCCCACTCAGCCAACCTGCTCCCCTGTCCATCCCCTGTCCCCATTTGGCCCTGTACCCCTTGCCCATCCCTATGTGGCCCTGCACCTCCACTCCCATTCAGCCCCTGCCACTGTCTGTCCATCCCCAATAGCCCTTATGAACCCCACTCTGTGACCCCCCAGCAGCCCCATGTGCCCCACACTGTCCCCCATAACCCCAGCTTCCTGACCTGGCCCCACTGGCAGCGTGCTGCCTTCTTTTCCGTATCAGCAGCTGGGGCTGGCTCAGGAATGTCTACTCTGTTCTAGTGCCACAGTGGTGCCTGGTGGGCAAAATGCATAACTGCAGCAACTTTCCAGTAGAAGTTATTTTCTGTGGGGGGGAAAAAAATCTGCTCAGCACATGAATTCTGCACTTGTGTAGTAGCACAGAATTCCCCCAGGAGTAATCTGTCTAGCCTGCGCTGGAAAGCATCGTCCCAGTTACTTTGTAGACATACCCTCAAAGTTGTTCTTTGTTTCTTTGTATCATACTCTTGACTATCAAACTGAGTTTGGGTTAGGCTTTTGTACTAGAACGTTCATTTGTATCACAGTATTAAGGAATCCTAAAAAAAAACCATGTCTTTCAGTTACTGTAAGTTAACATCTATAAGGCCTAATAGTGAGTGATTTGTTAAGAAATACACAATTGTTTCCCTGGCCATTTGACTACTCTGATCACAATGTAAATAACAATTTTCAGTATATTGTTTGTCAGTGAAATTCCATAACTTGTTTATGTAGGTGACGCAACACATTTATCTCTATGAATTCAATAGTTAAATTACCTTGCTTGGAAATGCATCTTGACCATTTAAACCCAGACTCGTTTGTGTATTGAAGATGTAAATTCTTTTCATTTGCAATCTGAGTTACTCAGCCCTTAACTGGCCAAACCAGTTTCCTTTCAGAAAAAGCACTACCATAGGTCATGTTTTTCTTCTGTCTTATTGTTTTTAAAAAAGCATCAGCATTCTTACTCCAATTCCACTTTTAAACCAAATCGGTTTCCTAGGGTTTGGCTGTTCCTGTGCACAGGTAGCTGTGTGGAGCCACATATGATTGCTGAGAACCAGTGATGCTGAGTCACTGAGAGATTGGCTTACTGATCAGAGTTATTACCTTTTGCTTGAATCTCATCTCCCTTGACAAGTCTGGATATTGGGTTGTTCTCACTCTGAAAATGTATAAACCTACTTTTGCTCAAAATGTCACATTGTTTTCTTTCCTTGCAGTGATTTTGAATAAAGACTTCGTAAGCCCTATTTAAAAGGCTGATTGGATTTGATGCTAATTTATTGCACAACCAGATTATTAGTGCTGAGATCGTATTCTTCATTACATGTTCCCAGCATACTTAAAGAATTATTTGCCAAAAATTGAAAAAGTTAAACAGAAATAGAAATATAGTTTACAAATTGTCTGTCTGTCTTTTCTGTATGTTGTTTTGGACTAAAATCAGCAAATTCTGAAAAAGAAACATTAAGAATGTGAATGAGATTGGCTAGTGGTCCTGATGACTGCCAACAAATTTATTTTAAAATGATAGGGTTTATTATTAGTTGGACAAAAGAAGCTGCTGCCAGTCTTGGTAAAGTTGAGCAAGACTAGTGGTGACTGCAGATCTTTAAAAAGCTAGTATTTTATTTTATTTATTTTTATTTTATGGTTAAAGTAGGGCCTCCAAACCAAAACTGAAATCGGGTGTGTGTGTGTGTTTTCCATCATGCTGGGCGCTGCACAGACACCTGGCAAGATGGTCTTTTTCTCCAAAGAATTTAGTCTAAATAATTGGTTCAATCTCTTCCACACCTGGACCCCCACAATCTAGGAAAGGCAGGGTATTTGCAACCCACTGGCATCTGTTTGTGACCCTCCAGATTGAGAACCTAAGCCGCCATATATTTCATCTTTGGAGAGAAGCTTTGAGAGCAAGCCAGTGATGATCAGTGAAGTATTCTGCAAGGACAGAGACATATACAGTAAGGAAAATCCTTGCTTCATCTCTGAGCTTGACCACATGATTTAAAAATTTGCCACATTAAATCCCATGAATTCTATTTTGGAAGAAGGACTGCTGATTTACACAGCAGGTGTAAATACCAATACAGTGATTGCACACACCTTTCTTCAAGAGCCTATTGTTATAAAGCTTCAAATATATTTTTTCCTATAGCATGTTCTGTCAAGCAGGCTTCATGTATGGCTCCTTCCAACTCATTCTGGAATAATGTAAAACGTTGAGTGGAATAAGACACACTTGTGGTTTTATCCTGTTCTGTGGAAAACTAGTAGTTCTCCTGATTTCTAAGAAGCTGTTCACAAATAGCAGCAGCCATGTCATGAATTCATCAACTGACTACTTCATTGGAGAGGAAAATTGCATTGACTTAACTGACAGCAACAGATCCCAATCTAACGCTGATATTTGAGAGTAAAGATAGTCAATGTTTCTCTAATTATAATGAGGCTTGGCAGTTTTTGTTTTTGCAGTGTCACCAAGTATGATGCCGTTAATTAAATGGTTTTAGAGTTTACATCATTGGACGCTTTTGCTTGAAGAATTCAGTGGCTTTCTTCAGAAAGACTGCTTGCTCTACAAATGGCTTAATGCCTCCTTCCTTTTAATGGCCATGTGTGTGCCACGTAATTCTTCACCAGCTGCTTCAGAAAAGTTGTTTTGCTATCATGGCAGCTGATAAGTATTCTGGGGCATGTCTTGATCAAATTTACCAGAGAGGAAAGGCAGGCTGCAAGCAGGGATATATTGTTGTTAATGATTTGGGATATTAAATAGCTTTTGCAGGTTGAGGGGTTTGGGTTTGTTAAAACTTAGTTCATTTTTAAGAAAAAGTGTTTGGTAACAATGACTTAATTGTGGGAAAGCATTTTTTTAGAATATATACTATTGATTGGGTTTATTTCCTTAAGCCAAAAAGGTTGTACACAAAGTTGTTGCAAAGTCTCTTTTTCTTTTCTTTAAAAACCCAGAAATATAAATATATAAATAGAAATATATAAAGATAGAAATAAATGGAAGGGGTGGGAGTGTGAGAGCAATTAATTTAACATCTCCCCAGATGATTTAGTTGGGGATTGGTCCTGCTTTGAGCAGGGGGTTGGACTAGATGACCTCCTGAGGTCCCTTCCAACCATGATATTCTATATCACAGGTGACCACGCACAGCTCATCAGCACAGTTAACAATGCAGTCTCCTGAGAATCGAAACTGTGGGTGGGTGGGGGGTTCTCCCATGCCATGTGAGGATTATGCAGACGGGAAGATGAAGAGGAAGAAGAAGAGGAAGCAAATAGCAAACAGTTTTTTTTAGTTTTTTTTTTGATTGATTGGTGCCCTGAGGGACTTGGGATGCATTCACAACATATAGTTTTTTAAAGTTTGTTTAACATGTCCGGGATTGAGAGGAAATCCTCCAGGGACATGCAAGTAATCATCATTTGCGCGGCAAGCAGCATCAGCATGGTCCGGGGACTGCTGCTGGCATTCAAAAAGCATCCGCTTTATCTTGTTCTGTTATCCTCAGCAAAGTGATATCGTTCAGGATAACCTGTTAAAAATCAGGAATTGTGATCTTTTTTTTGGTTTGGTCACGGCGGCGAGCTTCCCAAGCTACGGACAAGCAGTGGGGGGGGGGGAAGGTTGTTGATTAGCAGAAATCACTGAGACAGTGATACACCATGACACTGCTGCTGAATCCTCTCTGTGATCTGTGACCTCTGACTGCCAGAGATGCAAATGCAAGATGTCAAGATGAAAAAGAAGAAAAATAAATCATGTGTGAAATGGACATGTGCTGTAAGGTGTGAATAGTTTTCTGTGTGAAATGTTGTAATGTAAGTGTTCTTCTGTAAAATTCTTCTAAATATTTATCTCCTAAATTTTGCAAATTTCCTCCCCCCTCTCCTCCCTCCCTCCATCCCAAACAAGAAAAAGAAAAAAAAAAAGGAAGAGAGAGAGAGAGATTCGAGATTAGATGGATATTTATGGAATGAAAGAAATGAAAGAGAAAATCTGAATGAGGAAGGAAGTCAAATTTCAGATTACAGGAGAGAGGCCAGTGGGAGGAGAGGAGGAGGGGTGGGGGAGGAGGGGAGGGAGGAGATGAGGAGAGGGAGAGGAGCAGGAAGACCGAAAAATCAAAATGCGGCAGGGGCAGAAGATCAGCGGGCGGGGATGCTGGGGCTGCTGCTGCATCAAACTGACATGCTCCCGCCTTGTGTGTGGTCAGGAACGGCAGCAGGATCACAGAGTGCCGCTGCATTACAGGTCAATCAGGGGTTGGTTCATCAACAACAACAACAACAGCACACTGGCAGCCATTGATGATGAAGCAAGCTAAAAGCTTCTTCGCACTGGCCTCTTTCTCTGCTCTCTAATCTCCCTGGTGTCTCTGGTAATGCTGCCTGCCAGCCAGGCAGCCAGCTCAGCCTCCCCCTCCCCGCCATAACCCTCCCCCCTCTCTCACAGAGATTGTGAGAGAACAGCAAAGCAAGCAGCACATACATAGGGGACATTGGTTTGGCTCTGAGTGAGTCAGAATGTGCGCAGCATGCCAGCCTTTCGGCCAAATGCACATTCCACCACCCACATTCCACTTGCTCAGCCTGTAATTGAACAGATCCTGACCACTGTCAGGGCTGCCTGTGTGGGGCTTTTCATGAGCCATGGCATCAGGGGGTAGCTGTCCCCCCCAATAACGACAGGCATTTCAATTTCAACAACTGTTATTTTTCTGGTCTGGAAGTAAGTCCCTTGCTGCAGCCGTTTAAACAGAGTAGTGCTTCTGAATACGCGAGCATCATGAACCTCCTGGCCGATCCACCAGTGCCATTGAAACCTTTCCGGTTGTGGGGTGGTGGTGCCCTGGTGCTGGTGTTGCAAGATATAGGGATAGTTCCATGGGCCCCCCCACAGTTAGGCCATCCAGGCAATCCCATCCCATCAAGGCTGGCACTTTCACCTTCCCACGTTTCCGGAGTCTACACAGCTTAGTGATTGCTTTGGCTACTTGCAGCAGCCAGCAGCCCCCCCCCAGATTTTCCAATTCCAAATTGATTGACGACCGACTCTGGTGTTGCTGTGTGTGTTGCTTCCACAGCCACGCCACTCGCCACTCGCTTCTACTGTGAGGCTCTCTCTATTATGGCGTATTCAGGGCAGGGGGGGGGCAAGCAAGCAAGTTCCATGAAAGTGAAGTGCCACGCGCTGGAAAGTTCGCGCCTTGCCAGAATCGTCCACACCCTGCAACACAATGCGGTCCCACCAGTCAGTGCTTGTTCCCGGCCCAAAATCGCGCAATCATGGATAGAATCTGCCCCATTACCATCAGGATCGATTTTGTGATCCACAAAAGAGAAATCAAGGGAGCGTGCCTGGCCAGCGGCACCCCACATAAATGCCCGGCACCAGAGGGCACTAGAGCTGGCCCAATGGATACCACTGAGGGAGAAATCTCCGGCAACAGTGCACGCAACGTGCACACACCTAATGTGGAATGGACATGAGCAACACCTCTCGAAGAACAACAGTTAGGAAAGGTTAGTAACTGTTTTTTCTGCTGTTGCTGCCAAGCTGTAACTACAGTTTTGCTGTTGTGACATTGCAGGTCCTTAGTGAAATGTACCCTCTACAGTCTGGGACACTTAATCTGTACCATCCAATTAACAACCATGCGTACAAGTAAATGAACTTTATTTTATTTTTTTCAATTGGGCAGATGCCCCTACAGTGATTACTCCATTATGAAGTAGTGTGGGAGATTGGAGGGGTTTCTAGTAACTCCTGGCTACACGCAGACTTTACAGCTGCTGTTGAAAAGATAATGAGTCTAAACTCTTAGGCTTGGTCTACACGATGTAAGGCAACTTACGTCAACCTAGCTCTGTAAGTGTCTACACTACAATGTTGCTCCCATTGATGTAAGTTGCCCACTACACCAACCTAATAACTTCACCTCTGCAAAAGGTATAGTGCTTAGGTTGATGTAGTTAGGCCGATGCGGTGTCAGTGTAGGCACTGCGTTACATAAGTTTCCTGTCTGGAGTCTGGCCACCCTGCTCAGGCTGTCAGCCCCGGAACAGGAAGCGGTGGGGCTCCAGTTGTCAGTACCCCACACTTAAGTTGGAGGAAGTACTCCTGGTGAGGACGCAAACCACCGACTGAGGGTCTGTAGTGTGGACATGAACCACTGCAGTAATTACTCCAGTGGCTGTACGTTGACTTAACTTAGGTCAACTTAATTTTGTAGTGTAGACAAGGCCTTAGTTAAATGAAAAAATTAAATACAAAGTACTTAATTCTCCTCCATCTTTGTTATAATAATTATAAGGCTTTCCTCCTTATTGGTTCTTTAACACATGGAACATGTAGTTATTCCTTCTTGGATTGATAAGGGTCTAGTTTGTTGGAGGATGTGTGGAGACTTTTAACTGAATTCAAATTTTTTCCAGAAATTCTCTCTAGGAGGTGAGAAAATCTACCCTTTTTTTCTTGTTCTCCTAGGCTTTAGACAGCAGAATGTTAAAAGTGAATGCTTCCTCAAGAATCATAATATTTAATTGATAAGAATCTTCATATTATTCATTAAGAATAAACAAAAAATTAGATATGACATAAATGAAACTAAATGGTCTATTAGACTTTTATACTAAACCTCCTACAATTTGTGCAAATGGCACATTGATTTTTATGTAACCTCAGTGTTTCCTATAGCAAGACAAGTTTGCTGGCATAGAAACATTTGGTAGATCTAACAAACTGTAAATCAGCATTTCACTCTTTAGGGTTCCATTTACCACAAAAACCTGATTCTAAATTAGATTGGGGATGCTTCCAACTCTGCACCAAAAACTGTGTGTGTGTGTGTGTGTGTGTGTGTGTGTGTGAGAGAGAGAGAGAATCTCTCTCTCTTTCTTTCTTTCTTTCTTTTCTTTTTTTATTTTGGACAAATGGGTAAGTCATGGTTCAGGTATGTCAGGTATCCTTGTGCTATACCATCACCTTAAACATGGGCTTATACAGAAATAATTTTAAGCTAACAAATTATCTACGTACAGTATATGTGGTGTTGCATATATATTTGCATGTATGTGTATATAAGTATATTTGATATAGTTAAAGTACCTCTTAGTGTGCACTCGCTTATTCAGTAACCATAAATGTACTAAACACTTAGCTTTGTGACTAAGTTTTTTAGTGTGTCTGTACTAGGGCTGCCAAGCGATTAAAAAAATTAATCGTGATTAGTCGCACGATTAATTGCACTGTTAAACAGCAATAGAATACCATTATTTAAATATTTTGGATCGTTTCTACATTTTCAAATATATTGATTTCAATTACAACACAGGATAAAAAGTGTACCAGTGCTCACTTTATATTTATTTTTGATTACAATTATTTGCACTGGAAAAAAACCAAAAGAATTAGTATTTTTCAGTTCACCTAATATAAATACTGTAGTGCAATCTCTTTATCTTGAAAGTTGAACTTACAAATGTAGAATTAGGTACAAAAAAAATGCATTCAAAAATAAAAAAATGTAAAATTTTAGAGCCTGCATTATCTTGTTTGTCAAACTTTGTTTGTCTTAGCGATTGGCTGAATAAGAAGTAGAACTGAGTGGATTTGTAGGCGCTGAAGTTTTACATTATTTTGTTTTTGAGTGCAGTTATATAACAACAAAAAAAGTGTAAATTGCACTTTCACGACAAAGAGATTGCACTACAGTACTTGTATGAATTGAAAAATACAATTTCTTTTATCATTTTTACAGTGCAAATATTTGTAATATAATATACACTTTGATTTCAATTACAACACAGAATACAATATATATGAAAATGGATGTTTTTCCTACAAAATATTTAATAAATTTCAATTGGTATTCTGTTTAACAGTGCAATTAAAACTGCAATAAATGGTGATTTAATGTTTTTATCGCGATTAATTTATTTGAGTTAATCGCGTGAGTTAACTGCGATTAATTCTAGTATATACACTGCCTTGCACAGTAGAACCTTAATATCTGTTGGGACCTCTAAGTGCTACTGCAATTATAGAGGGAGATGGTAGTACTGCCTATGGTTATGGTTTCTTGTTGCTTCCCAATGTGTGTGTAAATCTGCAACTGTTTCATTTAGGCACTAGAGTTTGTCCATGCTTTGAAGTGGGGACTCAAAATTTCATGGGCTGGTGGGGGTGGAGTAAAAGCAAGAGGTCTCCAAGGTATCTGGGTTGTGCCTTTTGATATCTGTTTGTTTGTTTTTTTTTTAAATCCAC
The DNA here is from genome assembly GCF_016161935.1 of Mauremys reevesii. Lineage (NCBI taxonomy): Eukaryota > Metazoa > Chordata > Testudines > Geoemydidae > Mauremys > Mauremys reevesii. The sequence continues at coordinate 177,911,799 of NC_052625.1, read as the reverse complement.
CCAAATTTGGCCAAGTTACTGGCACCCATTCTCATAGAGCCTTATTAGTTTGACAGCTGTCTTCTCCAAAGATAGTCTTTACTGAGCATACTGTATCCCCACATAGCTTCTATGTATCAGCTGGGCTGCATATGGGTCATTCCCACAGAGTAATGGAGCATACACCAGTGTGGGGATACAGGGCCTGAGCAACAATTCTGCAGTTGCTTCTCCTGGTAGTCAAGGGTTTCTGTGATAATGGTCACTGAAATGGAGAGCAGGGAAACTATATCCTGTGCTCTCAGTGCTCTTGATGCTGGTACCCATGGAGCATGGAGGAGGAGTAGCCTAACAGGAATGAAGATGAAATGGGTGAGGAATTGGGGTGTTACAGGACCCAAATGGTGGTATGGATAGGAGTAAGAAGGGGAGGAGCCAGCAGCCAGGGGGTGCCTGGGGGATGCAAGGGGAACTGGGAGAGGAGGGCAGGAGCTTGGATGTGTGAGGTGGAGGGAGGGAGTAGCTGCACAGGTTCTGGAGGGCAGGAGCTGGGAAGTGGGGTGGAGGATAGGAGGAGAGGCAGACAAACAGGTTGGGTATACAGGGACAGAAGTGTCTAACCACTCCCTCCAGAATCTGGAATTGAATCCAGGAGTGCTGCGTTTCACTTGCTGAAAGCAGAGGGATGTAGGAACTGACTATCAAATTCTCACGTCCCTCTAGTGCAGTGGTTTTAAACCTGTGGCCCACAGACTGTGTCTAAGGAGTCCATGAAAGATTGTTGTTACCATAGAACAGTGTTTTTCAACCTGTGGTCCATGGACTCCTGGGGATCTGCAAACTAAGACTTCCAAAGGGGTCCACACCTCCATTTTACATTTTTAGGGGTCTGCAAATGAAAAAAGGTTGAAAACTATTGCTCTAGTGCCTAGTACACATTGAAGGTAATAGCAATGCTGCTAGTTATTCATTAGTTCAAGTGGTAGAGTTTTGTGCTGTAGATCGAACGGTCAAAAGCCTGCTAATGACCTAAATTGTGTGTGTCTGTATCTCAGTATGGTTCCACATGACAGAAGTTCTAGGTTTTTAATAAAAAAGAAATGTATTAAAAGAATATTTTTTTTTTAAAGTCAAGCACTCGAAAGTCAGAGGATGCTAGAATAAAGGTTGCCCATGCAAATTTTATTCGGCTATCTTGAGTGCATGCATTATGATGTAGTGTTTAATTACATGATCACTTCACTTTTTAGAGCAGTGAAGTGGATTTATCACTGCCTCTGCCAGAGTACTTAAGTGATCTGGGCATGCCACTTAACCAAAACATTCACAGTCGGCCACTAATGATGTTCCTTGTTTTCTGGATGCCCGACATGAGACACCTGCGGCCAGATTTTCAGAAGTGCTGAATGTTCATAACTGCAACATTTGAAACTGTGCTTTGACATATAAAGTGGTAATAAAAATGCTAAGTATTCTGAAAAAATCAGGCCCTAGGTGTCTCAAGTTGGGCACCCAAAATTAGTAGACACTTTGGTCTTAATCACTCTGTATTTCAGATGCCAGTCTGTAAAATTGGGGTAGTAGCACCTAATTTTACAGAAGTGTTATGAAGGTGAATTCATTGTTTTTGCAGCACTCAGATAGTCTGGTGAGAACTCCATGGAAATGAGGGTAGAGTGATGTGTGTTTAAATAAGGCCTGAGATCACACATAGAACGAGAAGGAAGAAACAGTGAATAAAGTAACTGTTCACTGAATGAGGCGCAGAGGTTCTATGGGGGGGGAGTATTCAGTTGTGTAGTTAAAGAAAATATCATCATGTGTATGTCCAAGAAGGGTGAATTAAGGTTGCATAGGCAGTCTTAATTCTTACATTTCCTAAACTTTTGAGTGCTGTATTTTGCAAACTTAAGATTCTTTTTAACATAGACATGCTATAATTAACTACAAGTATCTTGAAAACATGGTCTCTGCTCAGGAGAGCTTGTAATCTAAGGGTATGTCTACACTATGAAACTGGGTCGATTTTATAGAAGTCGATTTTTAGAAATAGATTTTATACAGTCGATTATGTATGTCCCCACTAAGTGCATTAAGTCGGCGGAGTGTGTCCTCACTGCTGTGGCTAGCATTGACTCATGGAGCAGTGCACTGTGGGAAGCAGTATGTGCAGAACCTGGCTAAGAGATGGCAGCATGAGGACGATTGTGATGAGGACATGAACACAGATGTTCCTGAAAGCATGGGCTGTGGCAATTGGGACATCGTGGTGGCAGTGGGTCTGGTTGATACAGTGGAACGCCGATTCTGGGCCCGGCAAACAAGCACAGACTGGTGGGATTGCATAGTGTTGCAGGGGTGGGATGATTCCCAGTGGCTGTGAAACTTTCTGTTGCGTAAGGCCACTTTCCAGGAACTCTGTGAGTTGCTTTCCCCTGCCCTGAAGCACAGGAATACCAAGATGAGAGCTGCCCTGACAGTTGAGAAGCGAGTGGCGATAGCACTGTGGAAGCTTAAATAAAATAAAAATAAATAGATAGATAAAGCTTGCAATGTCTGACTGCTACCGGTCAGTCGGGAATCAATTTGGAGTGGGCAAATCTACTGTGGGGTCTGCCGTGATTCAAGTAGCCAAAACAATCACTGACGTTCTGCTATCAAGTATAGTGAGTCTGGGAAATGTGCAAGTCATAGTGGATGGCTTTGCTGCAATGGGTTTCCCTAACTATGGTGGGGTGATAGATGGAACGCATATCCCTATCTTGGCACCGGACCACCTTGCCAACCAGTACATAAACCACAAGGGGTACTTCTCAATGGTGCTGCAAGCACTGGTGGATCACAAGGGATGTTTCACCGACATCAACGTGGGATGGCCGGGAAAGCTGCATGACGGTTGCTTCTTTAGGAACTCTGGGCTGTTTGAGCAGCTGCAAGAAGGGACTTACTTCCCAGACCAGAAAATTACTGTTGGGGATGTTGAAATACCAATAGTTATCCTTGGAGACCCAGCTTACCCCTTGCTCCCATGGCTCATGAAGCCATACTGTACTACTGTACAGCCTGGACCAGGGGTAGGCAACCTATGGCATGCGTGCCGAAGACGGCACGTGAGCTGATTTTCAGTGGCACTCACGCTGCCTAGGTCCTGGCCACAGGTCCAGGGGGCTCTGCATTTTAATTTAATTTTGAATTAAGCTTCTTAAACATTTTAAAAACCTTATTTACTTTATATACAACAATAGTTTAATTATATATTATAGACTTATAGAAAGAGACCTTCTAAAAATGTTAAAATGTATTACCGGCACGCGAAACCTTAAATTAGAATGAATAAATGAAGACTCGGCACACCACTTCTGAAAGGTTGCCGACCCCTGGCCTGGAAAGTAGTAAGAAGCAGTTCAGCTATAGGCTGAGCAAGTGCAGAATGGTGGTAGAATGTGCCTTTGGATATTTAAAAGCTCGCTGGCGCTCTTTGTTGGCTAGGTTAGACCTCAGCGCAACCAATATTCCCATTGTTATTACTGCTTGCTGTGTGCTCCATATCTGTGAGAGTAAGGAGGAGACGTTTATGGTGAGGTGGGAGGTTGAGGCAAATCGCCTGGCTGCCAGTTACGAACAGCCAGACGCCAGGGCGATCAGAAGAGCACAGGTAGGCGCGCTGCGCATCAGAGAGACTTTGAAAACCAGTTTAATGACTGGCCAGCCTACTGTGTGACAGTTGTGTGTATTTCTCCTTGATGCAAACCCGTCCCTTTGTTGATTCTAACTCCTTGTAAGGCAACCACCCTCCCCACTTTGTTCATAGCTGGCAAAGGAAATAAAGTCACTATTGTTTTGAAACTATGCATTCTTTCTTTATTAATTAAAAAAAAAAGGGAGATAACTGATAAGGTATCCCGGGTGGGGTGGGGGAGGAGTGAAGGACAAGGCCACATTGCTTATTGTAGCCACACTACAAATCAAAACTGTTTGAATGACAGCCTTCTGTTGCTTGGACCATCCTCCGGAGTGCAGTGGCTGGGTTCCCTGAGCCTCCCTCCCACCCTCCTGTGTCCTTGGGCATCTGGGTGTGGAGGATATGGAACTTGGGGAGGAGGGCAGGGAGTTGTACAGTGGATGCAGGGGCGGTCTGTGCTCTTGTTGGCTTTCCTGCAACTCCCCCATTAGCCTCAGCATTGCATCCTGCCTCTTCTCATTGCGCTCACTTAATGCTTTCCTGGACTCTGCCACTGAATGTCTCCATTCATTCAGCTGTGCCCTATCTATGTATGTCACCAGGACATTGTCTAGCAACAAGACTAGAGCAGATTGAAAGGCATTAAGGAAGTTTGAGGACTCTGTAGTCTTCCTTTTTTGGGAACTGTCTACCCAGACTATCAACAATAAGTGAAATGGCTTAACATACATAGTTTGTACATACATAGACATAGTTTCTCATGTCTGATAACATGTTTTCTTGAAGGAAAGCACAATAGTCTCTACCAGTAAGAGCAGTGTATCAATGTAAACTTCAACAATTTTTATGAAAAGGAGGGACACATGTCCACATTTCAGTTGCAGGTTGAAGCTACCGAAACACCTACAGAACTAGTGAATAACTTGTGTTGAAATGTAAATGGAGAAGAGACCACAGTTCTCCCCAATGTGAAAGTGTTCATCTGATATAAAAATAGATTTGAAATAATCAGACGAATAATCTGGTCTGCAAAATAGATGGAAAATTTGTGACTGTGAGAAACATTTTATTCTGAGTAAAGAGAACTAGGTTTATCAGGCTGTCCATAGCCCAAGTCTCTGTGATTGCTATGCTAGAGGAAGAGAACCACTTCATCACATCCTTGGCATAAGACTTTGAAAACTCTTCATGCCACAATCAGTCTGACTCAGAACGTAACTTCTGTTTCCAGTGGTAAAAGCTGCCTTCCTAATCATTTCACCCATAGCAGAATGGCAGGTCACCTGTATTATAAGTCAACTTGCCTGCGAGGACAGCACAGTAAAAGGAGCGGTCTGGCTGCACAACACTCTGCCTCTATTCAGCTCCAAAACTTCAACTGGTTCTTTTAGATCTGGGACAGACCATCAAAGTAGGTTCTCTGCCCTGATGGAAGCAAAGGTCAGCTCTAGTCTCAGACTAAAGAAGGCAACATTCTAAAAATGATATCCCAATTCAAAAACAAAGCCGAGTTATAAGAAGTGGAAGAATGGCTTTGTGGTTAAGGCACTGGTCTGGGATTTATGTTATTTTGGTTCAGTTTCTGGATCTGTCACAGACTTCCTCGGTAATCTTGATGAATCAGCCTCTCTGTTCCTTTTAGTTTTCCATCTGTAAAATGGGAATAGACTTTCCTACCTTAGAAATGTGGTGTGAAGATTAATTCTTTAAAATTGTGAGATGCTTCAGTAATTCAGTGATACAGAATATAGTATTTAGTTTTCAGAACTTTTGGTCCTATCATTAGTGGGTGGGTGGTGTTGGTAAGGTTTTTGATTTGGAAGCAAGGTATATGATGATTGTGTAGAATAACAGCTGTCTTTTCTCTGCAGGTTAACTTCGTAGTGTGCCAACTCTTTGCCTTGCTTGCGGCTATTTGGTTTCGAACATACCTTCATTCAAGCAAAACTAGCTCATTTATAAGACATGTTGTTGCCACGCTTTTAGGCCTTTATCTTGCACTTTTTTGTTTTGGATGGTAAGTAACATTTTATCTTCTTTTTCAACCGTTTCATGTGTTTTGTTACATACATTTTGGTATTTAGTGCTGCTGAAGTTTATCACAGTTAAATTTACTACACTTTCTGTGTTCTCTTTTGGTTGTTGTACACAAATGTACTGAAAGAAACAAAGTAATATATACTCCATCCAATGTAACTGAGATGGAAAGTACTCTAAATGCCATATTATATAATTCTCTGAAGGTCTTTTCAAAGTATTGTATCTTGCAGCTGTTTTTGGGAGGAGAGAGGAAGAGCTAAAATAAAAACTAATTTTGTAACTTGTACAACTTGTGACAAATTTGTGTAACATACTGCTCTGAGTAGGTGTGGCAGAAAGTAATTTTTTTTTATAGCTTCAATGGATAATTTCAGTGTCAATTTTTTCTGTTTTTATTGATTTAAATGTTCACAATTGCAGGAAATTATTTAATGACAAACATTGAGATTAAAAAAGTTAAAGCTCTATAACTGTTAAAATGCAAACTGTCAACATCACAGGTCAAATATACAAAATAAGTATCCTGAAATCAAACTCTGATAAATTTTCAAGCTGTATTTTTCTTACTTTGCTTGCCTGTAAATTTTGATAATCATTTATGGACATACTTTTGTGTGTGTGTGTGTGTGTTCAGTGAAATCAATATTTACCAAAATTTATCAATAGAACTAGTACATCTAAGCCTAACTATGAGGCAATACTAAATTAATCACATGCCTAGATACCACTCCTTAATCTCAAAATATCAATTAGCTTGCATTGTTTTTTGTTGAATACTGAATACAGATCTGAATACTATGGGAGAAGGGAGGTGAATAAAATTGTTGCTATAGAGTGTCTCTCTGGCACCAGGAAGGGCCTGGAAGGAAGGTGGACTCCGGCGCGTATCTTTTAAGTTTAAGTTGTGACTGCTGTTAGAATATCTCAGTATATGATATTCCATATAGGTTCTTCTGGCACACTCTTCACCGTTGTATATACTCAAGGTGTAATTGACCAGAACAGCAGTAGGGGCGATACAAGAAATGCATTTACTTTTATGTATGTAAATTACACTACAGACTGTATAATCTAGTTGTTTCGATGCAGTGTGGTTCAGTACTTATCAGGCTAGCTCAGGATGAATAAGAGGGAGTTGGCTTAATTGGTGTGTGGAATAACAGCTACTCCAACTTTCTCTTGAGGCACCGGTATATATTGGCCAAGGCATTTTCTTAATTGACTAAAATATTCTGGCAACGTTTTAAAAACATTAAGAAGATAGGATGAGCTAATGCCCCTCCCCCTTCTCTTTGCATAGTTCTTGAATTCTGAACTACAGTTTTGGCCCCTATATTCAGTTTAGTCACACAGGTAACCGAACATCTGCTTGCTGCAGACATTTCTTATAGATTTAGGAAATCAGAAAGTTAGGCTTATTCTTAATGTTATCTTTCAGTTTTATGGGTATAAGTTTGCAGTTTATTTATACACATGCACATAATCATGGAAGTGTAGGTCTGGAAGGGACCCAGAGAGGCGATCTAGTCCAGTCCTCTTCACTTAAAGCATGGCTAAGTATTATCTAGACCACCCCTGAAAGGCATTTGTCTAACTTGCTCTTAAAAATCTCCAGTGATGGAGATTCCACAACTGCCCTTGTTTCCTGTGGTTCTTTCAACCCAAAGCTCTTGGTAGCTTTACTCTGTGCAAGGTGGTGTCAGGAAATAAATCAATGGAGACATGGCTGTCTGGCCAATAGATGACTGGCACAAACAGGACAATACAAAAGTGCTCTTACTTAAAGCTATACTTAACTTAGTGTCAAGCACTTACACATGTCCGCAAACACCCTCAACCCCCAATAATTACTGAAGTTGGGGGTGGCTCTTGAGTGGCACAGCGGCAGCCTTCCGATGGCCAATCTTGCGTCTGCTGGTGAGACCCCCAAGATGTGTCCAGAAGAAGAGTCCCTGAAGAATCCAACTACCCAAAACTTTCTTCCCTTATTTATTCATAAGTATTATAATAACACATCACTCAAATAAAACTTGTTAAGCAAGCAATTTCAAAGGTTAAGCAAGAGAATTCCCTGTGATTATCAATTAGCCAGTTGTGTTTTTGCAGAGTTTGCATGCCTTGAGCCCCTGATAGACACATTCCTGAGGGCACATATAGATAAGCTTCTTGTTTTTCTTAAACATATACCTCAGCAATTTCAACAGAGATGTTATCAGGAAGGACTCTGGGTCAAGCTGTCCTTCTTGTGGTAGTCCCAAAGCCCTCCCCTCCTGACTTGGTCATGCTAAGGCTGCTGCATAGGCTCACTTACGGCCTGCTGGCTTGGTTAAGCAGTAGCAGTAGAGGTCTGTGCACTTTACCAGTCTGCCAAGATCTCCCCGTATCTTGATTGATCTATGCAATCTATGCAATCCTATGCAATCTATTCCAGTGTTTAACCTCTCTGACAGGTTTTTCCTAATGTCCAATGTAAACTGCCTTTGCTGAATTGAAGCCCATTGCTTTTTGTCTTATCCTCAGAGGTTAACAAAAACAGTTTTTCTCCCTCCTCCTTGTAACAACCTTTTACGTACTCGAAAATTATCATGTCCCCTCCCAGTCTTCTCTTTTTCAGACTAAACAAACCCAGTTTTTTCAATCTTTCCTCACAGGTCATGTTTTCTAGACCTTTAATCATTTTTGTTGCTCTTCTCTGGACTATCTCCAATTTGTCCTCTGGAATCTCTCCCGTCTTCCATGACTTTTCGAAGATAATCGCTAATGGTTCAAATATCTCCTCAGTCAGCTCCTTGAGTATTCTAGGATGCATTTCATCAGGCCCTGGTGACTTGAAGACATCTAACTTGTCCAAGTAATTTGTAACTTGTTCTTTCCCTATTTTAGCCTCTGATCCTACCTCATTTTCACTGACATTCACTATGTTAGACGTCCAATTGCTACTAACCTTTTTGCTGAAAACCAGAACAAAAAAGTCATTTAGCACTTCTGCCCTTTCCACATTTTCTGTTATTGTTTCCTCCCTGCCCCTATTGAGTAGTGGGCCTTGGAACTGACAACCTGTCCTTGGTCTTCCTTTTGCTTCTAATGTATTTGTAGAGTTTTTTTTTGTTACCCTTTATGTCTCTAGCTAGTTTAATCTTGTTTTATGCCCTGCCTTTCTAATTTTATCCCTACATACTTGTGGTGTTTGTTTATATTCATCCTTTGTAATTTGACCTAGTTTCCACTTTTTAAGACTCTTTTTAGACTTTCAGCTCATTAAAGATCTCCTGGTTAAGCCTGCATGGTCTCTTGCCGTACTTGCTATCTTTCCTATGCAGTGGGATCGCTTGATCTTGTGCCCTTAATAATGTCTCTTTGAAAAACTGCCAACTCTCTTGAACTGTTTTTCCTCTAAGACTTGCTTCCCATGGAATCTTACCTAACAATTCCCTGAGTTTGAGAAAATCTGCCTTCTTGAAATCTGATCTTTATTGGGCTTTTTCCCTCCTACCATTCCTCAGAATTGTGAACTCTACCATTTCATGATCACTTTCACCTAAGTGGCCTTCCGTTTTTTCAAATTCTCAACTAGTTCCTCCCTATTTGCCAAAATCAAATCTAAAACAGCCTCTCCTCTAGTAGCTTTCTCCAGCTTCTGAAATAAAAAAATGTCTCCAATACCTTTCAAGAACTTGTTGGATAATCAGTGCCATGCTCTGTTATTTTCCCAACAGATGTCTGGGTAGTTGAAGTCCTCCACCACCACCAAGTCCTCTGCTTTGGAAGATTTTGTTAGTTGTTTAAAAAAAGCCTTATCCACCCACTTCTTCCTGGTTAGGTGGTCTGTAGTAGACGCCTATCATGACATCACCCTTGGTTTTTTTACCCCTTTTATCCTTACCCAGAGACTTTCAACAAGTCTGTCTCCTATTTCCATCTCAACCAAACTCCAAGTGTATGCATTTTTAATATATAATGCAACACCTCCTCCCTTTTTATGCTGCCTGTCCTTCCTTAGCAAGCTGTACCCTTCTATACCGATATTCCAGTAATGTGGATTATGCCGTACACTTAGGGTTGCTAACCCTCCAGGATTGTCCCAGAGTCTCCATGAATTAAAGATTATGTTATGAAATCTCCAGGAATTTGTCGAACCAAAGTTGGCAACCCTACATACGGTAGACATATAAAAATGCCGTATCACTGCACTATAACAAAAAAATAATTCACACCTCTCCTTTTGAGGAAAAGTTACAAGAGTATTTCAAAATAAATGAAAATATATTGTTCCTTCTAAATTTGGATTTCTAAAATTTACTGTTAGAAGACAGAAAACTACATAATAAGTATAGAACTTCATTGGCAATCAGGTGAGAAATGAAATAACATAAAAATTAGGCAAGAATATCAGTCAAAATTCATCCAAACTGATGAATTAGAGTGTCATTGGTTTTGACTTGGCTTCACTGAATGTGGTCCTAAGTAATTATCTCTTGCTTTAGAAAATAATAAATAATTTAAATAATCTTTAAATAAATAATTTTTTAATCTGAAATGCTGGATATGAGGTTTGTCTTATGCATATTCTGATAGTTTCCAGTAGTGAAATATTAATAAAATAACTTCATCTTTTTCCAAGGAAATAATTAAGCATGTTAGCTTACAAATTTCTGCTGCCTCTCATCTCAGCCAAAAACATCAGTCCTCTTTTAATTTAGGAGAAAAAAACAACTTTTTATTCTATCTTTGATCCTTTCTGTTAGTCCAAATAGTTTGGTATCATTCCTGCCTGCAAATGGAGACAGTACAGAAAATCTCTTTGGTTATGTCATCACCTATATACAGATTAGAGAGACCCTTAACCTATTATCTTCTACAGTGTTTAAAATTCAAAGACTCTCAAAAAGAAAAAATAAATACAATTCCAGTACACTCAAATTTCACTTCAGTAAAATCTACCAACCTCCTCTCTAGCTATTCAGTTGTCTGATTAAATGGCAGTTTATGGTCAATCCAGCTCCTTCTTTTTTCTGTCCTGAATCCCCAATTGCACTCACAGAAACTCCAAATGCAGGGAACAGTTTGGAATCTGCCATCCTCCAAGAACGTACTTGATTAATAATATAACCTGCTTGTGGAGTTCACTTGAGGCAGAGTCTTAAATCACCTTTATTACACTGGCATGGTGATTTGGGGTACAAAGAAAGGTCATAGTGTCCTCTTTGAAAGTAAATATTGAAGCACCCTTAGGGTGCACCTAACACATAGCTAAAATGGGTTAATTAAAATATTTAGGTTTATAGTTTTCTATTCATTTGAATGCTATTGTAATTGAATTGCATATGACTCAAAGATCAATCACACAAGTATTACCTTTCTGTTCTTGTATAAAAGAATTAATACTCTTAGAGACTGAGTGTTAACTTGCTAATATGGATTGCAATTCCACCACAGGGCATACTTTTTACAGTACCGTATTTGTCGGGTTTCTTGAAGGTACTTAATCTTGTTCCTGATCTTTAGCTTTTGAATTAAAAAAGAAAATATAGTTATGGAATTCATTGTAACCAATAAGGACTTGAAATAGAAAATATTATTGATAATTTTAGATTGTTTGTTTTAAAAAGAAATGCTTTTCCTTCTTAGTATTAATTGCCATAAAACGAGACGGATAAGTCGATAAAACATCATTACAATACACTTTTTTAAAATCTTTAGTATAGCATTTCTTTCTTAAAAAAGAAGTTGCAACAGTGTTACATCAAAGCCAATATGAATATTAACCTTCTTATATCTCTAATAGGCTAACTCCTGCTGATGCAAGGATCTTTTTGTAATAATGGAGATCCATGTGAATTGGACCTGCTTTTATAGCAAAAAGGCTAAGCAGTTTTTGGAAGAAATGAATGCCCAAGATTTATAGGACAACTTGCCTTATAAATGTCTGTGATAACTGAGCTGAAGGTGACTAGCAACAGCAGCTGATTTTTAGGCTGTATTTGTACGGGAAAGAAAATTTCCAAATAAATTAGTGGTATTTTAACCATTTGATCTCTCTTGATAAGATGGTCCCAAAATGAGAGAGAGTCTGCCTAATGAAGATAAAACACGGAGGGAGCCACCTGATGTAATGAGGTACCACTGAGCCTGCCCGTTCCACCAGCTTGGGCTCCCTCACCTTGTCTTGCTGTGCCAGGCCCTCAGGCCTCCTCTAATATACACACAGACAGGACCACACCCAGCTGAAAAAGGACACAGACACTGAGATCAGCTCTGTGTGGGAAGATTCAGCTCGGGCATTGCCCAGCATTCAAGTGCACCCCTCTCTGGAGTGCAAAATTGTATTGTCTTGCACTGCACACAAATCTGTACTGTGTAAGCTCATGAAAATCATGCCCTCCCTCAATGTGGAGGAAGATATGCACAGCTTTTTGTCCCCCCTCCCCGAGTTATGAATTGCACAAACTGGTTTATAGAAAACAAAACAAGTTTATTAACTACAAAGAACAGATTTTAAGTGATTATAAAGGATAGCAAACAGATCCAAGTAGATTACTGAGCAAATAAAGCAAGCACGTAAACTAAACTTAATGCACTACTGGCTACACCCTAAACGTAATTTTAAGTAGGTTGTGGAGATTCTTGAAGACAAACTTTTCTTGCTTGCAGCTTAGAATTCCAGATATTCCTTTCATGGGCCAGACATCTTCTAGCCTGGTTCCAGTTCTTCTCTTCCCGAGATCAGTCTTAGGTGTTTCCAGCAGTCATCTTGGGTGGGGATTCATTAAAGAACCAACCCTGATTACTTCACTTCACTGCCTTAAAAAAGATTTACATATGGTGGGAATCTTTTTATCTCTCAGTGGGATTCTCCCACCCCTCCCCCAGTGGAATCCAGTAACAGGTGACATGATCACATGACCCTGCAGTGTCAAAGCAGCATCCCAGGAAACTTCTCAGGAAGGTGGGGGATTAGCATGTTCAGAGTCCTATCATTCTCCCTAATGGCCCATCCAGACCAATTACATTCTGTCTGGTGGGTGTTTCCCAAATGTAAACCCTTTTATAATTGATACATAGTTAATATTCCTAACTTCAGATACAGAAATGATACATGCATAGTAAATCATAACCTTTCCAATGATATATCACATGACCCATCTTGCATAAAATGCATCTTAGTTATGGCATATGCATATCATAAACATATTTCTATGAAGAATATGGGGCATAGTGTCACAAATACTATTAAGAAAATAAACTTAAGAGGGAAATTTGTTATCAATGTCATTTTTCAACAGGGAAATAGGACTTTCTACCACCATGCTATTTGTAAGAACAATGAGGAAAATGTACAGATAGTCAAAACTGGTTTAATCACTGAATCTTCACCGACTGATGGTGATTTGGTTGCCAGTATAAAATAACTTGATGGCAGTGGCCTGGCCTGCGCTGCTTCCCACAGCTCCCATTGTCCGGGAATGATGAACCTGGGAGCTGCGAGTGACCATACCTGCAGACGGTCAGGTAACCAAAGCGTCTTGTGGCCCGCCAGGGCCTTACCCTGAACCATCCGCGAACCAAGTTTGGGAACCGCTGCCATGATAGGCTGTGTGCGGAAAGTTGCCAACCTCTGGTCTAGGAAAACGTCGTTGCTGCCATGCTGTACCTGTTCTTTGTATAAGTAGAACATTAGTCACCACGACTGTCAGTGTAGAACTTCAGTTATCATATTTTGCCTTTATGTGAAAAGCGAACTGCAAAATGTGAACTTTACTTTCACCCTCTACTGTTTGTGTATGATGTGCGAAGACTAATTCTCACAACTCAAGCTGCCAGCATGCTCTTCTTCCTCAGATAAGGGAGAGCTCCACTCATGTTATAGGCTTGTGTGAGACAACTGTTCAGATCATTTAAAGATGTCAAGGTCCTCTGTAAAAGAGAGTGGATAAGGGACTTGATATTTTGAATGCAAAAAGCCCTCAAACAGATACTTCTATAAGAAAATAGTGAAGCGCAAAAGTTGGTGAGGTTTTTTGTTTTTCAGTTACCTACCTTAAAGTAGGTTTAAAGGAGATCTTCTTGTTAAGCATGCAACAACTACTGATGGATTAAAAATCTAACTATCTTTTCATTTCAAGTAAGGAAAACATATATATGTGCTAGACTGTTGGTAATGAAAAATGATTGCCTGGAGTGACTATTATAATTTTTTCTAGGTATGCCTTACATTTTGTTGTACAAAGTGGAATTTCCTACTATATCATGATCATAATAGGAGTGGAAAATATGCACAAGTAAGTATTGGGTTTCTTTATTTAAATTTAAAGTTATTTAAATGGAGAATATAAACAGTTGTTTAGAAAGTTGCTGTATAGCTGTTTATAAGAACAAATAATGTGTATATCTGCATACGTTTCTCTTACAGACACACTTTATATCTTGTAACTGTGCCTAGTATGTCATATTGCTATTGGCATTAGAATATCAGAACATTTCAGTATTTGAATTGCGCTAAAGATGGCTTGTTTGTAGGGAAAAACACCGTCCTTTTTGTCTGCTTTGTCTGTTTGAAATGCTGAGCACTTACTCCACTTACTGTCTGCAGAAAGAAACCCTAAGGTAGCATTGTAATTCTCAATGTATAGCTGTTAATACATTTCTCATTGCTTAATCATAAATAGTCTTAGATTGCAAATACATGGTTAATCCGTATTAATACAATTTTATAACTCTCAATACTAATAGAAGGAAAAGATCGTGGGATGAGAAGAGGGTTTGTGTGATGAAAGTGAATATTAATTCATTTTAAATGCCATTGTTTTTTGTTGCTTTAAAAAGGAAAAAGAAACACGTGAAAAGGTATTCACATTAGGACACTATTTTAGTCTGATAATAGAATAGATAGATAGAATCATAGAAATGTAGGATTGGAAGGGACCTTGAAAGGTCATCTAGTCCAATCCCTTGCACTGAGGCAGGACTAAGTATTATCTACATCATCTCTGACCAATATATTTGTCTACACTGTTCTTAAAAAGCTCCAGTGACAGAGATTCAACAACCTCCTTAGGTGATTTATTCCAGTGCTTAACTACTCTTACAGTTAGGAGGTTTTGCCTGAATCTCCTTTGCTGCAATTTAAAGCTAAAATAGAGACCTAATTATGTAATAGCATTCATGTGTTTTTTTTTCTTTAAAGGGAACAAATGAAAAGGGATGTTTTAAAAATGAATTATATGTATACATTAGATAAAAGCCCCAACTGAGTTTAGGGCCCCATTGTACTAGGCATCATACAAATGCATAGTAAGAGACTTAATTCCCTGAAGAGGTTACTTAAAAAAACAACACAGTTAAAGCAAGGGAGGGGAAACAGAAAGGAGATGTAATTTTGATCTTGTACTGTTGATGTCTCTCAATTGCCCCAGATTGTCTTTGAGGGGAAAGGGAGAGTCTAAGTGTTCAGTTCCGTGTGTGTGTGTGTGTGTGTGTGTGTGTTCCTGTGTTGGAGTCAACAGAACCCACTTAGTTTGATTTAGCAGCAAAAACTCTCTGCAAGATTTTAGAATCTGGCACCCTGTTAACCTATTACACCTTCTTACTCCCAACAGGAAGGGGGTTCCTCTGTCAGAGCCCCAAGGTTCCTCAAAGTTCAACTCTCTGGTTTCTTGCCCCAACTCATTGTGGCTATGAAATTTTCATGTCAAAAGGACAGAATGGAGATCCCTTGAGAGCTGATCAATGACGTGTCCAAAACAGTTGCCATGTCATGCAGCACAAGAATCCCCTTTCCACTGTGGGCCGCATACGTGTACCCTGTACCATTTCATGTCACCACTGAGAAACCCATATTTGATTTAGTGATCTTGATTTCCTGCATGACAGGTGCAGGTGTTTACTAGATTACAATTTAGATAACACCATGCAGCTTTTATCTTTTAATGAAAAATATTAATTTCTGCATATGAGATGTTCTTTTTTTCAAAACTGATGCCAAAGGACAAAATAATTATGCAGTTAGTTTCATCTTAATCTTTTTAGTTCATAAAAAGCTCTGTCAGTTGCAGCAAATCCCAAAGAGAATACATTTGAAATAAATAAATGGAAACATAAATTATTTTAGTATTGAAACATAGCTTCCTTTTAGTTAGCACAAATGCTGAAGGATTAAAGGAAAAATATTCAATCAGTATTTTTGTTTCAGCACCTTCTTATTTTAATTACCATTTTTAATTTAATTGTGTGCACCCTAGTGAATCAAGTTCATCCCTAGTGTAAGGAGGCACAACTCCCTTGAAATCAGTAGAGTTGTGGTAAATTAAATCTGGGATAAATATGGCCCAGTGCGATGGAATATCTTCACTGCTTTAGGGCAAGAAACTACATCAATCTGCATGTGGAAATCAGTATTTGGACCTTACAGTAGGTAGCCTTTAAGTGTACTAAAACATCTGTACTATAACAGATTTAAAGCTAAAACCTGAAATATACTTGCACATCTTGTTTGGTGTCTAGAATTATTGACATATTTCATGGTTATGCTTCTGATAAAGGTAAAAAACTATTAATGGAACACCACGGTTGAGATTTTAAACACCCAGGAGTGTGGCAGTTCAGTTATGGCTTTCCTGCAAGAGAAAGTTGTCTTGTCTTTTACTCTGTAATGCTCTATAGAGGAGAAAAGGAGTTGCTTCTGTTGCCAATGCTTTCAGCCTTTAATGCACATAAAATGCCCTTGTATTTAAAAAATGCTCCTGAGTGTTGTACAACTGTTTTCAGTACTGGTCCAAGTTTATCTTCTCAGGGTAAGCCTGCTTCCTCTGCCTGCTATGCTGTTGTCTATGCTAGTGTAACACCAATATGGATGGTGAAACACTGGTGTTGAAGCCACACCTTGTGGTCCTCCCCAGTGCAGTCCAACAATGCTGCTTCCCACACTGCACTTTAATGGTCATTCTGTTAGTGAACTGGAGCAGCATCTGCAAGAGGTATCTGCTTTTGTTTAGCCTTGTTGATGGAGACAGATAACTACAGCTCAGTTACCTGTTCTTATTGGAATGTTTTTTATTTGTACCATGATAGGAAGGTCAGCAGAGCCAGTCTAACTACCCAAAGTTTGAGTAGACTTATGCAGAATATTTTCACCCTTTGAGAGCATGCTCTTTGGGCTGACTGTGATCCCATGCCTCTAATGCTTTTAGTCTTTCTTTGGTAATGTGCACTCTGTGTGAATCTTGAAGTCTTTAGATAACGGCAGTGAGAAGTGCATTTGTTAAGAAAGGGGAAACTTTGAATTTCATTTCATGGTATCTAGCAGGGTGGATTTGATTTAAATCAAATTGATTTAAATCATGATTTAAATCACTAGTCAGGAAGACTTGACTTAATCATGGTTTTCTACATAAAAGTGCATTCTTGTTGGTTTTTATAAGCTTAATACATATTCTTCACAACTCAGAGATAGATGTAGGTTTCATTTTTAGAAGGTACAGTACACACTATACATTTTTAAACAGTGATTTATTTTGTTTGATTAGTTTTACAGCCATATCAGAAAATGAACGATTGTTGGGTTATTCCATTTACCAAAGGTAATTGAAGCAGATACTTCACCTCCCGATGACTTCATAACTATCTCCAATTCAACAGGTTAATCATTAATATTTGGAGGATTTTCTTGCCATGCTGTATTAGGAGGAGAACATCGCTAGACAGACATTTAAATTGTTTTATTTAACTAAAACAACAATGTTAAGTATTTTGGATTTTTTTTCTTCAACAGCAAACACACAAAATTTAACAAAACAAGCATATGTCCCTCCCTTCTCCCATTTCTCTCCAGACTTCTTCTCCTTGTCCAGATCTATTCTGCCCCCCAACAATCTTCTATTCATTGAACTTTTTGAAACTTTGCACTTTTAGAGAGAAGTAAAGGATTGCCTCTCCGTACACAAATTTGCAGAAGGACAATAGAGCTGAGATCTGTTATTTCTCAACTCTATATATTTATTTATTTATTTATTTAAAAAGATTTTTGCTGTTGACAAGCATGTTACCTCTGGAGACACAAATCCACAGTTCGAGAACTGCAAAACGAAGCATCTTTGATGGTATCTTCTAGACTGAGCACTGAGCCCCATTGGGTAGATAGAAAGATTAACCTAAATAATCTGTACAGAATCCCCTGGAACCTCATAAAATTGGGTCCCTAATCCATGAACTATTGGAACTAATTTAGAAAACTGTTCTTAAACATTACATGAATATATTGTCTCATACTATAGAATTAGAATTTATAATCCCTATTCCATGATGATATCTTTGATCTATAATGTATCTTAATTAAAACTAGCTTTAGATAAGTTTTTTCCTCAAAAAGCATTTTATCAAAAAAACAAAAACCTATTTTTGATATTTTTTTAAAAAAAATTGATTTTTATCCATGCTGCTGTCTAGACACTTGCAGCTTCCGTTAGTTAACCATCTGTAGCATTACCTCAGACACTGAGGATTGGGTATCAAGTGTTAATCTATGGATTCCTACTTGTCGACGTTTAAATCATGTTATATTGGTAGAATAAAAAAGCTGAAGGGTTAAACTGATGTTTTGAGAAGTTGTAGTATTCACAAGCTCAAATTTTTGGACTGATGGTGACTAAATTGTAGTAATGTTTGTTGATTGCCCTTACATGAAGCAATGAATCTTGGAACTGAGGTGTTATTTTGAAAAGAAAATATATTCCTTTGGAATTAAGAAGTTTTAGAAGGCAAATGGCTCAGTAAGGTACACCTCTACCCCGATATAACGTGACTCGATATAACACGAATTCGGATACAACATGGTAAAGCAGCGCTCCGGGGGGGCGGGACTGGGTGCTCCGGCGGATCAAAGCAAGTTCAATATAACGCGGTTTCACCTGTAACAAGGTAAGATTTTTTTGGCTCCCGAGGACAGCATTCTATTGGGGTAGAGGTGTAATTCTAAGTTTTCTGCATATGTTGCAGAACTCCTCTGTCTTGCTCTATGGTTGTGAAGTGCCCTTTAATGCTGAGTTATATACATTCTTCCCTCCCCCTCACCCTCCCGTGCTTGATTTTAAAAGGAAATGTCTGTTCACTGCTTGAAAAGAGCTATGTTAGCTGTTCTGAAACAGGTGACTTGATCAGGGCAGTTAAAGAAGAAGAGGTTCCTAGGCAACTGTTTCTTTTCTGCATAATTACTCATTTTATGGTCAGTAAATAAGCTGCATGTGCCTGTGGGGAAATGGAATTTAGTGTCAATAGCAGTCAGACTTTAAGGCGCAGTACTGCTCTGCTGAAATCAGTGGATGTTGTGTCATTGTCTTGAGTGGGAGTAGGAACAGGTCCAGGGAGCACTTTTTTTTTTTAAATGAGAAATTGGTAAAGCTGGTGTCTCGTTAGAAGGTAATCTGTTGGTTGGTGCTGATCCATGTTATTTAGGCCTGTCATTAGGAGAAGCCTGTGTTCTGCTTTGTGCTGAAAGTCTTTGGAAGATTGTGGGTCTCTTGCTTGTGGTGCTGAAAACATAAGGTTAGGCTGTTTTTACTTTATATTAGAGTGACTTTTAAACTGCTTACTGCATGGATTTGTTTTTTATCAATACATCTCAATTTGTTTTCATAACTTAAAAAGAAAGATAAGCTGCATTTATAAATAATTGAGAGGTTTGAAATATCTAGTGGTTATGCACAATTTTTTCTGTACATATTTCATATGTTTTTGTTTTTAGCAGACCTTGATTGTTGTCAATATATATAATATAAAATTTTCCCCAGCATTTCACACAGTCTGTAGTTCAGCGGATTGTTAAAGTGGTCCACTCAATGAGAGTTTTCATAGAGAGATAGTCTTATGGACTGTCTTTCTTCCCACTCACTATCATGTGGAACACCTCTCATTCAGGACTTGTGTATCCTCATTGTGGAACTACAGCAATTGCTTATGTGGAAAAGTACTATTAAAAAGTTGTTAATATATTTTAGCTATCTCTTAATGCAATTTAGCAACTAGAAGTAAGGCAGAGATATCAACACAATGTGCCCGCTGTTCATGGACCACGATTCAAGAATCTCTGTTCTAGGTTACTTATCAGATATGGATTCTGAAGTGTTAGTTGAACAGAACACTGGGCACTTTTGCAGTGGTGCTTGAGTGGTGTTTTTGAGCTCTGTTGTTGTTTTAAACAGATTACAAATAAAGCCTCTGGCAAATCCCTATTTTTCACCTTTTATGGTAGAAGTACAGCTACAATTAGCACCTGAGAAATCTACAAATGGGCTGGGTATTGAATGAAATTGGAGCCCTGCAACATCACTTTCTTATTGTAGATATTGTGGGTGGGGGTTGGGGAACAAGTGGGCTGTTTAATTTTTTAAGTGGATAAAGGCACAGAAAGACAAGGACGAGGAGGCTGGAGATAGCCGTCTAGATGCACACACTTCTGCAGGTAGGTCAGAATGAAAATATTTTTCCTAGGTTTGTTTCTTGTAATCTTTTTAAAAATTTGGCATTAGAATTTTATATTACCCAGCTCAAATTGCAAAATTACAGTCAATGAAAGATTTTTAAAAGTCTTGGAGTACACAGAAAAAATCATTGTTTAATGCCTAAAGTCAGGTTAAGCCGGAACAAGCGAAAGCCTTGTTCCTCAATTTGAACTAGCTCGATTAGCACGCTAAATGAGGTGCTTTATTGAACATTTAACTGACAAATTTCACTAAATGTCATGGGCTCAATGACAAACAAGCTTACTGTAGGATAGAATATAGTTTGAATTGCTGTGAAAGCTAAGATGGGAGTGAAATTTCTTTTTTCTTAAGTCATACTTAGAATGAAATATAGAATGGGCCAAGCAAACATTCCCAGCTTTGATTAAAGATAACAAGATGCTCACGCCCCCACCTCCCCAAAAAAAATCCCAACCTGGACAACCACTGCAGACAGGGCTGGCTCCAGGCACCAGCTTATCAAGCAGGTGCTTGGGGCGGCCACTCCAGAGTGGGGCGGCACTTTCAGCTATTCGGCGGCAATTCGGCGGAGGGTCCCTCACTTCTGCTCGGAGTGAAGGACCTCCCGCTGAATTGCCGCAGATCGCGATTGTGGCTTTTTTTTTTTTTTTTTTTTTTTTTTGTGGCAGCAAAACCTCTAGAGCCGGCCCTGACTGCAGAAGGAGAAAAGCATTAGAAATCTTAGCCTCTTGCAGCATGTTGAACGGAACAAAACCTTTTTGTGTAAAGCAGATATTGTGCAGTTAGGGTCAAATTGTGATCATATATAGGTGGGAAAAGTTCACTGCATGCCTTATAAAGCTCCCAAGGAATCTCACAAAGATAACTGAGGAACCTGACTAAGATGACTAGGGCTATAAATCTCTGGCTGCCAGAAAGAAGATGGAGATACTTTCTAAAAAACAAGATTATTTTCCCCCTGAACATCAGGCATTTGATCTGTGTTAAATGTGGAGGTGCTTTTTACCAGTTAACTGTACTTTACAGGAAAAAAGATCTGAAATAGCCTTGCTACTTCCCCCCAAGTTGCAGTTATTCTCCTCCTCTTATGTTCCTGAGATATTTGTATCAATTTGCAAGTCAAGATTTTGGTGCTCCCTGAATCAACATACAGGCACAGACGCCAGTGTTCCTTCTGTTCTTCCTCTTTTAAGATTCAGATTTCTCTGTCCTCTGGACTCTTTCAGCATGATGGCTTCTTCTTTAAAAAAAAAAAAACAAACAAACAAAAGTATTGACTCTGTGAATTAGATCTCTGCTCAGCAGTTTTTCTTGTCATTCTGACCCTCTGACATCTGTCAGCAGCCTTTGATACCATTGACCAGACGCCAATCTCATTTTCCCCTAAAAAGGTATAAACGCACTTGTACCTTTAAAAGATCAATAGCAAGACTATCTCAGTGACTCTCTCTTGCCTTTGGAATTTACTTCCCTTGTAGCTGGCCAAATCTTATGTGTGGTGCCTTCGGGGCATGATGCAAGGCATTATCATTGGATTGTGGTTGTGTGTGTTTATTAATACTTAGTGTTTTCATCTTCAGAGCTCTTTATTAACACACTAATTGATTAAGTCAGTTAGTTCTTTATCCCTTATTCCTGACAACATAATTGCTTCTACTTGAATAGCTGGTAGTAGAAGTTGGCAATAGGGGTTCCTAAATGAGGCTCCAAATGGGTTAGTGCTGTCTAGTTGATGGTTTTTAATTTAGTATAAGTACCTGATTACTGTGGCATTACGCACACTATAAAGTAACACTATGTTAGTGTACTAAGCAGGAATAGCAGTTGGGAATGTTTGTGTTTATTGCTGAATAAATTTTTTGTTTATTTTTTTAACTTGATTCTATTAAATAGAGTGCAGTCTTTAGGATTGTAAAGTATGACAAATATATTTTTCTGTTAGGAAAAGGACTTATGTGTATTGTTGTAGCACCTAGAAGCCCTAGTCATATACCAGGACCATTGCGCTAAGCACTGTACAAACGAAGAACAAAAAAGATTTGTCCTTGCCCCAAAGAGCTTACAGTATAATACTAGAGACAACAGATGATGGATACAGACAGATGGAATAGGACAAGAAAACAGTGACACAATGCTGGTCAACTTGATCGGAAGTGGTCTTAGCATACCAGCAGTCTAGCTGCTGTCAAGCTTTCATGGAAGAGGAGAGAGTTAAGAAGGGGCTAGAAGGAGGATAATGAGGTAGCTTTGCAGATGTTTACTAGGCACTCTTCCCAGGAGAAAGCACAAGGGTGCTTGTTTGAAAATTTAACAAGTGGAGACTGGTGTCCTTGGCTGATTGGCGACAGGGGTCAACATCTCAAAAGTGATTTGAGAGACTGTGAAGGACATAGAAAGTGAAGACAAATTATTTATTAGATGTGATGGAGAAGGGTGAACCAGTGGAGAGATGCGAAGAAACGGGTGATGTGGTCAACGTGATGGGCTAGGAAAATGATCTTTGCAGCAGTATGCTGAATGCATATGAGTGGGACAAGATGGCATTTATCAAGGCCAGAAAGAAAAATATTGCAATAATTGAGATAAGAGTCTGGAAAAGGTTTTTAGTTGTGTGGGTGAATAAGAAGTTACACAGAAAGAATCAGTAAGATTTAAACAGAGCCTGGATATGAGGGCAGAAAGAGAGGTCTGAATTGAAGATGAAATCCAAGTTACATGTCTGAGTGATGAGAAGGATGGTGCAGTTTTGTCGATGGTAGCAGAGAAAGGAGGTAGTGGGAGCAGAGAGGAACATGAGACTTTCTGTTTTTAGCCACATTGAGCTTGACATTCACAAAGAGGTGTCCGAGAGTCAGGCTTAGATTTTAGTTAGGAGAAATAAGGAAGTAAATCTCTAAATTGTCACCATAGAGATGGTAGTTGAATTTGTATTTGTGCATGAGGTTATCCACAGATACGATGTAAAGGGAGAAGAGAAGTGGATCCAGGACAGCTCTGAGAAATCCCTTCTCCCAAAAAATTGAGAGGGAGCAAGATCTTCCAAAAGATGTGCTGAAGTAGCAATTAGAGAGATGGGAGGAAAACCAGAGGACAGGCATTGAAGCCAAGGGAGGACAAGATTTCAAGAGGAGCTTGGCTGATGGTGTACAAGGTGGCTGACAAGTCACAGAGGATGAGGATGCAGTACTGGTTCTGGTTCTGAGCTTTGGCTAGAAAGAGGTTGTGACGGGTTCCCTCTGGGGTACCACCAGGAACTGGGGTACCACTGAGCTCCCTGACCCGGCATGCTGGACTCCCTCTCA
Source organism: Mauremys reevesii (assembly GCF_016161935.1). Taxonomy (NCBI): domain Eukaryota; kingdom Metazoa; phylum Chordata; order Testudines; family Geoemydidae; genus Mauremys; species Mauremys reevesii. Next base: position 177,888,322 of record NC_052625.1, on the reverse strand, counting down.
CACTGTGATGCTGTGACAAGCTGCAGAGCCCTCCGGCCTGCACTTTCACCAGCATACATGCAGGTAGGGACACTCCCAGCTGCAGTTACATGGAGACTCTCTGGCCAGCCCCTGCATCGAAGGCTACAGCTAAGGCTACTCCCAGTTCCCCAGGTACAGATCCCCTGTGGAGTATAAACCCAAAATTATACCGTCTTGCGCTGCACAGGGAACTGTACAGTGTAAGCTCATAAAATTTGCCCCCTCCCTCACTGTGGAGAGGAAAATGCAACAGCCTTTACCCTTGAGTTATGATTCCCACACACTTAACTCCAACTCACTGCTTTAAATAAAGCAGAAACAAGTTTATTAACTACAAAAGATAGATTGTAAATGATTATAAGTGATATTAAACAGATAGCAGATTACCTAGCAAATAAACAAACTCAAGCTAAGAGATGATATCAGCAGGCTGCAGACTCTTATGGGGCAAGCTGCACTTGCTTTACTGCTTGGAATCCCCAGGTGTTTCATTCACAGGCTAGAAATCCCTTTAGCCTGGGTCCAGCACTTCCCCCAGTTCAGTCTTTGTTCCTCAGGTGTTTCCAAGAGTCTTCTTGTGTGGGGAATGAAGAACACCAGACTGTCACTCCCTGCCTTATATAACTTTTGCATATGGCAGGAACGGTTTGTTTCAAAGCTTGGTTCTCAGATCAGTCTGTGGAAAAATACTGACATCCCAAGATGGAGTCCACCATCATGTGGTCTGACCACATGTCCTTGTAGAGTTATAGCATCCGTTACTCACAGACTGTTTGGAGTGTTCTCAGGAAGGCACATCAGCTGGGAGAAAGCTTTTCCTAAGGCCTGTTGTTTTTATCTAATGGCCTATTGCCCACAATAGGCCCTTCCCCACCCACTATCTAGACTGAGAGCATTTTGTCTAGTGGGCGTTACCCAGGTGTAACTACATTTGAAATACAGATACATAGTCAATATTCATAACTTTAGATACAAAAATGATACATGCATACAAATAGGATAATAATATTCAGCAAATCATAACTTTTCCAATGACATCTCACATGACTTATTTTATTAAAATATATCCTAATTATGTCATAATCATCATAATATCATTGTGAAGAATATGGCGTGCAGTGTCACAGAGGTCACTAGAGACCTTGGTGAGAGGGGTTTCAATGGGGTGCGAGAGGGGAAAACCCAGATCGGAGGGGGTCTGGAATGGAATTGGAGGAGAGGAACTCCAGACTGGGATTGTAAACAGCATGTTCAAGGAGTGTAGAGATGAAAGGGAGATGAGGTGGGTAGCTGAAAGGCAAGTGGGGACAAAAGTAGAGTTTTTTAAGATGAGAGAGACTAGAGCATACTTGTGAAGGAAGAAAGATTAAGGGGAAGGATAAGGTAGGGAATGGGAGTGGACATGAGAGACATCAGGAGATGAGATGGGGTCACCGGGGCAAGTGGAGGGTTACAGGTGGAAGGAAGATGAGAAACTTTGTCTGTGACAGAGGAGAAGGAGACGTAGAGAGTTGTCAGAAGGGAAGGGAGACTGAAGGGAGAGGGAAGGTCACACCATGTTTTGTCAATGTTCTCTTGGAAGAATTTGGGGTAGTCCTGGGTGGGGAGAAAAGTGGAGGCAGGAGGTAGAAGAGGGTTTAAGAAGTGAGTCAAATGTGCCTGGATAGTGGGTGTGAGATTCAACTAATTTAGAGAAATGGAGTTGTTAGCTAGGAAGATAACAAATTTGTAGTGGAGGAAATCAGTCTAGTCATCGGATTTCTGCCAAAGAAGCTCTGGAGCATGAGAGGAAGCTAATGTTAGCAGTGAGCCAGGGCTGAGGGTTGGCAAGGCAGATCTTGTGATGGGAAAGAAGGGCAAGAGAAGGACAAAGGGAAGAAGAGTAGAGGAGGGTTTTCATAGGAATGAGAAGCTGTACTCACTTTCCCATCCCCAGCCATCCAACAAACAGAAACTTTATCCTTATGTATTACTGATTAGAAATGCTCTGACGTTCCGCTGGAACTTGCTATGGAAATGCCATTGCGCTTGTGCCCAGTGGTAGGAGGGAAAGTGTTACATTCCAGGGACTTTCTGCTATCTAAGAAGATGGAATGGCAGGGAATCATGCCTCCAAGGACGTGAGACATCAACTAATGAGTTTCAGAAGAAAAGCTCCAAATAGGATGTCTGTGAGAAGCTTTCTGCCTCTGCCAAAAAATTGTCAGGATTCTAGCAGAATGGAGCCATTTAATCTGTCTGCACACAGTTAATTATCCAGAGTTAGTGGCTCAGCAGGAGTTCCTGTGGGGGAAGGCTGACAACAATCCTATTCTCCCTTCTAACTAACAGCAGTGAGGTGTTTTAGATAAAGAAATCTTGGACAAACAGGTAATCCTTTTGCTCTCTCAACACACCCTGGCTGAAGAAAGAGACTTCTTTTGCTCTAGTGGGATGGCCAAAGATGTCTCTTTAATGCCCCCCTCACTCCTAGTTGTATGTATGTGGTATATTAAAATGACACAATCAATTTTGAAGCTGAATCAGTTTCAGAAAAGGGGTAAGTAGTAGTTTTAGCTGCTACACCTACTCCTGAGTCCCCTGGTTAGTTTTTGTGTATCTTCAATCAATTTCCTATTTTAAATTGATATTTCTCTATGTTGCTATGTAAACTATCTGCACAAACAGAAGAAACTAATTACACACAACTGTTGTCAACTACACATACTAGAAATATGGAAAATATATCTTCTTTGATCTTTCAGTTAAAGTAATCTTGAATGTTACTTGTTTTATGCACACGTTTTATACATAAGTGATGTTTGTTTAAAACATTGAAAGCATTCCCTTATCAAACTGCACTGCCCTAGTGTTTGAACTGAACCCTAGTTACGTAGATTCTTTTATCTTGCTGTTATCACTTCAGCAGACCTGTCTGTTTTCAAAATAAAAATATTTCCCAAAGCTAAGGCTGACTCTCCATCTTTATCTTAAAATATTGTGCTCTCTCATATACCTGCCCAATGGCATGAGTTAAGGACAAGTCTCAACCTCAGTTTTAAAGTTATCTAACTCTTCTTTTCAAAATGTATGTGTGAGAGTATTGGTATTAAACTTTTAGTCCCCACATGGTTGCCTAAATAAATACACTAGTCATACATGTAAGTGTTCTTGAGTAAATAAGGGTTGCAACTCTGTTCTTTGTATTTGTGATAAGTTGGTAGTTGTAAGACTAGTGTGGGTGTGTGGCAAAAGTGAAATGCTTATTGGTTGACTCAACTATAGGAAATATTCTGGTGAGCTGCAGATTCAGTCCAGCTAAATTTTTGAACTTCCTAAACCTAACAAGTCATAATTCAACTGTTGTAAATTTTTATTTCTGTTTTAAATGTTTTCCCTTACCATTACCTTTCCCCCCAATTCTATTCTACTTTCTCTCTCCTTTATCTCTCTGTTCTGTCTGTCCACTTTCCCCTCTTGTCAGTTCCTCAGCCTCTTGCCTTCTCCTTTTTTTCAGATTTTTTTCTCTCTTCTCCCGGGCTTTTTTTCCAACAGTTTATTCCTCTAGTTTTGTTTCTTTGTGTGTGTCATCCGCCCCCACGTCGTCCCCTCCCAAGTCTACAAATGGTTAGTTAGCAGCCTGTGAAAAATTTTGCTAGGGATAGCTCACAAAATAATGAGGGTGGATGTGGCTCCTAGGATCCCAACAAATTGATAATTATTTTGGTAGTTTGGTGTTTTTAGGCTATTTTCTTACAAGATACCTGGAAAAGGCAGAAAGAAATCAACCCAAATTGATGCAAATACACCTAAAATCTCACCAGTAGTCACCAGAACATTTGCTGGCTTGAAACTTACCTCTTGAAAATAATACTGCTTTCCTTACTACCTTGTTACAAGAGAGACAAGGTGAGTGAGGTAACTGTTTTATTGGACCAACTTCTGTTGGTGAGAGAGACAAGCTTTTGAGCTTACACAGAGCTCTTCTTCAGGCTGCATCTACAGAAGTGCTTCTTAAACTATCTGATATGGCAGACTGGCAATTTTCCCCCCCCCTATGTGCCAGGGATCAGTACCATATTTGCCAGGAGCCGGTACCATATTTGTGCCGTATTATCATCGTTTTCGCATAGGCACGTAGCACATCAGATCAGAAAAACTAACATTCTTCACTGTATTAATTGGAATGGGAGTGTGGCATACATGTGGAGATGTTCCCATTTAAATACATTGAAGACTGACTGAAAGGCTGTGCGTCTGTGTGGAGAGAATAAAATGACTATTATTCGTTTATGATCCAAGAAAATATTATTTGAACATTCATAATAATATTAATTTATATCGGAAACAATATAATGAATAAAATAAAAAATGTCTGCCAACTTTTATTTTAATGTTTATTTTGTAAACAAATAATACAATATTACAATACAAATAAAAAATATTAAAAAATCAAACCAGCAAAGTCTCCTAACAAAGATGCTATAAAAAAAATTTATTAACACAATAATAGGCATGTTAAAACCTTAACCTTTACTAATGTGAAAGGTGAGCCTGCTTCTTCTTTGTCAGCTTATCTAGTTGTGGTTCAATTGAGGACAGTGCCACACCCAATGGAGAATGACTATCCATACTATTCCTGTACTTTGTCTTAATGACACTTATGGTTGAGAAGCCAGTCTTGCAGAGGTATGTTGAAGGAAATGGGAGAAGAGTTTTCAGAGCAATTTCAGTAAGCTCAGAATATTCTGCTTTCACTTTTATCCAAAAGGAAGCAAGTGATGTTGTAGTTTTTGAAACTCATTTTCAGTCTTTCGTCAGCAGCCAGCGCCAACAGTTTATCCTCCATAGTGACAGTTAAGTCATCTTTCAATGGAATAAACGGATTTCAGATCCATCCAGTCCCTTTCTGTGGATCTTCTTCTGCTGGAAAGTAAAACTCAAAACGTTCTGCCAAATTCATCAAGTGCTCACTGATGATGTTTCGTAGAGATGTAACATCAAGGTCTTTGCCTGTATCGGCGATGATTGTCACTAAGTTGTGACACATGTCATAACAATCTCTTGACACTCGACTCTTCCATGCTTTTAGCTTTTGTTTCTGTCCGTCGATCTTGTCTGCCATTGTAAGACACAAAGCCATCCTTCCCTGCATGGAGTTGTTGAGATCATTAAAGATGGCAAAGATATCAGCCAAATAAGCCAGTTTGGCTATCCAATCCACATCTCGGAACAATTGTGACCAATTTGGTTTTTTGTCCTGAAGATACTCGGCAAGCTCGTTTCGGAGCTCAAATACCCTTGACAGGACTTTTCCCCTCGATAACCAACATACATCGGCATGCAATAGGAGCTGTTTATGATCAGCTCCCATATCATCACATAATGCAGCGAATAGTCTCGAATTTAAAGCATTCGCCTTTACATGGTTCACAATTTTTACGACCTTGCTGAGCACACTGTTTAGTTCTGTTGACATATTTTGTTGCAAGACTTTCTCCATGAAGGAAGCAGTGTGTCGACTTGCATTCTGGTGCAAGCACCTTAATCTGGGTAACCACTCCAGAATGCTGTCCTGTCATTGTGGCAGCGCCATCAGAACATACACCTACACAAAACTTGAAATCCAACCCACATTTGTTAACGATGTAGTCGCTCACAGTCTTGAACACTTCAGAACTAGTTGTTTTTGTTGGTAGTGAAGCAGCAAACAAAAACTCTTCCTTCAAATCACCCTCATGTTCAAAGCATACATACACCATCAGAATTGCCGTATTAGCAAAGTCTGTACATTCATCAAGCTGCAAAGAAAAGTACTTTGCTAATTTAATCTGTCCTATGAGCTGATCTTCCATATCGTGAGCCAGATCGTGAATTCGTCGAGCTATAGTGTCATTTGAAAGTGGAACCTGAGCCACTTTCTTTGCCACTGTCTCGCCCAGCATTTCCATGCAGACATCTTTAATACAGCCTATCACTAGTCTCTCACCGATTGTGTATGGCTTTTTATCCTTCGCAATGCGAAGCGCTACTTTATAAGAAGCTTGCAAAGCACAAGTATTTATGTGTGACACTTCAAAGATCTCTTTCTGACAGCCTTTTAAATCAACTTGCTTTCTTTCGAATAACTCTTTCAGCTTTGAACTAATTTCATTATGTTTTGAATTTAAATGGCTCTTGAGCTTTGACGACTTCATTGCGTCATTAGCCAACACATCGCCACAAATAACGCACTGCGGTTTTGGCACTCCACTATCATTTGTGGCTACAAAACCGAACTGAATGTATGAGGAGTCATATTTCCGAGTAAAGTTAGTACAAATTCTTTTTGTTAACAATACTTTGGTTTCATTTACATTGCCGTCATCTGATGCAGAATTACTTGTGTGTTCAGCAACCGGATGTCTCTGCTTGATAAATATGTCAATTGTGCCTCGCTTCGCCATCTGTAAATTAGGCATAAAAATAATTAATATAAATTCCATTACCCCGAGTATATACTTAAATTTATGATATTAGGATGAAAGACGAATAAATGCGGAGGGAATGCTTTTATTCAGAAATATGTGCGGGAGAACATTGATTAATAGGGTAAGTAATGTTAGGATAAGAAGATAATATAAATTTTAAAATTAAATTGCAAACAGGATAATAATTGGAAAGTTAAGATGGTTTGAACATATGGAAAGAATAATGAACGTCAAAAATAAGATTTACCTGTCTGAAAGATATAGAGTGAGAAAGTGAGGAATTTCGAGAACTTCCTGGCAGAAACACGTAGGTTTGATTCTAGAAGAAGTCAGAACAATGAGAGCATGTATGAAACGATATATGGATATGGAGGAAGCAAGGATGTTATGCTCATACAAAGCACACGGGATCTTTTCAGAGGGAACAGTCTCTCTCTCACACACACTCACACACACACAGTCCTGCCAGTTGATGTTTATAGTTACCAGTCTGTTGTAGCTCGAGTCAATCTCATGGCCAGTTAGATTGAGCACGAGTGAGGAGCTGGGCTCTGTTGGTCTCGATCTGATGCTCCGAGGCTTTGCAGGACTGAATCCAGAGTTCCATGGGAAAACACCCCAGCTTTATAGTTGTAAATTCCCATTTGAGTCCATGCATTTTGCAATGTCATCCTGTAATCATTAGTCCTTCAGAGGTGTTAATCTTGGGGGTTTCTGCTGTTATCATTTGATGGTTATTGTTAGGCTTCCCATCATTGTCTCCTATTTGTTGTCTTGCCTTCGGGGGTGCCTGCCTCACCTCGGAGGTCATCAGTGCTGCTAACATGTTTAGCATTGGATACAAAGGATGTTTTCTGATTGTCTCCTGGACTTTCCAAGTCTCTCACTTTTTCTTGACCATCTGGACATTTGTGATGGCTTTCACGCCTTATCTTTTCCTGATGCATTCATTCCTCATTCACACAAACAGTCTCTCACAGAAACCTTCAAAGGTATACATACAGCAGTATTTTATATTCAGCAGAATACACTGTAAATCAAGCCTTGCTAAATCTTATAACTAAAACAATTCACATTGGGGCTTCAGGCCCCCAACATTTCTCTAATCTGTTTATCATAGACACAATACAAAATCCTGTCTCTTATTAACTAACGTTTATAACCGGTCCTAATTGTAATGCATATTGGAAACAGGATCCCAGTCTCAGACGGTCATTCCTTTCTGTTCTTCAAAAAAGGTGGCTGGCAGAATGAAATCTAAGTTTACATCAATTCTTATAGTACAATTATAAAATCCTGCTCCTACAAGGACTGTCTATTTGGCTATAGGTGTGTGGTGCCCAGTTCTCTCTATCTACTTTGTAAGGGATACAGCAGGATAGGATAGAAAATAATAAAATTTATAATATTATTAGTACTTAAATTCTCAGATCAGTGGGTTTGGGCGGGGTCCCAAATAACAAATGTGCAGAGACCAGTATGACGCTCTCTGTTCAACTTCTCAATGGTAACTGCCAGTGGGGCGGGGTCTTTATATGCGAAGGAGCGTGTTAAGCGCGCGCTCGCACGTCTCATGCAAAACATGCTGTAGCGCTATGGCATAATTATCAATATTATAATATGTGCTTTGGAAAAAATATTATTATTTAATATTGTCAACTTTTATCGACTGATCATTATTCTTGGTGGAATTCCGGTGTGATTTTTTAAATTATACTATTATTTCTCTCTTTCTTTCCTGGAAACGCGCCGCAGACCATCAGCCAATGGCTTGCGGACCGGCACTGGTCCACAGACCACCAGTTTGAGTAGCACTGGCACTACACTACTTACAGTGGTGGAGACGCACTAAGGTAACAGGGGAGTTGGTTAATTTGGCTTAATTACTCCACCTCCTATGATGGGCGGTAGCTGTGTTGGCAGGAGAATTTCTCCCGCTGACCTAGCACTTTCTACACCGGCACATAGGTTGGTATAACTTAGGTCACTCAGGGTGTGAATTATTTACACCCCTGAGCGATGTAAATTATACTGAAATAAATTGTAGTGTAGGCAATGTTTTAGGGCTTGGCAACACTGGCACTTTATATCGCAATAAAGCCTCCCAGAGCACTCTACCTTGATCCCCATCCACAAAGGCAAGGCACGTAGAGCGCTCTGACTCTCTGGCTAGAGCACTCCAGGTATTCCACCTCAGTGAGAGGGATAACGGCTGTTGTGTATTGGCTGAGACGCTCCAGGGCCAGTGTAAACAGGGAGTTAAGTTGCAGCATTCTGATTGACCTCCGGAAACGTCCCATAATCCTCTTAAGTTAAGTGGCCTCTCGTCTCTTTGTTATGAAATTGGCTGAGGAATGCGGAAGTGCCTTTTCAGAGCTCCGTTTCAGACAGCGGCTGCTTATCTGCAATGGGGCAAAGCAAACGTTTACTGAGTGAGTGAGAGGCAGGAGGGCTAGGGGGATCTGAACTGACAAGATAGCTTGCTGACACACTCTCAGCACTCCAAAATCCCACTCTCTTCCCCCCCCCCACATACAAACAACACACTCCACCCCACCCCCCTCATTTGAAAAGCACGTTGCAGCCACTTGAATGCTGGGATAGCTGCCCATAATGAACCGCTCCCAATGCCGCTGGAAATGCTGCAAATGTGGCCACGCCAGTGCGCTTGCAGCTGTCAGTATGGACAGACTGGAGCGTTTTCCGTAGTGTACTCTCCGAAGGCTGGTTTAACTCAAAGCGCTCTACAGCTGCAAGTGTAGCCAAGCCCTTAGAGTATCACAGCTAAATACAAGGGGGAACAGATTGTTTAGCATAAGTAATTAACACACATTTCAGAGGACCATTCAAGATGAAGTGGCTTGAAGTGGCTCCAGTCATAGGGAGGAAAGGAATGAAGGGGGCAGAAGCATCTCTTGGGCGATGTTAGTGGGTTATAGATTGTTGTATTAAGCCATAAATTGTGTGTCTATTCAGTCCATGATTTTAGTGTCTAGTAAAGTTTTGAATGTAAGCTCCCAGATGTGTTTTGAAAGTGTTGTACAGGTTTCCTTTGAGGATGAGGACTGATAGGTCACTCATGAAAAGTTCACCCACAGGTGATGTGGCGTTTTTGTTTATCGTTATCTTTTGGGAGTTCATTTGAGAGCCTAGTGATTGTCTGGCTTCACCCAAATAGTTGCTATTGGGGCATGTAGTGCACTGTATGAGGTACACCCCATATTGTGATAGGTATGTGTAGGATGAGGGATCTTGAAAAGTGTGGTGTGGGAGTGTGGGGCATTGTAGCAGTGGGGATATATCTGTAGGTTTTGCATCTGTTTTTCTGGCAAGATTGGTGCCACTTTGAGTAGGTGTGTCCTGGTCTGCGGGGAGCTTGCCTCTGATGCTAATGTGACCAGGTCCTAGTGGGGGCCAGCTCTGGTCACTTAATTATGGTGAACTGCAAAGAATGGGGCAGCCAAACCCCCCAAAACAGGTGGATATTCCAATTCTTAAATTCACCAAGCCAGCATAAAACAGCTTCTTTATTACCTTACTGGTTACTCAGAAGTCCAAACAACACAGTTCCGTTAAAGTGATCCAGCCTCAGGCCTCCTTCCAGGTACTCACATCAAGTATGCTGAAAATTTTTGTAAATCTTATTTCCTCATATAAAAGAAAAGGTTCTACCAATTACCTCCCAGGTTAACCAGGGTTTCGGATCTTACCCAAATACACGCTACAGCCAATTCTTATTAACTAAACTAAAAGGTATTAAAAAACAAAAGACCGAGAGTATGGTTAAAAGATCAATATATATACAGACATGAGTTCAGTTCATTGAGGTTCAGATTCACAGCAGAGATGGTAAGCTTTGTAGTTGCAAAGAGTTCCTTTAGAATTCAGTTCATAGGTCATAGTCCAGTGTCCAAATCTCATATTCAGGGCGTACCAGCATAACTGGGATCTCAGTCTTGCAACTCAAACTTCCCCTGATGAAGTCTAAGCAGATCTGAGATGACAGAATCAGGACCCAAGGATCTTTTATACAATTTCATGTCTTTTGACAAATTGAGATTTCCTTGGGGAACAAAAGAAATTAGGTTTCAGAGTAGCAGCCGTATTAGTCTGTATCCGCAAAAAGAACAGGAGTACTTGTGGCACCTTAAAGACTAACAAATTTATTTCAGCATAAGCTTTCATGGGCTACCGCTCACTTCTTCGGATGCATAGACTGGAACACACAGACAGGAGATATTTATACATACAGAGAACATGAAAAGGTGGAAGTATGCATACCAACAGGAAGAGTCCAATCAATTGAGATGAGCCATCTTCAGCAGGAGAAAAAAAACCTTTGAAGTGATAATTGAGATGACCCATAGAAGATGTGAGGAGAACTTAACATAGGGAAATAGAAAAAGAAATTAGGATGACTTTGAAGGAGGTCCATCACCAGTACTTAATGAATTAACATAAGGCCATTTGCTTTTTCCTCCATCATTCACAGTACATTTCAAAGAGAGATGAATACCGAGATATCACATGTTTACAATCCATTTAAATGCTAAGATCTTCTTTTGACCTCTGAATTATCAGAATACAGCATGGATAGGGACTGTTGATTACATTGTCTGACCCTACTCATACATATGTAAATACACAAAACCACAAACATTATCTCCCCAAATGTCTTTTGAGGGTTATTTATTTTGCAGGATTTTTAACCCTTTCTAGCCATGCATCACAGCTGAGCTTGGTGAGGTTGGGGGTTGTTTGAAGGCTAGAAAAGGAGGTTTCAGGAAAGACTTATTTCAGGATGGGGTCCCAATCAAGTATGGGTTGTAGTTGTTTGATACCTGGTATGGATTCCAGTGTGGGGTGGTAGGTGACAATAGGGGTGTGTGGTCAGAGGTGTGTTTATTTCTGTATTGAATCAGGTTCTCTCGGGATATTTGGGTGTGGGTTGTTACAAGACAGGAGAACTGAGTGTGTCTACTCTTTTTTTAAACCTTTGCACCTTGTTTCAGTCAAATCACTCCTTGAAACCCACTTAGAAGTTAACTCCTTCACCAATTTTAAAATAAGTAGCATGTTTCATATATTATGCATACAGCTAACTATTTTGTGACCTTAATCCATCCTTGTTCTCCCCTGTGACTGTTATCTCTCTAAGCCATTTCTATCTTGATCTGTATGATGAACCGGATAGGGACATGTCATGTTTTATTGCAAAGTGCGATGCATATCTATGGTGCCGTGTAAATACAATCCTTGTAGAAATGTTAGCTTCCTGCATATTCCTATGTTATATAAAGTAATCTCCCTTTCAAAAGCATAAGAAATTTTATGATTTTTCTGTTCCATAGGCATACCTCTAAAATTCATTTTGATCCTGCTACTACTTGTTCATTGTTTTCAATCTACTAGTCTCTAGAAATAAATCTGTCTCTGGGGTTTATTTATATGCCCTACTGTTTTGACTTCTCTGATGATTTGTTCTATATGTTTATTACCTTTTGCATCGTGTAGTTCTACCAGACTCCCCTGTTTATTCCTAGTTTTGTGAATGGAAGTGCTGCCTAGCAACAGGCAGAGCTCCCCTGTACCCTGCATGTGAATAATCATGTGAATACACAGATTGTCTTGATATGAAATAAAACACATGATCCAGTAATTTGCTATGCAGTAGTTTCCTGATAATCTTCAGTAATTTCTTTTGAAACAAGTGAGGTATCAAAAATATCTGTTACAGGTTTCAGACACTTTGTTCACTTCCTTTAACTCTTTTGAATGTATTCTGGTGATTGATATTGTCAGATGCCACCTGTGTGGTGCTCTGCTCTGTTCAGTGTTGATAACAGTCAGCTGCATGTGCGTGTTCCCTCTGTGTTCTGCCCTGGGTCTGCGCAGATAGCTGACACAGCAGACCCCGAGAGAACCCCCAATGACCACAGACTCCGATAAGGTACGAAGGCACACGGCCAGGTTTATTGTCAAACAAAGCACAATAACAGTTTCTAGCAGACTCTACAGAACATACTATGAATTTGTACCCCGTGACAATGGACCGGCTCAGTCAGTGGTGGGACTCTCCACTGCCCTCTAGGCCAGACAAAGACATCCACTCAGGGGTGTATTCTTATACACAGGTACAAACAAGCTACACATCACTCCTGACGTATTGAAGCACAACCCCTCTGCATGTTGGGGTGCTGCCTCTCTCTTAGTACATGTTGGTTTGAGCAAACAAATCTATCCATCATATTATCCTTTTGACCCTGTCTTTTAGGATGGGTCAGCCTGTTCCTCATTATCTCTGTGGAATGTGTTCGTACCGGACTGTTCTGGTGCCCTCTTGGCCCATGTTTATCCTATTAGTGCTTGATACCATTTAGATATGTGTATATGTCCAATGAGCAGCCTTCTTTCTTGCCAACTTGAATCATAGAATATTAGGGTTGGAAGGGACCTCAGGAGATCTAGTCCAACCCCCTGCTCAAAGCAGAACCAATCCCCAAATGGCCCCCTCAAGGATTGAACTCACAACCTTGGGTTTAGCAGGCCAATGCTCAAACCACTGAGCTATCCCTCCCCCTGTGAGTGCTTAACTTTGTTAGCAAAGTCTCGACCATTACTTTAGCTCAGGGCTCAGGTCTCATACCAGGCCTCAGGGCCTCATTTTATCACAATTGGACTTGGTGCTTAGCCTAGATTCACAGATTCCAAGGCCAGAAGTGATCATCTAGTCTGACTTCCTGTATAACACAGGCCATAGAACTTCCCTAAATAATTCCTAGAGCAGATCTTTTAGAAGAACATCCTGTCTTGATTAAAACATTGTCAGTGATGGAGAGTCCACCATGACCCTTGGTAAATTGTTCCAGTTGTTAATTACTCTCACTGTTAAATTTATGCCCTCTTTTTTCAGTCTGAATTTGTCTTGTTTCCGTTTCTAGCCATTGGATCATGTAATATCTTTCTCTGCTAGTTGCAAGAGCCCATTAAAAATTTGTTCCCCATGTAGATGCTTGCAGACTGTGACCAAGACACCCTGTATTCTTATTCTTTGTGTTAAGCTAAATAGATGGAGTTCTTTGAGTCCATCTCTGTAAGGGATGTTTTCTAATCCTTTAATCAGTCTCATGGCTCTTCTCTGAATCCTCTTCAGTTTATCAACAACCTCCTTGAATTGTGGACTCCAAAATTGGACACAGTATTCCAGAAATAGTCGCACCAGCGTCAAATAGAGATGAAATAACGTCTTGAGATTCCTGTGTTTATGCATCCCAGGATCACATTAGCTCTTTTGGCCACAGCATCACACTGTTTAATTTAAATGCATGTAGCCTTTTTATAACCATTTGTTATCTGTGGCACTTAGCTCAATTTCACAAGAATGATAACTGACTTGGATATCTACCCCAGATCTCCATAATGACAGGAATAAAGTAGTGGAACAACTTTATTTCCTTATCTACTGGTATAAAATCACTCTGATCTCAATTTTGAGTGGTTAAATAGATATTTTCTTTCATTTGTTTAAAAATATATTTAAAAAATCCTTATTGGTTGAAACTTTCTTTAATTTGGCAATAATTTCATCTGTTTTTCTAAGCATTCTTGTTAAATTTGTCATCTTTGTTCCTAGCGCTTATATTTTAAGTGTCCTATATCACTATTTATATTTGTTTTTGCCACATTGACACATTCCATTTTTGGTCATGTGGCTGGAATGAATTTTTGTTGTTGTATCTTCTTGAAGAGGAGAAAAGATTCTAAATCTGTTAAGTGTTTCTTCTCTTTCTTAACCTTAAATTGATATCATTTGAGCCCAGAAATCCCCAGAAGGATAGTTTTCTTCATAATACTGCAGGCAAATATCCAGAAATGCAGTATAATATCCTGTAGTCATACTTGATTGAATGCAAGTGAGAGTTACTAGATTTCTTTTTATGATATGGGTGTAAATTAAAAGTATTTAAATTGTTAACTTAAAATGGGTTTTCCTAGTTCACTAAATTCTAAGCAGGTAGTTTTTTTAAATAGTGCTCAAATTGTATGTGTATCTGGACTGTGTTCATCCATGAACAGAAACGCTTTCTTGGAAAGGTAAGTGTCAAGAGCAGGGGTCGGCAGCCTTTCAGAAGTGGTGTGCCGAGTCTTCATTTATTCACTCTGATTTAAGGTTTTGCGTGCCAGTAATGCATTTTAATGTTTTTAGAAGGTCTCTTTCTATAAGTCTACAAATATCTAACTAAACTATTGTTGTATGTAAAGTAAATAAGGTTTTTAAAAAGTTTAAGAAGCTTCATTTAAAATTAAATTAAAATGCAGAGCCCCCTGGACTGGTGGCCAGGGCTCAGGCAAGGTGAGTGCCACTGAAAATCAGCTCACATGCCGCCTTTGGCACATGTGCCATAGGTTGCCTACCCCTGATCAAGAGCAATGAAAAGTGGCTGTATCTGAAATCCATCTGACTTACCGTACTGAGTGCATATCACTCTTAAGCTTTGGTGCATCATCTTCACAGTACGCAAAAATGCTGCCCACCCGCCTCAATAGGGGCCGGTGCTGAAAGGGGACAGCCCCAGCAGGAGGGAGGGAGATTCTCTCTGAGATAAACTGGATAGCTCCTCTCCCCACCCCTTCCCCTGCATCCTATTGGAGTATCTGGCATCCATTGGCCGGTGAGGGGTGCTGATTGGCCAGCATTCCCCAGCTCAAAGAATTTAACCTGGAGTAGGGGTGGTATGGAGCCTCTGTTGGTTCCATTCCAACAGAAGCAGAAGACCTGGGATTTTGGTAATGGGCCTTGGGCTTGTGGGGTAGGGTAAGAGCTTATGGCACTTGCAGGCTGAGGTTACCACCTTTCTGCACCCTCTGTCCCCTTCATAGGGAAGTGATGGTGGTAGGACTCAGTGAGCCGAGTCCTGGGGTGGGGGAGTAGGCTGAGGTGAACCTACACCGAATCATGGGTTATATGGTAGAAAAAGCCTTGTAACCTCCACACTGGAATCACTTAAACATCTGGGATAGAAGAGCATGGGTGATGGGCAGCAGGTAGTGCCCCTCTCCTGTGTTTAGGTTTAATAAAAATTGCAGCCTGCTGCTTAAAATCCATCCATGTGTCTGTCCTCATTTTGCTTCTGTGCCTGGATCAATAAAGCTGTGCTTTTAATCAAGCAAGAGAAAACTGCAAGCAACTTTAAAAGAGAAAAGTCATGTTTTCTGGACACTATTTATTCAGTAATCCTTGAAAGCCAGAACGTTTACTGATACTTCTGCAAGGCACATTACTTCTCCTGTCATGTTGCCAAACAATTTGACTACAAGCAAAGGAGCTCTGACTCATGGTATCACTGTTGCATGCTTTATTACCTCAACAAACTATTGCTGTAAAATAAATCAGACGCCCTAGAAAGTGAAGTGGCAGCATAAGTTGCACCTAGGAGAATTCAATAAAGCTTGCATTCCTCTGCAGTATCTTTATGCCACAGTAGTACTGCTAATAAGATTTGATTAAAAATTCTGGTCCTGCACCATTGTAAATGAACTAACTCAGTACTATGGTTGGGAATGGTGGGGGTAACACACTTACTGCTTTGATGAAAAGACTTGACTTTTTGTTGGAGCTTTACAGGGCTTGGCTACACTTACAAGTTGCAGCGCTGGGAGTAACAGCGCTGGTCTTGCAGCTATGTAGGGCCAGCGCTGGAGTGTGGCCACACTGACAGCTACCAGCGCTGCAGTGTGGCCACACTTGCAGCACTTTCCAGCGCTGTATTGAGAAGTGCATTGTGGGCAGCTATCCCACAGAGCACCTCGTCCCATTTTGGCGCTGAGTATTGTGGGAAGGGGAAGGAAGTGTGCGGGTCATTCCGCTTCCTGTGTGCCAACGCCCCGTGGTGCATCGCTTCACATCCCAGCATTCACTCTTTCCGGCAACGTTTGGCACCACTGTGAGTGTCTTTCTGTTTTACTCTCTGTGTGAATCGCGATTTCTGTGGCAAATGGAGCCCGAGCTGCTGAGGACTGTGCTGATGAGTGTCGCCAGCACAACACATTTGGCAGTCGAGCTATTCCTTCAGCTCCAAAGTGACAGTGAGGAGTCTGACGATGATATCGATATCGATTCTCCTGCCGCATGTGACACTAAAGTGCTTGTGGCATTCACGGAAATGCTCAGCACCGTTGAACGCCGCTTTTGGGCTCGGGAAACAAGCACTGACTGGTGGGATCACATCGTCATGGAAGTCTGGGATGACGAGCAGTGGCTGCAGAACTTTCGTATGAGAAAAGCCACTTTCATGGGACTGTGTGCTGAGCTCGCCCCCACTCTGCGGCGCAAGGACACAAGATTGAGAGCTGCCCTGACGGTGGAAAAGCGGGTGGCTATTGCAATCTGGAAGCTGGCAACTCCAGACAGCTACCGGTCGGTCGGGAACCAGTTTGGAGTGGGAAAGTCGACCGTTGGAATCGTTTTGATGCAAGTTTGCAAGGCAATTAATCGCATCCTGCTAAGAAAGACCGTGACTCTGGGGAGCGTGCAGGACATTGTGGATGGCTTTGCACAAATGGGTTTCCCTAACTGTGGAGGGGCGATAGATGGGACGCATATTCCTATTCTGCCCCCCCCCCAAACCTGGCATCAGAGTACGTTAATCGTACGGGGTATTTCTCTATGGTTCTCCAGGCACTTGTGGATCACCGCGGGCGTGTCATTGACATTTACACAGGCTGGCCTGGAAAGGTGCATGATGCGCATCTTTGGAACAGAGGCCTGTTCAGGAAGATGCAGGCAGGGACTTTTTCCCAGACAGGAAGATCACAGTAGGGGACGTCGAAATGCCCATTGTGATCCTTGGAGACCCGCTTACCCGTTACTGCCTTGGCTCATGAAACCCTATACAGGGAAGCTTGACAGGAGCAAGGACCGGTTCAACTACAGGCTGAGCCGGTGCCGAATGACTGTGGAGTGTGCTTTTGGCCGTTTAAAAGCTCGCTGGAGATCTCTGTATGGGAAGCTAGACTTGGGGGAAAGCAGCATCCCCGTGGTTATATCCGCTTGCTGTACCCTCCATAATATTTGTGAAGGGAAGGGTGAAACATTCAGTCAGGCATGGACCACCGAGGTTCAAGTCCTGGAGGCTGAATATGCACAGCCAGAGAGCAGGGCTAATAGAGAGGCCCAGCACAGGGCTACAAGGATTAGGGATGCCTTGAGGGAAGAATTTGAGGCTGAAAGCCAACAGTAATGTTTGCTGCCTTGCATGGGAGTGAATTGCACTGTTTACACTGTTATTTTATTACCCCTAAAATGATTTGCAGTGCCTCTTTCTTTACTGGGCTAAGGTATCTTTCACTATCTGCTATAATAAAGACTGTTTTCAAAGCCAAGAATTGTTTTATTGAAAAGAAAAAAACTTCCTTGACAGACAGACACACAACATTTCATGAACACAAGAGGGCAGGGGTGTGGGTTGGTGAACTGTACAGTCACAAGTTTGCATATGTCCTGTCTGGAGTGCTGTTTAATGAATCCTGCACTTCAGGGTGCATATACTGCATGGTGATGGGGGTTGAGTGCAGAGGGTAAAGGTGGTGGTAGGTATCAGGGCTGGTTGGGGAACGTACAGGTGTTGGAGGCAGCTGGTGGTGGTAAGAACCTGAATGCTGGGGAAAGGTGGTTTGAGCTGACATTGGGGCACAAGGCAAAAAGCTTTGGGACGGGGGGGGTGGGGGAGTAGCACGGTAGTGCTCTGCTTGCATGGCAACGAGTGACTCGATAGAGTCCGCTTGGCGCGACAGGATGCTTAGAAGCTGCTCTGTGCTTTTCCTTTTGGCCACTGCATTTCTCTGCCGGTTCCTGCTTTCCCTCTGGCGGATCTTGCTTTCCTTTTCTCTCCACTCCTTCAATTCTTTACTTTCTCTAGCAGAGTGCTGAAGAACAGTTTTCAGCATGTCCTCTTTGCTCTTTCGGGGATTTTTTCTCAAATTGTGCAGCCTCTGTGCTGTGGAACATCTGCTCAGTCCAGTAGTCAAGGTCACTGTAGAAACCCAGAAATGACAACATTTAACAGGGGCAGCATTGTATTCACTATCTCCAGACATTAATAGTTACACTGAGGGAGTTCTCACTTTAGCATTCTTTTACCACACACATAACACAACAGAAGCCACGAAATGGTGAGTGAGGGGTGCTTATAGAGGGAGAAGTGGGGCTTGATTGATAGAGAGGAGCTGGTTGCTTCGGGTAATCTGGAGTGATAGAGGGGTTGAGTGAAGATGCAGCTGCAGGGGTGATCTTCACTATCTCCCTATCTCTTCACTAAAGAGTCTCCCAACATTTTTCACAGGAGTTAATCCTGGAAGATGTCTCCCTGCTGCGAGTCACTAGGGAACAGCGGGAGGCTCTTTTACAGCAATGTGGATTCCGCCCTGGGCCCTATGCGGCTTGCCTGTGTTCAGAAATGGTCCCCCCACCCCTCGCGGCACAGTGGCGCGGACGCGTCAGCGTGACTGGGACAAGGAACACAGTGGCTCTCCCTATAAACCTGCGAAGGCACATTGCCCACGCTCTGGCTGAAACTTTTGAGGAGATTACCGAGGCCGATTACCGCGACGTGATAGACCACATCAATGGGCTATTCCACATCTAGGCATGCATGCATGCAGCCATAACCCCCCTTCCTCTCCAGAAACATTTCCACCCAGAAAATAAAAGCCGCTTACCGGTAACCCGCTCCTCTGCTTGTCCTTCTGCAACTGCTGGCTGCTGCGATTGGGTACTTTCCTCCTGGCTTGAGAAGAGCTCCTGGCTGCATGCCTCCTGGAAATCTGGGTTGTCTTCCCCCATCCCAGTAGCTTCACTCGCGTTTTCCTCCCCCCACCCTGCCACCTCCGCCTCCGCCTCCTCCTCCTCCTGTCCCCCAGCCTGCTCAGAAGTGTCCATCGTTGTCCTGGGATTGGCAGTGGGGTCACCCCCAAGTATCGCGTCCATCTCCCTGTAAAAACGGCAGGTCGTGGGGGCAGCTCCGGATCGGCGATTCCCCTCGCGGGCTTTGTAATAGGCACTCCGCAGCTCTTTAACTTTCACCCTGCATTGTAGTGCGTCCCAATCATGGCCCCTATCCAGCATGGACCTTGATACCTGCTCAAAGATATCGTAATTCCTACGGCTGGAGCGCAGCTGGGACTGCACAGCTTCCTCCCCCCAAACACTAATGAGATCCTGCAATTCGCCAGTGCTCCATGCTGGGGCTCGTTTGCCGCGTGGAGGCATGGTCACCTGTAAAGATTAACTGATTGCACTCCACACACACCTGGCTGCAGCAAACAGGAAGGAGATTTTTAAAATTCCTGGGGCATTTAAAGGGCGGGTCACCTGAGGCAAGAGCAGTAGAGTGCAAACTGATGAGCAGAGTGGCTGAACAGGAATTCTGGGATAACTCCTTATTCCCTGGAGGACAATTAAAGCACTGGTGAGTGTCCACACCTGCTGAGCAGCGCTGGATCACCAGCGCTGCACTCCTTATACCCCAACCGGGATGGGTTTTCAGCCAGCGCTGCAACCAGGGAGTTGCAGCGCTGGTTGTGCCCTGCAAGTGTGGACGGGGTGTAATTGCAGCGCTGGAAAGCCTCCACCAGTGCTGCAACTTGTAAGTGTAGCCAAGCCCACAGTGTCAGCTAGTATTTGCTAAGTGGGTGCTAAACACTTCTTTATATTCTTTTGTAGAGTAACTTTTAGTTGAGACAAGCTTAATTTGACTTACTGAGTTGGTCATCAGGAGGCATCATTTCAGTTTCTGTAGTAAAGCTGCTGAATGGGAACTTAGGGTATGGCTACACTTACGGTTTGCAGCGCTGGTCATCCAGCTGTGTAGGAGCAGCGCTGGTGTGTGGCCACACTCACAGCTACCAGCACTGGTGTGTGGCCACATTTGCAGCGCTGTTGGGAGTGATGCATTATGGGCAGCTATCCCAGCATTCAAGTGGCCACAACGTGCTTTTCAAAAGAGGGGGGTGGAGTGGGGTCTAGTGTGACAGGGAGCGGGGGGAGAGAGAGAGTGGATTTTTGGAGCCAACACTGTGTATTAGCTCCCTGCCTTGAAAATCAGAAAATTTTCCCAACCCCTTACTCTTAATTGCAAACAGCCTGCAGACCAGATAAGCAGCATGGACTCCCTTTCTCCCGCCCCCCCCCCTTCTCTCATCAAACAAACACTCAACCCCTGTGAATGAGGTAGGCAGGGGGTTATCTCATTTGATTGTTCACAGTCACTTACAGATTGATCACAGCAAACAGGAGCTGTGTTTGTTTAGATAAGCAGCTCCGGAGCTCTGAGTTCACAACAAAACAAAGAGAGGCTGCATAACAAAACAAAGAGAGTAATTTACTTAAAAGCATTCTGGGATATCTCCTAATACCCTGGAAGCCAATAACAGCGCTGGTGTGTGTCCACACTTGATGAGCAGCGCTGGATCACCAGCGCTGCACTCATTACACCCCAAGCAGACCAGGTGTTCAGCCAGCACTGCAGCGAGGGAGTTGCAGCGCTGGATGTGCCTTGCAGGTGTGGACAGTTACTAAGTTGCAGCGCTGGAAAGCCTCCACCAGCGCTGCAACTCACAAGTGTAGCCAAGCCCGGGGACTATGTGCATAAATCTCATTTTGTGTCTAAGCTGCTGGTTTGCATACAATAATATATTTAGATGTAGAATATATTTAATTTTAAATGTGTGTTTAATGTCTGACATTAAACTACTAAAACAAAAAAAAAAATCAACTCATCCTGTTGCTGTCCATCTTTATCTTCTATGTGTTGTCCTTAGGAATGGCAGGATTCTCAAATGTATATGTTGCTTTATATTGTATGTGGCGAGTACCTTGCCTTGATATTCTATACTAAAGATGGTGGTGTGCCTTTCATTTAGAATTTCCTTGGTGCTGTGACTTTAAATTAATCAAGCTGTGTTTTGAAAACTATATTTAATAATTATTTTAAGGCTAAACTTTCAAAACTCAAACATAAGAACATAACATAACTCTACTTCTAAGTTGCACCACACAAAAATATATGTACAAACCAAACCCTAGTGCACCAATAATTCTGCAGACTCCAGATTTTCTCACAGGAGCAATGTTCTTCAGTTAGGTGGAAAATTAATTTGTACTTTCCCAGAAACTAAACTAATTAAAAGGCAGCTAAATATGGATGGAATATCTCCTGATATTGTTGTGGTTACCAGGTGGATGTTATGATTGTGCAGACTATTGCTGATCCCATTCACAATCATGGATTGAAGCCGAGGTGGTTCATGAGCCCTTCTGTTAAGATGGGATCTACATTACAATCAGTATGAGCAGTAGTGCTGAACAATTTTTATAGCAGCAGTGCTGAAGGCTGGATCCATGTATTTGGATTTTTGTTACTACTTCAAGCCAGGGGATGTGGCAGCACCCCCAGCACTCCTAGTTCCATCACCTATGAGTATGGGAGCTCCTGTTCTAGGAGAAGATACTTTATTCCCCCAAGAAGAAAATTGGATGACTTTGTAATTCTCTTTGAACTGTTATTACAGTTGTACCACCAGCCTCACAGACAATAAAATCTAGACACTAATAATAAATTCATATATTATAATAAAGCACTCTGCACAAAAAAAGTTGCAATGGACAAAATATTGAAAATGTTTATATTTAACACCTCTAGATTAACTGAACCTTTTTAGTGTGACATGGATTGAGTAATGAATACTAAAACACTTTTATCAACAGGTTTTGTTTTTGAGGAATATTGTTACAATATCCCTCCCCCCCCCACCCAATATTATAATAAACAAAAATATACCCCTAAAATTTTTTGGATGAAATCCTGACTCCATTGAAGCCAATAAGAGTTTTGCCTTTGACTTCAATAGGCCCAGCATTTCACCTTTTGATAGAAAAGCTTTGGATTCAGCACACAATCCTTAGAGTATAGAACAAGATGTTGTCATCTTATAAAATCTAGAAAATATCAAAGGATCCCTTTACATGACCTTTTTTCCATGTCAAATCAAGAAAAAGACAAAGTTCTGCAAGCCTTACAGTTAAACTTACAGTAACCACCCACCAGCATACATACATACAAATAAATTAACTCCATCAGCCTTGAGTATTTAAATGACGATGGTGATTTGCCTTAGCCAGCAGATGGTAAAAATGAAAAACTCCAGAAAAGCCTTTCTTCGTTCAAATGACACCCAGGAATGTCCTCTTATCCTCCCCTCAAAACCCTGTCAAATGAATGGCTTTTGCATTATGCCCAGAAAGTCGTTAAATCAAAGCCTATTGAATCTGGCCAAGTGGGAGGGAGCAAGTTCCAGAAAATACAAGGGTTATCCTGGTAGATTCCTTTCTTTCGTACTGAAAGCGATTCAGTTTGAACACTTCCACTGACTGCAGTTGTGGCAGGGCTCTAATTAAGAAAGGGAACAAAATAAATAAGGCAAAGCTTAGCTTTTTAAAATGAAATTTAAGTGGGAGCAAACAAACAAAAAACGTGTTTTGATGCTCTTAAAAGTGTTTTTAAAAGAAATAAAAAGCTTGATACTTTTTCTTTTCAAAATGTTGTTCTTAGTCCAAGGGAACATAAATATGTATCAGGTCACAGTTAAGCAACACTAAAATGGAGTAGTAATAAAAGTTTCAAATAGTGTTTTTATTGAAAATGATAACAAACCCTTACAGATGGTCAGTTGAAATATTATGCAGATAAAATAGCTTTGTGGAAGAACAAAGCTGAAACTTAGACTTCCTCCTCCTTTACTGTTACTATCTTGAAAACATAATTCACGTGCAGTACAGTTACTGCACAATAGACAGTGGATAACAGAGGAAGTGTCTAATGGCTTGGAATGCTGCCACCCACTTTGGTGGGAGGATGTTATATGGAGTAGTGATGGGCAAATGTTTTTGAAAATGATTAAAACACTATGTTGTCAATTCAGAAAAGCACTTACAATGTAAATTAAGCACATACTTGTGCTTTAGTGCTGTCCTGAACAGAGATGCTTTCCTGAATTGGGAATCATAGGACTGGAAGGGACCTTGAGAGATCATCTAGTCCAGTCCCCTGCACTCATGGCAGGACTAAGTATTATGTAGACCACCCCTGACAGGTGTTTGTCTAACCTGCTCTTGAAAATCTCCAATGATGGAGATTCCACAACCTCCCTAGGCAATTTATTCCAGTGCTTACCCACCCTGACAGGAAGTCTTTCCGAATGTCCAACCTAAACCTGCCTTGCTGCAGTTTAAGCCCATTGCTTCTTGTCCTATTCTCAGAGCTTAAGAACAACAATTTTTCTCCCTCCTCCTTATAACAACCTTTTACGTACTTGAAAACTGTTATCATGTTGTCCCCCCACCCCCCGGCTTCTCTTTTCCAGACTAAACAATCCCAATTTTTCCAATCTTCCCTCATAGGCCATGTTTTCTAGACCTTTAATCATTTTTGTTGCTCTTCTCTGGACTCTCTCCAATTTGTCCACATCCTTCCTGAAATGTGGCTCCCAGAACTGGACACAATACTCCAGCTGAGGCCTAATCAGTGCAGAGTAGAGGGGAAGAATTACTTCTCGTGTCTTGCTTACAATACTCCTGCTAATACATCCCAGAGTGATGTTTGATTTTTTTGCAACAGCGTTACTCCGTTTACTTCTATTTAGCTTGTGGTCCACTATGACCCCCAGATCCCTTTTTGCAATACTCCTTTCTAGGTGGTCATTTCCCATTATGTATGTGTGCAACTGTTTGTTCCTTCCTAAATGGAGTACTTTGCATTTGTCCTTATTGAATTTCATCCTGTTTACTTCAGACCATTTCTCCAGCTGTCTCCTTCTGAAATCTTAGGAGCAATCTTTTTAAAAATGAAAAAGCCAAAAATGTACTGCAGTTGAGGCCTGACGATTAGGAGGAGGAACTGAAATATTTTCCTGTGCTTTGTGTCAATCTTTACTAAGAGAAGATAATATTAAATATTTAAAAAAAGACATAAGGCAAAATGAGACAGGAAATGGTTAAAGAAACTATGTAACATCAGTATCTTGAAATCAGTAAGATCAGATGGAATTGAACTTGAGTACTGAAGGAACAAACTGAAACATTAGAACCACTGAAAACTATTTTTAAGTAGCAATTGAAAACAAGTATGGTTCAGGAGCATGGAAATGAGAAATCACTATACCTTTTCTCTAAACAGGAGTGGGAAGTGCATATGGGGGATTTATTGCAGTATTGGGTAAATTGCTGACAAATTAATAAAGCAGCTTAAAAGGAAACAAGAAATCTAGTGCAAAAATAGTAGATACATTAGTTTGTCTTTTTTTGTTTTCAACAAACTTTTGTTGCCTACTATTAATTTTATGGTAGTGAATTTAGTATTCTGCCTGGACTTCAGCAAGGAGTTTGATATAGTTCCACTCTGTACTTTTTCTATGAAAACTAGAAAAACATGGATACTGTGCATGACACTACTCATAAGTACTCAACTGATTAAAAACACACCAGACATTATTGATAGTTATTTGTGTGGTCCCTGGAACTCTTCTGTACTCAATAATGCTGAATGTTTTCTCTAATGATTTGGAGGATAGAGTGTGTGGTGACCAATCAATTCGCACATTTTATTGATCTAGGAGATGTATACAAATACCTTGGAGGATAGGTTTAAAATATACTATGATCTTAAATTGCAGAAATGGGTTGAAATCAATAAAAGAGAGTCAATAAATAGTTATAAAGTCGTTTGCATAGTAAGTGCTAATCAGATACACAACTAAAGAATAGAGCGTTGGCTACACAGTAGCATTACTAAGGAGGCTGTGGGTATTCTAATGCATGATAACTAAATGGGTAAATATCATAATGCTTTATTAATAGGTGCATCACATGCAAATTCACTATGTAAATATATCAAATATAACTTGAACAACAAACTCATGAATCACTCTCCCTCCCTGTTGTGTTGCCCATTTTGGGATTGGCTGGGTTGTTCTCTTTGAGCCATATCTGGCACAGTCTACTTCCTCAGGCTTAATGCCTGATCAAGTTTGTTTCTCTTGGATCAGTTTATTTTTCCTGGTGTCATTTGAATGCTGGTATCAGTGTGCATTAATGGTAGTAGGAAACAAGACTGCCAAACTCTGAAAATATAGCGAATGCAGTGAATTATTTTGTGGAATGATATTTAATAGACTCAAGCTGGACAGAATAGTGAGCCACAGGGATTACTTCAGGACATTCTGCCATATAACAAAATACAAGGATTTTAATTTTGAGGGCATTTTTTACAAATAACATTACCACAATACAAACTTAATAAAATAGCAATCCCTAACATACTTGTAGTGCTTTAGTCTGACATAAGTGAAATGTGTCAACTTCAAATAAAACAACGATAAGTATTTTAGGAAGCTTGTAAATGCTTCCTATTGTGTTAGAACTGGTTTACACCTAAGTTCCCTGTAAACTGCATGGCCATGCAGCAGCCTTCTTCGTGCCACACAGGCGCTCAGGAAACCCACAGGGCACATCTCCCCTGGCTCCAACCTAGCCTGGCCCCCGACCTAACAACCTAGTGATTGGGGTGGCCTAGACTTGCCATGGCTGGGGCAATCCTCCCCTGGCCACGACTCTGCCACGGCCAGGGCACGCCTACCCCGGCCTGAACCCAGCTGTGTCCAGGGTGCCCTTATGTTGGCCTGAACCCAGCCGGGGCGGCCTGGCCAGGTCCGGACCCACCCTAGCCTGGCCTCCAACCTAGCAACCTACCAACCTAGGGGCCGGGGTGGTCCGGACCAGCCGTGGCCTTGACACCCCTCCCACGGCCACAACTTTGCCATGGCCAGGGCGCGCCTACCCCGGCCTGAACCCAGCTGCAGCTGGGGTGACCCGAACCGAGCCCCGGCCCAGACCTGCTGCGACACCCCTCCCCCAGCACAAACCCAGCCCTGGCCCAGACCTGCCAGGGGAGGGGCACCTATCCTCCTGCCCTAGCCCCCGATTTGCCACGGCGGGGAAAGGCGCCTCTTTCTCCCCCTCCCCCCCCAGCCCAGATGCTGCTGGGGGGAGTCTTCTCTTCCCAAAGCACCCTCCTGCACCCCAAACCCCTCCAGCTCCAAGCTTACTAGTCCGGCGCCCCTCCCCTCCTTACTTCTAGCTGCTGGGAGGTAAGGGTGATATTAGCACGGCTTCTTCCGGAGGTTTTGTAGTCTCTCAGCCGTTGATAACACTGGCAGCCGAGATCTCAAGGTTGCATCTGTAAAGGCAAAAATGCAACACTTAACAGAGGCAGCAGACAGTTATTCCCCCACAGTTAAGGAGGGTAACAGTCTTCACAATAGCATAATTTTCCCATCCCAAAGAGAGCGCACATAACCCACGGGAGCCCTGAAATGGTGAGTAAGGGGGACTGATTGTTTCAGGGCTATACTGTCCTCAGGGTTTCTGTGCATTGGGGAAAGCAAACAGCTGCAGGGGGCACCTACACTGAACACTATCCCAACATTTTCCACAGGAGTTTATCCTGGAAGATATCTCGCTGCTGTGGGTCACCTGGGAAGCACGGGAGGGTCTTCTACTGCAATGCGGATTCCGCCCTGGCCCCTATGCAGCTTGCCTGTGTCTTGCAATGGTCCCCGCACCCTTCGCGGCACAGTGGCGCGGACGCGTTAGCCTGACTGGGACAAGGACCACAGTGGCTCTCCCAAGAAACCTGCACAAGCGCATTGCCCACGCTCTGGCTGAAACTTTTGAAGAGATTACCGAGGCCGATTACCGCGATGTGATAGACCACATCAATGCGCTATTCCGCATCTAGGCATGCATGCATGCAGCCCTAACCCTCCCTCCTCTCCCGAAAAATTTCCATCCTGAAAATAAAAGCCGCTTACCGGGAACCCGCTCCTCTGTTTGTCCTCCACCAAGTACCGGCTGCGGCGACTGGCTACCTTCTTCCTGGCTTGAGAAGAGCTCCTGGCTGCATGCCTCCTGGGACTCTGGGGTGTCTTCCCCCACCCCAGTACCCTCACTCTCGCTTTCCTTCTCCTCCTCCTCCTCCCCCCGCTCTGAAGTGTCCATCGTGGTCCTCGGAGTGGGGGTGGGGTCACCCCCCAAGTATCGCGTCCAGCTCTTTGTAAAAACGGCAGGTCGTGGGGGCTGCACCAGAGCGGCGGTTTCCCTCACGGGTTTTGCAGTAGGCACTCTGCAGCTCCTTCCCTTTAATCCTGCACTGCAGCATGTCCCGGTCATGGCCCCTTCCCAGCATGGCCCTTGATATCTGCCCTTAGGTATCGTAATTCCTACGGCTGGAGCGCAGCTGGGACTGCACAGCTTCCTCTGCCCAAACACTGATGAGGTCCAGCAGCTTGCCATTGTTCCATGCTGGGGCTCATTTGCCATGTGGAGGCATGGTCACCTGGAAAGATTCACTGATTGCACTCTACACGTGGCTGAGCAAACAGGAAGGGGATTTTTAAAATTCCCGGGGCATTTAAAAGACATGTCTGATGCTTGGTCACCTGAGGCCAGCGCAGTAGAGTTCGAACTGATGAGCAGAGTGGTTGAACAGGCATTCTGTGATACTTCAAATACCTCTGGAGGCCAATAACAGTGCTTTTGGTGGCCACACTGGCGGAGCAGCGCTGCATCAGCAGCGCTATAGTTGTTATTCCCCAGGTCAAGGTGGAGTACAACCAGCGCTGTAGCCAGGGAGATACAGCGCTGTTTGTGCCTTGCAAGTGTGGACGGTGAGTGAGTTGCAGCGCTGTAAAGCCACCACCAGCGCTGCAACTCTCCAGTGTAGCCAAGCCCTCAATAATACTAGGCTAGTCTCAAGCCCTGAAACAGTCTGGACTTCTTGTTGGTTCCATAAGGGTTCCTTTAGCAGCAATATCTACATATCAACTTCCTATCCAGACCATACAGTGTTTTCTCACTGTGCAGTGTTTGGATTGCATATGTGCCTCTTTCATATTTTACTCCCAGTTTGGGAGCCTCCTCGCTCTTGGGACCTCCTTTGAACCCTTAGCAACTTGTTGGTTTTATCACTTATTGATGAAGACTGCCTACTGAGTAGTCATTACATCAGTTTGAAGGGTAAGGGAGATTTCAGACCCTCATGGTGGGTCCCCCTTACACAGTGTCTTGTAAGGACAGGTCACTCCCAGACCAAGTTCCTGCCCAAAGTTTTGTCAGAGTTCAGTATGAAACAAGTTATTCATCTCCTAGTTTTCTTCCCCCAAGACTCACTTAACCCTGCGGGAAGCTAAACCTGACAAATTTGATGGAGTCGGAGCATTGTCATACTACTTCAACAGGACAGAATCATTCAGGGACACATCTAGACTATTTGTGGCCTTTGCTGATAGGGTTAAGGGTCAGGCAATATCCTCTCAGAAGTTATTTAAGTGGGTCTCCAACTGTATAAGGACATGGTAGGGGTTAGCCATGTTAGATCAACCTAGTCTTATTAGAGCTCATTTTCCTAAAGCTCAGGCAACTTCTGCTGCTTGTTTGAAGAATGTCCCTATTTCTAATGTTTGTAAGGCAGCTACGTGGCGCCCAGTCGACACATATACAAGACACTGCTCTTTGATCAAGGCTTCCCGATTGTATGCCCGTTTTGGTAGGGCTGTTCTGTAGTAATTGTTTTAAGTAGGACTCATAATACCTGCCTCCAAGCAAACAGACAATGGCTTGTTAGTCACCAAGAGGGGAGGGAATGATAAAAATCTAGGTTAAGTAATTTTTTTGAGATTTTAAAATGTAGGTAAGGGTGGTTCAGAGAAGCTTGGAAAAACAAATTTTCTATTTAACATTTTTCTAATCTTGTTCTGAGTTTCTTGAACTATTGTTTTTGATGATCTTCAGAGTACCGGTACAATGATTGAAGAAACAAGTAAGACTGTGATTTTTGTAGATGTAAAAAGTATATAATAATTGCATATTTGCCAGTCTTTAAAGTCAAATTTTTTCTAGCGCCTGCAGAACTTCTCAGGGCAGTTGCTCATGGCCTGATTCTCAGCAGTATTAGAAGCAAACCAGACCCAGATGCATGGATATGCATGTGCATGTGTGTCACGTAGTGTTTTTGGTTGCATGGTAGCTTATCGAGTGTTTGGAGTAATCAGTCAGAGGTTAACAGTAGTTCAGTGCTGTACAAAAAAGGTTACTTTTGATAACTGCTTACTAATGCTCAATTCTATATGCTTGATGACTCATACTGTGAATAGTCCCATTGTCTTCAATAAGACTTATCACAGTGCAGAAAGTTTAAACATGGAAATACTTCTTGGCAGGAGGGGCCCAAGTTGTGCCTGATAAATGTGGTCCTGATCATATTTAGCACAAAAGTATTTAATTCAATTTAAAAAATCTGCTATGTAACATGTTTTTTTAAATTTAAATATAAAAAACTTATGAAATTCAAAGCTATTGTCCCCACAGCTACCATAACTCTGGAAGCAGAAGAAATGTTATCAGATGACAGTATCTATTGATAAGAATTGTAGGTAAAGCTTTTCATAAATTTAAGTTTCCAATGTACAAAAGCATTATCTTTAAATAAAACTTCTGGTAGAGATTTAGTACTCCCATTTTGTTCCTGTACATCATTAATGTTTTTTTAAGGTATGTCTACACTGCATTTAAAAACCTGCAGTAGGCCTGTGCCAGCTGTGGGGTTCAGGCTAAGGGGCTGCTTAATTGCGGTTTAGATGTTTGGGCTTGGGCTGGGGTCTAGGAGCCTGTGAGGTGGGAGGGTCCCAAAGATCAGGCTGCAACCTGAGCCCAAACGTCTACACAACAATTAAAGAGCCCCTTAGCCTGAGCCCTGCAAGCCTGAGTCAGCTAGCATGGGCAAGCTGCAGTGTAGACATACACTTTTTGATTGAATCAAAATTAGATCAATTTTAATCAAATCAGCTGTAGAATGTGAGGTTGGAATAGCTGCCGAATTGTTTCTAGTGAAGGTAACAGTTCTTTCAGTTTTAGGGTGTAGGTCTCTGATCAACAGATTGGACTGTTTCAAAAGCAGTAATGTCTAGCACAGGCAATGGAGAGAAATGGGAAAGCACAAAAAATGTCTTCCATCATTAGTTCCTTTTGGTGTTGTGATTGTCAGCTAACATGAATTTTTCTATTGCTCCTCCCTCCTTGACTTTCTGATTTCTTGAAAGAAACCTAGTGGGGTGAGAGAGCAAAGTCTTCTGAAGCACAAAAATGTATAGTAAAAGAGAAAAAATTCCCATAGACACTAGGAAAATCTTATGGTGGGGTCCACCGGAAAATCTGCCCTCAAACATAAACAAGGAAAGAGGGAATATTCTGAATACACGACTAGTGACTTACAATCAAAGAAAACTGGTGCAGCAAGTGTATCAAAGTTTTGCCCCCTTTCACTTTCTTGAAATCTCTTCCAGATTCTCATAGGATAAGACCAATGAAAATAAAACAAATGATATGACTGCGTTAAAAGAAGGAAGAGAGGCAGCTCCAGCGTAACCAGACAAGGACAAGGCTTCCATGTGCTTTTGATGCTCTGTGGTCACAGTCAGAAGAGGCCAGGTGGAAAGAGCTTTACTTCTAGGGTGACCAAATAGCAACTGTGAAAAAACAGGACCGGGGGTGGGGGGTAATAGGTGCCTATATAAGAAAAAGTTCCCAAAAACGGGACTGCCCCTTTAAAAACGAGATA
The DNA here is from genome assembly GCF_016161935.1 of Mauremys reevesii. Lineage (NCBI taxonomy): Eukaryota > Metazoa > Chordata > Testudines > Geoemydidae > Mauremys > Mauremys reevesii. Next base: position 177,857,127 of record NC_052625.1, on the reverse strand, counting down.
TCTGGTCACCCTATTTACCCTATTTACTGCAGAAAACACTTACGGAGAACATCATTCTAAAGGAAAAGTTTTCTGAAAGTTAAAACTGCCTGAAAAACAGTGCTGAAATAGGAAAGCCTCTTTAACCACAATTATAGTAGTGCTATAAAAAAGATATTTATTGAGAACAGCTGCTTACTGGGTAACTTTCTGCAGATTTTGTACTAAAGTTGTTACTTCATAAGAATGGCCATACTGAGTCAGACCAGTGGTCCCTCTAGTTCAGCATCCTGTCTTCCAACAGTGGCCAGTGCCAGGTGCTTCAGAGGGAATGAACAGAACATGCAGTTGTCAATTGATCCATCTGCTGTTGTCTAGTCCAATCATCTAGCAGTCAGGGGCTAGGGACACCCAGAACATGGGGTTGCATCTCTGACCAACTTGACTAATAGCCATTGATGGACTTATCTCCCATGAATTTAACTAATTCTTTTTTTAACCCTGTTTATAGTTTTGACCTTCACAACATCGCTGGCAATGAGTTCCATAGATTGACTGTGCATTGTGTGAAGAAGTACTTCCTTATGTTTGTTTTAAACCTACTGCTTGTTAATTTAATTGGATGATCCCTGGTTCTTGTGTTATGAGTTGGAGTAAATAACGCTTCCTTATTCACTTTCTCCACACCATTCATGATTTTATAGACCTCTATCGTATAGTCCTCTCTTTTCCAAGCTGAAAAGTCCCAGTCTTTTTAATCTCTCCTCATATGGAAGCTGTTAATTGTTTTTGTTTCCCTTCTCTATACCTTTTCCAATTCTAATGTATCTTTTTTGAGATGGGGCAACCAGAACTGCACACAATATTCAAGGTGTGAGAGTACCATGGATTTATATAGTGGCCTTATGATATTTTCTGTTTTACTCTCTATCCCTTTCCTAATGATTCCTAACATTCTGTTAGCCTTTTTGACTGCTGCTGCACATTGAGCAGATGTGTTTAGAGAACTATTCACAGTGACTTCAAGATCTTTCTTGAGTGGTAACAACTCATCCCATCATTTTTTATGTATAGTTGGCATTATGTTTTCTGATGTGCATTACTTTGCATTTACCAACACTGAATTTCATCAGCCATTTTGTTGCCTAGTCACTCAATTTTGTGCAATCCCTTTGTAACTCTTCGCAGTCTGCTTTGGACTTAACTATCTTGAGTAATTTTGTATCGTCTGCAAATTTTACCATCTCACTGTTTACCCCTTTTTCCAGATCATTTATGAATATGTTGAATAGTACTGGTCTCCGTACAGATTAATGGGGGACACCACTGTTTACCTCTCTCCATTCTGAAAACTGACCATGTATTCCTGCCCTTTGTTTCCTATCTTTTAACCAGTTACTGATCCATGAGAGGACCTCTTATCCCATGAATGCTTACTTTGCTTAAGATCCTTTGGTGAAGGACTTTGTCAAAGGCTTTCTGAAAGTCCAAATTCACTGTACCCACTAGATCACCCTTGTCCAGGTTTGTTGACCCCCTCAAAGAATCCTAATAGATTGGTGAGGCATGATTTCCCTTTACTTCTGCATACTCTGAATGAGTACGCAGAAGCACATCTGCACCTTAATCTTCGTGTTAACCTTGCTACTGAACTTCTGACTTCTTCATCTGTGTTCAGTAGCGCAGGTCATGTTGTAAATAACTGACTACAGTGAATGGATACAAAACCTTAGTTTTTTCACAATTAAGATTTAACTTGAGAGGACTTGATTTCCTTAAAATGTCATGTTTTTATGAACTTTAAAAAAGAAATATTTTGGATTCTCCCTAAATGTTAAACTAATTTAATAAAAGTTTCTTTTCGATAAATATTAGATTTGAGTTTCTAGAAGAATAAAATGAACTGCAATGAGATATAATCCATTACCTTTTTTAGGCTAGTAGTTCTTAGTGGGAAGATGTATGAGATCTAAGTGGAGATTGCTTCAGATAAAAGGCTTTATTTTAAATAGATTCCTGCAGTTCTAAGCCTAGAGTACAGTGAGGCGGAACAAACTTATTCTTCATATACAATCAGTGCTAGCAGTTATACCAGAAAGACTTCATTTCATGATGTAATCAAAGAATTCATAATTCTGAAATTTCTCAGCTACTTGATGTTTGTTCAGATAAGCCCTAGGATATTCTAAACTTCCTATTTATGTTGCCTGTATCATTGATATACTGACCACATTAGTAGACATATTTATTTTGGGGGAAGGAGGATAAAGATGGTTCTGTTTTAGGGTGGGAGACATTCCTGGGTTCTCCTGATTGCCCTTTCTCACATTGAGGATTTTCTTGAATTGTAGCTCTTTGAAACTACAGCAGCTTGTTTTCAGCAACAAGTTCTGCTTTTGCTCTGTTGGGATTGCTTCTTATGATCTCAACAGGGGAGAGTGGATAGTAGGAGTGGTACTGAGGATGCCATTAAAATATCTGATGTAAATAAACCAAGATCACGTGAACATTCATTCTGATGTTCTCTTCTTCAGAATGAGGATCAGCGGGTCAAAAATACATTGCATTAAACAGCTTTACTTTCAGTGTTTGAAGCAGTTAACCACTTTACGATTGTAGTTGCAGGGTTCCAGTGAATGTCTGGCAAGAAATTATTGGCTACATCTTGTTGATGGGCCATAGCTGTGGCTGGAAGAGTGTTCATTTCTAATCAGACTACTTTCGTGTTAACACTTCTCTCAAACAGAAAATGTAATTTAAGAAATATAAGGAATGATTTTCTCTGAAGGCTGGACTCAAATAATCTTTTGCATTTTTTTAAATTTCTTTCCATTTAGCTACCTGTACTTGAATTTCTTACATTTTGAAGGATACAGGAATAAAATTTTCTAGGATTATCTTCACAATGAGGAGAAAAGTAATATATACATTTAAAAAATTAACATATGCTAGAATATTGCCGGTGACTGGGAGACACATTATGAATGTGAGTGACTGAATTTTGCGAATTAATGTTTAAAAGGACTCCAGTTGTGCAAGGTACTAAGTGTCCTGCAAATTCTGACATCAATTGGAGTTCAGAGTGTTGTACAGCTTGAAAAATCAAACAAAGGCATAGCAAATTATGTTGCTCACTTACTGTTGTAATTGTAGCTTTTAGTCTTAATTTGCTATTTCATAATGTGCTAATAAATATTTAGCATGAATTATAAAATTAGTCTTAGAGACACCACTAAATTGGGACTCCTCTTAAACATTTGCAGCAAAATGGGGACAATGCCTCATTTTTGTGAAGATGATGAATTGTACAGATAAGCAAAATACAGATTAGAGCGGTTCTGCTGTATTTGACCCACATTTCAAAATAAACCCTTTCTATAATCACAGACACTTTAAAATAAAATTTTTGCATATTGTGCACCCTCTATGTTATGATAAATGAGTATCTCCCCTTGTGAAACTAGCATGCTGCAGGTAATCCTGACCTAGAATGTTGGTATAATTAATGGACTCCTTTCTTTGTGATATGCCTTAGGGAAAGAAAAGGATAGGAAGAGTTCAAATATATACATGAACTGTTGTGTGCTTCTCTTAAAAACAAATAAGTGGTTAGATACAACTGTTTCCTCTAAAGGCTAATCTCTATTCAGAGATGAATAGGGGGTCTGAGAGAGCAATAGTGGGAAGTTTATACTTTAAAAAAAAAATTGAATCTCCGCATCTAATCTTACCTACCATCCTTCAGCAGTGAAATCAAGGAGATTTAGTCCAGTTTAATGGGTATATAAAATCAAGTTCTAGTCTTACTTTTGACATGGGCTCTCTTTTTTCTGCTAGAGATCTGAATGTTTCCAACCACATAAATGTATAATTCTCATTAACACTGAGATTTATGTGCATCTGTTCATTATTTTGATTTACAAGCAACTGAAGCTTAGTGCCTTCAATGTCCTATGAGATGCTAATCTCCATTCATAATGCCTACATTAGAATGCCACTTTATCACAAAATGATTTTTAAAAATACATTTTAAAAGGGCTGTTTAATAGTTATTTCAAAGCTTGTTATTTAACTAACATTTAATTGAATGAAGTAACTATAGTAAGAAGCTCTAGTCTGAAGGGTACCTTTCCAAAATAAATAAATAAAAGACACTATGGACAGAAATCACTAACTTTCTCCCACTGTTTTTATTGAGCTAACTTCCCCTAATTTCTTTAAATATTAGCCTTTCAAATAAAGAATTAGCCAAAGCTTTTGGCTGTGTCTGTAGTTATATGGATTTTGTTTATATTTATTCTTCTGTGAACCCTTCGTCAATGCTAGTCTTGTCACAGCTTTCAGAATACCTCTGGAACAATTCATTCCCCCCCCCCCCCAGTTTTCCAATTTAAAAAAACCCGCACCATTTAATCATTTATGGATTCTGTTCAACATTGTAAGCCAGCAACTTTGTCCCTATAAACATTGTAGTGATTTTCTTTTTAGTAAAGAAAGCAATCTTACACAAATGGCTCAGATTAAATTACACTTCATGCCATGTGTCATAGGGAGAAAATTGAAAGAGCAAATTTAAGTCCCCTTCCTGCTATGAGCTTCATGTGGGCAGACCTCCTTTGACTTCAGTGAGGCTCTGCACAGGGGTCCACTTGGAATGAGATCATCTTGTCTTAATTCATTTTCTTTTAAAAAAAAATTCAAAAAGGGAAACATTGGGAATATTCAAAGCAAATTAATCATGCTCTGAAATTTGCAGCTAAGAGACTGACAGTAGAAAATCTGCTTGGCATGTAGCAATATTTTGTAAAATGTATTGAAATAAAAGGTTTTTGTTATGCAGGCCCCTAGTTGCAGACATTGTCCCTCTAAGTTTCAGCAGCCTCCCTGGGGTGCCCAATGGACCACAGCACTGCTTGGAATGTCCACATTGCTGTCTGTATCAGGCATGCTATCTGAATCTCCACATGCTATGGCCCTGCGTCTGGCACACTTTTCCCACCCTTAGCATGCTATCTTTGCCAGGACTTGATGGAGTTCTCAGAGGGTAGCCTCAAGTTTGTCTTCTTCAGCAGCTGCACCAAGGGAATCCTCCTCCAGCTAGAAATCAGCTTTTAGAGCTCCTTTATGTGCTGCTCTTATGCAGCATAAAGGGACCAGTGTCAGGGTGAAAATCTCACCCATTGTGTTGCCTTTGTGCCATCTGGAACTTCCCTTGTTCTCACTTCCTGTTTTCTGTTTTGGCTGCTGTGTTTCAGAGTAGGCTTTTGGCAGATAAAATATCTTTTGAGAGTGCCATGACACTGACAGACAGAGAGATTTCCAATGTAGCAGGGTTCTACCTGCTTGTTGCAAGAGCTTACCTCCCACAAAGAAAAGTTCAGCTTCCAGCTTCCCACTAGAGATTTCACCTCTCCAAAGAGGACAATATAGTTGCAGAATCTAAGAGGATGGCATGGCAGCTGCTGGGTTGAAAATGGTTTCATCCCAAACCCCTCCTCCAGCAGGCATCATGAGAATGCAGCGTAAGCTTAACCCCAGCATTATCAAAATATTTTTTTCACTGGAGACTCAATGTAATGACTCTCACCCTTCTGGATGGGAATATATGTAGGATTGTTGTCCCTCTCTTTTTCAATTGTCTGAATGGGGGGAAGCTCTCAAAATCCTCTTATGTCTAAAGAATTAGTCGAACACTGCTCTATTATGGGGAATTCTTTTCTCTCCTCAAATTAGTTGTTGATAGAAGGGAGGAGGAGTCTGTCTTACAGTATCCATTATAGGATGGGGCTTTTTCTCTTGAGAATATTGACTTTCTTCATGTAATATAGTAAAAATGTTGTAGATAAGTACAAAAACTATAACACACAACTATTTTGCATAAGTTCATATTTGACAGCTTTAAAAGTTCCAAAGGCTGTGGTGGAGACCAAAAGATTGGGGTGTGTGTTTTTGTTTGTTTCCTTACTTTTACTACCCTGTATATAGGATGGAGGTGCTTGGGCCAGACATGCCTGGGGCCTGGTACAATACCAGCTGCCTCTGTGGCTCTATGGATGCACTGGGGGATGCCCCCAGCAGTCAGATATTCCTCACTGACACATTGTATATGTCAATCCCCCCCCCAGGGGAGCTTTCTCTTGCCAGTACTGAGAAACCTGCGACAGTTGATACTGGACTCATCTCAGCCTGCTCCGGAGCTGCAACTGGTCCTGGTATTGCAAGAACAGCCTTGGGAGCTGTCTCCTTTTGCTTCCCCCTCATTTCCTGATGAGACTGTGATATTGGAGGCATCATCCCCGGTATCAGGAACTCCTCAGGAGAATGACACCTTCTTGGAACATTCAAATGGAACTAGTGGAAGAGAATATCCTCCAGCTCATTGACATTCTCCATTCCACTGTGACAGGAAAGGTGGTGTTGCCTATAAATGAGACCTTTATGCAGCTGGCCAAAACACTCTGGCAGAACCTTTCCTCTGTTCCACCTGTGGCAAAACGAACAGAATAAAAATATCTACCCTAGTTCTGTTCCAGGTGTTTGAGCAATTTTATTTGTTTCCCATGTTTAGCTTATTAGTTGTGGCAGTGGTGAATGAGAGAGGCCCTAAGGGTCAGACTAAGGCTACCCCCGAAGACAAAGGCCTCAAAGAAGAAAATATGCTTACTCACCTTCTTGTAAGTGGTGTTCTTCAAGATGTATTGCCTATGTCCATACACGACCCACCCTTCTTCCCTGATATACCATCAGCTTTCGGTGTGAAGGAACTGAAGTGTGTGTGTGCGGGGAAGAGTGTGGCTCTGCCCTTTATAAACTCCGTTCGGAGCATGAGGAGCCCCAGCAGGTACTGTTAGGAAAAACTCTCTGGCACCAGTGCATAGGACATGGGTATAATGGGAATATGCAGCACATCTCGAAGAACCATAGTTATGAGAAGATGATGAGAAACTGTTTTTGAATCACACCAGCCTAAATTTCACTTATAGAAAAACTCATTAAGTTACAGAATGACCATGTTTGTTGGAGAAATAAATTTTACAGATAAGAAACTGGCTTTTTCTTGGCATAGACTTTAACTTTGTAATGGCCACAGATATAGAAGAGACAAATAATAGTTACCACAAAAAGGAGAAAGGCACCTGAAGTACTTTTTTTTCTTCAAGTGAATATCAGATTTTTCTATGTTAAGGACTCTGTAGCAGTGGGCATTGGATTAGACGTTTCTTACCTGTGCACCAAATCTCTCCTTCCTTGATTTTTTTCAAAATCAGAAGTTATAATACACACCAGTATCTATCTTGCCAGTGATTGTCAGATCACTCCCATTGATATGACCTGACTTTCTAAATTAGCAAAATAGTCTTTGGCAAGTAGCTTCAAGATAAACAACTTGTGTCCTTCAGTGTAATAGATTCACAGAATGTTGTGAAACCAAAGCTATTTTCACTCTGAAGGATTGATTTAGAGCATGGGAAGTCTGAACTCTGGAAACTAAACTTTTCTGTTTTTGGATTTAAAACTTTTATTTTAATTACCTTATAAAAAGTTTTTTTTTTACTTCAGACTTCTCACAGAAATTGTGTTTATATCCTGAGATTAATAATGAAATTGAAGACTAAAGGAATTTTTTATGAAGATCAGGTGATGGTATTGCTATTTAAATATATGTCCACATAAGGGAAGCCAGCTTGTACTCTTGTGGCTTGTCTATATGAGTGCTTAGTTTGTGGCAAGCTGGGATGTAAATCTACCTCTCACTAGCATGCCACCCCCTCACTGTCCATGTTGAACTTGGTGCCATGCCCTAAAATTTCCCTAGTACATTTTGATCTACGCTGCTTTGAAATGGAGTAGATTAAAGCATATTAGGGACATTTTAACACACGGTACTGGGGTCTACACAGACAGTTAATGCGTGGCAGGCTAATGTAAGATAGATTTACTCCCCAGCTTGCCCCAAACTAAGTATTTGTATAGACAAACACTTATACTGGGAACCATTAATGTGGTCCCATAATATGAAACATTCTGCCATTATAGGAACATAAGATTAAAAATCCTTTTAGGAGAAGAAGCCACAATAATCCAGTGTGGATATGCTGTAGATAGATATGAGGATGCTGACAAGGGTGTAGCTAGCTTTTGAAATGAGTGTGCAGACCTATTTTATGTTGCCATCCAGCTTTTCTTCAGTGCCGTGAAATTTCTTCCCTCCCTTAAGAGCGCCTTCTCTAGGCCCTATCCTGTTGCCAGTTAGAAGGGAAGTGCACTCTCTAACTGGATGAAATGTGTGTGTGCCAAAGCATATGCTTTGCTACACCCTGGTTGCGTGGCTAAATGGACCATTGATGTGTTATATTATGGCACCTAGTATTTTAAAACTACTGTACACTTGTCACACACACACAGAGCTTGGTAGAGCTCCATCTTGTTGTGTGTAGGCCCCATCTCAATGGTTCTCCTGAGTCTGATGTGTACAGGTGCTGCTGCTGCTGCTTGGTGTCTGTAGGCACACTCTCAGGGTGCAGATTGTCTGTCCTAATTATCCTCTTCTGAAAGCTAAGACCCTGTGTTCTTGCTGCCTAGCTATTGGAACTAGTGCTGACCCGTCAGAATTTCCCATGGCTCCAGCCATGTGGGTTCACTGGGTTTATAATTTACCATTTTAGGTATATGTGATAGGGAAGCAAATAGACACAGAGACAGGATTGTAAACATAGTTACTCTTTAGTTATCACCAGAAATACACAGACGTAGACAAAGTAATGATACACCTGTATACATTTCCCTGCCTCAGTTTCCTCACCACTCTGGAGAGTTCTTTGGTCTTAGGGCAGAGTCCTCTGGGGAGTCCAGATTTCCTCTTCTGCGCATGGCTTCTCTTCAAAATTATGGTGTCTCTCTCCCTCTTTCTCACATTCAGGTCAGTTTCCTTACTTTCTACCTTGGCTGGTCCTTTAGTTAACAGAACACCCCTACTATGAAAGCTTGCCCCTCTCTCCTGCCCAAGCTTTATCCTTGCTTCCTTGAGTATTCACTGACTCACACAGCCACTGTAGTTTTTAAATGCTGGCATCAACTCATAGCTTTCTTTTACCGCTGCTAAGAATTTTCCACTTTGTACTTCACCAGCCTCCTGCAGAGGATGAACTGGTTTCCCTAGGCTTCAGCCAACTCATTGCCCAAAGGTGCTTCCATCTTAATAGATGGCCAATAAAGGTCTAACTACCCATTGTTGTACCTGGTCTGGGAGGGGTTTGCTAGAGCTGTTACAGCATAACTCCACATCCACACTGAGACAGTCCATGATTCAAGAATTTCATAACTTCATAACATCAACCAGAATCTGCAAGCTGTACATAGACAGATTCCACGGGTTGTCACAGCACAGGAAAAAATAGAATATTTAAACAGTGAATTTGAAATAGAGAACAAGCTATTTGCATTAAAAGAAGGATCAGGAAGGAAGAAGATCACTTCTGTGCTTTCTGGTACGATTTGGGAAGTGAGATTAGGGAAATATACATACGGATACAGTTAAAGTTGGGGTTTTATCCAGTGTTATGTTCCCCAGTCTACCATATTTCTGTTTAACGTTCAGCTGAGCATTGGGCCTCATGAAGGGCTTTAGGTTGTATGGTTACTTCCGAAGAATCATACACATTTTATTTTTTATTGCGGAAATAATTTGCTGTAAACAAGAATATTAATTAATACCACTTATTAATAACTGTTACTGCCAAGCAGATGTCAGTGCCGAGACCATACATTTTTATACACAAACACATATTCAGACTCAGCATTAGGCAGATTGTCTTGTAATAACGGATTATTAATGACTGCTATTTCTTTGTTTAAAATTACATAACATTAATTAAAATGCACATTAGTATGCATGAAAATGGTCCCCCTGTTTGTTCCTTTAAATTCTGTATTCCTTTTATTGTCTCCAGTTTCTGGGACTTATTGCAAAGGATTTTATCCAATACTGGTTTCTGTATTAATCTGTAACGTAAAGAGGTCATAGATAAATGGACAAACATTTTTCCAAATCACTAGTGCCAAAGTCTCATTCGCACTTGCGTTCTAAACTGAAGTAATCTTTAAAAATAGAAAATTCAGCCACTGACTACCTGCCTTCACAATGTGACTGACCCTTGCTGCTCTTATCTATAGCAAACAGTAATAACTTGCACTCTTAGTAGCTAAAAAATAGTTGGTTAAATATAAATGAATACTTAGTGCAATATGCAAAAACTTTGCAGTTTTTAGAACTTAGGCCCTCAGACTGAAATGATGATTAAAAGCAAATCTGAGTTGTCTGAAGATCTGGTTCTTTCTGTGTGGTGTAAGATCCAACTGTTCTTTATTGCAGGGCCTGTGTTTTTTATTCCCATCAATTTTCTTCAGCTTTGTTCTGACAGTTCCCGCAGTCTTGGTCATCTTAATTGCTCTTCACTGTAGCTTCTCCATCTCAATAATATCACATTTCTAATAGGCTAAATTTAAAAAAAATATTCCAGATGTTGCCTCACCTACATACTGTATTGAAATATCATTGCTGGCTCAATTTCAAGTGGGGCCCTACTTAGCCGAATGTGTACTTGTTAACTAAGGACACTTAAACATTACTCTCATTTTCTGCTGTGGCCATTTGCTCTAAGTTACAGTGTCACCTTTAAGAAGTGCTCAGATACCATTGTGATGGATGTGGTATAAAATTGAGGTGGTTCTGTTACTGCTTTGGAGTCTTCAACTGAAACATTAGCATATAATTTGAGTCACTGGAGAAGATGCCCCCTTAAGTATCATTCCTCTGAGAAGTGAAATAGTAAACAGTTTTGAATAAGTGCACAACTTTAATGAAGATAAATTTATTACATTTCAGTTTAATTTTCTCACTTTTTTCAGGAGGAACTGCCCTGGATGGCCTTATGATAGAACTGTTGCTGTCTAAAATATTTTTCTTTTTGTGTGCTTGGTTTACTCATTCTAAGAATTGTGTTAAACTTTTTGTTCTCTGCAATGAACTAGAACAGTTCTCCTGACTGCTGGCATTTGTAGAATGACTTTTGATAATATATTCTCTTCTTGGTCATGGGTTTTTTTGGGGGGAAGAGGTGTCCCGAGTTACCTGCACACTTGTTCTAACTTCTCCATATCGTTCTTCATTTAGTTGCTCTCTTTAATATTTAACCTTCTTTCTGGTTGTCTTTCGCTGTTTAGAGTCACATCTTACTGCATGGATCCTTCTGGTTTGTTAGTGTATGCAGCAAACAAAATTAGAACTATCACTAATACTAGTAGCCATCCAGAGGTATCAAGTGGAGTGCAGCAACGTAGGCCTGGTCTACACTACGCGTTTAAACCGGTTTTAGGAGCGTTAAACCGATTTAACGCCACACCCGTCCACACTAAGAGGCCCTTTATATCGATATAAAGGTCTCTTTAAACCGGTTTCTGTACTCCTCCCCAACGAGAGGAGTAGCGCTAACATCGGTATTACCATATCGGATTAGGGTTAGTGTGGCCGCAAATCGACGGTATTGGCCTCTGGGCGGTATCCCACAGTGCACCACTGTCCGCTCTGGACAGCAATCACAACTCGGATGCAGTGGCCAGGTAGACAGGAAAAGCCCCGCGAACTTTTGAATATCATTTCCTGTTTGCCCAGCGTGGAGCTCCAATCAGCACGGGTGGCGATGCAGTCCGAAATCAGAATCCAAAAAGAGCTCCAGCATGGACCATACGGATGTGATCGCTGTATGGGCAGGCAAATCTGTTCTATCAGAGCTCCGTTACAGAAGACGAAATTCCAAAGCATTTTTTAAAAATCTCCAGACAGAGGCCACAGCAGGGACTCAGCACACTGCTGCGTGACAAACGTAACAGAAAGCCAAAGAATCAAATGGATGCTCATGGAGGGAGGGAGAGGGGACTGAGGACTCAAGCTATCCCACAGTTCCTGCAGTCTCCAAAAAGCATTTGCATTCTTGGCTGAGCTCCCAATGCCTGTAGTGTCAAACACATTGTCCGCGGTGGTTCAGGGCATAGCTCGTCAATTTACCCTCCTCACCCACCCCCAGAAGTAAAAGGGAAAAAAATCCTCTCTTGACTCTTTTAAATGTCACCCTATGTTTACTGAATGCTGCTGATAGACGCGATGCTGCAGCAGCCAACGGCAGCATCCTCGCCCCCGCTCATGGGTGGCTGATGTTACAATATGGCTGATATCCATCGTCATCATCAGCCTTGTGGCAGATGGTGCAGTACAAAAGGACTGGTATCCGTCCTCATCATCAGCCCGTGAGTGCTCCTGGCTGGCCTCTGGTAAGGTCGGCTGGGGGCGCCTGGGTAAAAAACTCCTGATCATTCCCAGTAGATGGTACAGAACGGCTGGTAACCATCTTCATCATAGCAACAGGGGGCTGAGCTCCATCAGCCCCCGCCCTTCATGTGTAAAGAAAAGATTCTGTTCTGCCTGGACTATCATAGTAGCGGGATGCTGGGCTCCTCTCCCCCACACTGCTTAATGTCCTGTCTGGACTATCATAGCAGCTGGAGGCTGTCTTCCCCTCATTTTATCTCACTAACAAGTCACTGTTTCTTATTCCTGCATTCTTTATTACTTCATCGCACAAATGGGGGACACTGCAACGGTAGCCTAGAAAGGCTGGAGGAGGAGAGAATCAACAGGTGGGGTTGTTGCAGGGGCACCCCCTGTGAATGGCATACAGCTCATCATTTCTGCGGGATCTGACACGGAGCGGCTGTGCTCTCTGGTTCTCTGATACACTGGTTCTCTAGTACACTTGCCCCATATTCTAGGCAGGACTGATTCTATTTTTAGATACCATAAAGGAGGGATTGACTCGGGGAGTCATTCCCATTTTTGTCTTTTGCGCCCCCAGCCGATCTCAGCCAGGGGCACCTATGACAGCAGCAGATGGTACAGCACAAAAGGACTGGTAACCGTCATCTCATTGCCAATTTACAATGGCATGGTAGATGGTACAGAACGGCTGATAACCATCTCTGCTATCATGCAAAAGCAAATGAATGCTGCTGTGTAGCGCTGCTGAATCGCCTCTGTCAGCGGCATCTAGTACACATACGGTGACAGTGACAAGAGGCAAAACAGGCTCCATGGTTGCCATGCTATGGCGTCTGCCAGGGCAATCCAGGGAAAAAGGGCGCGAAATGATTGTCTGCTGTTGCTTTCCCGGAGGAAGGAATGACTGACGACATTTACCCAGAACCACCCGCGACAATGATTTTTGCCCCATCAGGCACTGGGATCTCAACCCAGAATTCCAAGGGGTGGGGGAGACTGCGGGAACTATGGGATAGCTACGGAATAGCTACCCACAGTGCAACGCTCCAGAAATCGATGCTAGCCTCGGACCGTGGACGCACACCACCGATTTAATGTGCTTAGTGTGGCCGCGTGCACTCGATTTTATACAATCTGTTTTACTAAACCGGTTTATGTAAAATCGGAATAATCCCGTAGTGTAGACGTACCCTTAGTATAATGTTCTTTGGTGTTTGGGTAGTTCTTCATATCTCTATGCTGTGTGCATTGACTTTACAGATACTATCTTGGTTCTTACCCTAACTAGCATGGTATCTGCAAAGGGAAATAGTCTCATTAATAGACTAGAAATCTTTTAATATGTCATTATAGTAGTTAACAAAAGGTGAAATGGTCAACCATAATTTATATAGACTTTTGAAGGGCCTTTGACAGGGTCCCTCACAAGTGGCTACCCAAAAATATCAGCAGTCATGGAGTGAGGCAAAATGTTGTCATGGACTCAAAAGTATATGAGAGTTGGGAAACAAATAGATATAAATAGCTTAATTTTCTTCATGGCAAAAGATTAGTAGTGGGGTGCCCTCATGGTTCATATTAAGTCCAGTGTTATTAAATATATTAATGATCTAGAAAGGGGGCTCAGTGGAAAGGCAACAAAAATTGTAGATGCAACAAAGTTGTTGGGTTAGTGAACAACTTTAGAGGGACTTAATCAAGCTAGGTAAATGAGCAAAATTATACCAGATGAAGTTCATCTTTGATAAATGCTAAGGAATGTGCATGGGAGAGAAAATTTTAACTCGTCTTACAACCTACAGGCTTCTAAATTAACTGGATTAACTGAGGAAAGGGTGCCCTGAGCATCATTGTGGACAGCACAGGGAAGACTTGTAAAAGCAAACAGGATGCTAGGATGAATAGGGCAATAAGATATTCTCCGTCTTATTCTCTATCCTTTTAAAAATCATTCCTAACATCCTTTTTTGATTGCTGCCGCACACTGCGTGGACGTCTTCAGAGAACTATCCATGATGACTTCAAGATCTTTCCTGATTAGTTGTAGCTAAATTAGCCCCCATCATATTGTATGTATAGTTGGGTTATTTTTTCCAATGTGCATTACTTTACATTTATCCACATTTAAATTTCATTTGCCATTTTGTTGCCCAATCATTTAGTTTTGTAAGATCTTTTTGAAGTTCTTCACAGTCTGCTTTGGTCTTAACTATCTTGAGCAGTTTAGTATTGTCTGCTAACTTTGCCACCTCACTGTTAACCTCTTTCTCCAGATCATTTATGAATAAGTTGAATAGGATTTGTCCTAGGGCTGACCCTTGGGGAACACCACTAGTTACCCCCCTCCATTCTGAAAATTTACTATTTATTCCTACCCTTTGTTCCCTGTCTTTTAGCCAGTTCTCAGCCCATGAAAGGATCTTCCCCCTTATCCCATGATAACTTAATTTATGTAAGAGCCTTTGATGAGGGACCTTGTCAAAGGCTTTCTGGAAATCTAAGTACACTATGTCCACTGGATCCCCCTCGTCCACATGTTTGTTGACCCCTTCAAAGAACTCTACTAGATTAGTAAGTAATAGATTTTCTTTTTATCCATGTAGTGTTACAAGAGGTAATGCAAACAAAGAGTTTTAGAAGTTACATAAACATCATGTTTGATGGTTTAAACCCCTCTCTAACTATTTAGGATTAGGATGAAACCTTCATGGAGGTAGATTGGATTAATGGATTTTAACACAAGAGGGACCATTAGGTCATCTAGTCTGACTTCTTGTACAGACGCCCCCCGGGTTACGCACACCTGATTTACGCAAATCCTCACTTATGGAAAAAGTTCTGTAAGCTAGATATAGGAGGTTTTTTTTGTTTGTTTGTTTTTTGCATAATTGTCGGGTATATGTTTCCGACTTACGCAAAATTCGAGTTACACAAGGCTTTCCAGAATGGAACGCTTGCGTAAGTCGGGGAGTGACTGTATAACACAGACCACAGAGCTCTCATATTGATCCCAGTAACTTATGTTTGGCTAAAGCATATCCTCCAAAAAAGCATTCAATCTTGATTTGAAAAGATTAAGACATATCAAGGGAAGTGATGGATCAGTTACTATGTTTCAGTTGTTAATTTTTTGTTTAAAAAAAGTGCCTTATTTCCAACCTAAATTTTGTCTCATTTTAAATTCTAGCCCATTGGTTCTTTTTACACCTTTGCCTGATAAATTAAATAGCCCTTCGTACCTGGTATTTTCTCCCCATAAATTATTTATACACTGTGATCAAATCACCTTTTGATCTTGATTATCCCAGATCTGCCTATTGTGAGGTTCTTTCACTTACCTCTGCGTCATTCCATGCTGGCAGTTGTCAGGGTAAATAGTTTCAGAATATCTTTTGGGATTTTAAGATTTTAGACATAAATTTACCTTGAATAGGTGTCTAAGGTTTTTTCAATATTTTCCTCAACAGAATCTTAGTAACTATTTTGAATATAACTCGTCTTTCTGAGAACCAGTGCAAACCATTTTTTATCTATATTCATTTCTCTCAAGAGCTCCTCTATCACTTCTCTAATTAGAATTTCCAGTATCATCTTTTTATGAATCTGTGACATTTTTAATCACATTTTATGTAAGTGTTTTTGCACTTCCTCTAATCTGTCTTCACTGCAATGCTATAGTTAAGGATGAGATGACACTCTCATTCTCACCTCTATTTTTCAAATGTTCCTTTAGGGCTGAAATACCTCAAGATTGTGTTCTGGGAAGCAAGAAAACAAGCCTAAGACTTAAAACTGTGCTTGTAGAGCAGTGGTCTCCAACCTTTTTATGCACAAGATCACATTTTGAATTTAAGTGCAACCCATGATCTCCCCTGCCCCTTTCCTGAGGCCCCGCCCCTTCCCCAAAGACCCGCCTCCTGCTCATTCCATCCCCCTCTCCCTCCATCGCTCGCTCTCTCCCATCTTCACTCACTTTCACACGGCTAGGGCAGAGGGTTGGGATTCGGGAGGGGGTGTAGGCTCTGGGCTGAGGCTGAGGGGTTCGGAGTGTGGGAGGGGGCTCTGGGCTTAGCCTGGGGCAGGAGGTTGGGGTTCAGGAGAAGGTGAGGGGTGCAAGCTCTGGGAGGGAGTTTGGGTGCAGGAGGGGGCTCCGGGATGGGGCATAGTGTTGGGGTGTACGAGGGGGGTATGGGGTTCTGGCTCTGATAGGAGGCTCAGGGCTGGGGGTTGGGGTGTGGGCTCCCACCAGGCAGCACTTACCTCGGGCAGCTCCCGGGTGGCGGCGCAGTGGGGCTAAGACAGGCTTCCTGCCTGCCCCAGCCCCACACTGCTCCTGGAAGCACTCAGTATGCCCCTGCAACCCTTGGGGGGCGGGGCACATGGCTCCGCATGCTGCTCCTGCCTGCATGCACCGCCCCTGCAGCTCCCATTGGCTGCAGTTCCCTGTTCCCGGCCAATGAGATCTGCGGGGGCAGCACTTGCAGGCAGAAACAGCGTGTGGAGACCCCTGCCCCCCTCCAGGGGCTGCAGGGTGGTGCTGGCTGCTTCCTGGAGCAGCGTGGGGCTGGGGCAGGCAGGGAGCTTGCCTTAGTGCCGCTGCACTGCTGGACTTTTAGCGTCCAGAGATCACGATTGACTGGCAGAGGCTCCAGGATCAACCAGTCGATCGCAATCTATGGGTTGGTGACCACTGTTGTAGAGTATGTCTCACAATCTCTTTTGCATCGTATATCCTTTCCAGAAACAAATTTGCTTGAGAATTATAAGTAACCCATGCAGCCTTTACTGCCGACTTACGTTTGTAGTTAAAATTGGTTTGGATTTAAAAGTTCACAATGGACATGTGTGTACTGTTCTATAAACATGGTGTGCTTTATCACATTTACACACAATTACCTGGGGAAAATGTCTACTGTTGGATAAAATTAAATGTTCAGGCCTCGCTGTTCTTATTTATAGATAAGACTACACCCCTCCTGATACTACACCATAACTCCTACCAATACCCCAGTTCACCTTGGAACCTATTTTCCTCCAGATAGAGGGAGCTTTCAGTTTATACTTATTGAACTATTGACTATTTGGAAGCTAGGACAGAAAGATTAGGCTCCTGAGGAGGGTTAATTCCTTTTTTAAAAGAAATGTGTAGACATAGACTCAAGACATTGAGTCTCTATTTTTTTAATATGACCTCAGTTCTTGTTCACCTTGACAAGATGCAACCCAAAGCTTATTCTGTAGTTCCTCGAACTTCATACCTCCAGAAAAAACACAATTCTCAGTTCATAGATTCCCAGGCCAGAAGGGATCATTGTGATCATCTAGTCTGACCTCCTGTGTAACACAGGCCATAGCACTTTCCCAAAATAAGTCCTTAGAGAACATCTTCTAGAAAAACATCCAATCTTGATTAAAACGTATCAGCGATGGAGACGCCACCATGACCCTTAGTATGTTTTAATTACATTTACTAAACAACATTTTCATGTCATGCTTCTAATGCTGTTCCTTATTGCTGTCTCTCTGCGTTAACCCTGTTCCAAATGTAACACTTGCTTACTCCTCAGCCAGACAGTCTCATGTCCATTTGGGAGCAATCTTTGGTTGGAGTCTTTTAGTCTGGTTCTTCCAGAGAAGGGAACACACCCACTTACCACATAAGAAAAGGAGCACTGCCTTTAAGGCCTTAGGTTTGCCTATGAATATATAAGAATGTCACCCAAGTATCTCTTAATGCTTTTTGGGTTGGAAGTTGCTGCCTTACATCTCAGTCAGATACTGTTTTCAATAATTAGCTTTTCTTGCTACATTTGCGCTAATACTGTTAAATGGATGTTCACCACTATGCAATAGCCTACAATTAACCCACTGAGAGAATTGGCAGAGAGGAAAATCTTGGCCCTTTCTATTTGATTATATGTGGCTTTGTGCCTTGAAATAGAAAACACAAACAATCCTTTAGTTTGTCAGCATTCAATAAAAATGTATTTCAGTTATTTATTTTATTTCCATTGTATGAAATACAACTTTAGTTCAGCAGGTCAGCAAAGGAAAGCACAAAGCTGTGGGTTTTGCTGTGGTAATTCTGATAGTCAAAATCCCTTCCCCAGCCACAGCTCTAGCTTAACAGTGCTTTTTGCATTCGTTTCATAATGATTTGGACAGTGATGAGTAATTGTTTTTTGTACATATAACCTGCACTCTGTCCTCCACCTTGCAATCATTGCTTTCAGCAGAAGCACCAACAGCTTATTCTTGCTTGTGCTGCTTATGTCAATGGAGATTTTTTGCTTTCAAAGGCTTTATTGCCTCATTGTTGAAGTCATTCCAGAAAAGGAAGTTAGTGGTAGAGGTGGAGCTCATCCATATCTGGTCACAACAGTGAACTTTGCCCAAAGGACATACTGTAACATCAGGGGCGGCTCTATGTTTTTGGCCGCCCCAAGCATGGCAGTCAGGCAGCCTTCAGCGGCGGATCTGCGGGAGGTCCGCCGGTCCCGCACCTTCAGCATACCCGCCGCCGAATTACCGCCAAAACTGCGGGACCGGTGGACCTCCTGCAGAAACACTGCTGAAGGCGGCCTGACTGCTGCCCTCACGGCGACCGGCAGGCCGCCCCCCGTGGCTTGCTGCCCCAGGCATGCGCTTGCTGCGCTGGTGCCTGGAGCCGCCTCTGTGTAACATGTCATAATTCCCTAATGGTGTCTGTTGCTTTTCTGGCATAAGTAAAAATAACTGAAGAGAATACTGCTATTTTTTGGCAGTGGCACAGTTTTTAATTTATTAGTAGCTAAAGCTGGCATTGCTGCTGCTTCTATTATTATAATGCAGATTCTGATTATATGACTAATATAGCATAGCTTCCTTGTAGGTTGTGTGTGGTGCTTCTACAAATACTACAATAAACAGAGTTGAAAAGTTTAGGATTGTTACAGCTAAATTCCTATCACGGAGAGTGGTAAAGTTTAGTGCCCTGTTATCTTCAGTCTTGGCTTTGGGTGGTGCTGTCTTCTAAACTGCCTCTTGTAACCTTGAAAGTGGTATCTTGGGCGTTTAACTTGTTCTCTCCTCTCCTGTTTGTCTTCCCCAAGTTGGATCTTGTTCATTCTCTCTTCTCCATCCACTCACCACTCTTTTTACTCTATTTGTTGTATCTTTGCCTTCAGAAGCAGAGAACAGTATAGGTGTGTTAAGTCATACAGGAAGTTGTGCATAGCCATGAGGTAGTGAATATTGATTCCACATGCTAAATATTTCTCTTATGTCTGAAATATATAATTTATTGGAAAGGATTGGAAAACATGCCTTATAGAAAGACTCAGGAGTGCAAATCTTTTTAACAGAGAAGCTTAAGGGTTGATTTGATCACAGGAGTAAAGATAAATTTCCCCTGGACACCAGGCATCCACAGTTAGTAGCATAGTTGGTCCTAAATCATTGCAGACTGTTTAGCTCACCACTAGGTTGGTCATGTGATTGATGAGGTTAATAAGTAGAATCTAAACATTAATTTTAAAATAATTATGATTGCGAAGAGAGCATTCCACACACTGAGTAAATGTGTGAATTAATTTAATGAATGGGAACTTGATGGGATGGGAGTCAACTCAGTTTCTTGATGTGGAGGAATTTAATTGATTTGATTTAGGGGAGAATGAAATGGAGGTGGGAGGAGGAGTTTGTGGTAGGACAGTTATAGGAAATGGGTGGGGGAGAAGAAAGTAAAGAGACTTGGAGAGTCACAAGCAAGTTTGAAATTAAATGGCGGGTTGTTGGGGTTGGTGTATGCATATTGACAGGATGAGGTGTGAAAAGAGAATCCATATGGGACAATAATGAACGTGAATAACAGGAGTGAATAGTAGGATAGTAGGAGAGAGGGAAAAGTAAAAGTGTGGAGGGAGTGACAGAGGAGCTTTAGTTTGTAGAATTGAAACTTATTTTCTTCATATATGGAAAGACAACCTCTTCCATAAGGACCTGGCTCAGCAGGAAAGTGTAAGGGAATCCAGGCTGGTGAAATAGGTGGGTTCAGTGGTACCGCAGTGTATCAGGTGGCACCCCGAGGGGGCAACCCATCACAACATCTACTTAAGATTTTCTGATAGTAGGCATTATGTTTGGTGAATTGTTTCAATTGCTGCTTCAGTGTAAAGGGACAGTGTTGTGGTTATGGGGTGTGGCTTCACTACAGAGTTGACTTGGATGTGGCATGTGGTTATGAGAAGCCACTCTGCAAAACCTTACCCAAGTTCCTGTGACCTCACCGGCAATGCTTAGTGTTCTGAAAAAAAAGCGGAGTGGGGGATTATATCCCCAGACAAAGTAAAACTTTATGCACTTAATACAGATCATTCATAATGTTTTATACATATATTACATAATCACATTCAATTTTTAGCTCATTAAGCTATTTGTATTTATTTATTATTGTTAAATGAAGCAACAGGCCTCTTTCACATTATTAAAAGAAAATACATCCTGTGAGTTTGGGGGATGGGAGTGTTTGGGAGTTTGGTGAAGTTCAGTATGGTTGGGGTTTCTCTAGGAATAGGGGGTTGAGGTGTACTGAGATTCAGTAGGGTTGAGTGGGAGTCTCTCTGGAGCTCAGGATTTCTAGGATTAGAGGTGTCTCTCTGAGGATATGGGACCGAGGGGATGGTGATACTCAGTGGGACTGGGGGTCCTTCAGGCTGGAGATGAAGTGACAGTGGTGTTGGGGTACCTTTGGAGCCAAGGTGAAGTGACAGTGGGGTTGGGAGACTCTCTTGGGAATTGGGGAGTGAAGTGACAGTCAGTGAGGTTGGGAAAGTCTCTCTGGTGGTGCAGTGAGTTCCTGGGGCCCATCACTGTGGTGCTGCTTCTCTTTCCACCCCACCTCATCTCTGTTGCTCCCCGCGCCACATACAGACGCTTTAAATGCTCACTGGTGCTGCACACAGCCATGTTTGTTGTTATGACTCCTGGGAGCATATCCCATTGTTTGTCCTGCAATTCTTTCCCGGTGAATTGTGGAAGAACTTGTATGTCCTTGTGGATACACAGGGAAACTATGAGAAAAGTATTGGAGGACTATCAGCACTCAGTGATTAGTCTACATTCTCACTGCAAAGTGGGCTGTTTACCAGCCTATGTGAAGGAAGCACTGGGTTTTACCCTACAGCCCCAGATGAGCCAGCTAGTTAAGGGGAGAGGGATTAGGGGCAACACCTGAGTAAAAACCCGAGTTAACTCTGCAGTGAATATATATGCTTACTGATGAATTTCTAAAGAAGTTAAATGTTGCTTTGGATCATTAAGTGCGTACTTCGGTTTAATGCGTGATGCTTGTGTGATTATGGGTGTGTCTACACTGCAAACCACCCCACCCCACCCCACAAAACAAGCTGCAGAGCTCATGTATACAGATGGGCTTGTCTACACTTACATTTTATAGCACTCTAACTTGCTGGCTCAGGGGGTTGGAAAATCATCCCCCTGAGCGCAGCAAGTCTGAACGCTCTAAAGCGCTAGTGTAAACAGGCTTCGAGAGCTGGGAGCCATGCTCCCAGCGCTCAGAGCTAATCCCCTCATGGAGGTGGATTACCAGGAGCAATTTTCACTTCAAAGTGCTGCCGCAGGAGGCTCACAGGGCTTGCAGTATAGCACTACAGCACTAAAAATAGCCATGCAGATGTTCTCGCTCAGGCTGGAGCTTGGTCTTTGAAGCTTGGGATGGGGAAAGGGTGTTACAAAGCCCAAGCTCTGGACTAAGCGGGTATAGCTACATGACTATTTTTAGTGCCGTAGCGTGACTCTGAGGTTGTAGACGTGGGCTCTGAGACTTGTTGTTGGTGTGGTTTTTGCAGTATAAACGAACCCTGTAAGCCACATGATTCTGATTGTCATATTACTCTTGATGGGCAAATTGATAATGGCTTGTTACATTAAATATAGGAATGAAAAATGTTTGTGTTCTTTCCTTATTTTGTTTCTCAACTATATATGGGGGAGGGGGAACGGTTGGCCCTGCCTACTTGTGCCTCCACAGACTTTTCTTATTCTTCCTCTGAAAATTAGTAGGGCTCCTACTGACTACAAACAGCTGTTTTGTCAGAGGCTCACCATCAAGTTATTCTACTCTGATCCTCACCAGTCCCCGTGTGGAATCTTTCAAACCTGGACTCCTAGCCAATTGATGCTTTTTCTTGTCTCAGAAAAAAAAAAGTTACGATATAGGAAGGGGGGTCCTCAAATGAAACTTGTTCTGGTAGTGTCATTTAAGACCAGCTTGCAGGATGGAGTCACTGACGGTTTTCTTCTGTCTCATTGGAATCCCCTGGCTAAGAGGCTGAGACAGCTCACTTCCTATGACCAAGTGTGGCTCCATACTTGCCCAGCATAGATTGATATTCCTATGATGCAGACCACAGCCGTAACTAGGGATTTTTGCGCCCGAGGCAAGGGACTTGGGCGGCACATCCGGCTCTTCGGCAGCAATTCAGTGGCAGGTCCTTCCCTCGGAGAGGGACTGAGGGACCCGTCGCCAAATTTCTGCCGAAAAGCCGGACGTGCCGCCCCTCTCCCTTGCCGACAACCAGTGGCAATTCGGCGGTGGGTCCCTCAGTCCCTCTCGGAGGGAAGGACTTGCCGCCAAATTGTCGCAGAAGGAGAGACTTTCTGCACCCCTCACTTCTGCGTCCGACGCAAGTGTCTCACTCGCCTTGCCCTCCTTACGGCACTGATGCAGACATCTCCCTAGAATAGAGAATGTTTTGTCTCTGCAAATATGCAGTTTAAAGGAAAACGCAACTGTGTTAACACAGGTTGTACAGATAGGTATGTATTAAAAGAATACATCTGTTAACATTCATAAATAATGGAGGAGCTAAGTGGTGCATGCGGATGTTTCAGACTTTCTGTTACTGTGAGTAGCTCTGACCTTCCATCTTGCAACTTCCATTTCGCAATATGTGGAATGTCTTTTAATTTTTTCACTTCCCTCAATGCACTTTTCTGGCCACAAACCCACTCAACCTCAGCAAGTCAAATTCCACACATTTCACAGCTGCTGCCCTCCTCCACACATGCAAAAAATGTCTCTCCTGTTGACTGAAGTTGAATTCAAGCTGACTTCATCCTTGGCTTTTGGTAAACCTTCCCCCTCACTCCTAACATTGCAGCAGCACTCTCCCTCTGTCCCAAAAGGGCTGCTGTGTATCTATGTAGAGGGAAGGGTGTGGGTAGTACTAGAATTCAGGAGTGGAGTCAGCTGGGATTCCTATCCAAGCAGCAGGAGAGAGACTCCCAGACTGAGTCAGAAAAAGGCAACAGCTGTGATAAGTGGAATGTGTCTGGGTGTGAACGTGGGTGTGTGTCCAGAGCACAGTGAGGAGCAGGTGAAGGAAAAGTATCAGCTCGCTTTGACTTTAGTGCTACAGGATGGTACTTGCTAAAAAGAGTTTGGCTTTTTAATGAAACAGCAAAGAATCCTGTGGCACCTTATAGACTAACAGACGTTTTGCAGCATGAGCTTTCGTGGGTGAATACCCACTTCTTCGGATGCAAGCAGTGGCTAACACGGCTACCCCTCTGATACTTGGCTTTTTAATGTTAACCAGGGGTCCCAATTTTATAGGGACAATCCCGATTTTTGGGTCTTTTTCTTATATAGGCTTCTATTACCCCCCCACCCCGTCCCGATTTTTCGCATTTGCTGTCTGGTCACCCTAATGTTAACACTTGATTTTGGTGGAGTTTTGCTATCAAATAATTTATTCCACTATACTTGTATAAGTTTTTATGGCAAGTTGGGCCAAAATTATGTTTAAAAATTAATTTTGTTACTCTTTACTCATACACCTTTTTGATATTGTGCCCCATACCAGTTTTAGATCAGATTTGCCAAGTCAGTAGGGGTGATAGAGCTTTGATACTTCTTTTTTTAAATGCTATCTTTATGCAAGCATGGTGTCATCTTTGTAGGTAAGGTAGGTGTATATAATGTATTTTGTACTAAGTTTTTTAATTCCTGCAGAATAAGTATTTTCTGTTTTTGTTTTTCATTGACCAATATACTGAGGTCCCAAAAGGAGAGGGCTAATTTATCTGACTTGCTCTCCAGCTGTGCAGAGTTCCTCAACCCTCCGCTAGTTTGCAATGGAGAATGTTCCTGGGTAACTATTTGACTACTACAAATAGTAGTACTACTACAGTTTTCCGTGTGTGCCAATCAAATGTCATGTGACTAAAGGGAGAGTAAAGCACTTGGCTGTTACGGTGCTGGTGGTGCCGCGTAAGTACGTAGGCAGATACTGTAGATAGAAATATGTGTGAGTGAAATATAGTATAGGAGCAACTTTTTGTGAATTACAAATTGGCAGGTTCAGGTTCTCCATTATGACACTTTACCTCCCGTTGGAACAGTTGAATCTGCCATTCAAAAGCAATCTCTGAAGTCAACAGAGACTAATGCCTCAGAAAT
Source organism: Mauremys reevesii (assembly GCF_016161935.1). NCBI lineage: Eukaryota > Metazoa > Chordata > Testudines > Geoemydidae > Mauremys > Mauremys reevesii. The sequence goes on along the minus strand of NC_052625.1, from coordinate 177,832,354 downwards.
GCTACACATCGTAAAATGAATAAGGGATTTTTTTTGTGTGTGAGTGTAGGGTGATTTAAGTACTGCTGAAGTACTAAAATACTGTAATTATTATTTTTTAAAAATTCTAAGATCAAATGTTATACTAATATAGGCATGGCTGTTTGTTATCTATATTTCAAGTGATCTCAGAGATAAGGGTTATATTTACACATAGTAACGTTCTAATTAATAAGCTCTTTCTGTTGCTGTTCTGAACCTTGGAAAAAGCCTTATACAGCTCACTTCTTGTATTTGGGACATCCAATGTTGGTTTTTGGTATATTTTGCTCTAAAAAGTTGGCTGTTTTATAATTTGTCAGTTCAAACAACTTTTCTGAGAAAACCAAAGAGATCCTAGAATGTTGGGAAGTTAATCAGTAGGAATTATAATTAGCATAACATACTGTGCACATGATAGTACACCTCTGATTTCCACATGACTTACAAAGATGAACATAGGCGATGTGTAATGGAGGCTGGGGGAGGCTAAGCCTCCCCAAACCTCTTGCTCCTGGGGGTAGGGGCAGTGGTGGATTTGGGGCCCCCAAATCTCTCTCCGCTACGGCCTCAGGGCTAAAGGAGCTCGGAGCACAGAACTTTTCCGGTCTCGGGGCCACAGTGTGGGGCAGGAGGGAAGGAATGAGGGGGGGAGACGTGGAATGGGAGTGGAATACGGAGGGGTCATGGGGAAGGGGCAGGGCAGGGCTGTGGGTGGAATGGGGGCAGTGCTGCAGGGGAAGGGACAGAATGGGGTGGTGGGGCAATGGTCAGGGCTGCAGGTGGAAGAGGGAGAATGAGGGGGAGGGGCTCCAGACTTGGAGCTCCAACCAGGGCCGAGAGCTTTGCCACAGTCCCTGCCAAGGCTGACCAAGACTGATCTCTCAGCCCACCCCTCCACCCCAGCCGGGGCCACGTTGGGGAGGGGCCGAGCTCTCAGCCACCCTCCTCCACCCTGGCTGGGGCCACGATGAGGGACTGAGAGCAGAGTGCTGGGGTAGAGCCTCTACCAGAAGAGACGGGGCCTCATTCGGAAGAGGTGGGGCAGGCGCTAGCCTCCCCAAGGGGAAGCTTCACCCGCTGCCTATGAAGATTAATATTTTCTTCAATTCAGAGACTGATCAATTGAAGCACAAAGAGCGTTGTGATTTGCCTGAGATCATAGGTTCTTTTCTTGACTCTGGTGCTGATTCACTTCACTCTCCAGAATTCTTGTTCCCTGCTTCAGTGGCTACAGTTACTGCATCTCAATATTGTATCCGTGGTAGGATTCATGGCATTTTTAAAGGGGTCTCCCAGAAGTGCAGCCAGCATTGGTTGGTGTTAGTTGACTCATGGCATGAAAACAAAAATTAGTCAAAATTATAAATATTTATTGGAATATGTATTGATTCATGCTTGAAGACAGTCATTACAGTTTAGGGTGAGTAATGACAAATTATTGGCCTCATTGATTGTCTTGAGCACATAGGGTGTTTTCTCCTTTAGGTACGGTGAAGACAAATATGTGACATAAAGTATTCAAAACATTTTTCAAATATCTTTTATTAATAATCTGAACCATGATATTTAGTTATGATAAATAGAATTAACACAGTTCATGTGTATGCATATTACTACATATTCAGTTCTACTCTTGGAGACAAGAATTTGTTTTCTAATAAATGTGCATTGGCACACGCAGTAGAAGAGGCAGCAGTATTTTGGGCACTGAAGTGGAGCATCAGGGGTACTGACATAAGCAAATTATGCTGAGGCTATTCAGCCACATTTTCTAAAAAAATCAAAGCAATTTCACATTACACTGTGGTAGAGGCTGCCTTTTGAAGCAGAATAACTTAATATACATAAAGAGAAATTAAGATTTGTGCTGTTGCCTTTATATAACAGAAGAAGGGGATCTTAACACAGAGATGTGAAATCCACTTTCAAGTACAAATTCTGTAGAACTATGCCCACTATTCTTCAGGCAGAATATTATACAGTTGTCCTGCCATTACACAAAATATGTAGGGGTTAGAGGTGGCTACAAGAAAAGTAAGTTAGTTAATTGCAATGTTTATATGTTGGTAGAGCCCAGGTGCCCTGATCGGGTTTGGAGCCCCATTTTGCTAGGTGCTGTCCATAGATATAGATGTGATCCTTGCCCTGAAGAACGTACAATCAAAGAAGGTGAGCAATACATGAAGAGTGGTGGAAGAGCAGGAATCCCACAAGTTGTTCATAATTTACATATATATTTTTATAAAGCAAAAGAACATATGTATGAAACTTGTGTATGTTTTGATTGTATCACTCTTCCCTACCATTTTTATGTCACTAGGCTTTTCTCAATGTAAGGTCTTCTGGGCAGGGACCATGTCTTTATTACTACTTATTGTATTACTACTGTGCATAGGAAGGGGCAGGGGACTGCGAGACACAGGGAAAGGAAGTGAGAGAGGGGAAAGAAGCAGAGTAAGGCCTTAGTCTAGGCTATAAAGTTAGATTGACACAAGGCAGCTTACGTCAGCCTAGTTGTGCATGTGTCTTCACTTTAAATTTGGTTCCCCTTGGCGGAAGTGCCCCGCTATGTTGACATACGTTTATAGTGTAGACATGGCCTAAGAGGTGGAGGGGATTCCTAGACACAACCCGCTTGTTTGTCAGTAAAAAGGAACTATATTCAAATGGCTTTATGGAGAGGCTTTTCTGGAATGGAAGTGCATTGCAGCATCTCTCTTGGGATGGGGGAGCAAAAGGCCAGGTTGCCTCTACTAAGAAGGATGTGGTTTGTGTTTATTTTTCTCCCCATTATGAGGGTGGACTAAAGAAATTTATTGTCCTTTCCACCAAATCTGCTCTTGCCCCTTCCATTTAAATGTTTGGGTCCCTGAATCAATCATTGGACTCCTCCAGTGATGGTTACTCAAACACACATTATCCAAAGACGATACTATAGTAAAATTAAGCAAAAGGTCTTGACTTTTTGGTGCTAGCTGGAAGGATGGTGTATCCATTTGAACGTTGAAGTGATCCAGGAAAAACAGCATCCATTTCCCAAATGTGATGTGCAGCAGTATGTTATGTTTGAAGGGAAACTAAACTAAATGGACACAAATCGGGCATCAAAAATTGTAACATTCAAAAACCAGTAGGAGAGCACTTCAATCTCCCTGAAGACCCAATAACAGACTTAAAGTGGCCATTCTTCAACAAAAAAAACTTCAAAATCAGACTTCAATGAGAAACTGCAGAACTGGAATTAATTTGCAAACTTGACACTATCAAATAGGCCTGAATAAAGACTGGGGATGGCTGGGTCACTACAAAATATAATTTCCCCTCTGTTGATACTCACCCTTTCTTGTCAACTGTTGGGAATGGGCTACATCCACCCTAATTGAATTGGCCTTCTTAGCACTGACCCCCTCCCCTCCACCACTTGGTAAGGCAACTCCCATCTTTTCATGTGATGTATATTTATACCCGCCTACTGTATTTTTCACTCCATGCATCTGATGAAGTGGGTAATAGCCCATGAAAGCTTATGCCCAAATAAATTTGTTAGTCTCTGCGGTGCCACAAGGACTCCTCCTTCGTACTGTTTCAAACAGCACTATCAGCAGGGTCTATATGGACTAATTAATGCACAACACTTCAGTCTGATTTAGAAATCACACTCTATTGAGCACATTTCCACACTTGTAGAGCAGCCCTTCACAGGCCATAAAACAGTCGAAGTAAAATCTGTATAGGTCAATATTCTTTATTATGAGAGAGAGGGTAAACTGGTGAGAGATCTGTTTGCATCAAAACTTAGCAACAAAATTCATGTGTTTTTCACATGGAGGGAAAATATCAAGATGCATCCAGGGATGCTTTTCCTCTCCCAACTATGGTTGAGGATTGTGCTTATATATTTTTCCTTTTGCCTCTTCCTCAGTTTCACTTTGTCAGGTGCTCTTCAGATGGTGAGGAAAGAAGAAACACACCTATGCTCTATGGCACCATATTGACCAAGAAGCCCAAGTCTCAGAATATTGCAGCACCTCCCCTAATCCTTCTTCTGAACAGACAGGATATTTTGTCTCGGGGGTCAGTGTTTCATCCGTGTTAAAACAGATAGATTTTTCACTTCCTGATATGTGAACAGGGAAAATTAATAAAACAGGGCTACTAAATAAAAAAAGGTTATATATCTAGAACTGTGTGGGAACTGGAATTTTCGTTTTGCTGGGAATTCTGTGATTTTGAATTTTTTTTATTCCAAATAAAAACAAAAGAAAAAAATGTGAAACTTTCTGCAAAATGAAATTTTTGAAAAACCTTCATTTGGGGTCAATTGAAACATATTTTGTTAATATGAAAACATTTTCTGATTTTGACTTTATTTTATATAACTTACATTATAAGATAAATTTCAAAACTGTCTGATCCGTGAAAGAAAAATTACAGATAACAAAGGGTGAGTGAAATTCTGGTCCCATTAAAGTCGATGGCAAAATTATTTACTTCAGTTGGGCTAGTATTTCACTGAAAATATTTGTTATTAAAAATATCAGTTCTTCATTCTTTTCTGTTTGCTAAAGGATTTTCCACGTGTCCTTTAACCCTAAAGTATGCTCTTCATTGCTTCAGTGATTCTCCAAGGTGCATAAGAGCTACCATTGTTAATGTAATTCTGTCTGATGAGGTGTGACATTTGCCTTTTTAGCAATACAAAGGAAAAGTTGAATGGAAAAATATGCATAGCTCAGGTGGCCAGAAACAATGAAAGAAAAAAATCATGTCATTTGAAAAGATTGGAGCTTTTTTGTGGAAAGGTCTGTAGATCAAAAACTCAAAGATATTTTTTCAACCAATGTAACTACTTGGCAAATGAATTATTAACAAGCAATGATATCATAATGCAATACGTATGTGTAGCAGTGAGAAAGGAAGTCTTAGTTTCTTTTCTAGTCCCTGTAAAATTAGTTGCCTTGATCATCAACTAATGTGTAGTAGAGTATTGCTGAGGATTACAAATTGTCCAAAGTTTATGCTTTTAAACATTTTGTAATAATGCAATTTTAAAACTTTGGATGGTGTGTTTACTTGATAACCTGTTCAGTGCTTTGGGAAATATAAACTTTGGAAAGCACTAAAACCTAATATAAGAGATTAGTACAAGAATTTCAGCAAACTTATCAAAGAATTAATAAAATATATATCACACTTCTTAAATCATTTATGTCCCTGCTCATATACCTTCTATTTAAATATACTGTTGCACATGTCAATCCTATTTTTGCTTTACTGTGCTTTATGATTGGAACTTCATCCGGACTAGATTGACTAATATTTGTGGATACACTCAGTTGACAGATAACCTGGTTTTATCTTGACAAAAAAGTATTGTGAAATAATCCTAGATGTGTTTGCCCAGATGTGTTCTAAATGAATATGCCTCTTAACTGTTTATTATAAAAGTCTTAATTTGTGGAATTGTTGAATAAGTAGTCACATGCCAGTTTTTTCTTGAAGTTTATCTGTAAAATAAATATTGACTTTACCTTCTGGTAGCCCACATTTAGAGTGAATTACTGCTATAATTCTAAAATGGAAAACATAATTAAATTCCTAGTGGTTATAGATGAGAAAATAATTTCTAATTCCAAATAGGGTTGCCAACTTTCTAATTGCACAAAACCGAACACCCTTGCCCTACCCCTTCTTTGAGGCCCTGCCCCATTCACTCCATCCCCCCTCCCTCCATCACTCGCTGTCCCCCACCCTCACTCACTTGCTCATTTTCACCAGGCTGGGGAGGGTTCCTTTCCAACTGGGTGTTCCGGTGCTGGGGGAGGTGCTGGGAGGGAGGGGAAAGAGTTGATCGGCATGGGCCGTAGGTGCATGGGAGCGGGGGGGTGGGGGAGGGAAGGGAGCTTGGCTGTTGGTGGGTGCTAAGCACCAGCTAGGAGCACCCATGGAGTCGGCACTTACTAAGAAAGATAATGCTGCTTGGTACTTATACAGCACTTTTCATCTTCAAAGATCTATTAAGCCTCAATTAAGTGACATCACATCCTTCATTAATGAGCCAATTTTCTTTTAACCAGAAATAGGGTGACCAGATGTCCCGATTTTATAGGGACAGTCCCGATTTTGGGGCTTTTTCTTATAAAGGCACCTATTACCCCCCACCTCCTGTCCTGATTTTTCACACTTGCTATCTAGTCATCCTAACCAGACAGTTCAAGACTATCACCATGTTTCCCTCAGTGCAGTTTTAACTAGCTCACTAGAGTTTGGGCCAGCCACTTCCTCACGTACAGTGATCAGATACTATGATGCAACTTTCTGATTGTTTGAATTCTTTATGCAAGTCCATTTTAGAGCAGCTTTAGTTTAACAATTTAAAAGCCAGTATCAGAAATGTTTTTCACACACTCCAACAACTAAATTAGCTCTTTAGATCTGTCCAGAAATTTACCTTCCTCAGCCCAAAGTCCCCTTGTCCACCCTTTGTCATAACTGATTACAATATTTTCCTCGCCTAAGGCAAGGAGTAATTTTGATAGGGGAGTAGAGTTTTTCAGAGCTGAACTACATGAAGTTTAATTAAACTATGACAAAATTCAACCATGAACTGCAAAGAAAAAATGTCAACCAAAGGACATTTTCCCTCCAGCCATGTGAATTTGAAAGCAGGGACTAAAAACAGCTGTTCAGTGGCATGCAGGAGGTGTTGGGAGGGAGAGGGAGGAACAGGGATGGGGCATGCTCGGGAGAAGGGGTGGAAAAGGCAAGGAAGAGTTGGGGCGGAGCAGGGGCGAGAGGAGGTGGGGTGGGGTGGGGCCTTGGGGGAAGGATTGGAGTGGGAGTTGGACCGGGGGTGGAGCGGAGGCAGGAAGAGGAGAGCAGGGTGGAGGGCCCTGGATAAAGAGGTGGGGCCTGGGGTGGAGCAGGGGTTGAGCACACCCAGGGAAAATTAGAAGCCGATGCCTGTGTTTTGAACTATTTTCCTATTAATGTACAGTTTAGAATTACTGACTAATTTAGTGGGGAAAGTAGGTACATACAGTAACTCCTCACTTAATGTCCTCACGGTTAACGTTGTTTCGTTGTTACGTCGCTGATCAATTAGAGAACATGCTCGTTTAAAGTTGCGCAATGCTCCCTTATAACGTTGTTTGGCAGCTGCCTGCTTTGTCCACTGCTTGCAGGAAGAGCAGCCTATTGGAGCTAGCTGGTGGGGGCCTGGAACCAGGGTAGGCCAGCAGCCCCTCTGTCAGCTCCCTGAAGTTCCCTGTGTGGCAGCCATCCAGCAGTGTATCAATTGCCAGGCAGTTCAGGTGTCCCTCCCCCACACTGCCATGTGCTGCTTCTGCCCTCTGCCTTGGAGCTGCTCCCGGGACTTGCTTGCAGGAGGTTTGGGGGAAGAGGGATGCTGATGTCAGGGTGTCACCCGACCAGGGCCGCCCAGAGGGGGGGCAAAGGGGGCAATTTGCCCCGGGCTCCGCAGGGGCCCCCAAGAGAACAGCTGAGGCTCCCGCCTCCGCCCCTCTCCTGGAGTCCTAGCACATCAAGCGGCGTGTCTCCGGCGGGGCCCCTGAGCCCCGCCCTGCTCAGAGCTGCATGTGAGGGGGCGGGGCTGGGAGCTCCGGGCTGAGCTCAGCTCCTTCCGCTCGGCGTGGAGCTCACAGCCCCGCCCCCTCCCCACGCGGCTCTGAGCGGGACGGAGCTCAGGCCCCGCCGGAGACACGCTGCGGCTGTTCAGCGAGGCGCTGAGACTCCGGGTGAGGAGGGAGCCGGGGGGGTTGGCTAAGGGGCAGGGAGTCCTGGGGACAGTCAGGGCACAGGGAGGGGGCAGAGGTTGGGGGAGCGGTCAGGGGGCAGGGAATGGGGGGGTTGGATTGTGGGTGTTCTAGGGGGCTGGATAGGGTAGGACCGCCCAGAGGGGGGGGCAAGAGGGGCAATTTGTCCCGGGCCCCACAGGGGCCCCCACGAGAGTTTTTCGGGGGCCCTGGAGTGGGGTCCTTCACTCGCTCCGGGGGGCCCGGAAAACTCTCGCGGGGCCAGGCGCAGGAGCTTCTTCGCTCCTGGTCTTCGCCGGCGGGGGGTCCTTCCGCTCTGGGGCGGAAGGACCCCCCACTGGCGAATTACCACCGAAGCGGGACCCGCCGCCAACGTGCAGCCTGGGCTTCGGCAGTAATTCGGCGGCGGGGGGCCCTTCCGTTCAGGGACCCGCCGCCGAAGTGCCCCGAAGACCTGCAGCGGGGACCCCCCCCGCCACCGAATTACCGCCGAAGACCGGGCTGCACTTCGGCGGCGGGTCCCGCTTCGGCGGTAATTCGGTGGCAGGGGGCTCCCGCCACGGGTCTTCGGGGCACTTCGGCGGCGGGTCCCGGAATGGAAGGGCCCCCCGCCGCCGAAGACCCCGGGCCCCTGGAATCCTCTGGGCGGCCCTGCCCCCCACTCCTCATTATTGCCCCCCACGCCTGTACCCCATCTCCACAGAGCCGGGGGGGTGCGGAATATGACAGGACTTAGGATGGAGGGAGCTTGCTGGCAGCAGTTGCTGTCTCAACTTGCTGATCTACTTGAAAAAACAGTTTATTTAGAGTGGGGTCAGCATTCGTAAAGAGGCAATGTGCGTCTCTCTCTCTCACGCACGCACGCACATGCACCCCCTGGCACTTTGGAAAGTGGAGGGAGTGGTGCGCTCCAATGGAATAGCATGGGTTCATCATCACTTTCAGTTTCCACAGGGAATGTTTGCAGCCATTGCCATGCGTCTATTGTCTCCTCCCTCCATTTGTTCTGCCTTGTAGAGTGTGAGGATACATTAACAACAATGTGTTAACCCTTGAGGGCTCAGACGAATACTAGTTCTTCATTTCCCAAGGCATTCCCTGGGAAATATACCACCCTCTGACTCCACCACCTCAACCAAGCTTCACAATCATCATTGCTGTGTACAGTATTAAATTGTTTGTTAAAAACTTTGTGTGTGTGTGTGTGTGTGTGTGTGTGTGTGTGTGTGTGTGTGTGTGTGTGTGTGTGTGTGTGTGTGTGTGAATATAAATTTCCCTGGAACCTAACCATTTACATTAATTCTTATGGGGAAATTGGATTCGTTTAACATCATTTTGCCTATAGTAGCATTTTTCAGGAACATAACTACAACGTTAAGTGAGGAGTTACTGTACTGAGTTTTCAGGTAACAAAAGCAATATTGAGGCAAGATCAGTACTAACTTATGAGGGTAAGTTTTGTTTTAGATGATTTTTTTACAAAATTTAGACATTATTTTGCTATACTCCTATAGTCTAATTACCAATAGGTGTCATTTAATTTTTTTAAATTTTAAAATGAATACAGATATTTGCACAAGAAATGTTACCATGCAGGTTATGATGGTTAGCATGTGTCCAGTTGGTTATCTGAAAATACTTTTCTTGCCTGAGCAGATTGTTCTGGTACATCAAAACTAAAAATACTGTGCTTTGTTAGCATGAAACTGGGAAATGGTAGAATGTGTAGTTATCTGTTTTAAAATAAGAATTTCATACAAGAGACCTGTATGGAGTGTAGTTGTAGCCGATTCAGCCTCAGGATATTGGTGAGACAAGGTGGGGGAGGTGAGATAATATTTTTTTATTGGACCAACTTCTGTTGGTGAGAGAGAAAAGCTTTTGTGCTTACGCACAGCTCTGCTTCAGGTCTAGGAAAGGTACTCCAAGCATCACAGCTAACTCCAGGGTGGAACAGATTGTTTAACATAAGTACTTAGCACATATTAAAGATAGAGTGGCCCGTTAATACTTCTGCAGTCACAGGACAAAAAAAAACGGGGTTAGTAAGCGATAAATCCAGCATCTCTGTTCAGTCCATGATTTTTAGTGTCTAGCAGCATTATTAATTTAAGTTCCCAGGCTTGTCTTTTGAAAGTGTTCTGCAGGTTTCCTTTGAGGATGAGGACTGATCAACAAAGCCCTGGCTGGGATGATTTAGCTGGGGTTGGTCCTGCTCTGAGTATGGGGTTGGATTAGATGACCTCCTGGGGTCTCTTCCAACCCTAATCTTCTATAATTCAGATATAGAGTGATCGCTTGTCTCTCTCACCAACAGAAGTTGGTCCAATAAAAGATATTATCTCATTCATCTTGTCTCTAAAACAAGAGAGCTGTGAGATGAAACCCTGCCCCTTGTGGCTGGTGAAAGCAAGAGGGATAGGAGTGAGGAATGTTGAGACCAGCTTCGATAGAGATTAGTATCTTCCTTGAGTTCATTGTGCCAGGAAGGCATCTGTTTTAGAATCTATTTCTAGACATTGACAGTCTAGGAATTAACATTCTAACCTTCTCTTTAGAAGCTAATTTGTGGCAAAGCAGTGCCATCTGGTCTCTTATAGTTTACTTGACCCTTTTAATCAGGCTCCTGTTCCAGACATGGAGACTGCAACAATTTCACAGGTGGTTGATCAGTGACTTGGTATTGCCAAGAGATCAAGTGTGTATGCTCATCCTCCCCAAATCTCTGAGATGACTTCTGTACCATTGACTGTGAGGTTTTGTTGAGCTGTTTGTGGACCCTGACTGGCTGGAATGACATTTCACACCAGTTTCTCAGATCTTTCCTTTCTGTGTGATCTGAAAAGGTGGTGTTGGACAGTTGCTTACATACTCTCAGGGCTGAAGTGACATCAATATTTAAAATTCCATTTCTTTTGTCTCCTTCCTTGTATTTGGATGGTGTCATTTATTTGCCTTACCAGGGTTTGGTTGGCATGTTTGAGACTTGAGTGACTTCATTTGGGTGGGTAGCATCTAGAGTGTGTAATATTATGGTTATATCAATTACTGAAGGAAGGGTTACACCCAGCTTTGTTAGTGAGATTCATGACAGCTCATGAATACTCAGGTAATGTGATGAGTAGCAGTTCTTATTTCCATCTGTCTTTGACTAGGAGGTTGAATAATCTTGGATGGTTGTGGTGACTTTGTTACATACAGACAAGGCTTCCATTGAAGAACACTTGCAAGCTTGTCTTCATGCACATTCTGCAGGGGGGCATGTGATGGTAGAACCTTTACCTCTTTGCTGGGGGAAAATGTTACTCTACCCTTTCCCACTTATAACAATTGGCTTATTACAAAACTTACAAGCTAACCATAAGATCGTAATATTTCCTGACAAATTTAAAGTAAGAATTTCCAAACCTTTACATATTTAAGGGTTGTACAGTAACTAAGATGTTCAAGCAGTGATTTAGAAAGTGGGAAACAAAGTTAGCTACTTTAGCTCCTTGAAATTAACAATTTTTCTTCATTCATTATGTTTTCAGGACTGACCTTAAAGAGAGAGAAGTGAAGGGACAGGTGGTAATGAACTACAGAAGAACTCTCAATTTTTTTGGTGATTTCTCTTAAAGCATCCAGGAAAGAGTAGAGGCAAAAGTCTTCCCTTATTGATGCTATTAATTGTTACTCTGTGCCAAATAATTTTATTTTTACATATTGTAGCCTTTTATTCTATTTAATGTTAATTATACTCCAGTGGATTCTGCTCTGATAGCTACAGTCTCAAGTTCAACAAAGTTACCTCTGTTCTAGATCTAGAGCCTATAGGAACACATGAAACCATAGGCAAATAACACATACAATTACAATAGCATTTATCTTTTAATAGTTTTATTAAAGTTATCAACAAAGTTATAAATGTCACAGCATATACAATTAATAAAGATAAGTACAATGTACCTTCAGACGTATTCACGTCCTCCTAGATCAAGGGTCTCAAACACGCGGCCTGCCAAGCTCCCCACGTGGCCTCCCCCCCCCGCCTCTCTGCCTACCCGCGGGATTGCCCCCTGTGGTGTTGTGAGCCTCGCGCCGCTGTCTGAAGCAGCTGGCAGCATGCCCCTTTGGGCTGGGGGGGAGGGGGAAGGAGGCAGCATTACCTCCTTCCAGGCACTGCCCCCCGCAGCTCCCATTGGCCGGGAACAGAGAACCGCGGCCAATGGGAGCTTCATGGGAGGTACCTGGAGGAGCGGCAAGAGCAGCGCACGCACAGAACCCTGAGCCTCTCCCCCTTCCCCAGGGGCTGCAGGGACACGGTTCCAGCTGCTTCCTGGAACGGAGCAGTGCGGGGCCGGGACCAGGGCAGGCAGGCAGGGAGCCTGCCCTGGCCCCAGTGCGCGCCACTGTCACCCCGGAGCCGCTCTAGGTAAGCGGTGCCGGGCTGGAGCCCACACCCTGCACCCCAACTCCTTGCCCTGAGCCCCCTGCCACATCCCACACCCCTCCTGCACCCCAACTCTCTGCGCTGAGTCCCCTGCCACATCCCACACCCCTCCAGCACCCCAACTCCCTGCCCTGAGTCCCGTGCTGCATCCCACATCCCGCCTGCACTCCTTGCCCTGAGACACCTGCCGCACCCCTCACCCTCTTGCACCCCACCCACCAACGCCCTGCCCTGAGCCCCCTGCGCACCCTGCATACCACCTGTACCCCCTGTACCACCTGCTCTCAGTCTGTCTATACCTACATTCTGCTCATGTACATGGAAGTGTCAACCCTCTCTTTCTTATTGGTCTATGTCTCTTAGAAACGCAAGTGACACCGAATTCTATAGGCTGTGTAGGTTCTCGTTGACATACCACCTTTAACTCGCAGTTAAGGCACATGTTAGAGACAAGATTTGTTGTTGCAGCATTTTGTAATTTAAATTTAACCTTTCCAGCTACATTTTCATGATATTACGAGTTGGTACTTCTTTTCCCATAATTTTTCAGGTTATTTCTCGATCATTAACTTACATCCTCATTTCTTGTCTCCAAGGTCTAAAATAGCTAAGCTAAAGTCTTGCAGGCCTCAGCCCACAGTTTCTTGTGTTTCAGCTTGTCTTACTCATATCTACTACATAATACCTCTAAATATAGATCAATCTTATTCTTTTATAATCCTATAAATCAACTCTAATTAACAACCAATGAATATATATGGCATAACATATGGATTAATTATAACATCACACAATAAATGGATAAATTAAAATCATGGCTACAATATGCTCCTCTTAACTACATGACATATGTTTAAATTTTGGAATATGCAGCCAACCTTAAATACTAGATAGTGTTTAATTTTATAAAAATCTCTATATGGTTTAAATACTTCTGTCATGTTGTTAACTATTTGTTTTAAGTTAATTGATTGGTCTCTTCATACCATTTATTATCTTAGTTCAGGGGTGAGCAAACTATGGCCTGCGGGCCGCATCCAGCCCATCAGGCGTTTTAATCTGGCCTTCAAGCTTCTGCCGGGGAGCAGGGTCAGGGGCTTGCCTCGCTCCATGCGTGCCGTGGCTCTGCGCAGCTCCTGGAAGCAGTGGCATGTCCCCGCTCCAGCTCCTACACGTAGGGACAGCCAGGGGGCTTTGCATGCTGCCCTAGCCCCCAGCGCTGCCCCTGTGGAACCACGGCCAATGGGAGCTGCAGGGGCAGCGCTTGTGGATGGGTCAGTGTGCAGAGCTGCCTGGCCAGCGCCGCGCCTCCATGGAAGAGCTGGAGAGGGGACGGGGCAGTGTGCAGACCCACCTGGCTGCGCCTCCGCGTAGGTGCCAGAGAGGGGGGGATATGCCATTGCTTCCGAGAGCTGCTTGAGGTAAACGCCGTCCAGAGCCTGCACCCCTGACCTCCTCCCATGCCCCAACCCCCTGCCCCAGTCCTGATCCCCCTCCTGCCCTCGGTCTCAGCCCGGAGCACCCTTCCTGCACACCAGACCCCTCATCCCCAGACCACTATGTCTATCCAGAATCTGTGTCACGGCCTACAGCCCTGATCTTGCAAACTGTTATGTGCATGCTTAACTTTACTACTGTGATTAGTTCCATTGTAACAAGGGGACTAATGGTAGTGAAATATATTCTTAAGTGTTTGAAGGATTAAGGTTTAAGATTGTAAGATGTTGGTGGTACTCCTGAATTTAAAATTCTGCGCCAAAAAAATAAAAATTCTGAGCACAATATTTTAAAATTCTGCAAATTTTATTTGTCAGTTAAATGTAGAGACTCCAGCATGGCATTGGGGAGCACAGGCCATGCTGCAGAGAGGTGGGAGATCACTGTGGGGCTCTCCCCCTAACCCTACTATAAAAGTTGTTCCAATGCCACTGCATACAGTGTGTCAACATTTATGTAAAATGTATTTGTTATACATCTATGGTTTCTTATATCTCAATTCTAATTTGAGACGTAAATGCATTTTTTTTAATAAATGCACTAATGTGCTTGTTTAAAACAGAAGTTAATTGTCAGTTCTAATCCCTGCTAGAACAGCAGCAGTGGATGTACAGTGCTCAGGTTTTGAGTGTAATAGAATCAAGGAATCTCACTGAGGAGTTTTATATGTGAGTTAACAGAATATTTGTGTATCAATTTTTGTTGTTAAACTTTAAGGGAGAGGAAAAGGATAAATGTTGTTGACTGGATTCTTTCCATTGTTATAGCACTTGCAGATTTTATAACAGCAGTTTGAATTATGGTTGCATGTATGCATATAAATGTACACACACTATGAATAAATTGCCACAATAGATGCTTTCTGTGGTATGTTTTGCACACCCTATGGAAAATGAACCAATGTTTGTCCTAGGATAGCAATTTTTTAGTGGTATTGTGGGACTATATATAGAATTTGGGTGCATTAAAACTTGAAATTGTGTAATACTTGCCAAAAAGTATGAAAAAATTAATCTACTTAACTAACTGCTCTGCCATAATAGATAAAATGTGAATGTTTTTAGTCCAAACACAAACTGCAAGTGACTTGGAACATTGGAGCAATATGTTTTCATTGATTGATAGCCTTTTTGGAGTAACTAAATAAAATATAATTGTTTTTCCTTTGCAGATATTGCTTTGTTTTTGCTTTGGGATACCTCACTATGTGCCAAATTACTAGAGTCTATATCTTTGATTATGGACAATATTCTGCTGATTTTTCTGGGTAAGAAAAAATTATATACTCCATTTCCCCCACACCCCAACGACAACATATAGTACAGCTTGTTTGATGTGATACTGTATTTACTCTGATAGTAAATTGTTGGATGACAGTAACTGAAATTTGAGTTATTCTAAGTTTCTGTCACTACCTGCAATATTTTGGGCAGCAAAAAAATCCAATAAGTGGTTTTACAGCATATCTATTTTTGCAAGGCACAGATTTAAAAAGCACTAATTCAACAGTATTTACATACTAATTTAACTTAAAAGTGAAAGTTTAAAAGTCAATAGCATTGAAGACCATATTCCCTAGTGGAGCCCTGGATTGGGACTCAGGAGATGTTGGTTCTGCTCTTGGTTCTGTTGGTAGCCTCTTGGGTGACCTTGAGCAAGCCACTTTCCTGCTGTGTGCCTCAGTTTCCCCCTTTGAGAATTGGGATTATGACACTGGCCTCCTTTAATTGCTTTGAGATCTACTGCTGAAAAGCACTATATAAGAGCTAGTTGATATTATTTATTATGCTATTTTTCTTCCCAGACTTCTGGACTTGAAGTCAGAAAGCAAAAGGGAGCACACAGTGTATTAATATTAAAAAATTCTGTCAGGAAATATAGAATTTATACTAAACAGTTCAAATAGTGCCATTTGCCCACCATATATAAATAACTTCCTTCAGGTATGTAAGTGCTCATCCAAAGCTCATTGAACTCAATGAAAGCCTCCCATAGAAGTCAGTGGGTTTTGGATCAAGTCCATATAGTACCGGTTTGGGAATACTAGTTGAATCTGAAAAGTGACAAGCATTTTTTGGAATAATTTGAATTATTTCCAGTAGCTTCTGATTAAAATGTGAAAACTTATCAAGAGCTTCCAGTAGTATCTGAAATGTTGTATCCTACTGTGATAACTGTTGGAATTTGAAGCACATTGATTTCAAATTCAACATTTTATTGAGTTTTACCAGAGTTACAAACTTATATAGTTCAATATATGTTTTCTGCGAACTTGTAAGTCGGTGGAATGTTCCATCAGAAAAACATAGATAGCACGTCTTTTATTTCAAGAAATAGTACTAAAAAAATGAAAAGAAGTTATCATAAGCAGGACAGGAAACAAAACTTTGCAGCTTGAGGTCCACCCTAGTCCAATGATTCTGGATGTGGAGCCTGATCTTCTCAAAGGCATCCTCCTCTTCTTAAGCAACCAATTTATAGAATGTCCATGAGCATTTGTGGAAGCTGAATTGAGACCCCTTGTTCACCAGCGAGTGCCTCGGTGCTCTGTCATGTGAATTTTACAGACTAAGAAATAAGATTTTTGGGGTGCTAAAGCAAAGGATCTGTCTCAGCGTTGAGAGTGGCAAAGACAAAGACTGTTTCTTGGGAGGAAAGATTGAGATTGTTACAGCGTTCTTCCTCCTTATCAGATCTGTGATATCCTGTTGGTGTCTGTTTTGCATAGAATCTTCTGCCAGATCAATGGTTGTGGGTATCACAGAAGATGAGAATGAGAGGGTGGTGCTTTCCTGTTCCTATTCAATTATTGTATTTTGTCACTTGGAGGCCAGGGACTTTAACCAATTGTTCATATTCCTGTATTTTGCAAGACATGGCTGAAAGAATTCTTAGTAGAAGACTGATTTAAATGTTAATCATTATGAGGGGAAGTAGAAATAGAAAGATGATGAAGAATGGGATCTAGTAATATATCTATGGAGCTTTTGCAGGGGACTACTGCTAGAGTCATCCAATTTAAGACAGAGAAGGGACCAGTATATCATATAGAAACTGTTGAGTTAGTTTCCAAAGAAGCAGAGTCTCACAATAATAGGTGTTTTTTCCCCGTAAAGTCCCAGCTCCTGGTGAGAGGTGATTATATGATAATCTTAGTTTACTTTTTTTAAGACTGAAAGCTTCTAGCTCTCATGACTGTGGAGAAAAGCTTTAAAATGTGAATTCTAAAGGCTCACAAACTTGAAGGCAAATGTAAAATTTATTATATTTCAGATCTTATTATTTTAAAGCCAGGTTATAACTTTGGGGGATCTGACTTGTGTTATGAATGCTCGGGGTTGGCAATACTGAGATTCAAGTACGGGCAAAAAACATACCTAAGCCATTGGTTAGATGCAGTCCCATAATTTTTTTCTGGTCATCAATTATTTAGTCTCCAAAGCAGATGTTGATGTTACTTGGTACAACTAATAAGAGTCTCAAATAGAGTGTGAAGTGTGATAGAACAGAATAGGCCATATTTATTCCACATTTGGAATAAATCAGTGAATTTATATCAGAAATTAATTTAGGCCCAGTATATTTGGTTGAAACAAGTAGAAATTCCACTTATAGTTGGACATAGGCCCAGATTGTATTGTAGTCTGTATCTTTTAAAAATACATAATTAATAGAAGGGAACTGCCCAGTCCAATTATTTCTTCCAGCTTTTACTTAACTCAGGTGGTGCTTTCCTGTTCCTATTCAATTATTGTATTTTGTCACTTGGAGGCCAGGGACTTTAACCAATTGCTCATATTCCTGTTCTGTAAACTGTTACCTTTTGTGTGTGTCTCTCTCTGTGTGTGAATTTCCAACCCTGTTCTAGCCGCACAGACTTTTAAAAAAAGTAATAGAAAATTCATACACGGTAAACACTTTGACCTTCTAAAACACAAAAATTACTGGCAGGGCTACACAGTGATGGATAGGGCCAATAAACTGCAGACTAAGCTGCCTCAAACAGAGGCACAATTCTGTAAAAAGTGGAACAGGCAGTTGCAGGAAAATACTCATATATATTGCAACATTAATTTGACATGTGGTTTACCTTCCAGACTCTTAGTTGTTGGGGATTGGTGGCATAATCATGTAGGCATCTAGCTACCATTTGATGAGCATACTAGAAATGCTCAGTAGATATTCAATACCAACAGAATACACTAAGAAAAATACTACAGTTCAGAACACACAACACAGATTTAAAAAATACTACAAACTAGGCATAATGTAGAAGCTGAATAGGTTACTTTATTACTAAGATTGCGACTGTATACTAAGTCTTAAGTCACCATGACATAAGCATCAGTTAACTTCACATTCCTACTGCTCTTTGGAAGGGCATTCCTGGGCATATAACAGCTAAAAGTCAAATAATTCAAGTATATAAATAGAAGGAATAATCACCAGTAGTGCTTTAACTCAGAATTTCCTGGGTTTGTAATGTTTGGTTTAGTGACAGCTGCAACATCTCTGTAACTTTCTCTTTTAAACCTGTAACGGTATGTCTACACTGCAGTCCAAGGTGTGTTTGCGGAAGCCTGTTCTGCTACACTGCTATTTTTGGCTGTGCTAATGTGAATAAAGCTAGTATGGGCATGTGTACTAATGCTGCAGTTACACCTTGAACTGCAGTATGGACATACCCTAAGTTATCAATATGTACTTTCAAACTTAATTCTATGTCAATGTCGTTTTTTTTGTCTTGGAATAAATAAAAGGATAAATAACCAAAGTAAAAACAAAACAAAAATAGTAAGGATAAGGTCAAGAACAGCATAGTTTAAATCACATGCCTTCAATATGACTTCAGAAATCACATCAGTGTGAACTATAGCAAACTTCTTTAGTAATGTGATCATCTGTGAAAGTGTAGAACTAGCTGTTGTAAACTGAGAAGTATGTATATTAATACATACTTCTGCCTTTTGGTAATAACTTTCTAAACATTAGATACCCATACAAATGAAAGGTGGTTTATTAAGTTAAAAGTTCCAGCTGCTTGTATTTTCTTTCGAATATGGGAGAAAAAGCTTTACAACTAGTCAATATTATGTATTTACAGTAAAATCTTTATACAGAAAAATTAAATGTACCAAGATATCCATAAATAGTTCTCTGCTTCATCTCTTGTTACTTTTTTATTACATCCAAATAAATTACTTCAATTTTTCGAAGTTAGTTACGTACTATTAAAAAAGATGTTTTTGTTGTGAATATGTGGCCAAATTAATTCTTAAGATTTGCTGTCTTGGGTTTTGATTTCAGCTGAGCTTCTTAAGTGAGTTATAGCCATATATTCACTTCAGGGATTGTTATTGTCCTATGCATACTGCTGCTGTTGCTAATTTATAACAAAGAAATAGTCTTCTGTGCCCTTCGCCACTTACTCTTCCATCTTAAAATAAAGAAACCCACCCACCCCCCGTGAATTTATATTTTCTTCAGTTAAATTTCTGGAAATTTTCTCTTATTTATTTAAACATTTAGGACCCAATTCAGCAAAATATATGCATTGCTTTACCAAACTGCTTAAATCCTGGACAATTCTAGATCTTGGCTCTTCGGTGGACTGACCTGCTGTATGTAAGGAATATTTTCTACTCACTATGTAAACATAAGACCAAGATCTAAGCTCCAGCAGTTAGACATTTTGTCCTCTTCCAGTGGGGATTGCTAGACAACCTATTCCCAATTTTAAATGTGAAATTAAAACATGGATATTCTTATTTAAAATATCTTTATTTTTTCCCTTGTAACAGCCCAATGATGATAATTACACAGAAGATCACTAGTCTGGCTTATGAGATTCATGATGGTAAGACTTTTTGAACTGCATTCTTTTACTTTAATTCTTCACAATGTATTTTTTATAATTTCCCTTCAGTTTAATTCAGAAAATCAAACCATGCGTTTATGCTGTGAATTTTATTATCCCACTACTGCCTTTGGGGGGTAGAGGGGGCTGGTGGGAGAAATTTGTTTTGATAACTCAATTGTTGGTTCTTTAAATATTTGATAAGGGACCAATTCAGCAAAAACCATGGTAGCTTGCATTCTGAAAACAAGTCTTATTGTTCAGAAGATACCACGTCACCAAAAGATTGGATATAATATGAACAGAACTATAATATGTCAATTGTATATTACAAACAAGTTTAGGCATGAACAAAGAGGCTTCATAGTTGTATATATATGTCTTAAATGGCTAGAGAAAAGTTGACAGGAGGTGAATTGTCCCAGTGTGTGACAATATATAGAAGTGATTCTTAAGGGTGGGACGGAAAGAAATGATTGGTATCAGGTTATTTTATGAGCTAGTTTGATTTCTTGGTCACTCTGAGAAGTAAGAATGATAGTGTGGACCATGAAAAAGACTGACAATGTGCCTTCCACTCAAACTACTTTAATCAATTTTAAAATGCTTAGAGACAAGATTTATTATTGAAAGGATGACTTCTGGGATTATAGTCACAAATGACTGGGGTAAACTACCTTTTCCACTGAAACAGGGTTTAAGAAACTTACCTGTTCCATTGAAACAGTTTAAGAAACTTCTGATCCACTGTTTTTAAAAACCTTTAAAATGAACTGAAATTGTGGCTAGACAATCCTCTGTTATTTCAGCTGTTGTGCATTATATTGTTTGTGTAGCACTGAAGTATGCTTGAATAAGCTCTGTGATTGTTTCTCCTTGGGGACATTCATGAAAATGTGATGTATATCTCATGAGACTAGTCCAGTGAGAGAATTTTTAAATAAATGCATTTGTTGTAAAATAATTGGGGTTTGTTTTGCAAATTATGTCAAATTTTCCAACTGTCTATAATGGTGTTCTCCAGTCTCTGTTATCTGGCTCCATTTTAATTTAATTTAATTTTATTTAATTGTAGAATATCAGGCTACAGGAATTAAATGTTATTGCTTCAACCCCCTAGATTTGCATGTCTCTTTACATGCATAAGGATGGGCCTCTACTCTAAGTATCTTGCAGTCTATATTGAACACAGCTAATGTTGACAATGTAGGAGGGAGAGGAAAGAATGACAATGACTGACTGGGCCTATCTCCAGTGAGTTCTGTATTTATACCTTATTGGTGCAAAGCACAAGGACTTTGCCCCTCCCATTCACTTAGTCCTAACTGCTGTCATACCTATGACTATTTCACTTCAAAGTCTCTCAGATTTCAGAGACTAATTCAAAGAGATGACTGTGTAAACTATTCTTACATCTATTACAGCCCTAACAATGAGTCAGTACCTTTTTAAAATATCTGTTTTAAAGATTTTGAATTCCAAAATTCCACAAATTCGTTTTAGAAAATTCAAGTTAAGATATTCACTGGAATTCCTCTGCATCTTAAACCCTGCGGTGTCACCCTGTCAGTGACTTTCTCTCACTCTGTCTTTGGCCTCTCTTTGCTCAAAAACAGCAAAGGTAAATTTTTAAATGGTCCCCACTGTAGCAGTATCGTGTTTTTACTGGTGTGTAGAGATTAGCTTGTCACACTTTCCTCTTCACCTTGCCTCTAAATTTTAAAATTTATAAAATAGTCAAACATTTGCTCCAGGATGAGATCTGACACAGAATATCTCAACTCACTAAACTTTCTTTCAGTATTATGTTTTTATTGTGGAAAAGAGAAGTTGAGCTCTATTCAAAGTATGTACAATAGATCGGAGAAGGTGGTGATTAGTTGGACTCTTTCAGAGGAAAATACATTCAAAATTATAGATTTCACAAACTATAATCATGATTACTAAACACCCAGGGTTTGGGAGTCACTTATTACTCTAAAGAACTCGTTGTGATCCAGGGACCCCTTGTTGCCAACTGGCTGAGGGCACAGTGGATGCATAGGGTTTTACAGGGATCTCTTGGATTGGATATTTACCACTGAACGGTGGCATGTGAAGTCTCTACTGAGAGCCAGTAACCCACTGGTTGTTGTAACCATTGCAAAATGTATGTATGGATAATATTTAGGAAGTTATGTATCCATAATGAAAATTATGTTCTTAACGTTTTAGAATTAAGGCAGGCCACCGGAGGTGACATACTTTGGAAATGTTCCAAAGGAGATAACAGGCATTGTATGCCTGACAATGTATGCCTGTTTGTGTACTTAGCCAGGGGATAAATAAGAGATTGTAAAATGTACAAGAGAGGAAATCTATGGGAATAAATAAACAGCAGAAGGGTGTTCTGTTCATGAATAAAGACAAGGGATTGTTCCGATATATCTTGGCATGCAGAAGAACACATGGAATCCTTCAGTTAGGATGCAGGCTAATATTGTGCTTGTCTCAGAAAATAAGGGTCATAGCCTGCCTAGCTGCAAAGCTCTGCAAGGACTTCCGGTGAGCAATACTTAGGGCAGGTCCATACTCACCGCGCGGGTCGACGCGGTGAGTTCGACTTCTCCGAGTTCGAACTGTCGCATCTAATCAAGATGCGATAGTTCGAACTCCCCGCGCGCTCCGGTCGACTCCGGAACTCCACCACCGCGAACGGCAGTGGCGGAGTCGACCTTGGAGCCGCGGAGTTCGACCCCGCCGCGTCTGGACGGGTAAGTAAGTCGAACTAGGGTACTTCGAGTTCAGCTATGCTATTCGCGTAGCTGAACTTGCATACCCTAGTTCGACCCCCGCCCTTAGTGTAGACCAGGCCTTAGTTAGAGATGAGAGTGTCTTGTTAATTAAGTCTAGGCTCTAGAATGTCCGTTATGATCTTATTTTATATGTAACCATTTGTTTCCAATATGTTCACTTGCTATAGTTAGAATCTGTATGCTTTGCTAAAAAAAAAATCTGTGATTTCACTATAAACATATCTAAGTGTTGTGTGTTAAGTGAAGCTGTGATCTGAGTGGAACTGGTAAGCTGGAATGTGCTATTTCTTTGGAAGCAGCAAATCTGTGAATACTGCAAGTGTCTCATGGACCCAGGGGCTGGACGCTTCAGGGACATGCTCAAAGGGCTTGAGGTTTGGAGCGTGCCACTCGTTAATTTGTAGAATGACAGTGGGTCCTGTGAGGCCTACAGGGAAGTGCATGTGTTGCCTGTAGCTGGTGGAGTTGGGGAGCTGACCCCAGGCAGATACAGACAAGGCTTCCTCATGCTAAGGGCAGGTGGTAGCGAGGTGTCTCACAACCCTGGGTACCCCAGGAAGCCTCACACTCATCATTTTAGTATTAAGGTTAGTAGCAAGTGAAAGTCTTGTTTACTAACTTTATCTTTCTAAAGAAATGAGCTGTTTTGAATTCATTTGCATAATGCACAAATGGTGGGGTACATTATACAGTGAACAGGGGGTGCTGATTAAGTGTGATGGCGAGCATGAAAACTTCTCACTGACTGTTCATTAAGGTGTACAGTTATTTGCAGTTAAATAAGTAATGTAGAAATATCTGGTGAATATGTATCACAATTATGGGGCTAGCTGCACCTTTGTCCCCTTTCTGGTCTCAGGTGAAATGTTGTGATTCTTCTGCTCTTATATTGGGACTTGAATACACTATTGAGTAATATTAATCAACTGCTTATTGAGGCAGAATACACCCTGGTGTTCACACCCTACACACTTTTGTAATTATGTATGTATGTATGTATAATAAGGTACACCTTGTAAGGTATAATTTGAAAACTCATACTTTGCTAGCCAGTATTGTTCTGATTAAATATGTGTGGCAACATTTCCCCGGTATGATGATATTAATGCAAGTTCCAAATCCACAGCCCTGCCCAGGCAGAAGTCAGGTCTGTCCTAAACAGAGGAAGGAATTTGTGCTTGCCTTACTTTGCATTTAAGCAGTAAACAGAGTCATAAAGCGGCGGGGCTGGGGTGAGAGGGCAAAGGAAATTAAAACAGGAGAAAAAAACAGCAGGGAATATCCTTCCCATAGACTTTCTGTCTCCTGTGTCTCAGCTGGAAATGTTTTTCAAGAGTGGGACTGGAACTATAAAAAGGAGGGACAGACAGCCAGTATCTGCCCCACCCTCATCCATCACATTCACTATACCTGAAGAGACAAAGGAAACAGCCTTTGGACTCTTGGGAGAAATCCTCCTGACCTAAAGAGTTTGGTCATTAAAACTGCTGAAAGCACATGGTGAGAAAACTTTGCTATGAATCTAATGTAGTTTAAGTTAGGCATCAGTAAGTGTTTTATCTTTACTTCCCTTGTAACCATTTCTGATGTTTATGCTTCATTACTTGTACTCACTTAAAATCTCTCCCTTTGTAGTTAATAAACTTGTTTTATGGTTTTATCGAATCCAGTGTGTTCAAGATGAAGTGTCTCCGTAACTCCATTTGGAGTAGCAAGTTGTATGCATATTATTCCCTTAAAGAAATAACAGACTCAGTATATTTGTGCTGTCCAAGTTTCTGAGGGAAAATCTGGGATTGGGAGTGTGTTGGGAGTGATTCTGAGGTAGACTTTAAATCTGGTAAGAATCCAGGTATGGCTGGCTGGCTGCAGCACACACAGACAAAGTTGGCAGTGACTTACATGCGAGAAGCTGTTTGTGAGCAGTCTAGGCTCGTGGCTACTGCAGCAAGGTTACAGGGCAGGGGTGACACAGCTACTCATTAGTTTGCACCTGGTATGTCACACTTATCACCCTGCAGATGCAACTGGGTTTTGGGCGCCTGTGCTTCCTCCTTGTAGGTACCTGTGAACAGTGATATTGGCCAATAATTTTCATCAAACAAAGTATTTTTATGTAGTAGTTGGAAGAAAGCACTAGAGGGAAAAGGATTTTAAAACAAGTAACGTTAACGCTCATCTGA
Source organism: Mauremys reevesii (assembly GCF_016161935.1). Lineage (NCBI taxonomy): Eukaryota > Metazoa > Chordata > Testudines > Geoemydidae > Mauremys > Mauremys reevesii. The sequence goes on along the minus strand of NC_052625.1, from coordinate 177,807,794 downwards.
TGCTTCACTACAATATAACTTAGATAGGCTTTTCTTTTAAGTTATCAGAACAGAACAGAACCAGCTTCTCCTAATGAATCCAGAGCCTCCTATTTCTCTCCCAGCTTCTTGGAGAAGTCGTCATGATAGAACTTTGAATTCTGGGTTTTTGTCTTGAAATCCTGTTCCTTGCCACCCAGAACCAAGGTGTCAGGCTCTGGCCATCTGGTAGTATCCTGGGGATATGTCTTCCTGGCCACATTCCAATCAAGCAGAGTTCTGTACTAGAACAGTACAAGTGCAGCTGCTGGAAGCACTGTGTGAATGTGAGTTCCAAAACACTGCATTGACCTATATGAATTGGTAGGTGACTTCCAGATTGGAAATACAGAATAGGTAGATGGCAAGAGAATATGGTCCCAAGGAATTGTGGGAAGACATTGGCGAATTGGCAATATTTGAGTAGCACTAGCCACTCTCTCTTAGAGTGCCATATTAGTGGATGGCAAATTGTGTTAGCTCAAGCTTTAGCCTATGTCACCTCTCAGGGCAGCCAACTTGAGTTAAAAGCACCACCACCACTGAACTGGAGTTGAAGGGTTTTTGTGTGTCTACAGGACTTGAGTTATAACTCAAGTTACCTCTGCAGTGAAGACAAGCTCTTTGGGATTCTCAGTCTGGATCTGTCAGTCTGCCGCATCTTGTTCAAACTGCTTTAATTGTTCACCACCACCACCAGGGACAGCAAGTTAGAACCACTCGGGCCACCCATTCTAGCGTTATCTCTGAACAACCCTTCAGTGTAAGTTATATGATTATTAGAAAAGGCCTCTTTCCCTAGGTAGTTAGGCTCTCCTATCCTGTCATACCCTGAGGGTGAAATATCCATTCCCATATACAGTACAGAAACATCACACCAGTGACAGAGCCAGATACCATATTGATAATTATTAAAGAACATTGCTACATTTGTTACAATCTATATTTGCATTTTCTGTGGGCCTAATGTGCATTCTTTTAAAATGAAGAGTGTGTGCTAATTTTGTAGGGGCATATTCTAACCTGGCTCCCATTCTATGCTTCTCTGACTTCAGTAGTATTGCACGTATTGTAAATTAGCATAGAACTTTGCACATTATGATTAAATCTTAAACTTCATTCTGTTGCATGTTTGGTGTGACACAGTTAGTGGGGGAGGGATAGCTCAGTGGTTTGAGTATTGGCCTGCTAAACCCAGGGTTGTGAGTTCAATCCTTGAGGGGGCCACTTAGGGATCTGGGGCAAAAATCAGTAGTTGGTCCTGCTAGTGAAGGCAGGGGGCTGGACTCAATGACCTTTCAAGGTCCCTTCCAGTTCTAGGAGATTGGTACATCTCCAATTATTATTTATTACTTCCTTATTTAAAAGTTTGAGTACCTTAGGAAACTGTGTTCCCATTCATACTTATTCTTTGCTGCTTGAGACTTAGATGAACCCTGTGGTGGGTTTTTGTGTGCTTAGGAAGAAAAGGGCAGCGCAGCCTTGAGGGCAGAGTTTGTGTGTAGGAACACAGGTGACTCTAGAAATGGACTGACATCACAAACACAAAAATAGGAAATCTGGCTTGTACAGTGGCACAGACCTGAGTTATATGAAATGACTTATTTTGGTAATATACAAAACAATCAATACATTGAATAAATGAATTTCAATTGCCTTTTTTTGTACCAAAAGGCCCATTATGAGCGAGATAGAAGAATGTTTTCATTTTAATAAGGTGGCTACAAAAATGGCAGACATTTGATTTTTTAAAAAGCATCTCCTATGTAAAGTAAATGGCAGAATGGAGGATTAAAGCTCTTTAGGGGCGAGTGTTAGATCTAAGAGAATAATAGGTAACAAAATCTGGAAATGAATAAGTAACAGACTGGGCTGAGTGAGAGACTGTGAGTGGATATGTGGGTGGCTAGCTGCATAGGTGGATGAATGTTAGCATGGGTTAAAGTTGATTCTTCTTCATGCCAAAATGTTTCTCATTTTGCTGTGTAATTTTATATGATACATCAAACATATGTAAAAAACATTGTTCTCTCTCTCTCTCTCTGCTCCTAAAATGAAAACAAACACATATCATGCCATTGACATTAAGGTTTTTATAAGTTGGGAACCCTGGATATTGGCAAAGCTCTCCTTAGTGTGGATGCAGCCATACTGGTGAAGCTGTGCTTTGTACCAATGTCATAAAATCACCTCCACAAGTGAAATAAACTGTTTGCACAGTGTCTAGCAGAATGGGGTCATGGTCTATGACTTCACTGCTTGCCAACTTCAAGAAACTGCTGCAAGGAACATCGACCTCTGTACGTGGCCTTCATCGATTTCATGAAAGTATTCGACTTCATCAGCAGTGAGGTTCTGTGGAGAATTCTTAAATTTGGATGCCTGCCAAAATTTGTTGCCATCCTCTGACTCCTCCACGATAACATGTCTGTGATGGTCGCCAGCAATGGATCCGAAATGGACCCCTTCCTACTATAGACAGGAGTTAAGCAAGGCTGTATCATCGCTCCAAGCCTTTTCTCCATCTTCGTTGCTATCACCCTCCTTCTTATGGCTGACAAGCTCCCCTCCGTACTTGACATTCAATACAGAATGGACAGCAAGCTCTTCAACCTCATTTGTCTCCTATCCACGATAAAGACTATCACTAAATCAGTCATTTAACTCCAACTTGTGGATGACTCTGCCGTGTGTGTCCACTCAGAAGAAGATATTCAAAAAATAGTTGACATTTTCTCTGAGGCCTACAACCAACTCGGCCTCATACTCAACAAGAAAATTAAAGTACTCCACCAACAGGCTTCAGATCACCAGGATCCTGCTCCTGTAATTCAGATCAATAAAGAGACCCTGGAAAATGTCAAGCACTTCCTTTACCTCAGCAGCTCTCTGTCACAGAAAGCTGACATTGACTAAGTTGGTCAAGAATCACACCTCTTCATACCACTGACTGACATAGCTATACTGGCAGAAGTCTGTAGTGTAGACATGACCTAACAAAACTGGGTGTACAGGAGCACAGCGGCAGAGAAATGTATTGTCGACAAATAAAAAGTAATGCACATGGGAAAGAACATAAGAATGGCCAGACTGGATCAGACCAAAGGTCTGTCCAGACCAGTATCCTGTCTATCGACAGTGGCCAATGCCAGCTGCCCCAGAGGGAGTGAACCTAACAGGTAATGATCAAGTGATCTCTCTCCTGCCATCCGTCTCCACACTCTGACAAACAGAGGCTAGGGACACGATTCCTTACCCATCCTGGCTAATAGCCATTAATGGACTTAACCTCCATGAATTTATCTAGTTCTCTTTTAAACCCTGTTATAGTCCTAGCCTTCACAACCTCCTCAGGCAAGGAGTTCCACAGGTTGACTGTGTGCTGTGTGAAGAAGAACTTCCTTTTATTTGTTTTAAACCTGATGCCTATTAATTTAATTTAGCGGCCTCTATATTATATTATGGGAACAAGTAAATAACTTTTCCTTATTCACTTCCTTCACACCACTCATGATTTTATATATCTCTATCATATCCCCCCTTAGTCTCCTCTTTTCCAAGCTGAAAAGTCCTAGCCTCTTTAATCCCTCCTCATATGGGACCCATTCCAAACCCCTAATCATTTTAGTTGCCCTAATTATGGAGTGGTGGTTGGATAAATACCAGTGCAGAGATACAGAGATACTCCAGTGGTGTGTACATAGGGTAACCAGGCCTTTCTATTTATCCTCTATCATAATACAGGATAGGAAGGAATGTGCAATGAAAGTGAAAAGCAGTGGATCAAAAGCTGGTAGACAAATATTTTTCAGTACAATGCAGTGCCTGTTAAACTGGGGAACTCATTGCTATATGACATCATTGAGGCACAGAGTTTATAGAAATTTGAGAATGGATTAGACATTTATATAGGTAACAGCCATATTTACCAATTCTGGACAGTCTAATCATGGCATCTTCTAAAGATGAGTTGCACAATAAAAACTATGGAGACAGCTCAAGGAAAAATAAAACAAATCATAAACATAGTACAGTTCACATTGGTTGGTAGCTACTGGAAATTTGACTAGCTGCCCACTCAAATTGTGGTACATAGTACCATATCAGACATATTTATAGCAATAGTTCTGGCAGTCATTATTAATTCTCATAAACTTAAGTTCTGAAGAATGTTTCTTTCCATAATTGGTATAAATAATTCCCTCCTATTTTCATTTATCTTGAGCCTTTCTTCACCCTTTTCTTTTCCGAGCTGCAAACACTCTTTGTGTTTAGTAAAAGAACTCCAGCACATCCTTCAAAAGCTTAAAATACCTTTAGCACTAGTTTAGCATGTCTTAAAACCCAGGAATCCTATATGTAGCCCTCCGTCCATTCACTTGCTTTCTAAAATACAGGTTTTTTAAAAAAATTCAAGACCATAAAGAAAATTTAAGAAATTACGTTTTGTTGTCCAAGTCTACTATATATTACATCTCTTTTGTTCATGGAGCATCATGACAAGATGAGTTCCCATTTAATAAATGTTAGCTCATTCACAACAAAAAGTAGCAGCTGTTTTCCCATGACTGTGTTTCTCAAATGCATCTGCTCTCTTTCAGTTTGTTTGGCTGTAAATAAGTCAGTGAACCTAAATTATTTTTTAGTAATTTGACACTTCCTCCTCCTGGAACCAAGGGATTATTTGCTTTCTTTTAGTGCTTCTTGCTCTATAATTTATTTTGTAACTCTCATGCAACTTTTGCTGTATCAGTGACAACATTTTGGTTAATGCCTTAGTATCACTTTCAGAAGAGTAACTTCATGATTACAATACATGCCTGTGCTATTTTATTCAACTGACATCTGTGTTCTGTTTGCTTTTGTTGCTGCCAATGCCATAGTGACAACAAAAACTGTTATCTCTGGTCTCTTCTTTTGGACTATAATGTATAATATTTTACAAACAGTAAGGATTTGAGTTTACAATAAACTCCCGATTAACTGCATAGCAAGGGCAGTGGTGGATTAAGGTTTCCTGGGGCCCTGGACCAGAGCAAGTGGGTAGGGCTCCTCCTCACCCCTTCCGCCTGCGGTCCCACCCCTTTTTGCTCCTTCCCTGGGGCCCACCCCATTCCAGCCAGGGTCCCTCTATTCTGCCCTTATTGTGGCCCCCGCAACCTATTTGCTCCTTTCTGTCCCCCCCACTGCCGCCCCAAGACTGGAGAAGCTCTGTTCCCGCACCACGGCCCTTCGGCCACAACCAGGAGTGAGAGCTCCTCCAGTCCCGAGGCCGCAGCAGGGAGTGAGAGCTCCTTCAGTCCTGGTATTGCAGAGGGGGTCTGGGTACTGGGACTCCCCCCTGGCACCTCCTGCGCTTCTGCAGGAGACCAGGGTTGGGGTGCTGGGGCTTTTCCCACCACCCCGTGGCTTCTGCTGGGGATGAGCCACATGGCTTCTGACGGGGTTAGGGGTGCTGGGGACTTGCCCCACCCTGCCTACCCAGTGCTGCTGCTGGGGAGTGGGGTTGGAGTGTGAGGGCTTCCCCTACCTCGCCCGGCACTGCTGCCAGGGAGTGGAGGCTTCCCCCTGTCCTGCCCGCCTGGCACTGCTGCCAGGGATTTCTCCTGCCCCATCCTGTCCACCCAGTGCTGCTGCTGGGGAGCAGGGTCGGGGCATCGGGGCTTCTCCTGCCCTGCCTGCCTGCCAGGCAGCCTGTGCTTTGAGCTTCCATTGCCTGGTGTCAGATTTTTTCCGGGCCCCCCAGTTGGCTGGGGCCTCTGGGCACAGGCCTCATCAGCCCAGTGGCTAATCCACTAATTAGGTGGGTGGCTGTTCATTCTCTTGTGTGCAGCTGCCCAGGTGCGCACCTTAGAGGGAATTGCAGCAAGGTGTGCATCAGATAGTTGTGTTTGGTATTTTGACTTGTTTATATTCATTGTGGAAAAAAGTAATGCTGCCTCCATGGCTGACTCTGCCCAGCAACTAATGATGCTGCCTCCATGGCTGACTTTGCCTGGCGACTAGTGATGGTATCTCTGTCCCTCTCCCCCAGCCAAAGGGAGTTGTGGGGGGCAGAGCCTGCAGCAGACATCGGGCAGCGTGTCTGCATGCATCTCTCCTCCATGGACTGCAGTGGGGAGTTCTTGGGCCGCAGATGGCCCACGGGCCAGGACTTTGAGAGTCTTGCTTTTGAAGGTACACCCTAAAGAGGGGACCATTGTTACTGATTACTTGTTCCCAGAGTCTCAAGATCAAAAGCTCAAGCTGTAATAAAGGAAAGACTAACCTATACATAGGTTGTCTAATTCTGAGCTAAGGCTGTTATGAACTTGTAACCACAGAAAAACTCCGTTGTGAGGGTTGAAGGACTGACTCATATCAGAGTCCTTTTTGGAGTTGGGAGGGGTGGTGATCTCTTGTAAACTTATTAGCATGAGTATACATTTTTTTATTGTTTTTAATATCTTTACTCTGTAATGTTTTCACCTTAAGAATAAAGGTGCTTGCTTAGAAAGAGCTGCATGGTAACTTGTAACTGCAGGCAATTACAGCTGTTGATAGCCCTTAGAGAGAAAGCAAAGTGCAGTTGTTGGCCTGTTTAGGAAGTCTTGCTTGCTGGGATATCACAGTGTGGGCAGGAAACTGTGCAGCCTGGTAAACTCCCAGTCAGGAGGCTGAGGAACGTGAGTCTCTGCCTAAAAGAGCAGGGGTGCTGGAACAGGTTTTATAGTGGGAGTGCAGATGATGGAAACAATGGAAACCATGTATGTGGTGTTTGTTATTACTACTTCAAGCAGCACCCTAGTTTCAGCACCACTTCAAAAGAGGGGATGGCTGAGCAGCTGAGAGCATGTACTGAGTGCCCTCGAGGGACCACAGTGTGGGGAATAAAGGTACAGTTGCCCTGAACTGTGACACAAGGAATCCCCATTATCTCTGGCAAATAAATGGTTAACTAGTGCTTATTTCTTCCCTCTTCTACAGGGATGTTTCGAAAAGAAGAAGAATTGACCCCATCACAGAGATGCTTGGCTGTAAGGTAGGCTTTCCTATGCTTATGAGTATAGTTTCTGTTTTGAATGCTTTGCATGGATTATGAAGACTTTGTAGCTCTAATGCAGTTGATACATAAGATGTCCAGTTATCTAGCTGGATCTGGTTTACACTGCACGTCCAGTATATTTGTAATTTAATTTCATGTGGGTTTTTTTGCCCTTGAAAGATAACTACTGAAATAGACTTTACATTTTACTTGCAAGGCTTTTACTAAAACAGACAATTTCTTATTAATTTTTTTTTCTTGACAATGAAGAATAAAAGTATGTACTCTATTTAGTAAGTGATTAGTAACTGCATAGTACACGTGAGTTACAGCCATCAAAGAAACAAAATACTTTTCTCTGATTTCTCTTTTATGACTTTTAGTTTGATTCTTTCCCTTCTTTCTTTATTTGGAAGACTTGTTAATAGATGTTAGTACCCTAGTTTATGCCACAGTGTCTGTCCAATCAAAGAGTACATAAGTGCTTTGGGATTACTCTATTTGACATGCATCCGATGAAGTGGGTATTCACCCATGAAAGCTCATGCTCCAAAACGTCTGTTAGTCTATAAGGTGCCACAAGACTCTTTGCTGCTTCTATTTGACATTGTAGTTATATAGCTTTTGAAGGCTTTAAGCATCCAACATCTGAAATCTAGACCATTTTTGTGGTGAACAGATCAGATAATTGGAGAATTTCTGCTCTTCAGAAATAACTTTCTTTTTAGTACCTATTATTTCAGAAATCTTAATGGCATGAAGATAATTGGACTAAAAAAAACCCAGCACCTTCATATTTTAATTTCAAATGTCTTACTATTTCCCTCACACATGAAATGAGAGAAGAGAAATCCTCTTGTTGTAGCATTGTGGGATGATGAGTCTTGAAACCCTAAAAGGAAGGAGGGCATTCCGTTGCAGCATATTCATGCTGACCACATTTGTCATAAGAATGGAGTACAAAACTTCAAGTGCTTGCACATGTCCATTCCATTGTAGGTGTGTACACGCCCTCAGCTCAGTTGCTGAAAATTTTCCCCTCGGTGGTAGCCTTTGGGGTGGCCTGGGGGCCTTCTCATACTACGCACTCATAGCGCCAGTTTAAAGGGCACAGCTGACCCCACACCTCCTCTGTTCCTTTTTACCATCCATAACGGTCGCTGGAACTGTGCTTCTTGCTACGGCAAGCTTTCTCAGTGGGCGTCATTTTTCAGATAATTTTTATAGTTAGTAGTTGTAAATAGTTAATTAGTCTTCGTTAGTATAGTTTGTGTTTCTCCATTTGTTAGCAGAATTTCGTCTGTACCTGGTGCCAAGGCATACCTCGGTCACCAGGATTCAAGCCTTGTGCATCCTGTAACAAAGCTATGCCCTGAGCAACCCACTCTCTAGTTGCCTAAAGTGCTTGGATGAGGCTCATATCAGGGATCATTGTCAGATTTGCAGAGACTTTAAGCCTCGTATGAAGGAGGATCGGGAGACCAGGTTGAAGTTCCTGCTTATAAAGGCGGTGCCGAGACCTTCCTCTGAGTCGGTTGGACTTGGAACCAAGCACCGTGGTGTCGGTGAGGAGTGCTCCTTCCACCAAACAAGATTCCCAGCACTGTTCGCCATCCCCAGTGCCGAGGAAGAGGCATAAGAAACTGCGGGGATGTTCCCTGACGCCAAAGACCAAGCACGGGGAGCAGAGCAGAGTGAGACCTAAGTCAGGCCACTCCTCTGCCTCGGCATCGCAGCAGTCAGCACCATAGAGTCTAGTACCAGATGAACCATCAGCACCTGAGCACAGCGTCATACCCATCCTATTGCAGTGCCTTCCACGCAAGAGGCACTTGTTGTGCCAGAGACCTGCTATTGCTGTTGGTACTGGCGTCACTGGCAGTGTAGGAGTCAGTTGTATCGGTGCTGGAAGGCAGGAGGGAGCACATGGCCCCTAATTACGGTGTGGTTCCAGAGCCCACGGTACCATCTAATGGGAAACTGATCATGCTGGCTCAAACGCAGGCTTCCCCACCTTGGCACTGGTCTCCAGCACTGATGGGAACTGCACTTCCCTGGTCACTGAGGGAGGCTCATTGTCGTTGGAATCAAGAGGTTAAATTGCACCCCTCTCGTCTGAGGAGCCACCCCCGCTATTCTTTCTGTCATCCCTACCCTGCCGTGGACCCAGGCACAGTAATGCCATTGAGTGCTTGGCGTAGTGGGCCATGACCCTTTTGGAACCAGTGGGGGTTTCCTCCAATCTCTGGCCCCCATTTAGGACACTCTTGTTCAGTGGCCTCCAAGAGAAGGGCACCTCCGTTCCATTGGGCATCACCTGACCAGGATTCAGGTACCAAACCCGGTGCCAACTTTCTGGAACCTGCTTTGCGGGATCCTGTCAGCACAGAGGGAGAAGAGGAGTGCCCTCAGCCAGTGCTGGACTCCTCTCCAGATGAGGCTGTGTCGGGGCGGGCATGTCGCCTTCCCACTATAACTATAAGGGCCACCAGGATTTGCTGATGAGGGTGGCCTTAAATTTGGGCTTACAGGTGCAGGTAATAAAGGAATCCTCTCTTAGTCTGGTTGACATTCTGGCCATGGCGGGCCCGTCAAAAGTAGCCCTGTTTCTCAATGAGGCCATCATGGACCCTGTGAAAGCCTCTTTGCAAACCCCTGCATCTCTTCCCCCTATGTCAAAGAAAGCCAAGAGGAAATATTTTGTTCGTGCCCAGGGTTATGAACTCCTGTACACTCTTTCTCACCCAGTCTCTAGGATCTCTGGTGGTATCTGCTGCCAATGAAAGGGAAAGGCAGTGTCTGCATGGTGCAGCTAACCAGCAGGTGCTCCTGTACAGATATGACTTAAACATGTGGGACTCCATGTTGAAGTTCAGAGACTTGCTGCTGCAAGAGGCCAGGCTGGAGTACTTCTTGCTGGTAGATGAGGGGAAATGGATAACAAGGGCTTCCCCGCAAGTTGCCTTGGATGCAGCAGTTTCGGCGGTCAGGTCCAGGCTTCTACGATAGCCAAGCATAGGAGTTTATGGCTACAATCCTCCAGCCTCCTGAAGAAGGGTCTAGCAAACTCTGCAGGACCTTTCCTTCGAGAGAGCTTAGCTTTTTTCGAAGCAGACCGACGTGAAGCTTCATGGACTGAAGGACTTCAGGATGACCCTTATGTCCCTGGGATTGTATATCCTAGCAACTTCAAGGAAGCACTACAGACCTCAGCAGTCCTCCCGGTACTCCACCCCACCGGCCCATCAAGACCCACAGAGGAAAAGGAGCAGGGGCTTTAGGAATAGACCCCCCCCTTCTCCCTCAGAGTCAATGTCTGTCCCATTCAAACACCCAGAGACTCCAAAAAGGCCTTTTGATGGGATGCTCCAGGATATTGTACCAGGTTTCATGTTTCTGGATCCCGTTTTCCCTTTATTTGCAGACTGCCTATCCCACTTCATTTGTGCTTACTCTCTCGTATCACAACAGACCATTGGTTGCTAATATATGTACAGAAGTCTACCCTCACCCCAGTACAGAGGATAGAGTTTATTGGAGTGGTGCTCGATTCTATCCAGGCCAGACTTTCCTCTCAGAAAGTCGGTTTCAGACAAGTCATGTCCCTGATAGTATACCTCAAGGGCCACCTAAATACAACAGCCCAGGACTGTCTTATGCTTTTGGGCCACATGGATTTATGTACATATGTAGTGCAGCACACAAGACTACACCACAGACCCCTTCAGACACGACTGCCTCGGTGTACTCGCCAAACCGCTACCAACTGGACTCTTGATCTCACAGTACCTTCCCCGTTCCTCACCTCCCTCAACTGGTGGCTGGACCCGCTGGTGATTTGTGTGGGCATTCCCTTTTCAGTGGCCCAATCATCGATATCCTTGATCTCAGACACATCAGTGCTAGGCTGGGGAGCTCACCTGGGTCTCCTCAGGACTGAAGGCCTTTGGTCTCTGAAAGAGCTCTCACTAAAAAGTCAGAGAGCTCAGGGCAGTTCACCTGGCCGGTCAGACATTCCTTGCGTTGCATTATGGGCAAGAGCTTGTTGGTTCTTACGGCTAACACTGCAGCCATGTTCTATCTCAACAGGCAGGGAGGATCTTGCTCTCTCCCCCTTCGAGAAGCAGTTCAGCTATGTGAGTGCTGCATAGCTCACTCAATCCACCCCTAGGCATCTCACCTTTCAGGAGTGCAGAACGAGTGGGCAGATCACCTCAGCAGGTCTTTCTCCAGTCATATAAGTGGTCCCTTCGCCTGGACATCGCAAGAGACATTTTCCAGCAGTTGGGGACTCCCTGGGTAGACCTGTTTGCAACCAGGCACAACAGGAAGTGTCACCAGTTCTGCTCCCTGGGAGGTCTCAGCCTGGGATTGCTCACGGATGCCTTTCTACTCCCGTGGACAAGTCACCTGTATTACGCTTTTCCTACTATCCCACTCATGCACAAGGTTCTGCTCAAGATCAACTGGGACCAGGCATGGGTCATTCTAATAACTCCAGGTTGGCCATGTCAGCACTGGTTCGCCACACTGCTAGGACTTTCCATGATGGCTATGCTCCTGCTCTCTCTACATCTGGACCTGATCTCTCTGCATCATGGTCGTCTGCTCCACCTGAACCTCAGCTCCCTCCACCCAACAGCCTGGAATAAATGCCATGGCTAAATCCCAGATTGCTGGCTTGCTCGGAGCAGGTTTGTTAGGTCCGATTATTACCGTGATTCTAAAAACCAAAAGCTCTTGGTAACTATTACTCTTGATGGAGCACTGGCAGGAAATAAATCACTGAAGAGACAGCCGTCCGACCGATAGGAGGCTGACACAAACAGTATAATACAAGAGTTCTTTCACTTACAACTGCACTTTATTTTAGTCTGAAGCACTTAGACACCCCAAAAATCAATAATTACTGAAGTCTGGATGGCTCTTTGAGTGGTACAATGACAGCTGTCCAATTGGTCAGTTTTTCAGCAGCTGTTGGGGATCCTAAGCTTTGTCCACGAAGTGTCCCTGAAGAGTCCATCTACCCCATACTTTCTCTCCTTATTTATTTGGGTTAGTGTAACAATAACATGTCAATAAAAAAATCTTGTTAAGCAAACAATTTCAAAGTTTAAGCAAGAGGTTTCCTCAAACCATTAATTAGACAGATGTGTATTTGCAGAATCCACACATCTTGAGGGCCCTGACAAACACATCCCAAAGGGGAGATATAGATAAGTTTCCTGCTTTTCTAAAACATATACCTCAGCAATTTCAACAGAGATCTTATCAGAAGGGACACAGGGCCTCCTTCCCTTCCTGACTTCTTGCTAGATATGTTAAAGCCATTGCAGAAGCCTGCTAAGACCTACTGATTTAGCTGCTTTTGGCAATAATCATGACAATCAATATTCCAGTTACTGATAGAGGTCCAGGCATTTTGCTGGTCTTCTAAAATCTCCCCAGACACTAGTAGGTAGCAGGAAGCCATCCATCAGTGCTACTTAGCTCTCAAAGTGGAAGCAGTTCTCCATCTGGTCTTCCCAACACAGAGTCTCGCCCGCGCGGTCGTCACTTCATGATATTCTTGTTACATCTGAAACAGGAAGGTTTAGCGATCTCCTCAATCAAGGTTCACCTTGCAGTAATATCTGTTTTCTCAAGGTTCTAGAAAGACTAAATCCCCAAGTGCGAGAACCTGTCCCTCCATGGGACCTAAACCCTATCTTATCAAAACTTATGGGTCCCCTATTTGAACCGTTGGCAACATGACCCTTGTTATACCTTTCATGGAAGGTGGCTTTCTTAGTGGCCATTACTTCTGCTAGAATGGTCTCAGAGATCTGTGCCCTCACAACGGAACCTCCATACACAGTCTTCTTTAAGGACAAGGTGCAGCTACATCCTCACCCTAGCTTCCTCCCAAAGGTGGTTTCCCAGTTTCATAGCAATCAGGTAAGCTTCCTACCCGTTTTCTATCTGAAACCATATGCGAGAATAACAACAGAGAATAACAGCAGCTTCACTCATTGGATGCTAGACATGATCTAGCATTCTACATAGAAAGTACCAAACTTAAATCCACCCAATTGTTCATCGCAATAGCTGACAGGATGAGGTCTTCCCATCTCTGGTCAGAAAATTTAGTCTTGGATCACATCGTGCGTTTTCATGTGTTACGAGCAGATGGTGTTCTGCCACCAGCTATCCTGACTGCAGACTCCACAAGAGCACAAGCATCATCAATGGCATTCTTAGTTCACATCCCTATTCATGACATTTGCAGAGCAGTGACCTAGTCATCGGTGCATATGTTCTGTGCTCAGTATGCCAACAGTCTAGGGATGACGCCAGATTCGGTTGAGCTGTTTTGCTGTCAGCATGTCCATGAGCTCCAATCCCACCTTCTATGCAACTACTTGGGAGTCACCTACAGTGGAATGGACATGTGCAAGCACTCAAAGAAGGAAAAACGGTTACTAACTTTTCTGTAACTGTTGTTCTTTGAGATGTGTTGCACATGTCCATTCCACGACCCAACCCCCTCTATGTTGGAGCTGTCCGGAAAGAAAAATTGGGGGAAGGTGTCACTGGGCCCTTTATATGGGCACTATGAGCACACAGCACCAGAGGGCGCCCACGCTGCCCTGATGGGCATCATCGAGGGGAAAATTTCCATTGATTGTGCTTGGGTCACGCGCACACCTACAGTGGAGTGGACATGTGAAATACATCTCAAAAAACAACAGTTACGGAAAGGTTAGTAACTGTTTCCCGCCCCCCCCCTCTTTTTGGTACCTTTTCTGAGATTGAGGTCAGGGGCAGATCTTCAGCTGCATCTTCTGTAAACGAAGAGTATGCTACATTATGTTTAACTCTTCAGAATTCTCTGTTTTGATCAGTTGACCTGTTCAACTTTTGAGTTATGCATTAAGGGAATTTGAACAGATTAAAAATATAGAGATTACGTTTCTGTGTCATAAATGAAATAGCAGGTGGAAAACTGTCTTTGGGAAATTTGGTCACAGATTCTAGTGAGAATTGAATTACAGGTGAAAGTGTGTCTCATTTTGGATAAGGTTTTAGTATTCCTATCTTACCTCCGTTGGTGATAGCCACACCATGTTTGCTGTAAGAATAATTTAGAAATATGTAGATTTTGTGTGTGCATGAAGTTAATGAAGTTGGGAATTGAATTTAAGTTTAAATACAAGATGTTCTTCCACCGAAACTCTAGTAGACCAAGAAGTCAACATATCCTGGTGTTTACTACACTGATAAAGTATATAGGGAAAGTGTGAACTAGTATATTCATTCGTTTGGATGCATTGATTTTAGGCTTCCTGTTATCATTAAGTTGAGTCCTGATTGAACTGAAGTATTCAAAATGACTTGAGTGTGGAGTAGAAATCATTCTCAGCACTTTTTAAGTTACTGAAAGATTACATTAGGAGTTCTTGGGGAAAGTAGTTGGTATATAATGTGCTTTTCAAAAACTGAATAAGGGAACATCACAATTCTTTTTGTTACTCATTTTATTATCACTGAAATAATGGTTAATGACAGCTACTGAAAAATTGAGTGCCTTCCTTCTCTTTAAAAAAAATCAGGGGAGAAATAAATACCAACTTACAGAATGGGAGGACCTATAATTTATGTGAGTTGTTGACATTTATGCTTGTAACTGTGTCCTTTCAAAAAGAAATCCCAAGTGGGGGTTTTACAGACAGTTCTCATTTATTTAAATATCTTTTTATACCATCTGTTAGGACATACAGGTAGAAAATGTCCTCGTTTATTCAATATTTTTCTATTCTTCATGTCACTTCCACAAGAGAAACCATTTGGAACTAATTTCAGGAATTTTTACGACAATTTTGACAGAGGACCAAAGCTGTTCTATTTTTTTTAAAGTATGCTTTTTTGCCTGTATTAGTGTACTTAGGGTGTTTCAGAAGGGTGTGTGTTTGTACGTGTTCACATACGTATGTATACACATATGTACATATATACTATATATATAAAACCTGTGCTACCATAAAAAATCATTCAGTCTCTCACTCCAGACAAACTGAATTTAGACTGACAAGAGCCCTTTATCTAATTGCATAGTTATATTATATCATTGATTTTTAAGCAGAGTTTCTCACTGATCGCAGCGCGGAGATCTACTTAAAAACTGATGGTATGATTTTGGGCTTTGAGAAAGTCCCTGTGGGTAGTTAAATCAGTTTGGAAACACTCAGTACAGACTGATGAAGAAACATTCATTTATATTTTAAATTGTAGTTATAAAAATGTAACTAGACTGCTTCACTGTATGTGTTTTAATTGAAATTAGAATAAGTAATAAAATAAATGATTATTCCTACAGTGGACTGTTTTAAAAGCATAGAGTACCTCTCACAAGTTGCTTGTCTTTAAATTACAGACGCATGCCAAGTCTACTGGAGTATTTAAGTTACAACTGTAATTTCATGGGTATCCTGGCAGGCCCGTTATGCTCTTATAAAGACTATATTACTTTCATTGAAGGCAGATCATACCAACTGACACAGTCTGAAGCAAATGGGAAAGAAGATGTAAAATATGAACAAAGAGATCCTTCACCAAATGTAAGAACTATGATTTTTTGCAGTGCTGCTATATATATCTATCCATATATATATATATATATAGTCATTGCATGAAAAGCTTGGTTTGCATTATTCATTTACAGACATAACTTCTCAGATATATCTGGAGTTTATTCAGCGGTACAGTTTTTTGTTAAAAAAAAAAAAAAAAGTATTGTTCCTGAAAGGTAGGTGTTCTGCATAGATTCCCACTGTTGGGTCTTCTGAACAAAAGTAAATAATCTTGGAGCTGCCTAATACGCTTACATGGTAAAATACCACCTTCAGATGAAGCAGTTCATGTGCACTTCCTTATAAGCATATTTGTCTGCATGAACTGCTTCTGAAAATGAGCCGGAAATAATGGGAAAAACCGCATGCATTTTGTCAATGGAATTTGAATGGGAGATTTATAAGCTACTTCGAAGTCTCTTAAACGTTTTTGTTCGCTTCCTTCTGTATTTCAGGCTAAAACTGCACATTTACATGTAACAAGCCCCTCTAATCGGGTCTTTCTTAGGGGAGAGAGAGCTTTAACATGCCTATAGGAACTTTTTCAGTCTTAATTTTTTTTCCATTTCTTTATTCATATGAAGGATAAGTAAACAGATTGTTTGTTGTACAGATGCAATACCAATGACATACATGTATCATTATCATACCACATTGCACCCAGGATCCATGCACATTAGGGTTTTTTTATTTGCTCCCTTATCAGAGTGAGGGTCCAGGCACATATGGATGAAAGGCCTGTTGATCATCTGTTGCAAACAATACACATATGATTTGAATTAAGACCAATGACTACTGACATTTAGTACATTACCCTTTTTAAAAACTGATCAGTTTCACATTAAGGATGCGGAACATACTTTCCCATCATCCTGCACATTAATTCGTCTGACTGTATATATGTACACATTTGAATTTTAGTCCAAGATACAGTTATCACCTCAAACAGAGAACACAAAGTTATTGTGAAAGAACTGGAGATCTCCAAATATATTGCCTCTCCAAATCCACCTCCAACTTACCTTTTCCCTGCTTAACTTTGGGTACATCTACACTACCCGCCGGATCAGCGGGTAACGATCGATATATCGGGGATCGATTTATCACGTGTAATATAGATGCGATAAATCGATCCCCAATTGCTCTCCCATCGACTGCTGAACTCCAGCTTGGCAAGAGGAAGAAGCAAAGTCGACGGGAGAGCCGCAGCAATCGACCACATGCTGTGAGGACGCGAAGTAAGTCGAACTAAGATACGTCAACTTCAGCTATGCTATTCTTGTAGCTGAAATTGTGTATCTTAGGTCGATTTCCCTCCCCCCACCCACCAGTGTAGACCAGGCCTGAGGGTGAGGCCTATGAACATAAGAATGGCCATACTGGGTTAGACCAAAGGTCCATCTAGCCCAGTATCCTGTCTACTGACAGTGTCCAATGCCAGGTGCCCCAGAGGGAGTGAACCTAACAGGTAATGATCAAATGATCTCTCTCCTGCCATCCATCTCCACCCTCTGACAAACAGAGTCTAAGGACACCATTTCTTACGCCATCCTGGCTAATAGCCATTAATGGACTTAACCTCCATGAATTTATCCAGTTCTCTTTTAAACGCTGTTATAGTCCTAGCCTTCACAACCTCCTCAGGCAAGGAGTTCCATAAGTTGACTGTGCGCTGTGTGAAGAAGTTAGTCTCTAAGGTGCCACAAGTAGTCCTATTCTTTTTGTGTGAAGAAGAACTTTCTTTTGTTTTAAATCTGCTGCCCATTAATTTCATTCGGTGACCCCAGTTCTTGTATTATGGGAATAAGTAAATAACTTTTCCTTATCTACTTTGTCCACATCACTCATGATTTTATATACCTCTATCATATCCCCCCCTTAGGGTACGTCTTCACTACCCGCCGTATCGGCGGGTAGCAATCGATTTCTCGGGGATCGATATATCGCGTCTCATCTAGACGTGATATATCAATCCCTGAACGCGCTCATGTCGACTCCGTAACTCCACCAACGCGAACGGCGGTAGCGGAGTCGACATGGGGAGCCGCGGATGTCGATCCCGTGCCGTGAGGACGGTAAGTAATTCAATATCAGATACTTCGACTTCAGCTACGTTATTCACGTAGCTGAAGTTGCGTATCTTATATCAATTTTCCCCCATAGTGTAGACCTGCCCTCTTTAGTCTCCTCTTTTCCAAGCTGAAAAGTCCTAGCCTCTTTAATCTCTCCTCTTGTGGGACCCGTTCCAAACTCATAATCATTTTAGTTGCCCTTCTCTGAACTTTTTCTAGTGCCAGTATATCTTTTTTGAGATGAGAAGACCACATCTGTATGCAGTATTCAAGGTGTGGGGGTAGCATCGATTTATATAATGGCAATAAGATATTCTCCTTCTTATTCTCTAGCCCCTTTTTAATGATTCCTAACATCCTTTTTGCTTTTTTGACCGCCTCTGCACACTGTGTGGACATCTTCAGAGAACTATCCAGGATGACTCCAAGATCTTTTTCCTGATTTGTTGTAGCTAAATTAGCCCCCATCATATTGTATGTATAGTTGGGGTTATTTTTTCCAATGTGCATTACTTTACATTTATCCACATTAAATTTCATTTGCCATTTTGTTGTCCAATCACTTAGTTTTGTGAGATCTTTTTGATGTTCTTCACAGTCTGCTTTGGTCTTAACTATCTTGAGCAGTTTAGTATCGTCTGCAAACTTTGCCACCTCACTTTTTACCCCTTTCTCCAGATCTTTTATGAATAAGTTGAATAGGATTGGTCCTAGGACTGACCCTTGGGGAACACCACTAGTTACCCCTCTCCATTCTGAGAATTTACCATTAATTCCTACCCTTTGTTCCTTGTCTTTTAACCAGTTCTCAGTCCATGAAAGGACCTTCCCTCTTATCCCATGACAACTTAATTTACGTAAGAACCTTTGGTGAGGGACCTTGTCAAAGTACACTGTGTCCACTGGATCCCCCTTGTCCACATGTTTGCTGACCCCTTCAAAGAACTCTAACAGATTAGTAAGACACAATTTCCCTTTACAGAAACCATGTTGACTTTTGCCCAACAATTTATGTTCTTCTATGTGTCTGACAATTTTATTCTTTACTATTGTGCTTGCCTGATGTAGATATGCTTGTGCATATGCCTCAACGTGGTACTAAACTTTACCACATAACTCTTGTTAGTAAGCTTGCTATCTGAAGGTCACAAGGCCAATATATGTGTGAATCTATAAAGGATTCTACCTTCAAAATACTCTAGCTGCAGGTAAGCAATTTCCCTTAAATTGTGTTGCTTATACAGTGCTTGAGGTTTTTTTTTTTTTTTTTTTTGTAATTTATGCTGCATTCGCTTTTTGATGTTAAGATTAAGATAAACTGTCTGTGCTCCTGATACTTCATTTCCCAACTGGTGTTAGACAAATTTGGCTGCATTTTATAACACCAGTGAGTACTGCGTGCTTTTCAAAAAATTGTGGATTATCTATTTGTTTACTGCATTTGCTGTATCAACTACAACCTTAATTGTTTTGTTATGACTCATGTTCCAATCCTGTTATCTTAATAAAATGCTTATCGAAAGATATTTTCCTAGATTCTCATATTAATTTTACTTTTTAAAGAAAAACAAATCATTAGGTAACTCATCAAAATAAGAAACTTAATGAGGATCAGCAAATGTTAATATCTTAGATGAAAGAATCTTTCAGCTAAATTTACTATGTGCTTCCTTTCTTGTCAAATTTTATTTCTGTAACATCAAATATTCATGCCAGCCTCCTCCTGTACACTTGTGTTAAGTGCATGACATGAATCTAGTCTAGCATTTTACTGTGTTAATTGCATGTTAACTGAATCTAATCAACATTTTAAAATGGTTTATTTCATATCTCCCTCCTATTATGCCTTTTTACAAGCTATCATTTGTTGGTGCTCAAAGTGGTGTCAACAGTCAGAAATTAATATCTATCTTCGTAAGTTTACTTTTATTATAGCTGTTAGCTATCCTTAAAATACAGGATTCCTGTGGAAAAAGTCTCCCTGCTTTTGGCTTCTTAGACTATTTTTATATGTTGATGCTCTTGCTAATTGCTTGCAGTTTTTAACTAATTGATTGTATAGTAATCTCAAATGTAGTAAGCTTTATTATAGTTCATTAGTTTACTGAACTAATTTTTGTTTATGTATCACCCAAGAAGATTTAAAAATGAATCCATTTCAGTAGAAGTGTAAAAGTTTGCTTGGAAGTTTTAATTGCTTAAGGCCTGATCCAAAACTCTATGAAGTCAGCAAGAATCTTCCTATAGACATCAGTGGGCTTTGGATCAAGCCCTAGGTGCTGAAAGGATAACAAGATTGCCCAACAGAATTTTTTTGTCAGGCTTGGTGATCTAATTTTTCCAAATTCATAATGAAATAGAATTGTGAGATCCCGCTTGGTTGGTCTATTACTTAATATGACAGTAGTCAGTCAGTTACTGGAGCAGTAAAAATCATAGCAAACTGAAACTTTGTGGAGATCAAGGCCAAGGCCTACAAAATTGTATTAATTGACTTGAATGACTGAACATCTTTCAAGTATGATATTGATACTTATGTAATGTTTTGTCACCATGTAACTATGGTAGTGTCTGACCAGTGAAATATGGTCTCTTAAACTGCTTTGTGTTTAGGTAATGAATAGATCAGATAAATGTTTTTAGAGAAGGGTATTTCTGGTTTATGCTGAAAAAGGTAGTTTTCCTGTTATATTGAGACTTTTTAAAGTAGAAGGTTTGACAAACATTTGTAAATGGCAGAAGCTAATAGCAACATCTCATCAGCCGTCCTCTAAATCAGAATTACTACTTTTAGAAAGGATTTTACTTGTTGTATGCTTTGACAGACTATCTTGAAAACATGAACTGGTAATTCTGATACCCTTTAAGTGAATTCACATAGGATATTGAGTTTCAGCTTTTGTGATCTTGGGTGAGGGTCAATATTCTTCTCACACAAACTAATTCAAAATTCATGTGCTATGTGTTAACCTCAGATTCTGTTAGAGGCAGGGACTGTCTTCTCCTGTGTTTGTAAAGTGCTAGAATAATGGGTCACTGAACCTGATTGGGGATCTCTGGGGTTTACTGTCATACAAATAATACATAAGAACACTAATGAAATAGTATTATGAACTTAAAAATCAACATAATGAGCAAAACCATAATAAAATTGTTACAAGTTGTCATCTTCTTATCTAGACATTTATCCTAAAACATACAGTGTAAATATAATAATAAAATATTTAAACAGAATAATCTTTGTACACATTATTTTCTCACAATTATAGACCAAAACCACCAGTTTCATAGTTTTATGGTTTGGATTTTAAGAACTAAATTCCAGCAAAACTCCCTATGTTCTACATTTCACATTAGACAGCATCCACTACCTAGCAGTCACTTGTGCTCATTTGTACTCAATTTGTGTGAGTACAAATGCCTTGGATTTGCACCCATGTATTTGCACTGACTGTGTGCATATGCAAATAAATGATTTGCGTGTATAGATTAGGTATTTGTTTATGTAAATTACACATGTACTAACGTGTGAATAATTGGGAGTAACTTGTGGAAATTCAGCCCTTTGTTTACATCCCCAGAGAACAAGGGATTAATGCCCTTCAGCTTTTCCCTTCCCTTGAACAGGAACTCAGGGAAGGACTAGAAGAGTGGCTGAATAGGAGACAAAGGGAAGAATACTTTTGGGAAATTAAGGCTCCTCACCGAGAAGACTTAGGATGGAGTTGAACATTAAAAAGGTTTTTTTTCTGCTTACATTCTGATAATTATTTTACTTTCTTGATAAACACCAACCCTTGAGGAAGAAACCTTGCTGACTCCAACTGCTGAATTATCCAAGCTTTTCTGCTGAATTATACAAGCAGTTTATTTAATTCTGTTGAATCATTCCATTATCTTGTTTTAAATCCTTTGAGACTATTCTCTCTGAGTTCTGTGATATGTAAAAGTCACTAACCACACCCCCTCAATGCTCTCTTTGCTTACCATCTCCCTCACCACCAGAAAGCGCAAGAGCTCATGTGAACCACTATTAATATTTATGCAGATATGCCAATATCTTCAGTAATCTAATCTTAAATCCCTCAACATGAAGGATTTAAGAGTCACGTAGAGGAAAGGGGTCACATAGCAGTTTTGTAGGTTTGGGTACTTAACATTTTTTTAAGGATTATAAATTTGAAATATTGAAAGTCTGAAGTATTTAACCAGTATTCTTGGCCTCTGTTCTACATAGGTTTTTATACCACCTTCATCACCATGGTATCTGAGCTTGTCTTCCAGTAGCGCATTAAGTAACATGACTAATATCTGACACGTTTGTTCTTTCATCCTCTCCCCAGAAGGAGGTGTGTGCGCAGTGGAATGTATTGTTTTGGTAGGGTTTATTATTATTTATAAACATACCTGTTGCTGTGTGTTTTTGTTAAAGAAAGCAAGGTGGCTTGCAGTTGGAATGAAAGGTAGTGAGGTTTGTGAAGTTCCTTAGTTCCTGGGGCAGTTCATAACTGTCTTGGACAATCCTGGAGAAGGTTTTATCTCCCACGTAGACAAGCTTTACTTTTATTGTTGAGCGTTCCATCGCTCCACAGGAGCAAAGTTGTCAACCATGGTCTTTGACCTGGTGGTTATGTGGTTTTTAGGTATCCTGAACCCAAGCCATGGAGCATTTTGAAGATAAGGACAGAGACCTTGAAATTGATTCTAAAGTCTATGGGAAGCCAGTGTAGAGGGCGGAAGACTGATATAATTTGTTCACAAATATTTGAGTAGCCTGTTTTGCACTACAACATTTTGTAGTTGTTGGAGTTTTCTGAGTGCTGGCAGTTTCAGACCCAAGTACGAAGCACTGCTGTAGGCCAGCCAAAAAGTGAAGAAGGCATGAATAACTGAGGCTAACTCATTCTTCACCAGGATGGGAAGGAGACTCCTAGCCAACCAGAGCTTAGAGTCAGTGAGGAGTCCAAGCGTACTGCTAAACTACAGACTGAATTGACCAATGGTGGATGTGAACATTCTGCCAAAGGAGACTGTGTCATGGCTGAAAATTATTCAAAATACTTTCCTTTCTGCTCACCATCACCTGGTCTTTGCTTCAGCCAGCTGTTCTTCATTCATGAGCTGGTCTCATCCAAGCACTGGCCATCTTGGTTGTAGTGGTGCAATCACATTTGGTGAAGGGAAGGTCAGTGCATCATTCAGAGAAGGAATCTTCCCTTCCTCTCTTCTCTGAATGATGCACTGACCTCATGGTGGAGGAGACTTTAAGGAGGGATATGAAGGTGGACAATCAAGTGGCTTTGCAGATGTTTACAGGGAGCTCATTCCATGTATTAGGAGCAGCATAGGAAGGAGCATGAAAGTACTTGTTTTGAAAATGTAGTAAATGGGTGAAGGCCAGCTGGCAAGAACAGAAGTAGCAGTCAGCATCTCAGTAGTGTATAAGATATGAATACATAGGGATAGGCCATGAAGGACCTGAAAAGCAAAGATTAGTAGTGTATTTAATATGCTAAAGGGTGATGTGGTCAAACAACAAGCCAGGAAAATATTTGCAGCAGCATTTTGAATGGATATATGTGGAACAAAATGGGATGTGTCAAATCCAGAGAGTAGGATGCAGTAGTTACGATGAGTGCTTGGGAGAAGAGATCTAGCTATGTGGTCAGAAAGGAAAAGCTGGATCTGAGAGATATTATGTAAGATGTACAGAATTCATACATGACCCGGATATGAGGCTCTAGAAGAGACCAAAATGAATAGAACACCCAGATTACATGCCTGAGTGACAGGCAGGGTTGTGGTGATGTCCATGGGGTCTGAAAATGGAGGGAGTGGTGACTATTTTGGAGTGGGAGGAAAGATTAAGATCTCTGTTCTGCTCACATTGAACATAACAGTGACATGCACAAGGAAATCTCAAAGAGATTTTAGGGTATGTCTACACTGTCCACATTACAGCGCAGCTGTGGCAGTGCTGCTGCGGCTGCGCTGTGATGTGGGCAGTTTAGATACGCTTTATCGCATGGGGGAGAGTTCTCCTGGCGATTAAAAAAAAATAACCAACCTGAACGAGCGGTGATAGCTTTATCACCGGGAGTGTGGCTTCCAGTGATAAAGCGCTGTCTATACTGCCGTTTTCAGCGCTAAAACTTGTGTCGCTTAGAGGTGGATTTTTTTCACACCCCTGAACAACAAAAGTTTTAGCACTGACAGTGGCAGTGTAGAAACAGCCTTAGTCTGGGCAGAAGGAGAGTAGAGAGAGAGAGATCTGAGAGACATATCAGCATAGAGTTGATAGTTGAAATGTTTGCAAATGAGACTGCCCAGAGATGAAGTGCAGATGGATAAGAAGAGGGGGGCAAGAAAGGAGAAATGTGGAACCTCTTAGAAAGTTGGAGGGGGGATGAAAAGGATCCTCCAAGCAAAAGGAGAGTTAAGAGGAGTGAGTAGGAGGATGAGCAGAAGAGGGACAGGATCCTGAAAGCCAAGGGAAGACAAAATTTCACAGAGCCTGGTCAGCTGCATCAAAGACAGACGACAACTTGAGGAGGAAGAGGGTGGAGCACCTATTTGTCTTTAAGTGGCTGCACACATGTATTCCATTCAGAGGTGTCGATGCCCACTGTGCCAGAGCCAGAGAGTTTTTTGGAGCTGTATGTTTTGGGGCCGCACACATGCCCTGCACCTCCTTGTGGCCCCTCCTGAAAGTTATATAAGGCACTGCCACTTTGTTCCACTTCAGTTCCTTCTCTCACCACCCCTGGCCTGAATCAGAGCTCCCTGGTAGTTTACCGTAGTCTTTTTTTTAAATGTGCAGTCAGCATGTTCAGCTCTCTTCTTTTCCTTTGAATAACTAGTTAGCAGTTAGTACCCAGAAGATAGGCTTCGTTTATTGTTTTAATTTTTTTTAGTTAGTTTTGGTGCGAGGCACTGTTGGTAAGCAGCAGTCACTGTGCTTCAAGCACTGCCCATCATATGAAGTGTTTATTCCAGTAGTAACACCCACCCACCTGCTGCCTTTTGTGACTCAACAAGGGACACGTTACAGAAAGGTGCAGTATCTGCTGTTCTTTCAAGAAAAGAATGCAGCTTTCCATGGATCTGCACCTCAAGCAATACCTCCTGGAACAGGCTATGAGACCCAACTTGGCTCCAGGGCATTTGACTGAATGTCTTGCCTTCTGCACATACTATGCCAGAGAGACTGCAGTGGTGTCATGACAGACCCCTGGTTTCACACTCTTCTCCTCAGAGAAAAAAATGGGGTTGGGATTCCTTTGCCAGGATTCCTCAAAGGAGGACCCATTAAACAGACCAAAGAAGCATTCTTCTTTTTCAAAGGATTCAGAACCTCACCAGCACTCCTTGAGTACACATGGCAGAGTTGGGCCATTGACCTGCGTCTCCCAGTACTGCAGAGGGAAGATATTGGTTCCATGCTATTGACTCCGGTACCATCTGTGGGACAGCCATTGAGTCCAGTACCAACAGACACTGTTTCAGCACTAACATTACAAGTACTGATGACCTCACAAACTTATGAGGCTGCAAAGGATTTGCTTTGCATCTTCATTCCGGACTCTCCTGTAGTGCAGGGATTCCATTGCATTGGTTGCGCCTCCTGCTCTTCCCATTCTGTCCCAATCTTTGGCTCTGATACAGAGACTGTTAGTTGTACCAGAGTCAGTACCTGCTAAGCAATACAATAAAGTTTTGATCCTGGCACCTATGCACACTGGTCAGAATGGGTATGATCTTCCGTCTCTGCACCTGTGGCCTCAGTACCATGATAATGGGATGATAGTCAGAATGGCCACTGACCATAGCTTATCCTTTGGCGCGGACTACAAAATCTTTCCTCATATCGAGTCTCAGTGCAATATCCTCCACATCTTGGAGCACATTTGTGGTATGACTATCATGCCAGCATTGGTTCTGATACTGACCTCTTTACAATGGACTACAGATAAATCAGATCACCTAAGGCCTCGTCAGGATTGGCATACTCGATACCTACTGATTATTATTCAGGTGGCTCCTCATAGTTGGGTTCAGAGTATCCACCCCTGACATCCCTACCTAGGCACAGTTGGTCTAGCAAGTCTTCTACATCACTCCCAGAAGGAGAGCATTGGTACAGGGAGGAGGACCATTCATATAGATGGTCTCCAATGTCTTGATCACTGGCCCACTCAAAAGGGAAGTTTCCAGACTATTTGGCTATGCACCTTCTAAAGCCATCTATGTCAGAGACCTGCACAGATGCTGGTCCCCCCAATCAACCAGAACTGATTCAGGATTAATCAGAGGAGCTGGTTCTGGCACAAGTGATCTTTCATCCTCATGACTCAGTGACCCTGGATGACTCCTTTCCAGGTCTGGAGGATTTAAAATCTTATTGGCTCTGCTGAGGAGAATGGCTGTGGCTTTGGGTATGCAAGTTGAGCTTGTGCAAGAGAACACTGATAAGGTTTGGACAGTCTCCAGGTGGTGGACCCTGGAAGGTAGATCATCCTATTAATGAGGCTCTTTTAGAACCTACAAAGACCTATGTCACACACCAGCCTCCTTAGCTCTTGCGGCTAAGTGCATGGACAAATTATACCATGTCCCAGTGCAAGGCTTCAAGTGTTTTTATTCCCATCCTGCCCCAAATTCCCATGTGGTCACTGCTGCCAATGAGAGGTCACATGATAGAATCATAGAAATGTAGTGCCAGAAGGGACTTGGAGAGGTTATCAAGTGCAGCCCCCCGTGCTGGGGCAGGACCAAGTAAACCTGCACCATCTCTTCCAGGTGTTTTGTTCAACCCTTTCTTAGAAACCTCCAGTGATGGGGATTCCACAGCCTCCCTTGGAAGCCTGATCCAGGGCTTAATTACCCTTATAGTTAAAAAGCTTTCCCAATATCTAATCTAAATGTCCCTTGCTGCAGTTTGTCCTACTTTCAGTGGGCATGGAGAACAATTGGTCCCTGTCCTCTTTATAGCTAGGGTGACCAGATGTCCCGATTTTATAGGGACAGTCCTGATCTTTGGGTCTCTCTTATATAGGCTCCTATTATCCCCCACCCTCTGTCCTGATTTTTCACACTTGCTGTCTGGTCACCCTATTTATAGCAGACCTTAACATATTTGAAGATTCTCATCAGGTCCTCCCTTAGTCTTCTTTTCTCAGGACTAAACATGGTTTTAACCTTCCCTCCTAGGTCTGGTTTTCTAAAGGTTTTATAATTTTTGTTGTCCTCCTCTGATCTCTGTCCAGTTTGTCCACATTTTTCCTAAAGTTTGGAGCGCAGAACTGGACACAGTATTCCAGCTGAGTTCTCATAGTGTCAAGTAGAGTGGGACAATTGCCTCCTGTGTCTTACATACGATACTTCTGTTAATACACCTCAGAATATTAGCTTTTTTTGCAATCACATCACATTGTTAACTCATTCAATTTGTGATCCACTATAATCCCCAGATCTTTTTCAGCATTTCTACCACCTCTCCAGTTAGTCCCCATTTTGTAGATGAGCATTTGATTTTTCCTTCCTAAGCACTTATCTTTATTTTTCATCTTGTTGATTTCATAGCAATTCTCCAATTTGTCAAGGTCGTTTTAAATTCTAATCCTGCCTCTAACCTCCAGCTTGGTGTCTTCTGCAAATTTTATAAAAATACCCTCTGCTCCATTATCCAAGTCATTAATGAAAATATTGACTAGCAATGGATCCAGGACTGACCCCCTGAGGAATCCCACTAAATGTACGCTCCCAGTTTGACAGTGAACCATTGATAACTACTCTTTTAGTACAGTCTTTCAAACAGTTGTACATCCATTTTATAGTAATTTCATTTAGACCATATTTTCATATTTTCCTTTTGAGAATGTCATATAGGATTGTATCAAAAACCTTACTAAATATCAAGAAATATGATGTCTGCTGCTACCTCCTATCCAGTAGTAACCCTGTCAAAAAAGGAAATTAGGTTGGTTTGGCATGATTTGTTTTTGACAAATCCTTTGGCTATTACTTATGACCCTAGTTATATCCTCTAGTTGCTTACAAACTGATTATTTAATAATTTGGGGAGGGGAGATTCAAATCAACTCCCAAAGAAAGAGTCCAAGAGACTTGATTTGCTAGGGAGAAAAATCTGTTACACGTCCTTTCTCCTGGTGTATAGCTTACCAACAGGCACTGTTAACTAAATGTGAATTTGTATTGCTAAATTTACTGACAAGCTGCTGGAAGATGCATGGGAAGAATTTAGGACTTTCCTGGTAGAAGAATGCTTGGTGGCCACTCCAGTGTGCACTTGATGTGGCAGATACTTCTTGCAATACCTCTGCAATAACAATGAGGAGAGCTTCCTGGTTACAAAACTGTGGTATAACCTCTGACAGCCAGCAAGTCTTAGATGATATCCCTTTTGATGGTCAATTTTTCTTTTCCTACAAAATTGATGAGACTTTGCATTCATTTAAAGACTCCATTTGTTGGGAGCATATTTCTCAGCCCCCAGGAGGTGTCAGCATAGGGCACTGCAACAACAGTGCTCCTAGCAATATAATAGACAACCTGGATATCCACAAAGGCAACATGACTTTTTGAGGAGGAAGCAGAAGTCACAGAAGGATTCCTCCAATTCCAACTAAAACCAGCCAGCCTGTACCTGTCCTCACTCAGCGGTGCGGAAGCAGCACATTTAGGTCTCCCTCAAGGACAGTGATAGTCATGGGTGATCATTCTGCTATTTCTTCCCCATTTTGGGACAGATTGTCCCACTTCCTCAGTGTTTAGGAAGCCATAATGATGGCCAAATGTGTCCTGAGCACTATGAGAATGGGATATTCTATTCAATTCCTCTCCATCCACTTCTTCCACCACCTACCCCATTCCTTTTCAGGAACCCATCTTACAAGGCAGTGCTCTTTCAAGAAAATCTATGCCTTATTTCCAAACTGAATTTGGCTAGCTTCTACTTCCAGCCATTGGATTGTATTATACCTTTTCTGCTAGACTAAAGATCCTGTTATCAAATATTTGTTCCCCATGTAGGTACTTATAGACTGTGTGATCAAGTTATCCCTTAACCTTCGTTCTATTTAGCTTAACAAAAAAAACTCCTTTAGTCTTTCACTGTTCGGCATGTTTTCTAATCCTTTAATCATTTTCATGGCTCTTCTCTCAACCCTCCCCAATTTATCAACGTATTTTTCAAATTGTGGACACTAAAACGGGACACAGTATTTATAGCAATGGTTGCACCAGAACTAAATTAAAAAGTAAAATAACCTCTTTACTTCTGTTTGAATGTTTATGCATCCAATGATTACATTAGCTCTTTTGGCCATAACATCGCACTGTAAGCTCATGTTCAGCTGATTATCCGACTTGGTTCCCCCCCTCCAAATCTTCTCCCAAGATAGAATCTCTGTGAAGTATGCAAGTATTTTTTGTACCAGACATACATAATATTCCTCATAGTTTTACTTAATCCCTTATTTACCACATATGACCTTGTTACCGACGGAACATTCTCACTTTTAACCTCCACTTGTGAGTTAAGTTGGAAAGAAAGGAAAATTAAATCTGTGTGTAGTAGCTAAGAGAAAATAAAATCTAAATTGCAAGGATTCTTCTAATAGTGCTTTCCTGTTATGCTAAAGAATGGCTCTCAAATCCTGTAATCTGTTTGGTTTATCTCTTGCCTAATGAATTCCCTACACCAAAATCATCAGTATTGACTTCCTTATGCAGTAATGGTCTACAAATTGTCTTTTGAAAATTGTTGGGTGTTATTGCAGTAGTTCTTTCCATCTCGTGGAAGCAGCATTACTTGTGGATTATTGGATGTGAAGAGGGACAGGATCCTGAAAGCCAAGGGAAGGCTTCTTATTAATGCACTTCAGTTAGGCCAGCAAAATAAAGCTTGCTAAAATCTTGATCTCTGAAGTGCTGCCTGTTGACATGTGAAATATCAGGATTATAGCAATCTTTTGCTGTCACTCTGCACATCACACAAGAAGGTAAACAACTTGAACAGAAGGCACAGTAGAGAACAGAGTGGTTGAGTGGGAAGAAGGAGAGACAGTAATATCTAAGCTGGGAAAACAAAATTGATCACTTAATTACTGTTTTATTTTTAAGTGTTTTCATTCTTGGTGGTGGTGAAGTTACCTTGTTATCTTACATCTTTATGTTTATAATTACACAATATTTGAAATAGGACATTTTCTCTGAAAGTATGGGGAAATATTGGAAGTATGGTAGAGAGAACAAGGAACTAGCTGCTACTTATCTGTTCTAACACTTTTATAGCCAAAATCAGGCCACATTAAATTATTTTCCTGGCAAGTTCAATAATAATAGAATTACAATGGTAAATGTATATCCATATTTTAGTCTAAGTTAAACTATTGAGAGAAATGGAGAATTTTGAATACAAGTAAAGCCTAAATGACTGTAGCTCTTCAATGATTAACTTGTGCATGGACACTTTAGGTGCTTCTTTAGTATATTAAAGATACTTCAGCAACTTACACATCATATGGGACCTTTTGTCCTTGGTATATAGAGCAGACTATGTATTTAAAACAGCAAATGTTATGTGTTACTCATTATGTGCAGGGGTGCTGGAACAATTTGTATAGTGGGGATGCGGAGAGCCATTGAACCCAACTGTAAACCCTGTATATGATGGAGACCACTTCAAGCCAGGGGGTGCTGCTGCACCCCCAGCAACCCTAGTTCCAGCACCTATTCTTGTGCTCATTTTATAATAGCACCTGATCTACATTTTTTTTAAAAAATGGCAAGAGCAAAAGGACTGGGCTTTGAGGGATATTGGGTCAGAATCTGTGTGTCCTTGGGTGAGTTACTTGACCTTCTTCTGCCTTGGTCACTCTAGCTGGAAAACAAGGCCTCATAAAACCAGAGGGAAGGATTCCATTGTAAATCCCAGTTAAATACATTTAGAAATTGTTATAATTTCAAATCTTGTATATAATACCATGAAACATCCTCCACAGTGGTGCTTAATATATTGATTTGGACAACATTTTACATCTTGTCTTTCTAAAAGTTACTGAAAAGGAACTGAAAACAAGGAGATACTAGTACTTATAGGCTTGAATAAACTCCAATTGATGTTTGAGTGGTATGTCATTAAAAGTGGAGAAGGGGACTCTTTGCCACTGTCTGTCTGTGGGTTTTGTGAAAAAGATGCACTAACCTCAAATGACCAATTGATAATCTTGATAATGACATCTTAATTTTTATCTATTTAGATCATTCTTGATACCATTATGAAAAGCTGGAAGTATGAATGGTGTTCCCATTTATTCAAGGGATCTTTCAAGGTTCTTAATTGCTGTCAGACTTTGATTTAACAATTCTTACTTTAAGAAGGGAGGGTCATAGCATAATCCAGGCAGGAATATTTCCTTTTCCTTTTATCCTTTTAGCTTGTAAATGTCATTAAAAATTTAAAGTTCATAGCACGTGTTTATCAGGAAGTGACATACTTTTCTACACCTATTTAGAGAAGATTATCAATTACTTTTTGGTTCAGAAAGCTTAATAAAAAAGATGAAGCTCACAAACTCTCCTATATTGCACTTTTCAGATAGCTGTGACACAGAAACTCTTAATCTGTGGGCTCTCCTTATTATTTCATATGACTGTCACAAAAACTTTACCTGTGGAATACAACATTGATGATAACTTCAGAGCTACAGTATCTTTGCCTATGAGGATTATCTACCTGTATGTGTCTCTAATGGCTGCCAGGCCCAAATACTATTTTGCATGGACTTTAGGTAAGCAACAAAAAATGTTTGTACTTTTCTTTGCAGTTAAGAGTACTGTATGTTGGGTATGAATTTAAAAGAGAGAGTGCCCTCTTGGGGTCTTAGAAAGAACAAATTTTAGAACTGAGACTTTAGGCAAGAGACAATGAATGGGTTTATTTTATAGTTGCCCATTAACATAAATTTAAGCATAGAAGTGTATTTTGCAAACTAGATTCCAGGGCCCAATGAATAGATACCTCAATAAAACATGTATTTCATATATTTGAATGAGAAATGGTATTTTTATCCCTTTAAATTTTTCTGAAAAATAGTTTAATTGCATAGTGCATTTTAATTTAAGACTTATGTACTTTACTTTTCACACCCATTTATATCCATTCTAAACCACTTCCTTGCAGTCAGTGACCAAAAAAAATCCTATTTAGAATAGCCCAATTGCAAGAACAAATTGCATAAAACTCAATATGGATATTGTAGTGTATAGTAATATGGTCAGCAATAAGTGCAATGTAAAGTGCAGTTGTTTCCTGTATTGATGGTAAACATTTCACCTTGTTCTTATTAAAAACTTTAATGACCAGCTAAAAGCAGAATACATATATATTGCCCTTGTTTGAGGCACTAAATGGATGTTGTATTTTAAACAATATTTTTCCTTTCCAAGTCATTTAGGGAAAAAATATTTAACTTCCAGAAGTTTGTGCCATGGAAATATTTATTATATATAATTGATTATATATTTTGTTTATTATATATTCGTTGCATAACTCTGCATGAAAACTGAGGGGAAACCAATGCAGTAAGGAATTTAGTAGAATAGCATGACTCACTTTCAGCTGCTAGTTTAATTCCTGCTCAGGGAATGAAGTATATTCAGCCTGTCTGGGTACAGAATAAGTCTAGTGTTTGTTGAAGAATGACATACTTTGGAATATTGTGCCTAAAAACACCAGTATTATCATCTGTCAAGGATGGAAGCCAGCTGAAAAGTGCCTAAACTTGCATTGTTGGAGTATCTCCTCAGAGGGGGTTCTGTCTGTACTATCAGAGGGGTAGCCGTGTTAGTCTGGATCTGTAAAAGCAACAAAGAATCCTGTGGCACCTTATAGACTAACAGACGTTTTGCAGCATGAGCTTTCGTGGGTGAATACCCACTTCTTCGGATGCATCCGAAGAAGTGGGTATTCACCCACGAAAGCTCATGCTGCAAAACGTCTGTTAGTCTATAAGGTGCCACAGGATTCTTTGTCTGTACTATGTTTGCTAGCAGAGTTGAACCAGACTGGCTTTGATAAAATATGAAAGGACATACACTTTATTGGATCAGTGCTTCATTTAGTTCTTGTCCTCTTTTGCTGCTATTACTTCATTGTAACTGCTCTAAGGGCCTGAGCAGAATGCATGATGACACTGGTGTTTTGCTGAATGCCATGCTTTGGGGTTTTTATCTATTTTTATCCCTTGCAAATGCTAGAGCTCTTTTACAAATAGGTTAAAATGCATACTGATGTGTATGCTATCAGCACTGTTTCCTCTTTTAGTTAGGAAGTTGTTATGGAATTGGTGTTACTTTCAGGTACTGTATTTCTAACTTGATCCTAAAAAAGTGTGGCAAGCTGATATTTCTTATGCCTGGCCTCAAATAGAGCAGCAGGTTCTCTCCTTATTTACAAAATTTAATTTAATAAATATTCATTGGTGGTGCTATAGAATATGATAATTTATTAGGTTAGGGTACTTTTTTTAAAAAAATATCACAGATTTTGTCTTGTGGGCCAGTAGAGGTCAGAAGAATCTCTTAGATAAGTGGTGTCAGACTTCCTTGACAGCTGAATAACTGAGTGAAATGTATAGCCCAGGGATCAGCAACCTTTGGCACGCGGCTCAGCAGGGTAAGCACCCTGGCGGGCCAGGCCGGTTTGTTTACCTGCTGCGTCCAAGGTTCGGCTGATCGCGGCTCCCACTGGCCACGGATCACCGCTCCAGGCCAATGGGGACGGCGGGAAGCGGCAGCCAGCACATCCATCGGCCCGCGCCGCTTCCCGCAGCCCCCATTGGCCCGGAGTGGTGAACCGCGACCAGTGGACGCCGCGATCGGCCGAACCTGTGGACGCGGCAGGTAAACAAACTGTCCCGGCCCACCAGGGTGCTTACCCTGCCGAGCTGCATGCCAAAGGTTGCCAATCCCTGGTGTAGCCTCTCCCTGACGGAGGAAATGTGTTGTGCAAATGGTAGCAACAGATATAAAAGGGGAAAGTTTTAATATGTGACCTCTGAGAAAAAGGGGGAAAAAATTATCCCACTGACTTGCCTGATATCATGGGTATGGATTAGTGAGAAAAGGAAGTTAAGTTGCCTTAGGGCAGCTGTTAAGAAAAGGGGAATAAAAAGGTTAAGTATTTCAGGCATATTCCACTATCATGTAAAGTACACTTATTTTAGCACAGTAGTATACTTCCAGTGTTCTGTCTTCTAAATTTCTATTTCCTATTGCAACTTAAATATATTGTTTTTATTTGTATAATATTTGTTTTATTCTAGACTCATACTGAACTAACACAGGTTAGAGGCAATATTTCAAAGAAGAAGGGAAGGTTATTATCATAGAATATCAGGGTTGGAAGGGACTTCAGGAGGTCATCTAGTCCCAACCCCCTGTTCAAAGTAGGACCAATCTCCAACTAAATCATCCCAGCCAGAGCTTTGTCAAGCCTGACCTTAAAAACCTCTAAGGAAGGAGATTCCACCACCTCCCTAGTTAACCCATTCCAGTGCTTCAACACCCTCCTAGTGAAAAAGCTTTTCCTAATATCCAACCTAAACCTCCCCCACTGCTACTTGAGACCATTACTCCTTGTTCTGTCATCAGGTACCACTGAGAACAGTCTAGATTAATCCTCTTTGGAACCCCCTTTCAGGTAATTGAAAGCAGCTATCAAATCCCCCCCCTCATTCTTCTCTTTTGCAGACTAAATAAGCCCAATTCCCTGAGCCTCTCCTCATAAGTCATGTGCTCCAGCTCCCTAATCATATTTGTTGCCCTCCGCTGGACTCTTTCCAATTTTTCCACATCCTTTTTGTAGTGTGGAGCCCAAAACTGGACACAGTACTCCAGATGAGGCCTCGCCAATGCCGAACAGAAGGGAATGATCACGTCCCTCGATCTGCTGGCAGTGTTCCTACTTATACAGTCCAAAATGCTGTTAGCCTTCTTGGCAACAAGGGCACACTATTGACTCATATCCAACTTCTTGTCCACTGTAATCCCTAGGTCTTTTCCTGCAGGTGCTTATTCTGCTGTAACTAGTGTTCTTTTCCTTTATCTTGTCCTGTCAATCGGGTCAGCGGTTCTTGTTCTTCATCTCTAAGCATTCT
This sequence comes from Mauremys reevesii, assembly GCF_016161935.1. Lineage (NCBI taxonomy): Eukaryota > Metazoa > Chordata > Testudines > Geoemydidae > Mauremys > Mauremys reevesii. Next base: position 177,772,888 of record NC_052625.1, on the reverse strand, counting down.
TGTCAAATGTGCCATGCAAGATGACGCCAACCTCCTTCATGTCTTCCTTCAGCATTTAGGTCTTCGGCTTATGACTTAGTTCTTGTACTCTCTGGCCAACGTATCCCACATCTTGCCATGTTATGTGACGCGGCCATCTCAACCTGTACTCCCTCAGCTTTTCCAGAATGGAGGCTGCCTGCATCATAGCTCATGCCATTTAATTGCATAGCTTAGCAGCTGTTGTCTTACTCAGTGTTCACCTGAGCATTCTTGTTTTGGCAGTATGAAGTAGTGTTCTTCTCTCTTCCTCATTGACCAATGTTCCAACCCATATGTCATGGCTGGCCTAATCATGATCTTCTACACTTTGTTCTTTAGTGTACTTGGCACATATAATCCCCATCAACTCCCTACATTTACAGCATCTGCTCTTCATGCAGCTCCTAACATCTGCATCCACATTCTCATAATGGCTCAACACTGAACTGAGGTTCAGAGTTTAACTCTATACCATCTAACTTTATTGATTTCCCATTGTCCCTCTCAATTAAACTTTACATGTATTCTGTCTTTTGTAAGCCATTTTCTTCTAGTGTAGCGCTCCATTGTTCTAGGTCCCTTTCCAGTTTGTATTAATTTTCATGGCACAACATGTCAGCAAAAACCATGCTTCAGGGAGCCTCTCTCCTAATCTCCTGCGTCAATGTGTCTATTATAATCGGAACTAGGAATGGGCTTATGGCTGATCCTTTATGTAGACCTATCCCCACAGTGAATGATTCATTGTAGCCACTGCTGCTTGTCACTATTGTTGTGCTACTCTCATACATGTCTATGATAGTTTTAACATATGTCTCTTGCATGACCACAAGCATCACCATAACAGTTCTCTAGGAACTGTGTCATAAGTCTTCTCTGAATCCACAAACACTAAGTGCAATCCCTGGCATTTCTCTGTACTTCTGTAATATTTGGGCTGAAAACACTGTATCCTATGTTGACCTTCCTTGCATAAACCCGAATTGGTTGTTGCTTATTTGATGTTCCAGCTCCTCCCAAAGCCTTTTCTCAATTATTCTTACCAGCCATTTCAACGTGTGACTCATTAATTTGATGGGTTGGTAAATACTACTTTCTTGCACATCTCCTTTATTCTTAGAGATAGGAACCAATGTGATCTTCCTCCACTCATTGGACTTTTTCCAGTGCAGAAAATTAAGTTGAAAAAGATCATCATTGTCCCCATACCCTCATGGTCTAATGCTTTAATAGCTCAATTGGTATGTTGGCTGGCCCCACTGCCTTACCAGTTTTGTAACCTTGAACCCTGTCTGAGTCTCCACCATGATGAGAAGTCTTGTGAGACTGTTTCTTGCACATACTTCCTTAGGTGGTTTCTTCACATTGTCTTCACTGAGCAGCCTCTCATAAAACAGCTGCCACCTCCTAGTGATATCACCATCTTCCACCAGTACTCTTCCGTTTTCATCTTGGACACACTTTACAGTTCCCAAGTTCTCTGTGCTTCTATGCCTATTCTTGGCTAATTGATATATTCCTTTTCCCCCTTCCTTCATCAGTAGGACTGCTTACAAGTCTTTAAATATCTGACCCTTAGTTTCTGCAACTGCTCTTTGTGGTGTTACCTTTACAAGCTTGCATTCCTCATAACTTTCCACCATTTTTATTTTCTGCCATTGCTTAAACCTTTCCTTCTTCGCTGCCTCTGGCACATCATTCCCTCTTTTCATTTGGCCACACATTTGCACATTTTCTATAATATGTTTTGATATTTCCTCCCAAACTTCACTGGTATCAGAAAGGAACTGTGGGCTGTCCTGGTATCAGGACTTGTACTATTAGAAGAAATTTTGAGTACACATTAGAAATCATGTCCTTCTCAGTAGTTGATTTTCCCCCCATTGATTTTTAACAGGCACATATTTAGAGCATCGGACTTTGATATGCTATCTGAAGCATCCTTTTTGTATTTGTATTTACATATTCAGCTCAGGTATCCCTCATAAGTGAAGGAAGGTATCTGAACATTGGGACACTTTCTCAAACTACTGCAACCAGTGGATACCCGTGCTTTGTAACCTTAAATTGAGTTCAGTTTATATTCAAAATAGAACTGATCAAATTCCAATTTTTCTCTTCTCTCTGGGTGGTAGTTAATACCATGCATCGCAGTGAGCTTGAATGGGTTCCTCTGTCAGTTTGATCGAACAGGCATATTGGAAGGCAAAGTACAAAGAAAAGAGCAAATAGAAATAAATGTCCTGTGATAGGAGAAGGTACCTACATTGTGAAACCGATGGTGTATTATATGCCTGTTTGCTTTTCTTTTTTTATAAAAATTATTTTAAGATTGAAAATGACTTGGTTTGCAAACATATATCCTTATTTGTCTTATTCTTTTCTCTTGATAGTTAAGTGCCTAATCCAGTGACTCTAGGTGCTTCTAAACATTTAAATATACAGCCAAAAAGTACATTAATACAACAAATCACGTGTACAAAGTACTTGTCATATGATGCACAATATTTGTAATGTAGGCAATTTATAACTACTTACATCAATTGTTTTCTCTTGTTTCATTGCAGCAGATGCAATTAATAATGCAGCAGGGTTTGGTTTTAGAGGATATGACAAAAATGGAGCATCACACTGGGATTTAATATCAAATCTGAGAATCCAGCATATAGAGGTTTGTTCATGGCTCTTTCAAATAAAATTGTGCTCATGTAGAAAATTTTAAAGGCATTAAATTGTCTTACACTTTTCTATTCTCAGGATTGCAAAGGTGTCACAAATCAGAGGTGACAATCAGTCTCTGGGGGAAGGAGTGACAAATCACATACATTTTAGATATCTTCTGCAAGCCAACTAGCTTGTGGGATTTTTTGTGATTATGAATACTCCAAATGTAGAGTTACAAATTAAGGAATAAAAGCAGGCTCATAATAGAGCGGTTGAGTAAATTCCTGCTGTCCTTATTCAGCTCATCCCCAAAGAATACTTGGTTTGTGTATCACACTATTCTGAAATACAGCATGAGTCTTTAATATGGCATCTTTACGTTTTGCAGAAATAATTAATATTTTGGTTTTATAGTTTTCAACAAGTTTCAAGATGTTTCTTGATAACTGGAATATTCAAACAGCTCTTTGGCTTAAAAGGTACTGTATTTAAAAGAAAACTTTTCTACTTTGAAGTTTCTTTATTACTTATCTTTAAAAATAATCTATGAATACTTGTTATTAGAGATCCTAAACCAATGCAGCTGCATAATCGATGCTACGCTTTAATTATAGCATTGTCTGTCTCTGGCTGTTGGCCTGTGGAGGACCCTGTGAGCTTTTTTAGCTACTCAGTCACAGAATCTTCCCTGTATTATGAATGGGAACTGTGTGCACCCTCTTCCTTCCTAGAAACTACACTGCAAGCTTTAAACCACATGGGAATGCAGTTGGGAGAGTATGCTGTGTACACATTGTCTTCTTCAGTACCCTTATATAATTGGCAGATTCATTGTTCCCTGGCTTGGCCAGAAATAAGAGATGGTTCCCAATGGGCTAATGCTTCCCTGCTGTTCCCCCTTGGAATTGTTGTGAGGATGGATTAATAGAGCCAAATGAAACATCCCACTTCAGCTAGGTGAATAGAACGCAGAAAATGCCCATCCTTCTGGGCAATTATATTGAGGCAGGTCCATTTTCCCCTCAGGAGATGAACTTTATTAATAGCTGGCAGTCTGGGTAGACCCCCATCTTGGAGCCTTACATATGCCTTTACTAAACACTTTGGACTGCAGAAGCTTAATAGCCACACATCCAAGAAATTGGATGTTGGTAAGCAGGAGAAGCTAATTTATATAAGATTCCTGTTCTATGAAGTAACTTCTAGTTGTGAAGACGTCTTTCCTAAGTTTTGGCACTATGCAAAAGATGACTAGCATCTCTGAATAGACAACCCGTGTAAAGACAGTAACTGCAGTCTTCTGCAACCTGTGGTTGATTCATATGTATTCTGCTGGATTGGCCTCTTGAATTAGCAGTGCATTTCCAATGTTATGGTGGAGATGTGGAATAGAGCCTGTAGAGCAGATTGATACTTATTCTCAGAGCAAGTATTACAGTCCTGCTGTGATACCAGATCTAGGGCAGTGATGCATACTAGGAGCTCTATGACTTTGTAGTTGCTCTGTCTAATCAAACTCCTCCCTCCAAGTCCAACATGGCTTATAACAGGGAAAGTGCTCCCAGCAAATGTAAACCCGCTCTTCAAATAGTGGAACACACCATCAACTGCCTCCTCCAGAGAGTAGGGTGTATCCCTCAAACTTGCTCTCCTTACAAGAGGATGTGTGGAGGGGGGTACACCCTCCTCCCCAAACATTTGTTCCATCCCTGAAAAGCAGAAAAGGTTTTAATAATTTAAATTTTATTGCAGGGGAAGATCAAACCATGTCTGCTAATGTAAACACCTATTTGCAAGCCAAACTCATGATGTCATAGAATTTATTGTCAGAGAAGTCAGCATGAAGGTGCAGTTGCACATATAGCCAAGGGTCTAGAGACATCCTCTCTACTAGGGCTGGTTGGGAATTTTTCAACAAAACCATTTTTTTAAATCAGAAAATTCCAATTTGTCAAAAACAAAACTGTTTGCTGCAAAGAGTTGGTTTTAATAAGTTTCCCATTTTGAAAAAAAAAAGTACATTGTTGAGATGTCCCATTTCTGTGTTTTCCTATTTCTGGAAAAGCTCCAGTTTGGGGATCATAATGACTTCATTTCAAAATTAAATTAATTTATAGTATAGAAAAAAGGCTTAAAGTAACTAAAGGTCAGTATTGAAACTAAATGTTTTGAAATTATTGCAATTAAACATTTCAATTGACCCAGTCTGAATTTGTTCCGATTTTTTGGTTCATGAACATCTTCATCCCAGTTTGGGATGGGAACTTTTTTTGGAAATCTCAAAAAATGTCATTGGACAGGTAATGCATTTCCCATCCAGCTATAGTAGCTAACCAGTAGAGTTCTGCCTCTCGGAAGTGGTGTCACACCATTGTGAAGGAGCATACATAGTAGCATTGAGATCTGGTATCAAAGCAGAGTGTAAAGTTACAGCATTTTCTGTAAATCGTAATATGTTAATGTTTAAGTCCAAGATTCAATAGAACTATGTAATCAAATAGCAACTGCTATTTAATCTATGGCTTGCTAGGTTTTAAATGGTTATTGGCACTATTGTTGATCATCCTCTCTCCCTTATACCCTTTGCCTTTAATACATTTACTTTACTTGTTAGAGTATGCTATGAGCGAGCTTCCTTCAGTCCTACGATCCAGACCTTCATCCTTTCAGCCATTTGGCATGGTGTGTACCCAGGATATTATTTAACATTTTTAACAGGAGTACTAATGACATTAGCAGCACGAGCCGTAAGTACCAACCATGTATTTTAATGATTTAAGTCGTTTGTAAAAGCAAAGTGACTATGCTACAGTGCTCAAAGATGTGTGCATCACAAGGGAAACTCAGACACAATCTTGGGCCCAAAAAGTATAATATATATTTTAGATGTAACAGCAGTAGTGAATAGAAGGGAGGGATGGGAGGAAAGACGAAAGAGGAAGGACTACACTGCTGTTAGTGCATCTGTAGCACATCTTTCACGTGACTTTCTCAAGCTTCACTGACTATCTTGTACAATATTACTGTGATGTGAACAGATATAGTTAAAAGTGATATTAAAAAGACACATACTTGCCAGTGAGGAGGAGGAATCTTTCATTAGGGTTTGGAGGCCTAAGCTAACAATTTCGGTAGAATTTAATAATCATTTTAAAATAAATGTGTATTTGGGACTTTTGTAAAGATATTAAAGTAAAGCAGTGTTCTCATCAGCCAGCAGACAAACGTCTCTAGTACATTTGCTGCTCAGAGTTCTGCCAAGAAACAGCAGAGTGACATTAATAAGATTCTGGTCAATTTTACTGCTGCTATTTAGAACCCTGTGGATCCAGAAAAATAAACCCAGAAACTAAAGTAAACCTGTCAAGAAATTTGTCAGTGTCACAGTGCTGCTTGGGAAAGGAGGTACTAGAGTTCATCAAAGAGGAAGAGGAAAAATGGAGGCTGAGCAGGGAGGGATACAGTAACAGAGACCTCTTTGCCATCAGAGCAGGTGGGAGGCTGTGAAGGCGAGAGAGAAGCACAAGACTCTTTGCACCTTCCAACTGCTAGTGGGAGCTGGAGCTTCAGTTTATCAGACTTCTCCTGCTACTACTAAAACAGAATACTTTTCTCCATAGATCTCAAAGCATTTTACAAACACGAGTTAGCATTATTGTCCCATTTTAAAGCTGTGGCCCCTTTCCTAACGACAGTCAGGAGTCTCTGGAGGAGCAGTATATAGACATAAATTCCCTTCCCCTTTACTGCCACTGGAGGGATGGATCTTCACACTTTTCAACCAGGCTGATACAAAACTAGAGCCCGAGGCAAGGCCCATAAACAGTTCTCTGTCATGAATCGCAACACTCCACTCTCCAGTGGAGCACCTCTCACTGTCATATTTCATCTCTTTCACAGGTATGGTTAGCTCTCATGTTTACAGAGCTTGGGTTTGTGTGTATTAGTAGTACTGACTGACTATCAAAAACAGGTTGAAGTGTTTTATCATGTCAGTTATTTACTGTCCCTTGTTAGGTCTGTAAAGATCAGATTCTCTGTGATCACCACCTTCCTCTCAATTCCTTATTAATCACATTTACTGATTAAAATCTAATCCTTTCAAGCGTAAATAACCTAGATTTCTTTATAGCTAATTCTGTAGAAGTTGGATGATAAATCTTAACTGGGCTGATTTTTTTTTAAACTGCATATACAATTGTTTCTAATTTACACTTCAGTTTACTACAGATTGGCACAAATGGCCATGTAGATGCATAGCTGACCATTTGCTTGAACAATTAAAGCAGAAGGTTGGCCCAGTGAATAGGATGCTAATTTAGGATTTGGGGATACCTGGGTTTAATTCCCTGCTCTACCACAAACTTCCTGTGTGACCGTGATCAAGTTACTTAGCCTCTGTGTGCCTCGTTCCCGTCTGTAAAATGGGGATAATAGCACTTCCTACCTCACAGTGGGTTTGCGAGGATAAAAACTTAAGATTGTGAGGCACTCAGGTACTATGTTGATGGGAGCCATATAAATATCTTAGATCGGCGGTCCCCAACGCAGTGCCTGCGGGCGCCATGGTGCCCGCTGGGGCATCTATCTGCACCCGCATACTGGCTGGCGGACAAGCATCCACCAAAATGCCGCCGAAAAGTGGCAACATCTAGAGGTGGCGGCGCCGAAATGCCGCTGATTTTCAGCGGCATTTTGGCGGCGACGCCTCTTGATGACGCTGCTTCTCAGCGGCATTTCGGTAGATGCTTATCCGCTGGCCATGGTCCTCGGTGGCTTGTTGTCTGGTGCCCACCAGACAAAAAAGGTTGGGGACCACTGCCTTAGATAGTTACTTGAATTTTTCACATGCAGTTGTAGTTGTGCATACAAATTAAAGGTACAATGGCTTATGTATAATATATTTAAAAGCCCTTATTTTGTATTGCATCATTAAAACATGGCATCTTTGGAGGGTGGGAGAGGAAGTAGACCATATCTTCCTATTCTAAACAGGCTCCACACTCCAGGACAATTCAGTGATGGGTGTGAGGCATTTCATTGAACAGGATATGACAATCATGATAATCATATGTAGTAATTGTACAGCATTTTTTCATCTTCAACAGTCTTCATAATCTTGTGAGATAGGAAAACCTTAATCTCATTTCAGTATTGACTGAAATTTAGGTGCATGACTTTTCTAAGACCATGGAAGAAATTGGTATATAATCCCAAGATTTAGGTTTAGGAGTTCTTTTGAGTCATGTGCACAGGGCACTATGTCTACGGCCAGATTGTCCACTATGATGTGACACCGTTTCACTGTGCAGGTGGCACAAAGGGGCAGGATTCTGGTGATAAGTAATATCCCTTGTGAAGGGAAACTCTTTTGGTGGAAACTCACTTGGAGGCAGTCTCCTGTCTCAGCCTCCAACCGAGGGTAAGAGGTGTGACAGGGGAGTGGGGTAGGATGGAATGAAATTACACTGATCTTCCACTCTTGTGAGGTCCTTAAGGGATGTTACTGTAACTGACCCTGCAGCTGGGCCAACTCGGCTGTAATGAGCTCTCTCATGCTCTCCGCATAGGCACCAACTCTGTGGGTGATCCAGGGCTGGAGCACCCACAGAAAAAAAATCGGCAGCTAGCTTCCCTCCTCCCCGCACCCCCTGGCACCTCCCACCTGCCGGTGGCACCACCAATCAACTCCTACCCCTCTCTCCCAGTGTGTCCCAGCAGCTGCCAGCAGCTGTTCCGAGGCATGCAAGAGGCACTGAGAGGGACAGGGGTGGAACTGGGTGGGAAAAGGCAGGATGGAATGAGGCTGGAGAGGGAGCAGAACTGGGTGGGAAGAGGCAGAGCAGAGATGGGAGCTTGGGGGAAGGGGTGGAGTGTGAGGCCTGGGGCTGATGAGCGCTGTGCCCAATGTCCCCCCTCAAGGGGATGTCTGTGATTGCCTCGGTCCTTAATGAATGGGAATGAAGATATGAATAGTAGACATTAGTGATAGATGAGTAGAAGCGGAACTTGAACAGCTTAACCGGAGACGTCGGAAGCCAACAATACTTATCTTAGTCTAATATTAAGGGCCCAGAGATATTGCAAGCCGGATATAATAAAATCTTAATAAATCCTAAATTTAGGATTGTAATGTAGTGATAATTGGAGATAAGCTAATGCAGTTCTATATTGAAAACTTAAATAAGACCCAAAATTATAGGCCTGTTAGTCTAACATCTGTTAGTCTAACATCTGTAGTATGCAAAATCATAAAAAAAATCTTAAAAGAGGGAAAAAGAAAAAGATAGAGATAGATTACAGCATGAGGGCTGAGGGCAAGATGGGTGCTGTACAGCAGTGCTTTACAGAGAAGTAGTAGATTTTTGGACAAAGTTAAAGATCCTTCTTTGAATATCCAGGATTTTCAGATTTGAGGACAGTGGTAGATCTTTGACTGGGTACATGAATAATGGAAAAGAATAAAATCAAAATGAGAAAAAGAAAATCCAAAGGTGGGAGGTTAGGGGGGAAAAATGAAAGGGAGAGAGGGGAAAGGAGCTGGTTAAGGGGAGGTTGGCAGAGGGTAGTAAGGGTAGGAAGTTTTGGGGGTTTTTATTTATTTTTTATCAATTTATTTATTTATTTAGGCCTGGGGACATTGGGATTTATTTATTTGCTGCTGACACCAAGTGGGGGAGTGGGCTGATGGGGATATTAGGCGGATGGAAGGAAGTTGGGGGTATTGTCAGGTTGGAAGAGGACTTGGTATATAAGTTTAGAGATGAGTGTAACCTGGAGTATTTAGTAGTGTAATGTTATGCATTAGTTTAATGTTATGCATTTATTTTTATAAGCTGGGGGACGCGGAGAAGGACCTACGGAGAGAGGGAAGGAAACAAGGAGAGGGCGGAGGGACGAGGGATGTGATTGAGTAGGCAATGAAGCTAATGCGTTCTTGGTGATGAGGTCATGTAAATATTTCTAGTATATTTCTAGAGAGGCTAGTCCCGTTATATAGTAGGTTATAGAGACCTAATTTGGTATAATATTTGCAGTATTGTGTTTTTTTGGTCTTTGAAGTGAATTTTTATTTAAGAACAAGAACAAAAGAAGAACAGGTAGAAGAGGGGAGGAAGAGAAGGCCCGAGGATGGAAGAGAATGGAATGGAGAGGACTTGAGAAAGACTGTTCCTTAACCTGGTTAGAGGGTTAAGATAAGAGGAGAAGGATATATTAAGATAGGATAAAAATATATCAGAGGAATAAAGGGGAGGAAGGAGAAGAATTATTTGGTGGACACGCTAATGTGGATACTTATACTCAGTCAGGAAAACTGCAGTCAGTCAGGAAATTAAGCTTGATTATCAGGAGGGCTCTTTCTAAGGGAGTGGCACAGCCAACACAGGAAACCGAAGAGGGGGGGCCTAACGCTAGATAATGACTTAAGTTAAGATTGGAGGAGATAATGATATGGTATGATAGGATATAATAGGCTTAGCCAATAGGTCAATTAAGTGCCACACTACAAAAGTACAATGGGTATGATATAACCTTTAACCCTTTTTTGGCTGGTTTGCAGTCTTGCCCTGCCCGCATGCTCGGGAGCTGGACACACCATATTGGGGGGAAGGGATTTTCTCCAGGGAAGATTGGCAATGGCCCTGGAGGTTTTTTTTTTCTCTCCCGAGCATGGGGCAGGGTCGCTTGCTAAGGAGTGGGTGGATCGGCTTATGTGGCCTGCATCTTGCAGGAGGTCAGACTAGATGATCATAATGGTCCCTTCTGATCTTGAATTCTATGATTCTATGATTCTATGATTACGAAGCAGCTCTTTGGCCAATGAAAGAATGATCATTTAAAATTTACTTTGTATGCGTTTTCTCTGTTTGTGCTTTTATACCCTAGTATGTGTTATAATTGCCATAATAGTATGCTGCAGGTACAATTTATCACCATTCGCTTTTTCATGGGAATTGTAACTGAAACATGAATATTTAAACTTGGCTTAAAATTACACTATCTCAGGCTGTAAAGTAATTTACACATTCACAAGAACATGTTTTGAGATATCACAGGGAAGCAAATAAGGCCACTTCATACTGCATAAGGCCCTTTCTAAAAACTTAATTTTTGCTTCTACCTAGTGCTTTCAAAATTATTTTTTTAAACCTTAAAATGGAAGAGTGATTAACATTTGACAATTGAATCTAATTTTTTCATTTGTATAACTTTGCTCCATTTACTTTTATGGGCATTGGATCAGGCCCACACTGAACAATAAAATAAATTAAGAAATAAATAAAACCCACAAAAAAAAATAATTTTGACCTCAAAAGAACTTGTCCCTAACCACAGAAAACTCCACTTAATCAGGTCATTCCTCAAGCAAAAGCCTGAGTAAGTAGATAGCCTGCTTATTTTGTACTTTCAAGGTTTGAAGTAAGGACTATGTTGGACTAGTGGAGGATACTCCAGGGAGAGAGCTCAGCCTCAGAGGTCAAATCTATTATGTATAACAGAAGCATCCTCACTGATCTCAGCTCTTAAGATGGAACATAAAGATAGAGATGGTCTTACGGAAAACCAGGTCCCTAAGCAGTGTAGGAATTTATACATAATGCCTTGAGTCTCAGCCAGAAACAAGTTGGTAGCCAGTTTAGGTGTAATTTGTTTTACTCAAGAAGCACCACTAAGCAAGCCAGCGCTAGCAAAAATTTCTGAATAGTTTTTAAGGGTAGCTCCCGAGTTGAATACAAAAAAAACCAAAACAAAACAAAAAAGCAAAAAAGCATGGATAATTCTGGCAAGGACAGCAGTAAGGAAAGACCACAATGTCCTAGACAGACTCAACTGCTGCTATCTGAGAATTCAAGATTAGCCAAAAATCCAAAAGGAGTGTTTTAGATTTTAGTGTAACCCTTGCACAAAGCACAAACTTATCTTCTTTAAAACACTCCACCATCTAGCTATACCTTAATAAGAAATCAGATTTGAAACTCTTTTTTCAGTCCCACCTTTGCTCCACCAATGGAACAGTCCTGGATCGTAGAGCTTCTCAGGCATGATTCTGTCAGTTACTGCCAAGATTCACTGAGTCAGGAACACATAATTATGCTCCTCTCTCAGCAGCCTTTCATAACGATACCAGAATCTGCATGGACACTTGATCTTGTCCTTCACAGGACAGACAGTCTCTTAATGAAATCAGCACAAATACTGACTGTACCCAGATTCAAAGCCAGATTGAAAGGGGTCAGTAAGAAGGCTGCAGATAATAGAAGAACTGCTTTACCACCACTACCCCTCCAAAAAAAACCAAACATACAAAATCTGAAGGTACAGGTTGGTAACTGGCAAAACGATCAAAGTGAAGACAAAGGACAAACAATTGTTCATTAGATAGAACTGATCCCCAAATCGGTAGAAAAATCTCCGAAAATAAGTAAAAGAGATTAGAGAGATAAGGTGGGTGAGGTAATATTTTTTATGGGACCAGCTTCAGCTTTCCAACTTACACAGAGCTCTTCTACAAGCCTTGGCTAATACGAGGCAGCCAGATTGTTCTAAGTCAGGGGTTGGCAACCTTTCAGCAATGCTGTGCCGAGTCTTCATTTATTCACTCTAATTTAAGGTTTTGCGTGCCAGTAATACATTTTAACGTTTTTTAGAAGATCTCTTTCTATAAGTCTATAATATATAATTAAACTATTGTTGTATGTAAAGTACATACGGTTTTTAAAATGTTTAAGAAGCTTCATTTAAAATTAAATTAAAATGCAGAGCCCCCCAGACCAGTGGCCAGGACCCGGGCAGTGTGAGTGCCACTGAAAATCAGCTTGCGTGCCACCTTCGGCACCCGTGCCATAGGTTGCCTACCCCTGTTCTAAGTGGTGAGCAGCCTGATTAGTTTTGTTAACTGGGACTTTGTGGACATTACAGGATGAAAGAATTTTCCTGCCCCATCCCATAGCTATGGCCCAAGACTTCAAAAATGCTCCATCTTCCACTCTCTCAACATGCTGTGCAATTTCTGGCCCTACAGACTTCTACTTTCAGCCCCCAAAATGAGAACCCAAGTGTATCCTTCCACCTATGTGTTGAACTAGAAATCTCCTGAATCAATCCCCATTGCTGTCAGCTTAACCTTGTGGCCCTGAGTAAACTTATGAGAACCGTCCAATGCCGACAGGGAATCACAAAGCTTTTAATAGGACTGTAATTTTTTTCATGGTACTTATTGCATATTTCTTTAAATGTGATAAATTTATACTATGAATTAATACTGTGTTTAAAAGGCTCCATGTCAAATATTTAACACTGGCTGTTACAATCTGTAGCCTGTAGGGCAAGCTTGCCTAGTATTCCCTGACTTGCCTTCATTATATTTAGTGGCTTTCATCAGCTGAAACACAAGAAACCTACAGTTCTGTATCCTATAAAACATTAGCTTAAGCATAAATTAGCATAAGTGTGGTTAAGTATGCCATAACCCTTGTCTTAGATAAATGGCTTCACAGTTATGTAATTGTGCCGACTCACCTAGGGGACCTGAGTGTTGGTTTGGGATTCCTTTACTCAAGATATGTCTAACAACTCTTTATTAAGCAAAACCACTCAGCAGTTAGTGGTTACTTAAGAACAGGAAACTCATTAGGATGATCTCATCACAGTCGCCTCCAGTACCAGACAATACAGCTTCAACCTCCCTTTGTTACACTAACTTATTTATAACTCTTTTGTTATCTTTTTTGTGTATTTGTCATCTTTTCTTTTTGTTACTGTAATTGGGTCAGCACCCATCTCTGATGCATGCCCCCTTTTCTCTGGCCGACAGTGCCTGCAAACACAGTTTTTTTCATGGGGAGGGGCACCCACCTCTCATGGATGGCCCCCTTTCTCTTGGTTAGGTGTGAGCTTGCATTTCTTTTTTGGTCTTACCTCAGGATGGCATCTGCCTCTTGTGAGGACGCCCTGGCCGCTGGTTCTCTCATCCGGTCTTTGGCAGCTCAGCCCTCCGGCCAAGCCACACAAGCATTCCCCCCCGCCCCCATTTCAGGGTATATCATCCCGAGTTCTTATCACAACCCTGGTATGGGGCCGTAGCTCTTAGGTCTTCCCAGAGGCACTGCCTTCTTCAGACACCTAGCCGGGGCCTATCTTGGTACCCTCTGTGAAGCTGTATTGAATTTGTGGGATACTTTAGGATATTATGAATACCAATATTGTAAAATTACAATGAGTTATCCCAGGTATACCGTGGTAAGGTATCTGCAAAAATGTTTTATCATACCTGGCAAATTATTCTTGTTTGTTTTTGTATCACCTTTTTATTGTAAGTTACATGTATGGTATGTCTGTAGTTCCAAACTTGTGCTGTGCATCTGGCTGACCCCCCCCCCCCACCCCCGACAGATTGGCATTAGCACTACCTAGTCTTCTTGATGGCCCATCAAGGGACATCAGCTATACAATTGACCCATTGAGAGAAGGAAAGGGATACACCTTATGACTCAGCAAGGCATGCAGGGGCATGCCTATGGACAGAACACATGGCTAGGCCATGTGCTGGGCAGCTTGTATTTGAAACAAAGAAAATACAAAAGCTGCATGGCCAAAGGCTATAAAAGGCAGCTGCATCTTCTCCATTTTGTCTTCAGTCCTGCTTCTTACCTCTGGAGTAAGCTTTCTACAAACAAAGCTCTGAACTAGGGTGACCAGACAGCAAATGTGAAAAATTGGGATGGGGATGAGGGGTAATAGGAGCCTATATAAGAAAAAGACCCAAAAATCGGGACTGTCCCTATAAAATCAGGACATCTGGTCACCCTACTCTGAACAAAGAACTGAATGACCCATCCAAGCTGTGGATGTGTTCCAGAGGGACTTTCAAGCCAGCAAACTCACCAGTGCTGCTAGGAACCTGAATATGGACTTTGAAGTCTTTGTATGTATGTGACTGCTTTACCAACTCTCTTCTTGTTCTGTCTTTATAACAAACCTTTAGTTTTAGATACTGAAGGATTGGCTGGCAGCATGGTATTTTGGGTAAGATCCAAACCTATACTGACCTGGTAACGTGGCTGACCCTTTGGAGTCAGAAGAACATTTTGTATATGTGAGCAGAACTTTTAAAATAACTTCTCACTGTACTGCACCTAGGTGCTGATTGGGAGCCAGAGAACTGGAATGCAATAAGGGGGCTGTGTGATTTCTTTTTTTGTTTCTTGATAACCAGTGTGGGGGAATCAAAAGCAGTTTGTGACTTTAAATTCTGTGTTACCCACCAGCGTTGGGACTATCTGCTCTCCCTTTTGCAGCCTGCCCTGACCTTGGCATTTCCAGTGAGGGCTGCCCTAGGCACACCAGGTCACACCTCAACTGGTGTCCTTTTCAGCAGCCCTCCCTGGACTCAGTCTGCTACCAGACCAGCAGAGCCTATCTCGGTACCCTCGTCTGGTCTGGCCAGGTTTTATGCTCAGTCCTTCGGGCTCAGCCTGCCCACATTAATCTTTTGACAGCTCTGCTGCTATCCAGCCAGGCAGGCACCTGGTCTTTGGCAGCCTCTGCTGGACTCAGTGTGTCTGGTGAGCTATCTACAGTTCTACTGTTCATCTGATCAGCCAGGCACTTGGTCCTCCCTTGTCAAGTGCCACACAGTCACTGAAGGCTCTGCTCTGCTGTCTGCCTTTTATCTGGCCTTTCTGACCCTTACTGGTTGCTCCAGGAGCCCCTCTGATTGGCCGCTCTTCTGCAGCCACTCTAGACTGCTTGGAGGACTTTTCGCTGCTCTATTCTGGGACAGGGTAATACAGGACCATGAGGTCTCCAGCAGGGGGCCTCCAGACCTAGTCCATCCTGCCACTCTCACAAACATGATTTCTCTGAAATTTGTTACACATGCACAACACTAAACATGATTACTCTATAATTTTCACGTGCCGTTCTGCTTACACTTATGCTGTTAAACATGATCAGAACAGACACTTAAAATTCACAGCAGGTTTCTCTCAAGCCTAAATGTACCTTTGCTCCCAAAACCCCGTAGCCCTTATGCACCCCTGTGAGCTCTGTCTGTTGGCACCAAATAGGGTTGCCAGGTATCTGGTTTTCGACGGGAACACCTGGTTGAAAAGGGACACTGGTGGCTCTGGTCAGCATGACTGACCAGGCCATTAAAAGTCCGGTTGGCAGCACAGTGGGGCTAAGGCAGGCTCCCTGGCTGCCAAGGCTCCGTGTGGCTCTTGGAAGCAGTGGCATGTCCCCCTTCTGGCTCCTATGCGTAGGGGCAGCCAGGGGACCCCAAGCACCAGCTCTGCAGCTCCCATTGGCTGGGAACTATGGCCAATGAGAGCTGTGGGGGCGGTGTCTGCAGACGGGGCAGCGTGCAGAACCACCTGGCCATGCCTCCACCTAGAAGTCAGAGCAGAGACACGCCGCTGCTTCCAGGAGCTGCCTGAGGTAAGCGCCAGTGAGAGCCTGCACCCGTGACTCCCTCCTGCTCCCCAACCCCCTGCCCTAGCCCTGATTCCCCTCCCGCACTCCGAATCCCTCAATCCCAGCCCGGAGCACCCTCCTGCACCCCAAGCCCCTCATCCCCAGCCCAAGAGCCTGCATCCCAAGCTGGAACCCTCACACACCCCTGCACCCCAGCCCAGAGCCCTCTCCTGCAGCTGAACCCCTCATTTCTGGCCTTACCTTGGAACCTGCACCCAGAGCCCGGAGCCCCCTCCCATATTCTGAACCCCTCGGCTCCACCCCAGAGCCCCCCACACACCCTAAACTCCTCATTTCTGGCCCCCCCTGGAGCCCACACCCCTAGCCAGAGCTCTCACCCCCTTCCGCACCTCTATCCCCTGCCCCAGCCCAGTGAAAATGAGCAAGTGAGTGAGGGTTGGGAGCGTGAGTGACGGGGGGCGGGGGAAATATATGGAGTAAGCAGGGTCAGGGCCTTGGAGAAGGGGCGGGGCTCAGTTTTGTGTGAGTAGAAAGTTGGCAACCCTAGCTCCTAGAGGTCCCTGGGTTACACAAGGTTCTCAAAGAAACATACAGGAGCTGTGTGTTAATGTGTTATGTACATATTTTGTTACATTAACTACTACATTATTGAGACTTCTGAAATACACAGTTAAAATTTCTTACATTTAGATAAAACAGGATGCTTTTTAATGCTTTGGACTGTAATCCTGTCAGTGAGTGTATGGGAATGGCTTACCTTAAGGGGACTTTTTGTTGAAGTATTCTATGTTCATATTATTCACAAATGTACATTTACAGAAGATTAGATGTCACTTACTGTAAAACAAGGCTGTGTCAATCAGACAAGAAGTCTCAAATTAGATTGGATATATTGAAAATACTGAATTCTAATACTAAATTCTTAGGCCAGAGAATGCATGGTAAGCTGAAGGCCAGGGTGTGCAAGCTATCTGTACCTTAGGTCAATGGATGCTGGGTATGGCTCGGACACACATGTACCAACTGCAGTGTTCTTAGATGAATCCTTTGACTTATGTATAGATTGGCATTGAAATCTTCTTTCCAATAGGTTCCTTGTCTCAGCATAAAGTATGTGAAACCTTTTCCCCACCAGATGTCCTCGAGGAGAGGAAAGAGAGTGGAGATAAGATGAAGTCTTTAGTGCCTGAAGGCTTTCATGGCAATGGAACAAATAAAATACAATAAAACTAGCTCTCAATAACAATGTTTTAGTTACTAATACTGTTTACTGTTATCTGCTTTTTTTAGATGAGAAACAACATTAGACACTACTTTGTTGATTCTCCTCCTGTTAAATTATGTTACGATGTCATCACATGGATAGCAACTCAAGTAGCAATAAGTTACACAGTTGTGCCATTTGTGCTGCTCTCTGTAAAACCCTCTTTCATGTTTTACAGGTAAGTACACTTTATGGGTTTTTTAAAAATCACTGAACTCAGAGGCAAGTTAAATTATTCTTGTGGCAGGGGTTCTCCTTTGAGTGGTGAATAAAAATGTAGTATTTGGATCACTATTTTGCCAGCTAAGTGAGTTGTCATCCAGTTTGAAAAAACAAAATAAATAACAATTTTCATAGTTCCTTAAGCACACAGAGCACAAGTGCACTATTGAATTTCCTGGCATAGGAGCCATTCAGAGTGCACATCTGAGATTAGAAAATGGGTCAAGGGGCACAGAGCAACAGGAATAAGTGACCACTGCCTAACGTAACTTTCATGAATAACCAGCCATAAAAGGATAAATAGGTATATATTTCTCAAAAGAGAGAGTGCTTCACAGAAGACTCTTAAATGTAGCAGGAAAATCCCCCCCCCTTTTTTTTTTTCATTTTTTGTTTGCAGTTTTAAAGTGACACAGATGTTTAACATACTATATAGTGTGTGTACATACACATATAGTGACAGTATGTGTAAGTATTCAGTACACAGTCTAGCAGTAAGGTATACTTAGATAATTTTTTCACATCTTAGCTCATAGAGCTGAGAAGCTCATTTGAATAGATCTCTAATTCCAGTGTTGGATTTTCTATAGTTAAAGCTAGTAAACATGGTTTGATATGAACAGGCTTAGTCCCGACCGTGTCCTTGGTGCACCACACAAACCCGAGTTAGTGTCCAAACTCACCCCAATGCTTGGGTGTGGCTTTATTTGCAACCCCAAAATAACACAATATCAACTTCAATCTAAGCATCTTCTATGCAGTCGGCTGCCCAACGTTTGGGGATGCTCCGAATGCCACTTGTAGTTCCCCCTCCCAAGAAAGCCTTTTGAACCTTCCTCCCATGGGTGAGTTATCAGGCCACACTTACAGTGGAACCTCAGAGTTATGAACAATTCAAGAATGGAGGTTGTTTGTAACTCTGAAATGTTTGTAATGCTGAACAAAATGATATGGTTGTTCTTTTAAAAGTTTACAACTGAACATTGACTTAATATAGCTTTGAACCTTCACTATGCAGAAGAAAAATGCTGCTTTTAACCATTTTCATTTAAATGAAACAATCACAGAAGTTTCCTTACCTTGTCAAAAAAAAATTCAACTTTCCCTGTATATTTTCAGTAGATTACATTTAATGCAGTACTGTATTGGGGAGGGCGGGTCCCTGCTGCTGCCTGATTGCATACCACCTTCCAAATGAGGTGTGTGGTTGACTGGTCAGTTTGTAACTCATAACTCTCAGGTTCTACTGTACTATAACGAATAAGTAGAACTGCACCAGGGCTCTAACACCTGTTTATGGGGTTAGTAAATTGGAGAGTCCAATAACCCAATTAGAAGTGAAGTTTCTTTGCTATCATTATTCTTCCTCTCCACTTCTCATTGCTCAAGGTTATTATTTTTGCACTTTTGCTTTATTTTTTGTTTCTACTGTTTCTCTTTTATTAATTAAATATAGTACATTTGCCAGAGTATGGAATACATCAAAATATATCATACTTCCCAAATACCTAATGGCATGTGTGACTGCAAAGCTGGGTTAAGAGGGTCACTTGGGCCTCCTCTCCTCTCTTCTGTCCTCTGGCCCCCTCTAGTTGGAACCAGCTGGTTAGGTCACCGGGGTCCCCTCTTCGCAGCCCATTGTCCTCCCACTGGCCAGAACCGGCTGTGACTCCTGAGCTGGGCCTCTGGGTCACCGGTCGCTGGGGTATCCATTCTCCAGGCCATTGGCTGGGGTCCCAAGTTCTGTCACTGGTCCTCTGTAACAACAAACTCCCTCTCCCATCACCTCATTAAACCAGTAGCACAGAGGGAAACTGAGTCCCACCCCCTCTGCATGCAAATCATTGAAAAAACAAGAAAATCCCCCACTTTATCACAATGTCTGTTACAGATTATAGCAGAGTGGGGGGTCACCAAAAATGAAATTTTGCTATGGCAAATGTAGTATTTTACCTTAGAGCTGGTAATAGTTCAGAATTGTCTACTTTACATTCTAGCAGTAAATATACTGGGAGAGGTTTCACTTTTTGTTGATTCCCACTCTACCCTCCAATACAATAAAATATATTTGAAAGAATGCCAGTGGAAATGTTGATGCCTTGCTTCTAAAGATCATATTTACAGCAAACTGCCTATGTAAGAGCAGTCAGTTATTTAAAGTAGCTATAATAGGGGCCAAAGTTCTGATTAATGATTTTTTTTTCTTCTTCTTCTTTGTTTAGCTCCTGGTATTTCTGTCTTCACATTGCCTGCATCTTAGTGTTGTTGATATTGCCATTGAAAAGAACTCAAAAAGGAAGTATAGAGCAGGAAAGCATCAAGCCCCCATGGCCCAAAAAACTAGAAGAAAACATTTTGGGACAGAACAGTTATTCCACAACAAATAATAGTTTCAATCAGAAACGAGAAATAACCTGCAGATATCCAACACTGAAACAATGATTGGGAAATACTATGATGAATATATTTTGTATGTTTTCAAAACCCATTTTTAGCACCTTTTAAAGGGGTTTGTATTTGTTTGCAAAGGTTTTTAGTAAGAAAAGAATGCTGTTACCTAGGGAATATCACATACAATAGCAAGACTGGAAACAAAGCAAATTAACCCCTCCTATGCCATGTCCCTGTGGGTCATGCCTTATATGAAAATATTACCATTATTTCAATGGGCACTCAGGACTTGCAACGTATGTCCATAGGGTCAGATGTGTGCCCCTTTGCTGAATGTACGTTGTGTATCCCAAGGCACTGATGGGGTGGAAAACAGCTGTGTCAATCTAAATTAACACATGGAAATTAACTTTTCCAAATGAATGACTTGCCTTAAACCCTCTATCTACTGAAATATTGTTTCTAAGTGATAATTTCATGTTTAATATTATGTGGGAACTGTATAATGTTGGGTGCTGTTTTTTAAAAAAAAACAAGACTATGAAATGGGAAACTGTTGAAAGGTTGTGAATCTTTGAAAAGGTATTGCAATAAACATCTCAGTATTTGGAGGGTTTTCTTAGATCTCAAACTATTACAGTACGTTGCGGAACTGTAAACATTACCAATGCCAAATTATAGCTTAGTTTGATAAAGAGAGTCTAATTACAAAGAGCCCTTCTGAAAGGATTTTTTTAAAACTAAAGATTCACCTTTTTTTCTAGGGCTAATAGCTCTGTTCTAGGTTTATTTTATTTTGTTGTTTTTAAAAACACTAAGTGGACTTTGAAGCTAGAGACAAAATGGCAGTCATAATAGAATACAGATGAAGACACTGTGCAAGCCACCAGGCTTTCAGTGAAAGTGCTTCTTACCTTTAGCTACCGGAGTTCCTTATTCTAGCACTTAAACATTTTACAAATAGTGACTTTTTAATCTTTAAGAAGTCACTCTGAAGTTTCTCAGACATAGAATGGTTAGTTGAAGGTGCTTACAGTATCGAATAAATATAGCCAGATTACCTTGAGGTTGTAACTCAAGTTACTAGAAAACAAAAGATGAAATCATATGTCAACCAGGCACTGTATGCTTCATCTTGATAATCCATGGCCTTTCACCCCAAAATGCCGGTGGGCTTTAAGGAAAGCTTTTTCTTTTTTTCTAAAATTAAGATTTCAGATGCAGAATTCACACTACACTTTTAGGTGAGATTATGGGAGAAAGCAATGTTTGGGAATGTGAGACTGATATTTCATTTTGAAATTATATCAAGGAAGTAATGTTGTGATTATATCTGTAACAGACCATTTATTGTGGTAATGGCCTCTGCTAGAGAAAAAATGTGTTCAAAGGGCTATGTTTTTATTTGCTTATATTCTGTATTATTTCCATATGATTTTTAGTAAATGCAAACTGTGTTTATCCACATGTTGTTTTAACTTTAAAACTTATACAAAAAATGCCACAGCAACAGTAATGAAACTTATTATCAAACAATAACAGCCAAATGAGGTGAGTAATAAATTTCTTGATTAATATTTTGGATCCTGAAAACTTCTTGGTTGTGCATCTTACAACATTAGTTGACTGAATATTGTGAATGAGTACAAAAAAGGCAGCTTTCAGCTTTTAGGGACACTAACAAGAAAAAATATAGTCTTCTCGTCATCTAAATGTCAGAAGGCTTCTTCAGCTCAGTTTCCACAGAACCTACACTTGAGTTGGATCAGAATTATGTTTTTCTTGCTTGGAAAGTTCAGCATCTGAGTTTTGGCACTCTTCCCAAAATTCCAAGGAAGATGAAGACAAGCTTCTCCTATATGTGGATATTAGCACACGTCCATCAATCCACACAGCTAGGCAGAACTGAGTATACCCTGGATATGGCTACACTATGTTAAAAAACCCACGGCATCAAGTCTGAGCCCAGGTCAGCTGACTCAGACTCCCAGGGCTCAGGCTGCAGGGCTAAAAATAGCAGTGTGGGTGTTCGGGCTTGTACTGGAGCGCGGGCTGAGACCTTCCCCCCTTGCTCAGGGTCTCAGGGTAATAAAAGACCCGTGGTTGGCATGAGTCAGGTGACTCCAACTCTGAGACCCCTCCAGGGGTGAGGATGCCAAAGCCTGAACATGTACCCTGAAATTTTATAGTCCTGCAGCCTGAGACCCACAAGCCTGAGTGAGCTGATCTGGGCCATCCAGAGCTATCCCAGGGGTCGTATTGCAGTAGACATATCCTGAGAGAGCAGTTAACTCTGCACTTCAAAAATGGCTTGGATACTGGCAGTCCGTGTAATTGAAAATGATCAGATTTGTAAACTCCTACCATGGTTATGCAAACAGACCACTACATCCCCTGGGCTATGGTTATCATAACATGCTTTTCCCAAACACATCTATCTTTTCACATTGTATATGGCTAAGGGCAGGCTGATCTGTCTTATTCCACACAAAAGCAGGTAAGGATTTTATCCATAAATCTGTAACATCACTTGCATTTTCTCTTTCTGAAAGGATATCAGACTAAACAGGAGACTAGTCTACATTGTACACACTTCTCAGCTTCTTTTGGTTTGTCCCCTTCTGTTGTTATTGAGCTGGGTCCTCTCCTTCAGAACCCCTGCCCTCTCCCAAATGGCATAGAGCCTAATCTGGCATTTCATTTACATATCTACACATATAAGCATTACATATGCAAACAGATTTGCCAGGATGCCAATGCAATACAATCTGTATTTGGTAGCCTCAAACCAAAATGTCTCCTTCTCCCCTTAGTAATCTGGTATTTTCTTTTGGTATGCGTGCCAGCAGATATCATCACATTTAAAGAGGCATTTGTCATTAGTTGTGCATTTGCAGTAACAAGAGTAAATATCCTGTAGAAGAAAGCACTCATAGGCTTCTGATGCAAATACAATTTGTGTTGGCCCTTAACTTCCTCAGGAATTGGCATAGCTAGTCTCATTTAACACTTGGATATGAGGGAGTATACATAGTTAAGCAACTATGTACAAGCACCAATTGAACACTACCTGCAAGATTCCTAGCTTTAATTGGATATAGCTGTCTGCTTCTACATTCAGTGTCATGTTTATCACTCTTGATTCCAATTTGGAATTTTGAAATTCCACAAATGTTGCCATTGCTGCATAAGAAAACAAAAGACAATGAATCTCATTAGTCTTGGGTAGAATTAGTGCCCTTCCATTTTTATCTCTTTGTAATATGCTCATTTGTGAACATGAAAATACATAGGGCCAAATTCTGCTCTTAGATGAGAGTACCTCCTATTCGTTGCAATGGGAATTGTGTATGTTTATCTCAGGGCAGCATTCAGCCTTCATGCATTATACTGTTGCTTTCTCTGCTTTTTGTTACTTGCTTTGCTATAACAAATTAAAAATACTGCACCAAATTCTGTTTGTGAATTAAGTTCAAGAGCAGCCCTCAGTACATTTAATTATTTAAAGATTATTCAGATAAGAAATATTTAGGTAGACTATTTCACTTTAAAGGCTTATATAATTACTAATTACTATTTTAGTGATATTTTAATCTTTAAGAAGAAATTTGTGGTTTATCAGATACAAAAGTAACCTGCTTTTAAATATTTGGTCTCATTTTATTTACCACTTCATATACACATTGGATATTGGATTCCAATTAAACATTTTTATGAGGGCTAAATATAACTCATCCTTGTTTGTAATGTTATGGTGCTTTGTAGACAGTTGCATATTGAGGACATTTCTTCTGGACACTTAATGAGCTAATGCTCATTTTTAAATGTATCCCTCATAGTAACTGTTCGCTAATTATTTTTAACATTTAACACTCATGCATTCATTGAAGAAAAGAAATATAAAGAAGAATAGTTTGAGTGGTGCCTACCACTGTCACTATAGTGAAAGTATCAGAGGGGTAGCCGCGTTAGTCTGGATCTGTAAAAAGCGACAAAGAATCCTGTGGCACTTTATAGACTAACAGATGTATTGGAGCATAAGCTTTTGTGGGTGAATACCCCCTTCATCAGATGCATGTGTCACCCATGAAAGCTTATTCTCCAATAGGTCTGTTAGTCTATAAGGTGCCACAGGACTCTTTGTCACTATAATGAAAGATCTGTTAATTTTAAAAATGTATATAAATTCTGTTTTATTCAGCCATAGACATTCCTTCAACTGACATTTATACAAGATTTCAGCACAGGTAAAGTTTTTTTAAAGGGACACATGAAAAGATATTTTCTTAAAAAATAGTCTTGACTATGTTTTGAATAACACCTTAAGGAGAAGATGTTCAAAGAGAGGTGCATATAAATAATTGCATTGCCCTTGTCTATGCACAGATTTTGTATAAGCATTTTGGTTAACGGTGTGGCTATTTTACCAAAATACATATATGGTATCCATTATACTGCTAGTTTATATAAAAGTGCTTATACCACAGTAGTTTATTCCTCTGACCTTAGGCGAATAAACCATACCAGTATAAAAACCTTTATACCAGTTTAACTGCATCCACACTGGGGAGAGAATTATACCATATTAATAATACTAATGTAGTTACAGTGGTACAACTGTTAAGTAAAGACAAACCTAGGCACTAAAATATCATGGGTGAAATCCTGGCCTCTTTGAAGTCAATGGCAAAACTCCCATTGACTTCATTGGGGCCAAAATGTCAACCCATGTGTGCAAACTGTATATCAGCTTACACATGTGGCTACCTCTTCTCCACGTGTACATGCAAATATCTGAATATGGGCCTACACCTAACTTTAAAAACCTAGCCTTAGATTAAAACATAAAGAAGTTTAAAAGTACCATGTAATTTCTTCATCAACAATTACAATGTTTGTTTAACTTTGTAACTACTCTGGTCTGTTTAATTTTTCTAATTCTCATTGGAGTTACGTGAAACCAGCCTTGAAAAGGTCAAGGTTTTTGCCTAAAAATAGATGCTTTTTCAAATGAAAAATGAACTAATCAATTTTACAAAATCACAATGAAATGTGAAGTTTTCAAATTTAATTGAAAATATTTTACGTCCATAGTTCTCATGCATTAAGATTCCAGTTGAATACAGCATTTAAGTACATGTTTAGCCTCAGATATGTCCTTAACCCCATCCTTATTCAGCATAGCACTTAGGTATGTGCTTAAATCCAACTGAAGTCAAGGGGACTTAATAACTGTTTGCTTGAGGTGAAGAATGTGCCTAAGTTCTGTGCTGAATAAGGGTGAACTTAAGCAGGTACTTAAGTAAACTTCTAAATTGGGGCCTTCCCCAGTGATGCAGTGTTTCAAACAGAAAAACTGCAAGGGATGATTAATAAAGTAAACTAAAATTACTTTTTAATCTTTTAATTTCATAGATTTCAGATGAGATTTTTGTATTTCTTTGGTTGCCAAAACCTGTATTTCAAGCCTATTTGTATTCCCTTTAACAGTATTTAAAAAATTCTTTTGGAAGCATTTTGGTTACAGAAATGTGCAAAAGTAAGCAAATAAATGTAAATTGGCCAGTTCATCCTCTTGTATCTTTCTCCATGCTATTAGTCTCCAATGGATTAGGCCTGGTTTAGTATTTTAAACATTTAAAAATTACATGTCATATTTTTTTAATATGTATATCCTTATAAAATTGTGAAAATGCAACTCTCTGGACTGAGAAACTGTTATGGTCTGTGGTGTGCATAACCATATGCAAGTGTCTGTATAACTATTTACACAAGACTAGTTTGTCCCCTCAGATCATATATCATACACCACTAAATTAAGTTCTGTTTTTATGTTGCTACTTCAAATAAAAGATAAATTAAACCTCAGAATATCAGTCACATTAAGGTCTGAATAAAATGAAAGGACTCCATGGCTGTGGCAAAAACGATCTCCTGGCCATTATCCTAAAGTGAAAATATAACTGTTAAGCCAGAATCCAAATGCAAAGTAAAGGTCTCAGCTGAAGTTTCATAACAATCTCCACTTAAAGTTTGCCTGTAGCCAGTCTTTGAACACAAAATTTGACTTCACATAGGCCTGGTCTACACTGGGGGGGGGGGGGGTCGAACTAAGGTACGCGACTTCAGCTACGCAAATAGCGTAGCTGAAGTTGAACTACCTTAGTTCAAACTTCTTACCTGTCCAGACGCCGCGGGATCGAAGTCCGCGGCTCCCCTGTCGACTCCGCCACCGCTGTTCGCGGTGGTGGAGTTCCGGAGTCGACGGGAGTGCGTTCGGAGTTCGAACTATCGCGTCTAGATTAGACGCGATAGTTCGAACTCCGAGAAGTCGAACGCTACCCATCGACCCGGCCGGTAAGTATAGACGTACCCTTAGCCAGATTATTTGAATGGAAAACAATGTAGGGCTGCTTTCAGATGGACCCTTTTCCGATTGCTCCATCAGAGAAGGGAAGTGAATAAGGAAAGATTTTGGAGAAAGAGGTTTCATTCACTGAGATGCTGCCCTGGCATAGGAACTAGACTGAGTCAGGAAGAATCATCTAACTTGGATTCATTGTAGAGTTCTTACCAAAATTTACAATGTGAACAGACATCATTAGTTCATCCAGGGTTATGATTTTACTTCTCTTTCTTCCAAACCCTGAAAAGGGTTTGTCACAGCTTAATGAGTACTGGAGATCTCAAAATAGTAAGGCATTGCATATCAGTGGTGCAGCAACATTTTGTCACAATGGGTTAAAGAAAAGGATATTTGCCCACATGTTTCTTTTTTACCTTTTTTATGTGTTCAGTTCTCTTAACTTTTTTTTATTAACAACTTTCTCATTTCATACACGTTTTCATGTCCAGTGATATTGACTATTTCTATGAAGAGTCTTCTGACATGTCTTAGAGTGACAAAAGGTGTCATATGATTTCATAGTGACTAGGTAGTTATTTTTAAATTCCAGACCTCAAGAGTATTCTAGATCAGTTAGAAAAGTAAATTCTAAATGTATTGAATGGAAACTAGTTTAAGTCAAGATGGGTGAACATAGCATTATTCAAACAATATAAGATATTGTAATAAATTTTCAATTTAAGAATCTAAAATATGAAATTTAGTTCTTTCCTGTCTTGGTGACACATTCAAGGGTATATTATTTACCTCAGTGCAGAAGTAGTTATGCACCCAAATACCCACACACAGAGTTGAGAAAATACACCTAAAAGTGGATAGTTATGAGTATTCCTCAACTTGCCTTTTCTGGTTCAGAATATAATGCATTGTCTGTGAATTTCATTTTTACTATTCCAAAATATATATTTTTAAAAAAGTGTTATTTTTCAACAGATCCATAAACCTAGATCTTGGTGTATTGGTAAATTAAAATACCACTGTGTTAGTTACACTGTGATGTGATATTTTAATAATTACTCATTTCTAATTTGTCTCTGCATTGCTGCACAGATAGCAAGCTGTTATGTTTTAAAGGTGTTTTTAACTTGCCTATAAATGTTTTCTAATTTGTGTCTTTAAAATCTGATTAAATAGTAGTTTAAAGAAAACCTTGAATTTGTTCTGCTAATTTCATTGGTGTCTTAAATAACTGCAAAGTAGTTCAATGCATTGCAGCAAACCATGAGATCTAACAAGCTAAGCAGACCCTTTGCTAAAAAAGAAATGCTTTCTTCACCAGAGGATCACACCTCTGATACCTGAACTATTCAACATTACAGTTAGACTATCTAACAATGTTAAAAATAATAATTAAGGAATAGTAGGGATGGATGAAGAGCCCCCAAATAATTTAATTCAAACTGAATATTAGGGGCTATCGATTTTAGGAATATTGGATATGGAAAAAAGTGTAATGGAACTAGTAGGAGGTAAAATGTGAGCTATGGTGGGCAGTGTAGTTAGGACGGCATCAACACCGGCTTCACAGAAATAGTGAGAAAGAACTGAGTGTTTTCACCAAGTGTCTGTGTGTCCTTCAGGAAGTAATGGCAGAGGGATTCAGGCAGCACTGAGTGGACATGGCGCATGACTAGATCCTGGTAGCAGGATCACAATAACAGGCAGAGAAGAAAGGAATGTGTGTGTGTATATATAATATTTATATATAAAAATTTAGTTTTTATGGCATGTGTGTAAATTCCACAATAGTGAGACTACAGGGCACAGAAACACTTCTCCCAGCCACTACCCCAAATGAGTTAGGAATGACTTCAAAATAATTGAGCTACATGACTGAGCCTAAATCGACTTTGCAAAGCTGTCATGAACATTTACCAGACCAGGCACAAAATCAACTGACCTGTCATTTGCTGTGTGGGGATTAGTGAAAATGACCCCACAAAAAACAGTTTTCAGTATTGTTGTAGATATGTTGGACCCAGGATAATAGAGTGAAATATCCTTCACAGGTGGGTGAAATAAAACAATCTTTGTGCTCTTGAATTAACTCACTGGATTCATGGCTCATTACAACAATCTGTAACCAGGGCCGGTGCAACCCATTAGGTGACCTAGGTGGTCACCTAGGGCGCTAACATTTGGGGGGCGGTGACCGCGGCGGCCGGACTGTCTGCCGCCTCTGTCGGGGACGGCATTTCGGGGGCGGGACCTTCCACTGCCTCTGTCGGGGGCACCATTTCGGGGGCGGGACCTTCCACCACCTAGGGCAGCAAAAAAGATGGCGGTGCTCCTGTCTGTAACACACTAGCCCTCTCCCCCTTTTTTTTTTGTCCTGTGACCGCAGAGGTGTTAACTGATCATTTCACCTAGAATGGTCTCTTACAGTATGTGAGAGACAAGGTGGGTGAGGTAATATATTTTATTGGACCAACTTCTGATGGTGGGCGAGAGAAGTTTTCGAGCTTACACAGAGCTCTTCTTCAGATGTGGGAAACTTACCTGAGAAGAGCTCTGTGTAAACTTTGAAAAAAGCTTCTCTTTCTCATGAACAGAAATTAGTCCAATAAAAGATATTACTTCACCCACCTTGTCCTTTAATATCCTGGGGTCAACACAGCTACAACAACACTGCATCTTCCAATATGTGTTAACTACTTGTGCTAAATAACTTGTTCCATAAATTAGCTGTTACACCAAGTAAGTTTCCCAAATGTGAGGAAGCTTGAAAGCTTGTTTCTCACCAGCAGATGTTGGTCCAATAAAAGATATTACCTCACCCACCTTGACTCTCTAAAAAATAATTTTACAGACATGTAAATGTATTTGTGTGTGTGTACAGTAATTACTGCCAAACAATGGGTGAGTGAACAGAATTTTGTAAGGCTGCTCCAAATCCAGCCATTGACTGGTTGGATGACACTCTCACAAGACACTCTCCCTCTCAACCCATGTAGGTGGATACATTCCTGAACATCCAACAACCCAAATATCTTCAGCTTGATATTTGGAAATAGCCTCACTCAAATGGCTCAACATTCATATTGTTTAACAAACTGCTTATTTGTTAAACAATATGTTTATTGTTTGTTTCTCACCCACCCCAAAGAAATAGGATTGTTAAAATGCACCTCCCATGGATCAAAGCTTCAGCAGTATTTGCTCTGGTATTAGGACTCCAGTGTAAGGACTTACCTTGTCCTTGTTGGCTAACAATAATATTTAAAGCAGACTTGGACAAATGTTGGTCTTTGCCAATATATGTTGTTGTACAAAATGAGCAGTACCATTGATACTCCCCGAAGGCTTACTGTTTCCAACTTAGACATAATGAAGTCCAACTACAGGCATAGGAACCCAGGACTTAGCTTATATATTTGTAGGCATACCATATTTGTTTAATTTGTAAACACCTAGAGGGTAATAGGATTATAAGGAATAGCCAGCATGGATTTGTCAAAAACCAGTCATGCTAAACCAATCTAATGTCCTTCTTCCACAGGGTTCCTGGACTAGTGGATAGGAGGGAAACAGTAGACATGAAGAAGTATCTTGATTTTTTTTAGTAGGCTTTTGACACAGTCGCATGACATTCTTGTAAACAAACTAGGGAAGTGTGGTCTAAATGAAATTATTATGGTCAAAAGACTACTCAAAAGAGTAGTTGTCAACCATTTGCTGTCAAACTAGGGGCACATATCTTGTCAGGTCCTCCAGTCCTGTGTCCTGTACTATTCAATATTTTCATTAATAACTTGGTAATGGAGTGGAGAGTTTTTACACATGACACCAAGGTTGGAGGGGTTGCAAGCACTTGGCGGATAGGATTAGAATTTGAAGTGACCTTGACAAATTAGAGAATTGATCTGAAATTGACAAGATGGAATTCAATAAAGACAAGTGCAAAGTATTTTCATTAGGAAGGAAAAATCAAATGCACAACTACAAAATGGGGAATAACTGGTAGTAGTACTGCTGAAAAAAATATGGGGTTATAAAGGATCATAAATTGAAAATGAGCCAACAATGTGATGCAGTTGCAAAAAAGGCCTATATCATTCTGTGATGTATTAACAGGAGTGTCATATGTAAGACATGGGAGGTTATTGTTTCACACTACTTGGCACTGATAAGGCCTCAGGTGTAGAACTATGGGAAAAAATTGAGAGTCCAGAAGAGAACAACAAAATTATAAAAGGTTTTTAAAAAATCTGAGCTATAGCTTTTATTTGTTCTAGAAATGCCTCATCCACCTCTACCTGATTTGGTGATCTGTAGTAGATCCTTACCATGACATCATGTTTATTTTCCCCCCCTTTATCTTCACCTGGAAACTCTACTGGTTTGTTTCACCTCCTTCTGGCCCTCAGAACAATTGTGTACATTCTTGATGTAAAATGGAACAGCTCCCTTTCCCCCCTCATGTCCTTCCTGAATAAGCTATACCACTCTATTCCAATACTCTATTCATGAGATTTAGCCCACCACGTATGGCATCTGTGATGCCAATTAAGTAATAATTTAGCTTAGACTAATATTTCCAGTTGTTTCTGTTTAGTCCCCATATCCCTTGCATTTATGTATAGATATATATGATGTTGAGCAGATTCCCCACTGTTATCCCCATTGTTGCTCCTATGACTCTGTTGGTTGTAATTTTCCACTCCCTCTCCATCATTTATAGAATTGTAGGATTGGAAGGGACATCAAGAAGTTTTCTAGTCCAATCCCCTGCACTCATGGCAGGACTAAATATTATCTAGACCATCATTGGCAGGTGTTTGTCTAACCTACTCTTAAAAATCTCCAGTGGTGGAGATTCCACTGTTACAAGAGATTTTTACCTGTTTTGATCCTGTATAAAGATTGTAGCACCCAGGACAGAGATAGGCATAAAGATACTGACAGTCAGAGGTGGGAGTGAGATACATCTCTTATGTTGTTAGCATAACAAAGGTAGTGGCAGCATCATAATGCTTTAGTTTGTGGAGAACAGTAGTTAGTTTTAGATTTGAGGCTTTAGATTAGTTATAATTAATGGTAGTTTATAACTAAATATCCAAAATGGTGGCCACACTGATTTTATATTAGAAAACATCAAAAATGGAGGACACAGAATAAATTGACCAACAGTAGATCAGAAACAGGGATGAAAAAAGTTCGAACAGGGATATCTCAACTCACTCCAAAATACTGGAAGGAAGAGATTAGGAGCAGGAGCAGGCAGAGCTGGTTGGTTGAACAGTTGCCACCCACACAGGGAGGATCAAGAGGAGGATCCATGCAAATTACCAAGCCTGAAATAATAACCAATCAGAAAAGGCCAGAAACTGAATATAAGGCCAGAAACTGAATATAAGGGCAGCTGACAGAGTGTGTGTGTGTGTGTGTGTGTGTGTGTGTGTGTGTGTGTGTGTGTGTGTGTGTGTGTGTGTGTGTGTGTGTGTGTGTGTGTGTGTGTGTGTGTGTGTGTGTGTGTGTGTGTGTGAAAAGAAGTAGCAGAAGAAGACAGAAAAAGGAGAACAGAGAGTAGAGAAAAGCAGCAGCAGAGGGAGAAGATAGCAGGCAGCAGTAGCAACAGACGGAACAGAAGGACTGAGATGATACAGAGGGATTATAGAAGAAGTGTAAGCCTGATATTTATGATGATTCTTAAGGAATGACTGGGTATGCCTGTTTCTGAGTGTGATCCACCCAACCCCATTCTGTGACCGTTTTGATCACAGCTCACAGAATGGTAATCTTAACTACTCAATGTTTCTTTAATGTTATATTGTAATGTTATTTTATACATATGTATAGGGTATTTGTATGCTACATTGTAATGAGTCTAATGTTATTGTATTAGAGGACTTATGCATATGTACAAAAGGGTCAGTATGTACCAATAATGCAACATTGTATTTGTCATACTGTCTGTGTAGTCTTCTGTGCCATTTGAATATATGATCTTTAAGTGCAATGTAATTGTCTTACTACCTATTATATACTGTATTGCTTTCTTTCTTGCTTTATTGAATATAATGTAATCACCTAATTTTTTTAAATAAGACTTTTTGAAGAATTGCTGCTTGTATGTCAATCCTTTGAGCGGAGGGCTATAACCTCCAAGGGTTAGCAGAACTAGTGTGCTCTGCAGAGTCCTCTGCATGTCAGAGACAAACCCCCTGGTAATACCCTAGCAATTCCTCTAAGGTGGGTCACCTTCTTATTACCCCTCTGAGTAGAATAAGTTTACAATCAATTTATGGTTATAGGCAGTCCAGTGTTGGGATTCCTTAAGTCCAAATTTTGGGGTAGCAAATTGGTGTCCCTGGGTGGGCTTGAGGTGTTAGTTTAAGGAAAAAAATGCCTCCTGTTGGATAGGAGGATGATTGACACCAAGCAGTACATTTTCTTTTCTTCCTTCTTTCTCATTCTTTTTTACCTTTTTCTGCTGTTTATCTTAAAAACCAGCTTTTCAAGAAGCATGCTAAGGGTAAGTAACTAAAGGTAAGTGAAAGCTTTCAGTTACCTTGTTAGGAATTGCTATTTTGTTCAGTTATCTCAGTTACCTTGTTAGGAATTGTTATTTATATTGATGCTGGAGCCATAATCCTAATAGAATTAGGAAGCCCAGCTAAATGCTTAAGGGCTGGTGGAAGGGTCAGTATAGTCGTGATCAGGCTGTTCATTAGTTCAGGCCATCATACCTGAGTGTAGGGGTTGTCATGCCCCGGTGACTGGCTAAGGTTGGATCATTCATTAGTTCAAGCCCTCATACTCAGAATGCAGGGGTTGTCATACCTCAGTAAACAGCTGCAGTCAAGATCACAGCAGGTATAGTGTTGTAGGTTACATTTAGAAGATAAAATTGTAGTTGCAAAGCAAGGATCGCAGCCCAGATTTTCACCTACACCTGAGTCAAAATGAAAAAGCCTATTTAAATGTTTTCAGGCCAGAAGAAGGGCATTCAGACCCACGCAAAACAGAATTGGGCACATAAGGCCTTAGGAAGGCAGATTCCAGGGTCAGACACCGAGGATAGGAAGGCCTTGGAAGAACAAAAGAATGGCCATATTGGATCAAACCAAAGGTCCATCTAGCCCTGTATCTTGTCTTCCAACAATGGGCAATGCCAGGATGCCCTAGAGGGAATGAACAGAACAGGTTATCATCAAGTGATCCATTCCCTGTCTCCCATTCCCAGCTTCTGGCAAACAGGCTAGGAAGGCTTTATCCTGCAAACTCAGAGAACAGGTAATGTAATGTAATGACCCATCCACTCCGAGTCTTTATTCAAGCCTAATTTAATGATTTGCAAATTAATTCCAATTCTGCAGTTTCTTGTTGGAGTCTGTTTTTGAATTTTTGAATGCAAAAGTGACAGCAAAAGGGAAACTGAGGCACAATCGCATTTTAGAAATAATGTTAGGAAACAGTTTGGACGATTTTGCTAGAAAGTTAGGATGT
The DNA here is from genome assembly GCF_016161935.1 of Mauremys reevesii. Classification (NCBI taxonomy): domain Eukaryota; kingdom Metazoa; phylum Chordata; order Testudines; family Geoemydidae; genus Mauremys; species Mauremys reevesii. Next base: position 177,739,034 of record NC_052625.1, on the reverse strand, counting down.
GGTCCTTGGAAGGGAAATGCGTTCATTGGGCCTGGTGCTTATCAGCAATTCTGCAGGCAATGGCACCAATGGGTTCAACCTAAGAAAAAAGGCTTTTTCCTCAGGAAAACCTAGTAAGAAGGAGAAAAAACAAGTTGCCTTGCAAGGGCTCCAGCTTGTAGCTGGAACTTTAGATACAGAAATGGATACATTATTAAAAGAAATACAATTAAGAAAAGAGGGAAAAAAACTTAAGGATGAAGAGTTATCTAATTTCAAAGCAGAAGCTGATACATTGAGAGCAACTATGTTGACTCTGTGCAAATTGTTGAGTCCCTGTAGAGGGGTGGTCACCCACTTCCTGGTCTGGAAAGGGTTACAGCCAGTCCTGGGAGAGGGCTGGGGCTGCAAGCTAAAAGCTAGGCTGATTGGGGAAGCAGCCGCAGCTGGGCCATGCCCCAGTCAGACCTCAGCTGGCCCTGATAAAAGGGCTATGAGCCAGGAGCTAGATGCACTCTCCCTCCAGCTTCAGAGTCTCTCTCCAGCACTGGAGAGAGAAGGACTTGGCTGCCTGAGCCAGAGGTAGAGCAGTGCTGGGGAAAGGCAAGAGGAACTCCAGCCTGGCAACTCCCCACGCTGCAGGCCTTGTGCAAGGCCTAAAGAAGGTACTGGGGCTGCAGAGGTGCAGCCTGGGCTTAGGCAGCTGGTCCAAACCCCCTTGCCGACGATGAGTGGCCAAGATAGACTGCAGTTTGCCCCAGGGAGCAGGGGCTAGATGACGACTGGCAGTAGCCACTGAGGCAAGGTGGGGTAGAGGGTTGGGTGTTCCCCTGGGAGGGGAGATCCAGAGACTATGGGGGTACTGTGGTGGGCAGAACCCTGACGAAAGGGGCACTGGGGTCCGGAGGGACACAGGGGCCTGAGGCAAGCGGGACATCGGGCAGCAGAAGGCACTTGGGAGCTAGAGAGCTAATTCCCAGGATGAACAGCAGGAGGTGCTGTACCAGTGAGTCGCCGCATCGCTACAGTCCCAAAATGAGCTAAATAAAATAAGAGGAGAACAGGAAAAGTTAATGAAAAAAGTTGAGGAATGGAAGCAAAAAGCAATGGATAGGCAAGCTGCAATTAGAGTAATACTCTTGGATGCAGGTGAAAAGAGAGAAAGAAACCATTCAGCTTGTATAAATTTGCTTTTACAGTCCAAGGATGACAGTTCTATTTCACTTGGACTCCCAGGGTTTTCATAATTCACCAGCTATTTGTCATATACATGTAAATAAGATGTGGGATAAAATGCCTAATAAGGATAGCATCATATCATATATAAATGATATCCCTAAAAAACTAGGGAAGAAAACTTAGAAATATTAGATCAGGTTTCACAAAAGATAAAGGAAACAGGGTTTAAGGTTAGTCCAGAGAAGTTCAAATACGCCAGCAGCAAGTAAATTATTTAGGAATAATGTTGAGATGAGAAGGACGATTGCCAGATAAGCAAAGGGTGGAATTATAGCAAAAGTTACCAGCCCAGACAGATATACAGTGGAGTCGTGTCATATACACATTTAACTTACACGAATTCAACTATACTCATGCAATGAGCGTATGTCCCGGAGTGAGCATGAGATGGGAGACGTGAATCTGCTGTTCCCTCAGTCGATCTCATTTCCTGCGTGCCTCTCATAGTGTGAGCATCTCGCTGCATTGAGTGTGATTCTAGTGTTTAAAGATACATATTTTTCGTACAATATGGCCCCTAAACACAAGCCAACTACTTTATCTGGTGCTCAACCAAAGAAACAGTGATCTGTTCCAACACTGGAGGAAAAACTGGATGTGTTGGACTTATTGAGAGATGGTATGTCGGTCTCCAGCGTGGTGCGTAAATATGACCACAACTAATCTAGCATCTGTGCCATCAAGATTCGAGAGAGAGAAATTTGTCAAGCCGTGGCATCAAGTGCTCTAATAACTGCTAAGGTGACGAGTCAGGTGCGTGATAAGACTTTAGTGAAGACTGAAAAGGCATTGAATTTATGGATGGAAGACATGAACTGTAAACGTGTGCCTATTGATGGATGGCAACACATTGCGAGAATAGGCTCTTAGCGTCTACACGCTGTTCAAACCTCCCGCCAAAGAGGGACAGCCATCTGATGAGAAGGAATTCAAAGCCAGCCAAGGTTGGCTTAACAGTTTTAGGAACCGCTTCAACCTCAAAAACGTGCAGACTACTCGTGAAGCTGCATCTGCCGATGAAGAGGCAGCAAAAGCCTACCCCGAACAATTAAAGAAAATCATAGAAGAAAAGGGCTATCTTCTGAAACAAGTTTTTAATGCTGACTAGACTGGGCTCTTCTGGAAAAAAATGCCCAACTGCACTTACATTTTGAAATCAGAAAGACAAGCCCCTGGCGTCAAAGCAGCTAAAGACCATGTGACTGTGTTGTTTTGTGGCAATGCGGCTGGGCATTTAATAAAGCCGGGCTTGCTCTACAGGGCTTCAAATCCCTGTGCCCTAAAAGGCAAGAACAAAAAATCTCCTGCCTGTGTTCTGGCAATCAAATAAAAAGGCTTAGGTGACGGCAGTATTATTTCTGGATTGGTTCAGCAAGTGTTTCATTCCGGAGGTCAAGCAGTACCTCAAAGAGAAAGGACTTGACTTCAAAGTGTTGCTGATCGTAGACAATGCTCCTGGCCACCCTGAGTCACTCTGGTTTGCGCATAACAACACTGAAGTCGTCTTTCTCCCGCACAGTACCACCTCCGTCCTCCAACCTCTCAACCACAGTGTGATTCGCTGTTTCAAGGCCACATACACGAGGCTTACGTTCTCACGGATACGTAGCACTATGGATGCTGATCCCAATGTTAATGTGATGGAGTGTTGGAAGTCCTTCAACATTACCGATTGCATCACTTATATTAAATAGGCAATGGATGCAATCAAGCCTGAAATATTCAATGCATGTTGGCGAAATCTATGGAAAGAATGTGTGAATGATTTTAAGGGTTTCCCAACCATTGACAAAGAAGTGAAACGCATTGTTCAGGTGGCCAGGAAAGTGGGTGGTGATCGTTGACATCCATGAGGAAGAAATTGAAGAATTAATTGAGAGCCATAAAGAAACATTGACTAACGAAGAGTTAGAGGAACTGATAAAATCGTCTACAGAAGATGAAGATGATGATGATGAACAGGAAGAGCCAGCAAGTTGGAATCTTCATAAATTTGCTGAAGTGTTCCAAGCAGCGAAACACTTGAATGATTTAATTTCTGAATACGATCCCTCTATGGAATGAAGCCCCAAAATCACATGCAGTATTATGGTCGATTTGAGACCATATCAAGAAATGTTTGAGCAGCTCAAGAGACAACAGCCGATCACCACGTTTTTCAAGAAAAAAACAACCAGCAGCAGATGAGCCTGGCCCATCATCTCCTGGATCAACACCAAGCCCTGACAACCCCCCAGTAGTATCATCATCAGCGTAGACTAGCAAGAATATCCAGGATGAATGGTGAGTGGTTAGGTTTACTGTTTTCTTTTTTTATTCTTTCATTCTTCCGACTCTCTCTCTCTCTTTTATGTAATTAAAAATACAGTACTGTAAAATTATATTTTGCATATTTACTCTTTATTATATACTGTACATTACTGTATACATTATACATATTACTGTACAGAGTTGTATACTGTACACAAAACCATGTATACTGTACTTTATGGGTGATTTAAGGGATTTTCAAGGGTAATTTTGACTATATGCAATTTTCACCTTATGCGCTGACTTTAGAACATAACCCCTGCGTAAGATGCTACTCCACTGTATCTATCTTAAGATCATGTTTAGGGATGGCAAATTTCTCAAGAGATTTTATAGAAAATTATGCAGAAAAAGCCAGTCCATTGTATAAGTTATTAAAGAAAGGTAAAAACTGGGAATGGGGATTAGAACATCAGGAAGCTTTTACTCATCTTAAAAATGGATTAGCACAAGCCCCAGTGTTAGCATACTGCATACGCAAAGGTAGGAGAACCTTTTGTGCTCCATTTGGCTACCACTAGCACTGGAATGAGTGCTGTATTAAGCTAAGGTTATGGTACAGGTCTTTGTCCAGTAGCATATACCTCTAAGATCCTGAACGGAGTAGAACAAGGATTCATTCCTTGTGAAAAAGAGGTATTAGCCTTAGTTTGGGCTTTACAATTAGTAGGACTATCCCTAGTGCTTCTTAAAACATCCCATTCTCCCATGAGATATGTATTAACAGGAAAGATTAACAATGGACATGTTTCTAGCTTTAGATTAGCAAAATGGATGTTAGCTTTACTGAATAAAATATAACAATGGAAAAGGTCCCAAGTTTATCACCAGTTCCTTATGGTCTTATAACTGAAGGGGAATAACATGAGAGTGTACCTTAACAGAAATTCCTCCCAAAGAAACGATATTGTTCCAAGGTGGAGCAATCTTAAACAAGGTCATAGATACAGTAGATGTAATTTGGTTTGTGGATGGTTCTAGCTTTTACAAGAATGGTGAACCATATACTGGATATGCAGCAGTAGGAATATCCGATGAAAAAGTTTTTAAGGGACTATGCTCACTGTACTTCAGCAGCACAAGCTGCTGAAATTGTAGCAGTGGCATTGGAAAATACGCCAGTGGATGAACCTGTGGCTATTTTTACAGATTCTGAATGGGTATTGAGAGCTATAGTAGACTGGATGCCTCAGTGGCCAAAGAGGGGCATGAAATCAGCAGATTGTAAACCCATCACTCATGTTAAAGTTATCTTACTTATGGGATTTAGCACAACAAAGAACACAGCCTGTATTAATGGGCAAGGTACAAGCCCATAGGAAGAATGTTGAAGGAGCTCAATGGAACGAGAAGGCAGATGAACAGGCTAAAGAAAGAGCCAAGGAGGGGATAGCATGGCAGCTACAATTCCAATTGATCCCAATAGCTAAACTAGAAGAAAAGAAAATAGAACAGATCGATTTAGTAGAGCTACAAAGAAAAAATCCAGAAACTGGTGTAGAAAGGAAAACACCAGAGATGGAAAATTTGGCAGCATGAAACAGGATTGGTATTAGCTACTAAAACACATGACAATATGTCTGTGTGGGTGGTTCCAACAGAAATTAGATCCGAAATGATCTTTCTAGTTCATGATAATGGGCACTTAGGTATAGATAAGACTCTCAGTAGGCTGAAAATGGCAGGATGGTGGCCAAGTATGAGGGCAGATATAAAGCAATATGTGAACAATTGTTTTCCCTGTGCAGCGAATAACACAGATACAAAAATAGTAAAAGGACCAGGAGGATACCAGAGAATAGAGGATCCATGGGCCAGGTTGCAGATTGATTTTACTGGTCCATTGGCAAAAACTGCAAAAGGAAATCAATATTGTCTTGTCATAATTGATCCTTTTACTAAGTGGGTAGAAGCAATTCCTACAAGAAATAATACTGCCTTAACCACAGCTAAGGTTTTGGTGGATCAAGTTATTACAAGGTGGGGTATCCCTACATAAATAGATTGAGATCATGGACCTCATTTTGTAGGAGAAATTACAAAGGGATTATGTCAAAATTTTGGAATTAAGCAAAGACTGCATAAAGCTGGACATCCTCAAAGTTCAGGGCAAGCAGAAAGAATGTGCCCAGTATTAACATATGTAACACCTTTGTTAATGGGATGGGTGGCGTGGGTAATGTCTTGCAACAACCATCTCCCCAAAGAGTTAAGAGAGATCAAGCTGCTAAAATCTTAGGAGGGGTGGGAACTGGACTAGGAGTGCTGAATACGGTAGATCAGCAGTTCCTGGAGTCATGCATAGGTGAAGTGGGACACCACATATCCTCACTAGGCAACTCCCTCTCAGCAGCATTGAATGACTTGGGTGAATTAGGATTTAATATTGCTAATACATTACCAACATGGTTAGAAATGCAAGAAATGGACCATCTTCAGATTATAGGAGCACTGGAGATACTGCAGTCTAATCTAACAGAGGCACTTGCATGTGTGCAAGCGCAGAAGTTGCTTCTCGATATTGCAAAGGCTATACTCAGGGATTGTTATAATGGTATAGTGCAGCAGGAAATTAAACACATTATCTGGTCTAATGCCACCAATTTCGAAAAAGAAAAGCAGCAATGGTGGAAAATGGCGAATTTCACCTATGACCATGCTAATGAGACTATCGTGGCATACATACTTACTTAGTTTAAAGAATGCCATAGAAAGGATTCACCCCGATTCCTTTGGGAATGTTTGTGATCAATTCCCTAATGATGCCTACGGAAAATACCAAATGGGTGCATGTAAGAGAAGAGCAATATTATTCTTTAAATTTACAAGCTTGTGTGGAGCAAGACAAATTGGGTTTTACCTGTATCACTGGAGTATGGGAGGAGACTCATGTTTAGATCCCCATGAAGGAAAATGTAATTACCGGCTCCACCATCCTATGTATTTTCAAAATTCAGCTAGAGTGGTTGTTAATGGTCACCGTCTGTGTGTAAGAACTTTATGTAAAAATGAGTCAATTAATGGTTTTTATCACATTGAACACGATGCAGAAGATAATATATGTTTATGCGCAGTCTTTCCTGTGATGGGCTGTGATATAAATTTTACTCTGTCAGACTTGGAAGTGCAGAACATAATGGCATCTTACTCTATCTATGACCATCTTCCACCTATTCATATAGGAGCAAACCTCCAAGCATTAAAGGATATGGTTTATCACCTAAAGCAGCTTCAAGTTCAAGGAGCTCACACTTTACTCACTGTACATCATTCTGTGGGTCAAATCACAAAGGTGTTAAAAAGAATTGGTGATAAAGCCAAATTGTCCTATTGGTGAGAAGATCTTTTTACAGCTAGATCGGGTGAATATAAAAAGGGGAAATAATGCTCCATCCAATTGTAGTCATACTACTCATACAGCTGGTTATAATTGTATACCTAATAATTTATATCTGTGTATCTGTGTAAGAAGAAATCTAAAGATTCTACAGTAATGCCTTTTGTAATATGTCAACCTGCATAATCACATTATGGGATTGATGTTCAATGGTATTGATGTAACAATAATGTCAGATGTTTATTAAAGGTGTCACATCTGCCAAGGAGTGGATATGTAAGGTGTTATTGGTGTATGGTTATACTTTTGTCATGTATTATAATAAATGTTGCTGCAGTTCAAAATGGAGTCTAAGAATTCAAGATGGCACATGTGGCAAGAAAGGTTTGAACTCTATGTTGGTATCCTTTCTTCGTGGCATTTTCCTACTGAAATTCTTTTTACTGCCAGAACTTGAGGGACTGAGAGCTGGCTGGAACTGGTTGAGGGCAGGGTGTGCCTCAGGAATTCACACCACAGAGAGCATATAAGGAACTGTCAGCGATGATACAGGGGCTGTCCACCATCGAGGCAGCCATGTCCAGTTTCTTTGCACAAGCATTGGATCAAGATTTCGGCTACTAACACCTGCCAAGGACTTTGATACTTACCTGATATCTGATTCCTGTATTCCATCAAAGGATCCATCAGCCCAGATCTGTTGATCTCCTGCTTCGGCGGTAGAGAGTCAGATCCTCTGATGTTCCTGAGATTCTGAGATGGTCCATCAGTTGCTGGTGATCTCTATCTGCAGTGAAAGAGAGACAGTAATTGTTTTTTGGGCATTTAATAGTTTAATCAAGGGACAGTTTAAGGGTCTGGGCTTTATGCCCCTTGCTAGAATCTATTCTTGGGTATTTGTAATAATCCCCTTAGCAGTTCTTCCCCCCCAGTTGTAACTATCCCTTAATAAATCTTCTTTCTGTTTAAGGTTATATTTGTAGCCTGATTTGGGGTGGGTTAGTAGGGACAGTGGAATGTATCCACTTAATTTAGTTTTATTTAATAATTAATTTTCTAATTAATTAGTAATATTAATAATAATTAATAAATATTAATAATATGGGTATGGCTCGCCAATATGTGTGATCAGAAGATAAAGTTCGTCTTGAATCAGGCTTCACAGAATTTATACAAGGAGATTGGGGTATATGACAGGAAATTACACTGAGACAAAATTAGTCAATCAAGACCTTTTTAAAAAAAAAAAAAACAAGAAGTAAATGCAAAAATGTTAAAAGCAGTTTGAGATTACAAAGTTACAAAATACCACAGTTCTTTAAGAGAAATACCTATGATAATAAACAGTTCTAAATTCACTAGTGCAGTAGCACTAGGGTGTTGTTCACACCGCTGATAGATAGAGGAAGTGATGAAAATGGTTATGAGTTTTAGCCCTCTATAAATTAGATGCTTAGAGGTAAAGCAGAAATTAAAGTCCTTTTAGACTTACAAATTTGAAAAGAAATAACACCACACATTTAGCAGCAGTTGTGAGCGCGCGTAGAGGTGTAGGCAGGTGAGACGATGGAGAATAAAAGATGGGTGTATGCCTACCTAATGGTGGATTCACACTTTTTTATAGGGAGAAATCCTTCCTCCTATGCCCAAATTTGTCTTTCCCCCATGGAAATGTTAGGGTACCTATCCCTCATAGGCCAACTAGATATGCGTATGAGTGACAGATATGTACGCAGTTTGTGGTGTACGTGTGAGATTTGTGGGCAGAAATCCCCCACTTTCCCCCCCTATCTAGGTGAAAGGTTAGCAGACATTCAGAAGTCCCTAGACATTTGCGTAGGTTTGTATTCTATTATTACTTTTCTGAGTAAGGGTCTTAAAGGTTGCTTTCAGCGTCACGCAGGAAATTGGCCAGGGTGTCTGGCCTGGATGTCTATAGGTATCTTGCATTACAGCTTATTGTAAAGATTCGATAATCTATGCAGCCTACACACTTTTATCAAAAAAACATTTTATACAGACCAACAGATTAATCCTCAGGGCTACATATTCTCCCTATCCTTTATTTCAATGCAACACGTTTTTGTCCCTTTTGCTGTCCAGCCCAGAGCCCGCACCCAAACTTCCTCCCAGAGCCCACACCCCACGCCTCCTCCTGCACCCAAACTCTCTCCCAGAACCTGCACCCCCCTCCTAAACCCCAACCCCTACCCCAGCCAGGTGAAAGTGAGTGAGGGTGAGGGAGAGTGAGCCACAGAGGAGGGGAGATAGAGCGAGCATGGATGGCACCTCAGAGAAGGGGCAAGGCCTCAGAAAAAGGGCAGAGCCTCAGAGAAGGGGCAGAGCAAGGGCTGGGTGGGTGGAGGATTGGGGATCCCCGAAAATTTTTAAATCAAAATGGGGGTCCTAGGGTTGCTAAATTTTGAGAACCACTGATGTAGTAGATAAAGTTTGTAAGTATTATGTTTTGCAATAATAATAGTAACTATAAATATGGAATAAGTTTAATGATGGCAATAAGTATAGAAAAAGATTATGTAGACAATAAGATAAATGATAGTAGTGGAAAAAAAATATAACAAGTAATAGTATAATTACATAAATTAAAAAAAGGAAGATGAATACTTTTTGTTTTAAATAAATAGGGAAAAAGGAAAGTAGCAAATAAAAAAGAGAGAGGTAGAAAAGGAAAGAAAGGGGAAAAAAGTGAGAAAGACAGGAGAAAACGGCAGGCAATTGGTTCCAGAATCTCCCAGAGGTAAATGAAGAGGAAATATTGGACTTATTAGAAATGGAAAAAGAAGAATGATTAGATTTAATGGAAGAAGAAGGGGAAACAGTGAGGATAGTGGCATAGATACAGACAAGGGAGAGGAAGAGAGAGAAAATCTAGGCCAGGCGTTGATTTCTCGACTGTATCTTCACCTATATGGAAGATTCTTAGTTCCAATTGTTTTCAATGCAGCAGAGATAGGGGTAGGAATGTTATGTTACCTGGACACAGGATCAAGCATTTCTATATTGAACATCACAATAAACTTTGATTTAATGCACTGTGCATCTCAGGATAGATACATGGTCCTGGGGGCAATAAGAGGACAAGTCCCATGATTTTGACCCAGCCCATATCGATCAGCATAGGAGCATGGCAATTAACTAATGTCCTCCTCGGTGTGATGGACCATGGAGTGGTGTCCTATGGGATCATAGGAATAGATGTGATAAGGCTGTTAAATTGTTTTATTGATGTGGGACAAAGGGCATTGTGGGACGCAGCTATTTTTGCATTTCTTTTTTTTAAATTACAAAGTTGTATGTTATAATATGTATATTGTCTGTATTAGTCAGTCATTTGTATTAAGATAATATGTGATTAGTTAAAATGTATTTTAATATGTACTAGGATTAGAATAACAATTAATAATTGGATTAAAATAGATATAGGTAGGATAAGTATAATGTAAATAATAGGTTTTAAGAAAAGGGATGGTTATTAAAAGTTATTTTTGAAAAGTTTGTTATTACAATAACAACTCCCATCTCAATAATGAAGCTGTTACCAATAATATTGAGGAGTGTGTTTTTACAATTCCAAGAATAGAAAATAAGCCAAGGGTGGTAAAAGTGGTAATGGGACCTGTTGGAATTCATTGCGCAAAATCATATGGGTAGAATGCTTATTACTGATGATGCCCATAAGCACAATATTTTATTTGATGCTCAAGGCAAAGAAAGTTTAATGGCCCAAAGATCTGGCGAAAATTCACCACAACCCTCAGAATGTACATAGAAATCTCAGGAAGGGATAGGTACAATACACAGTAGAGCAGTAAGAGTTGGACTGTGGGAGTGTGCACTAACAGAAGGATTAAAAATGATTGCAAGCTCACCAAATCTTTTGATAGGTTCAAAAAGAAAAGTAGATTGGGATACGAAAATGATAAAATCCAATAAAACGGCTAATGTCAATAGTATTCAAGAGTGTGCTTTTACAATTCAAAAAAATAAGCTCAGAGTAATAATTTTATAATGGAGACCATGGGGATTATAAACTGTGGTGCACTGAATCAGAAAGGTAAAACACTTATTATGTATTATGATGCTCATAAATGTTCTATTACCTGTGCCTCTCAAGGTCGAGGACTCGGATTACCACACTTCACCAAAATCCTCAAGATGCGATTTGGATGCCACTGATAATGTAGGTAAAATATGGGGAAAACTGGGGAATGGCAATGTGCAGTGATAGATGAATCTACAAAATTCTCATGCTCATATAATCTTACAATACATCCAGACCAGATTCTTCATGTGCTATTATAGCATGGTACATCCCTACATGGAGTGCAAAAAGTAAAAAAACCAGTGCTTATACAATGGTATCATAATCTTATTAATAAAACAGGAGTTAAATTTCAGATAATTGATCCATGAGGAGGAATTAGTAAAATAGATATTCAATGTAAATTATGAACCGAAGTTATATTTAGGAATCAATTAAAGTTACAGGTACCTTGGTATACAATGAGTATACGGAAGAAATTAGTTTTTTTCTTTAGGGTGTCTTAAAAGTGTTTCTTTTGGCCTCCCCGTTTCCTTTCTGCCTTTGGTGATTTGGACATACAGCAATTGTTTTGATAAGTGTACATCAGGCACTGAATTTAACCCTCTGTTAAGATGACCTTTTTATACAGACCTATGGGCATTTGACACCTGTTCCCTCTGAACCTAGTTTAAAGCCCTCCTCACTAGGTTGGTGTGTGTGATAAATGAAGGGTGGGTGGAGCTTCCTTTTATAGACACCCAGCCAGTAGCTATAAAATCCCTCTTAGTAGCTGCTTTCTAATTGCTCTACCTGTAAAGGGTTAAAAAGTCTCACTGATATGCATAGGTAAAAGGAAGCAAAAGAGCCAATGGGAAGGCTAGAACTTTTTAAAATTGAAACAAGACTCCCCTTTTGCCTGTCTGTTGTTGTTCTCAGGGAGAGGCAGACAGGGAGCAGTTATGCTGTGAGAAGCTTGGGCCAGGTATGAAAAATCATCAGTATCATACCTAGAAACTACTCATCTAAAACCCCAGATATGTAAGTAGACCAGGAAATGTCTAGAAAGATGTGATTAGGTTTATCTCTTTTATTTCTTTATGGCTTTTGGAGTCCTCTGTGCTAACCCCAGGTGCTTTTGTTTCGCTTGTAACCTTTAAGCTGGTCCTCAAGAGAGCTATTCTTGATGCTTAATCCTTGTAATTGTTTTTTTTAAAATCTAGCAAAAAGCCTAAGTTCCCAGCTGTGTTTTCTTCTTTTTTTAATTAATAATATTTAATTTTTTAAAGAACATAATTGGAGTTGTGTCTTAAGAGGTTTGTGCACCTGTTGTTTAATTAGCTGGTGGCAACAGCTGATTTCCTTTTCCCCCCCGTCTCAGCTCTTCCCCGGAGGGAGGCTGAAAGGGCTTGAGGGTACCCCACAGGAAGGAATTTCCAAGTAAGCCTTCCTGGTCTCTCAAAGGGTTTCTATACTAGGGTGGTGGCAGAATCTACCAATCCAAAGTCAAAGAAAAGCTGCAGCCTTGGGAGTTTAATACAAGCCTGGAGTGGCAAGTATTAATTTTTAGAGTCCTTGCAGGCCCCCCACCTTCTGCACTCAAAGTGCCAGAGTGGGGAATCAGCCTTGAGTGTGAGAAGATGCTCTTCCCATTCTTAGTTAGGTGGACCCCATTTCTTGCCAGCAATTCTCATTGACAGAACAGCATCCCTGGTCAAGGAAGCCAAAGCCCTCCTGCTGACACCATCTGTGCAGCCATGCATTCATCTGCAGTTTGCTGTGTGAGCAAGAGAACAGTTCCAAACGGAGCCAAAGCAAATGTGGTAAGAAGGACAGGGGTAAGAAATGAAACCACCCATTTTTGTTTGAGAGATTCATGAGATTGATTTTTGTTACCACCATTTGTGCTCTGGGATTTTCCTGCCAGCCACTGAGTAGTTTGCTTGTGTTGTAAGGGTTATTTATTGGCTCCAACCATTTATCAGCTCTGGCTGGGATTGGAGAGAGGTGTTTGGTTTCTTTAATACTGTTTTCATAAGTATTTAACATCTTGGCCTCGTTTGAAGGGACTAGATAGATGCCAAACATTTAAACTAATGTTTAATTTTCAAGCTCTGAAAAGGTTTTTTTTTTGTGCTAGGCTGGTTTTTTAAAGGATGGTTAAGATAGTGTTATTGCAAGTGAGCTATACATCTTTCACAAGGTCCTGGATTTGAGACTTTTTGCATTTATGATCTGGAGGATGGCATGGACTGCACTCTCAGCAAGTTTGCAGATGACACTAAACTTGGAGGAGTGGTAGATACGCTGGAGCATAGGGATAGGATACAGAGGGACCTAGACAAATTAGAGGACTGGGCCAAAAGAAACCTGATGAGGTTCAACAAGGACAAGTGCAGAGTCCTGCACTTAGTGAATGGGATTCTTCCATCCTGTTACAGACTAGGGACTGAATAGCTAAGCAGCAGTTCTGCAGAAAAGGACCTAGGGGTTACAGTGGACGAGAAGCTGGATATGAGTCAACAGTGTGCCCTTGTTGCCAAGAAGGCTAATGGCATTTTAGGCTGTATAAGTAGGGGCACTGCCAGCAGATCGAGGGATATGATCATTCCCCTCTATTTGACATTGGTGAGGCCTCATCTGGAGTACTGTGTCCAGTTTTGGGCCCCACACTACAAGAAGGATGTGGAAAAATTGGAAAGAGTCCAGTGGAGGGCAACAAAAATGATTAGGGGGCTGGAGCACATAACTTATGAGGAGAGGCTGAGGGAACTGGGATTGTTTAGTCTGCAGAAGAGAAGAATGAGGGGGGATTTGATAGCCGCTTTCAACTACCTGAAAGGGGGTTCCAAAGAGGATGGATCTAGACTGTTCTCAGTGGTACCTGATGACAGAACAAGGAGTAATGGTCTCAAGTTGCAGTGGGGGAGGTTTAGGTTGGATATTAGGAAAAACATTTTCACTCAGAGAGTGGTGAAGCACTGGAATGGGTTACCTAGGGAGGTGGTGGAATCTCCTTCCTTAGAGGTTTTTAAGGTCAGGCGTGACAAAGCCCTGGCTGGGATGATTTAGTTGGGAATTGGTTCTGCTTTGAGCAGGGGGTTGGACTAGATGACCTCCTGAGGTCCCTTCCAACCCTGATATTCTATGACTCAGTCCTTCATTCCCTTCCCCTCTCCCACACATTCATACTTGTGCACACACAAACTATAAAAGTAACTAGCTTGTAGTCAGATGGTAGAAGAACCTCTGAAGAGGTGGAGTTCCATGTCAGATTGCCTGAATCAGGTTGTAGACTGAGTTGGATCCTTTCCCAGTTTTTCTGTTTGTGTTCAACCCCTGCCCCCAAACTTACTTTTAACATATGCATCATAAACTTCAAATATAAATCCTTGGGGGGAGAGGGGGAGAGGAGGTAAATGTACTCAGTGAATTAATTTTTTATGTTTTTGTGGACCATATCCCCCACTGCACTAGTTTACAAGCATTAATATTTATCATACTATATTTATAAACACCATAAGGGTATGGTAAATGGCACTTTACAAACTCTGAAAACATCCCTAGCCTGAGCAGCTAGCAGTCTAGTTCAGACAAATGTACACTGGATGACATAACAAATTTAAGATGATGTTGGGACATCAGTTGAGATTAGTGTTTGCAAAAAAATTGGATTTGAATGAGGAGAAGGATGACGCTTAGGGTTGAAATCCTGGCCTCACTGGAATTCAGTGGAAGTCTGGCATTGACGTCAATGGAGCCTCTGTGTGAGGCAAGAGAAGGCTGTTCCAAGAGTAGGTGATAGCATAAAAGTGAGACAGGACTGGAGGAGTATTGAGCGCAAAAGAGATCAGAAAATATGTATAGGTAGGACAAAGTTGTGGAGAACCTAGAAGATGAGGACAAATTGGAAAAAGATGGGAACCTTGTAAAGGGACTTGAAAGTGGGGGGGTAGTGAAATTGGAGATGATTTTAGAAGCAACATTTTTGATAAACTACAGAAGGGAGAAGTAAAACATACAGAAGGCAAAAATCGGTAACTTTCTGCATAGCATCACAAAGTCCTCCAGCTACTTATATGCAGACAAACAATGGAACACTTTGAATTGTGAAAAGAGCTAAGTATGACTGGGAAATGTTACACAAGAGAGAGGGTACACTAATGGAACTACTTATGTGGATAAAATCTTGTGTTTCAAGAATCATGACCTGGCACTGACGCTCTTCAGCACTTAGGAGCTGGTTATCTTGCCTTTGTTTGTGAACCCTTAGGTGCACCTCACTTCTCAGATGGCCACTGCTAGCTGAAAGCTCAGAAATAACAATTGCTTTTGCTCTTAAACTGAGTTCGAGCTCATTTAAATGTATTCAGAATGAGGAGCATCTCCCTTGTGAACTTAGATTGCTGAGCTGAGCACGACGACTGCAGCTTTCTTCTCTAGTTATAAAAAACAAAAAGTAATCAGGTCTGCAGTTGTACATGCTCAGATGCTGGGGGTTGCACAAGCTGACTGGCTGTATTCAGTCCTGTAGCATCAGCGGGGCTTGAGACAAGATTGCAGTTGCAGTCTCTGCTGCAAGGACTCCTCTAGCCCCAGACACCACGGTGAGAGGCGTAGGGTGGACGAACCGTTCACCCACCAGCAGAGTGGCGAGGGCTCGGTCTCAGCCCGCCTGCTGCCAGCACACACACAACTCGCGTATCTTACTAGCCTCTCAGCAGCCAAACGAGGCGGTTCCTGGTGTCGGGACCGCTTAGGCCGGGAATATTTCGCAGCCGGGCCAGCCCCGCCGCTCTGCTCAGGGACCAGCGGCCGGAGCCCGGAGGGTGCAGCCTGAGGCCAGCACTGGCGCTGGAGCAGAGCCCGAGTCGGGCTCCGCCGGGCAGGTTTCTCCGCCGAGGGATGCTGAGGCGGAGTCAGTGGAAGGGGGAATTACGCGGGGGAGAAGGGGAGGCCGCTGGGATCCCGCTGCCCCCGCGGGGCTTCGAACCCCGCCCCTCCGGCTCCGAGTGCGGGGTAGTCCCCGCCCCTCCTGTGCCCGGGGCTAAGGCGACGGGCGGGCGCACGTGACCGGCTCCGAGGAGGGGGACAAGGAGGAGGCAAGATGGCCGCCGCCTCTGGGTGCAGGTGAAGAGCCCTGGGAGCTGCCACCGCCCGCGGACCGGAGCCAACCGCCGCCGCCTCGGCAGAATCTCCCGGGACCGGAGAGGCCGCTCGCGGGGGTCGGTCCAGCCGGCTCAGGGGTAAGTAGCGGGGGAGCGCGGAGCTGTCATACAAAGGGCGCGACGGAGCCGCCTTGACCCCTCGGCGGCGGCTGCCCGCTCTGCCCTGGCTGGGGCTGGGCACTGCCGAGACTGCGGGCGGGGGTAACGTCCGGGCCCGTGCGCCGTCCTCTGCCCGGGGGCGCGCAGCTCTTCGCTGCCTGGGCTGGGCAGGGCAGGGCAGGGAGCGGCGCCGCCCGCCTGCTCTGTCTCTCCAGCTCCTGCAGCCGCGCTCGGCGCTGGGGGGGTCGTGTGTGTAGGGCAGAGCAGGGCGCTTCCCGAGCCCATGAAAGGGCTTGGCCGTGGGCCGTTTACACCCCTCCCCCTGTGCGGTGAGTGGTCATTTACACCCCTCCATTCTCCCCCCCCATGCAGAGAATTGTCATATAGACCTTTCCCTCCCCTCTCTCCCCCCGCTTGGCATTTTCATTTACACCCCTCCACCACACCCACTCACCCATGCACAAGCACAAATTTAATGAACAGCCCATGGGATACTACAAACATGAACAAGCTCGGCTGTCAGCCACACTAGAGCATCTGTCTTCTAATGTGTTTTTTTTCCTTTATTATTGATAATGTGGAAAGACAAACATGGTCTTGATGCAGATTATAACTCTCTTGTCAAACCTGCTTACCCATGCTAGTAACCACCCCCCAAATAAACCTCCCACATGCCATGTTGCAGAAATTAAAACAATAAAATAAACAGAGCAGGTGGAAAGACAATATAGCAAGGGGAAAGGGAATTGCTCTTCAAATCCAAAAGGCATATATAAAAAAGTAAAAGTAATTATTGATTTACTAGGTATATTTGAGAGTCAAGGTGGGTGAGGTAATATCTTTTATTGGACCAACTTCAAGACCATTAACATCTATTAGGTTAATAACGTGTTTACATTATAGAGACTATGTCATTTGAAGGACCCATTGAAGTGAATTCATAGATTATAGCACAGGGGTGAGCAAACTACGGCCCCTCAGGACTTTGGATCTGGCCCATGGGATTGCCACCCCTGTGGGGCCGCGGGCCCCATGCCACTCCCAGAAGCGGCTGGCACCATGTCCGATGGGGGGGCCAAGGGCTCCGTGTGTTGCCCTCGCCTGCAGGCACCACCCCATGGGAACGGGGAGCCTTGGCCAATGGGAGCTTCGGGGGAGGTACCTGCAGGCAAGGGCAGCCTGTGAAGCCCTCTGCCCCGCCTCCCCCAAGGGCTGTAGGGATGCGGTGCCGGAGCAGCACAGGGCCAGGGCAGGCAGGGAGCCGCTGCCACCCTGGAGCTGCTCCAGGTAAGTGACGCCGGGCTGGATCCCACACCCTGAACCCCCCCTGCATCCCAGCCCCCTGCCCTGAGTCCCCTTCAGCACCCCGCACCACTCCTGCACCTCAACCCTGTGCCCGGAGCCTCTTCATACACCCGTACCTCTCCTCCGCCCCAACCCCTTGCCCTGAGCCAACCAGATGTGGCCCTCAGGCCAAAAAGTTTGCCCACCCCTGTTATAACATATATGAAATGCTATAATCTAACACATTTTCTGTTTTTCAGCTTGTTAGTAATATAAATATGAGAAATTAAGAAGTCTCTGTGGATTTGAAATCTCATTAAATGATAAAAGGAGATGAGCTAAGAGTAAACATGTAAAGATGGGAAACTGACAGTCTCTGCTGCAAGGAGTTAGTCTAAATCATAGATAGCACAAGATCCAAAACAAAACAGCTAAATAGGAAAGTCATGATTTTTACATAAGAACGGCCATATTGGGTCAGACCAAAGGTCAGTCTAGCCCAGTATCCTGTCTTCTGACAGTGGCCAATGCCAGGTGCCCCAGAGGGAATTAACAGAAGAGGTAATCATCAAGTTATCCATCGTCTGTCGCCCATTCTCAGCTTCTGGCAAATAGAGGCTAAGGACACCATCCCTTCCCATCTTGGCTAATAGCCATTGATGGACTTATACTCCATGAATTTATCTAGTTATTTTTTGAACCCTGCTGTAGTCTTGGCCTTCACAACATCCTCTGGCAAGGAGTTCCACATGTTGACTGTGCATTGTGTGAAAAAATACTTCCTTTTGTTTGTTTTATACTTGCTGCCTATTCGTTTCATTTGGTGACCCCTAGTTCTTGTGTTATGAGAAGGAGTAAATAACACTTCCTTATTTACTTTTTCCACACCAATCATGATTTTATAGACCTCTATCATATCCCCTCTACGTCGTCTCTTTCCGAAGCTGAAAAGTCCCAGTCTTATAAATCTCTCCTCATACGGCAGCCATTCCATACCCCTCATCATTTTTGTTGCCCTTTTCTGAACCTTTTCCAAGCCCAACATATCTTTTTTGAGATGGGGTGACCATATCTGCACGAGTATTCAAGATGTGGGCATACTATGGATTTATATAGAGATAATACAATATTTTCTGTCTTATTATCTATGCCTTTCTTAATGATTCCCAACATTCTGTTAGCTTTTTTGACTGCCGCTGCACATTGAGTGGATGTTTTCAGTGAACTATCCACAATGACTCCAAGATCTCTATCTTGAATGGTAACAGCTAATTTAGACCCCGTCATTTTATATGTAGAGTTGGGATTGTTTTCCTACGTGCATTTATCAACACTGAATTTCATCTGCCATTTTGTTGCACAGTCATCGAGTTTTGTGAGATCCTTTTGTAGCTCTTTGGAATCTGCTTGGGGCTTAACGATCTTGAGTAGTTTTGTATCATTGCAAATTTTGCCACCTCACTGTTTACCCCTTTTTCCAGATCATTTATGACTATGTTGAATAGGACTGGTTCAAGTACAGCCCTCTGGGGGACACTACTACTTATCTCTCTCCATTCTGAAAACAGACCATTTACTCCTACCCTTTGTTTCCTATCTAACCAGTTACCAATCCATGGGAGGACCTTCCCTCTTAAGCAAAGTAAGCTGTCATGGGATAAGAGCCTTTGGTGAGGGACGTTGTCAAAGGCTTTCTGAAAATCTAAGTACGCTATATCCTGAATGTGATCTAGAAAAGCATGTTGTCAGCAAGAAATAATGTGATAAGAACATTATTAAGCAGACTTATTTTCTGGCCCACAGTTTGGTTCCACTTGGTCCAAAGATCACACAGAACGGATTATTCTTTCTTACTACAGTTATTTGAGAGAGTTCACATTGGTACTTTTGTTTGCTTTGAAACTTTTTATTTTTCTTTAAAAGAATTGTTTGAAACAGAAAATGACATATTATAGTAGTAATTACCATGCTTTTATTATGTAGAAGTTTTCAGTGTATTATAGGAAATAGGTAGTGCAATATTTTACTAAAATACAAATGTATTGGATCAATCACTTGTTGTTCATCCACCAATATTTAAATTCTATCTTAAGAGTGCAAGATTTTTCTGGGAAGGTTTATGCTTTATAAACTCTTGGCACATACTATTCACGGGTCTATTATCTGTTAGATGTTTATTTTCTTTTAATGTTTGCTCTTTTTATTAAGCAGGGAAGTTAGACTTATAAGATAGTAATTACACTTTTTAGCCTTTGCTTAAAATATGTACTGCATTTGCTTTGTTCCAGTCTTTTGGTATCTTCCCAATTCTCAGTGACTCTTCAGAAATTTTTTGGCTCTGATATATAGTTTTTATAAAGACTGTCTTATTTCTCCTTATTCCTTAACCAACTCATTCAGATATGGAGAGGAAAAAGTGCTTTCAAATGCTGAGAAAAGATGACAATCAACATAGGGTATTAGTCAGGAGGGGAATTGAGACAAGGGAGAGATGATTCAGGAGAGGATTATTGTGGTGTTCTCACAAACATTCATCCTCCCTTTTCCTGAGGGCCAGAACTGGATCTCCCCAAGCCCTTGTCTCTAACCTCTTGTCCATCGTTTGGCAGGAGAGCTGTATGAAAATATGACTGTAATTAGATGTTAATTAGAATTCTGGCCCCAAATCTTAAATTTGTCTTCAGGACCTACTGAAGTGTATTTAAAAGGAGGCACTACTTCTTCCACATGGTACCTGCAACATTACCTAGTTAGATCATTCTTACTGTGCTACAGTACTGGTTATTATAATATTCCGGTACTTCCTGGTGAAAATGGTTGCTGCTTTTCTATTCCATATGACCTCTCACTGTGTCAGGCAGTCCCTGCTCCAACATTAGCTATTCCTCTTCATCTATTAGTATCCAACCCATCTGAGGGTCTATGTCAATAAATCATATTTATCATCAATTGAATTACCATTAAATACATTAGGAGCAAGAGAAACATGAAGTAAAGTGTAAATCCACTATTAGCATGGAAGGAAAGCTAATAACTGATGACATCAAGATGGCTGAGGTGTTTGATGCCTGTTTTGCTTCAGTTTTCACCAAAAAGTTTAATGATGACCAGATATGTAACACAATTACCATTAACAGCCAGGAGGAAAGAACACAAGCCAGAATAGTGAAAGAACAGGTTTAAGACTATTTAGATGAGTTGGATGTGTTCAAATTGGAAGGTCCTTATAAAATTCGTTCTGAGTACTTAAGGTACTGAAGCAATCTTGGAACTATAAGCAATTATCTTTGAATTATCTTTGAAAACTCCTGGAGGAGGATGGGTGAGGGCAAATATAGTACCTATATTTAAAAAGAAGAAAGAGGATCTGGGGAATTATAGACTTGTCAGCCTAACTTCAATGCCTGGAAAGTTACTGGAACAAAGTATTAATCAATGTGTAAGCACCTAGAGGATAATGGGTTTATAAGGAATAGTCAGCAAGGATTTGTCAAGAACAAATTATGCCAAACCAACCTAACATCCTTCTTTGACAGGGTTCCTGGCCTAATGGGTAGAGGGGAAGCAGTAAACATGTTGCATCTTAATTTTTTTAAGGCTTTTCACACAGTCACATATGACATTCCCATAACTAAGAAACTAGGAAAATGTGGTCTAGATGAAATTACTGTTAAGGTGGAGGAAAGACTGTACCCAAAGAGTAGTTATCAACGGTTTGCTGTCAAACTGGAAGGGCATGTCTGGTGGAGTAACACAGGGGGCAGTCTTTGGTCCAGTACTAGTCAATATTTTCATTAATGACTTGGATAATGGAGAGTATTTGTGGATGACACCAATCTGAGAGGGGTTGCAAGCACTATGGAGGACAGGATTAGAATTCAAAATGATCTTGACAAATTGGAGAATTGATTTGAAATCAACAAGATGAAATTCAATAAGGGCAAGTACAAATTACCACACTTCAGGAAGAAGAAAAAAAAAATCAAATGCACAGCTACAAAGTGGGGAAGAACTGACGAGGTGGCAGTGCTGCTGAAAAGGACCTGGGGGTTATAATGGATCACAACTTGAATGCATCAATGTGATGCAGTTGTAAAAAAAAAAAGCTAATATGATTCTGGGGTGTATTAACAGGACTGTTGTACGTAAGACATGAGAGGCAATTGTTCCATGATCCTTGTCCTTGGTGTGGCCTCAGCTGGAGTACTGTGTCCAGTTATGGGCATCACACTTTAGGAAAGCTGTGGACAAAATCGAGAGTCCAGAGGAGAGTGACAAAAATGATAACCTTTTCTCATAGGTAAAGTTGTCTAAATCTTAAAACAGACACGCAAACACCGGGCATGTTCAGTCTTGAGAAGCAAAAACTGAAGGGGGACCTAGTAAAAATTTTCAGATGTACTAAGGTCTGTTATAAAGAGAAGAGTGATTAATTGTTCTCTTTGTCCACTGAAGTTTAGACAAGAAGTACTGGGCTTAATCTGCAGCAAGAGAGTGTTGAGTGGGGGGTTGAGGGAGAAGATTTACATCCAAGTCAGATGGTGTTGCCCAGCAGTGAGAGTATGGGACTGGCGGTAGGGGAACCCGGGCCCCGCCTGCTCCACCAGGTTCCAACCCAGGGCCCTGTGGCCGACAGGTCACATATGTGGCCTTGGGGTGGATGCTACAAGCCTACTCCTGGGTCGCTTCCTACCTGTTTCTGAGGGGTTTCTCCCTGATGGTGATCCAGAGACTCTTCTCCTTCAGTCACTGATTTGTTGGCAGAATGTCTTGGGGTTGATATCCATGTAAACTAAAATGGCTGCATTTACTGTAATGTAATCCAGTGCCTTTATGCAATCTAGGCCCCTGTAGGCAGCTTGGATGGATGGGGTTATGAGGGTGGACCAGTGTTCTTGCAGCTAGCATGCCACTATGACTATCTGCTCAAAGATGACCAAGAACACTTCTTGGTTGTCCCCGGGGCCCATTTTTGAGAGCCTGTTGGGCTGCCTAGTGGGTGAAGGACATTACCTGAGGGTTCTGACGTCCTGGCATTAGATGCACCCTGGGGCTGCAGAGCATTGCTGCCTGCTGAATTAGGTATGGCTGTAGTTCCTGCTGCTTTGCCACCAGCTCTTGGAGTAGCTGCTGCTGCTGTTGGGTCGCTTGCTGTTGCTGCTGGGCAGTGGCTGACCCTGCTGTTGCTGGACTGCCTTCTGTTGTTGGCTCTCTCCTTGGACCGATATGCTGGTACGTCTGCTGCCCGTCTAACGGGACTGGGCTGGTGCCTGCATTCTCCACCAGTTGTCACCAGGGGTGGGGTGGGGAGAGCAAGGGATTTGCGTCAGAGTCCAGTGGTATTGGCCTGCAGTGAGAGTCTGTGGGTAGGGAAACCCAGGCCTGTCCTGCCTCATCAGGTTCCACCCCAGGGCCCTGTGATTGGCACATTGGATATGTTACCTGGGGGCAGATGCCACAAGCCTGCTCCCTGAGTCACTTCCTACCTGTTGCCAGGGGGGTTCCCCTTACAGTGATCTGGGGGCCCACTGTTCCCGGTCTCCATGGAGTGGCTCAGCAACAGGGTCTGGGTGATGTGGAGCTTCTCCCGCCTCTCTGCAGGAGCAAACCGTTTAGGACTGCTCCCTTACTCTGCCTGGCTTTGTGGCTTCCGTTGTGAACATGCCCAGCAGGTGCAGCTGGGTATGGCCTTCTGGGCCCAGAGTTCCTCTTTAATCTTTGGTTCCCCGATGTGGGCTTATATACCCCGTAACACGGATATGTCGATTAGATATAAGGAAAAATTTACTTAATATAAGAGTAGTTGAGCTCTGAAATAGGTTTACACAGGAGGTTGTGAAATTCCCATTGTTGTAGGTTTTTAGGAACAGGTTGGAAAAACCCCAGTCAGGGATGGTCTAGGTTTACTCGGTATAGCCTCAGTGCAGACAGCAGGATTTGATCACTTCTGAAGTTCCTTCTAGCCCTACATTTTTCTCTGATGCTATTATTGTAAAATATGGAATGATAGGGAATTGTAATCACTTTTGGCTCAATTCTGCCACCCTTATTTATGTTCACTAGTATGTTACTTTGTAGGTAGTTATATGGAAATAACTGAAAGTATTTGCACAGTGAAGTACTCCTCAGTGTAAGTAAAGGTGGCACAATCTAACTTTTACAATTAAGACTAGAACTGAAAGAATCTTCAGTGCAGATTTTTCATAATTGATGATAGCAACTTACTAACAAAATACAATAGAATAATATCTAGTAGGTTGAAGTTTGTTAGGATGTAAGTTTTACTGACTATTGTTTCTTATTAACATTCTCCTGTAATAAAATATCACACACAAATATGATTATATTGTGTCCCAATATCTAATTTTCAGTTTTAAATTCAGATTTGTGAGAATACAACTTTTGTTTTTTCAACATTCATTCAGATACTGCATTTAGATATTTATGTACGCCTATTTTGTAGCAGATTTTCTTTATTCTGCAGCAAGCACTGTCTTCCTCTGTGTTGCCATTTCAGATCTTTTTGCAGGTAACTGAAAAAGGCATCTGCCTCTGTCAGCAATGAAGGAGAGGGAAGGTGGTTTTTGTAATAGAGACAGAAGAAAAAAATATATTAGGGAGAACAAAATGAAAACTTTTCACAGTATGTGATCTCTCTTAAATTTAAATTTTTAAGAAACTAAATTCATAGAATCTCAGGGTTGGAAGGGACCTCAGGAGGTCATCTAGTCCCAACCCCCTGCTCAAAGCAGGACCAAACCCAACTAAATCATCCCAGCCAGGGCTTTGTCAAGCCTGACCTTAAAAACCTCTAAGGAAGGAGATTCCACCACCTCCCTAGGTAACCCATTCCAGTGCTTCACCACCCCACTAGTGAAAAAGTTTTTCCTAATATCCAACCTAAACCTCCCCCTCTGCAACTTGAGACCATTACTCCTTGTTCTGTCATCTTCTACCACTGAGAACAGTCTAGATCCATCCTCTTTGGAACCCCCTTTCAGGTAGTTGAAAGCAGCTATCAAATCCCCCCTCATTCTTCTCTTCTGCAGGCTAAACAATCCCAGTTCCCTCAGCCTCTCCTCATAAGTCATGTGTTCCAGCCCCCTAATCATTTTTGTTGCCCTCCGCTGGACTCTCTCCAATTTATCCACATCCTTCTTGTAGTGTGGGGCCCAAAACTGGACACAGTACTCCAGATGAGGCCTCACCAGTGCTGAGTAGAGGGGAATGATCACATCCCTCGATCTGCTGGAAATGCCCCTACTTATACAACCCAAAATGCCATTAGCCTTCTTGTCAACAAGGGCACACTGTAGACTCATATTCAGTCAACAAAGTTAAATTGGTGTTTAACTTTTTTTTTTAATGAATAGATCATAAAGTTAACCAAGTAATGCTACAGTTTACTGTCCGAGCTGCCTAGTCTAATTTTAAACATTCAGCTACTGAGATGGACAAAACTCATCTGTGATTTAAAAACATGAGAGATCTGTGAGACAGTATATTGAGTGACTGCAAAGGTTAACATGAAATAGCATTTTTTTCCCTGTATGGAATTTGAAACTGGTGTAAGTAGGATTGTGAGAGTAAATAGAAGCTTACAGGTTTTGTTTGTCACGACCTGGTCAGCTAGCTTTAGGAGCTCTTGCAGTTTAGATAGACTAAATTTTTGGTAAATCAGCAAATCATTGCAGTTTTTACTGAGAGTGATAATCTCTTTCGAAGCTCAGGAAATGTGAGCTTTACAAAAACAGGTTAATCTTTGCCCATATATCAAGACCTTTCCACTCCTTATCTAACCCCTCAGTGTTCTTAGTCTCCTCACCCTCACTGTGGTGTTTTAAGGTGTGATCTGATGTCTCAGGCTTTATAGTCCCAGGATGTTTAGGGGTTTCCATAAATGGAGAAGTTTGAAATTATTTTGAATTGACTCCTCAGCTACTTAGGTCCCTTTGCTCTTCTGGTTAGGGAGGAGGTCCTAGGGCTAATTCCTGGTTCACTTGTCCAAGTGGGGATTGCCTTCCCAATATGTTCCTGGTTTACTTCATAGAGGCACTTGTATGGACCTTTAAAGAGGCACTGGTGTAGGGTTTTCATGTGCGCCTCAAGAAATAATGCATATATTGTAATTAATTGTGCAGTTAAAGGAGTGTGTACATAATAGAGGCACCCGAGAGGGACTTAAAAATAAGTGGGCATGTTCCTCCCTGAAGTGACTGTTGGAGTGATTAATTCAAGTGTGTGTTTTTCCCCTTTAAAAACTGTAGGAAATTAAATGCAAAAAAAGTTAATGAAATATTGAGATGTCCTAGATAAATAGTAAAAAGTAAAAGTTAAGGTTTCTGTTTCTTTTGCAATTGTCTTGGTCATGTTGAATTGATGACCAATTTCTATTTTTTCTTTGTTAAATATGTAGCTAAATACAACATCTGGGTCAAATATTTGCTTGACAGTGAACCTGCTTTTGTGGGTTTGTGTCAGGTATGTTATGTATGTAGCAACCCTTACTGTTTCACAGCTAAGAGTATGTCTACACAGCGGACATTAAAGCGTGCTGCTTTATAAAACCACCTCTGTGATGGGAATAGTTCCCAGTGCTATAGTGCTATCTACACTGCCACTTTACAGCGCTGAAACTTTCTTCGCTTAGGAGTATGTTTTTTTCATACCCCTAAGCGAAGAAAGTTTCAGTGCTATAACTGGCAGTGTAGACAAGGACGTTTTATGTATGTATTATTTTTCTAGGTTTTCAATGTATAAGTGAGGGATTGGGGACTGGGCGAATGAGGATGAACCTGTATAAGGGTACAAGTACAACTGCTAATATAACAGATTTTACTGACAGGCAGCTGGACTATGCTTTCTGTGTTGTAGGGTACATTCTGACAAAGAAGTATAGCTTGTGATGGAAACTTTGTATGCATCCTGGCTCAATCAGTCAGGTTTGTGTTCATAGCGCATAAATTTTCCGTTACGATGTATAATTGCTAAAAATTACCCTAAATCTAAATTAAAAACAAATTACTCTTTATCAGGATCCACCTTTCTAACAATTTTTGTATAGACAGACTATATGTTTCTTGAAAATGTCACTCAACAATGAAAAGTAGTACTGCTATGGACAAATTTCTGCCAGAGCCCGGTTTCAAATACCAGTGGATTGATTTGAATCAGCAAGCAGGAAGCCTTCATTTAAATAATTGATTTTAATCTTGTTTTGCATTTGTACTTTTAAATTATTTCCTTAAGAAAGGATCGTTCTCATTGGTAAAAGTTGGTGGTATGTTTTGCTAATCAGGAGGATGTACTATATCTATATACATTTATATAAGCAGTTATACAGCTTAACATACTTTTTTTAGACTCTTAATTCAATTTTCACAATTTTTATTATGTTAGAAAATGATGGACAACACATCTTGTTTACTTAGAAAATGATCTGTTTTTTACTTGTGGTTTGTGTCAAGCCGCATTTGAATGGATATTGAAATTTAAATAAATGCACAAAGAGCATTTTAATTTTTGTATTAAATAAAACTACATTAAATATGCTGGATGCATAAGAGAAAGTTTATCAAAACCTGTTTTACATTTAAAAGTTTTATTACACAAAGGAAATATTATCTGTACTTATTGTGTCTAATTGAATGGATTAACTGTTTCTGATCATCATGTTCTTCAAGATTTTAGAACTAGTCAAGCTCATCCGCTCACCTAATTATTGTTCATAGACTGGAAGAGGAAAACAAGCTTTCCTGCTTTTTCAGCTGACATTTGGTTTCTCAACTTTGAATGAACTAGTTGAATAAACTGAAATCATTTCAAAATATTTTCTCTGTACCTGTTGAAGAAGCTACTGAAGTCAAAATTAATTTGTTACTTCAACAAACTCTCCACAGGTTCAGTGGTTGGACTTTCTATAAAACTTTGACATCACAGATTAACTGCTTGAATAGTAAGATTAGGCCTTAACATAGGGTTGTCATAATTTCAAATTTAACATTAAGTAGGTTTATTTTAAAAAAGAAAAATAAACATTTTTGATATACATAAATTTTTGTATTAACAAAACTTGATCTCCTACTTTTAGTGCTAACAGGAATTTGTTGCATTTTGAGCCCAATTTAGAACGCAATCCTAATTTATGGAGTTGCAACCGGGTGCCTCCATATTTTCTTCATAGAGTCCCCAATCAGGAGGATCACTGCTCCATTTCAGTAGTTTACTGTACAGATGTTGATGGATCGCCTGTCTCAAAGAACTTGCAAGAAAAAATGGCTAAACAAGGAGGAAGAACAATTTAGAAATTAGGCTTTATTATACTTTCAGGGTTTTATTCCTAAAAGGAGAGAGTCTTAATTTTAGGGAGGTAATTATTTTATGTCAGTGACATGTGGGAGCCCTAAACAGTTTTACTGTGCTGTTAAGAAATGGTTTATTTCATGGTGCTTAGCATTTCAAAAAGTGAAACTTCAAAGTGCATCTAACATAACAGATTTGTTAAGCCACTGTTGATATTTTTTCCCCTGAGGAGTGCACAGTCAGTTATTTTGCTATTTCTTGGATTAATTGATATCTGAGGGATAAAAATCTACATTAAATCAGAATGTCAGCCAGTTGAATAATTTACAAGGCTGTGCACTTATCTACAGTGCAACAGGTCTGTCTTTGCACTTTTGAAATGTGGAAGTTAGTGATATTAAGGGAAGAATCTTTCTTTCAGTAGGGAGGCATGCTGAATACTGTTTTCTCTCAGACTCCCTGTAGAATTGCTAACTGAGAATTTGCTGATAAAATATTGACCACAAATACGTAGTGTAATTTATTCTGGAAACATTCATCATTTTCTGCTAATAAATTTTATTTATTGCACTTTTTTTGGTATAGAAATATTTGTTCCTCTTGTGGAATGTTTTTCAAGAAAATGCCAGAATAAAAATATGTAGAAAATGACGGAGTAGAAGACTAATCTGCAGACTTTAAAAAAAAAAATAGTAGTTTTGTTGGAATTACAAAATATAATTTTAAGTTTTTAATATTAACTGAAACTGAGAAGTTTTGTGTTTGCAGTGCCTATTGTTGCAATGGTTGAATAAATGTTAATGTGGCAAAGTCTTTTCCTTATTGGGCTATTAAGCCCTGATATAGCAAGATTCTTAACCCTTGTTTAACTTTAAGCATGTGAATATTCCATTTGGCATGGAATTAAGTACCTTGTGAATTGGCGCTCTAGTGCTAAAACCAGTGGATGGAAGTAATGTTTTATTTAGGGCTAGTCTACACTGTGGCAGTGCTTTAACGTGGCTT
Source organism: Mauremys reevesii (assembly GCF_016161935.1). Taxonomy (NCBI): domain Eukaryota; kingdom Metazoa; phylum Chordata; order Testudines; family Geoemydidae; genus Mauremys; species Mauremys reevesii. The sequence continues at coordinate 177,710,269 of NC_052625.1, read as the reverse complement.
GTGTAGTCATGGCAGAGCGCTGGGAGAGAGTCCTCGATGGCGGGCGGGAAGCATTGGGAGGGAGGGGGAAGAGCAGGAATGTGGTGCTCACGGAGGAGGAGGATGTGAGGAGGGGGTGGGGATATCTTGGCTGCCGGTGGGTGCGGAGCACCTGCTAGTTTTTCCCCGTGGGTGCTCAGAGTTGACGCCTATGGCTTGGGTGGTTTTTTTTGTTTTTTTTCACACTCCTGAGTGAGAAAGTTGCAGCGCTGTAAAGTGCCAGTATAGACAAGCCCTAATTCTGTTCATGCCTTTTGTTTGTTTTTGTTTGGAGGGGGTATCAAACCCCTTTATATCTTGGCCACATAATAGCATGCTCAGGATGTGAACTTAGAATGTCTGTATTGTTCCTCTTTGTGATGCATTGTGGCAGATGACTACTCATCCATAGTCTCTTATGGGATGGAAAAAATTCATATTTCTGCTTTTCTCCTGTGACTGTCAGGCCCTCATGGCAAAAAAGTGACAAAAGCTGGTAGAAATCACTGCAGAAATGGCTGAAGCAGGGACTGTTGCACTGGGAAAAGGGAGGGGGGGAAATGGGCCCCAACCAGGGCTACCCCAACACAATTCATACCCAGAACTGTGCAGAGGAGACAGTCCTTTCCCAGGCACTAGGAACCAACCTGCTATCTGGCCTTGAGGAAAGAAACTGCAGGCCCAAGCCAGCCAAAAACTAGTTGATAGGAGCAGCTAAAGCGGGGACTCCCATAAACTGATCTCAAGAGAAATTTCTGAAGTTTTGACCAGACTTACTCTGCTCTGTGCTGATTAACTGTTTGCACCAACTCCCACCTGCCCCTTCTAACAGTTTCTTAATTTCAGCCTCACTCCACACCTACCCCCTTGCCCTTCTCTTCTCCCCTGCCTTGACCTGCTCATCACCTTCACTTTCATTTTAGCTTATGCTTTCCTAATTATCCCCAACACAGAGGTTCTCAACCTTTTTCTTTCTGCCCCCCCCGCTCTCCCCGCAACATGCTATAACAACTCCACAGCCTACCTGTACCACAGTAACTGGTTTTCTGCATATAAATACCAAGGCAGGCATTGGGGGTAGCAAGCAGGGCAGTTGCCTGGGGCTCCATGCCACATGGGTCCCTGTGAAGCTACATTGCTCAAGCTTTGGCTTCAGCCCAGGGTGGCAGGTCTCAGGTCTCTGGGCTTCAGTTCCATGCAGTGGGGCTTTCGCTTTCTACCCTAGTCTAATGCTCGCCCTGCTTGGCGGCCCCACAGGGGGCCCCAGACACCTGGTTGAGAACCACTGCCCCAGTGCACTGCCTCCACAAGTGAAACTAACAGGATAGTTGCCATCATCACATTGTTCACTGTGCTTGTATATTATACTCCTTTCACATATTCTGTGTCTGATATGTCTATTTAGATAGTCCCTGCCCCAAAGTACACCTCTACCCAGATATAACGCGACCCGATATAACACAAATTCGGATATAACGCGGTAAAGCAGCACTCCAGGGGGGCAGGGCTGCGCGCTCCGGTGGATCAAAACAAGTTTGATATAACGCCGTTTCACCTATAATGCGGTAAGATTTTTTGGCTCCCGAGGACAGCGTTGTATTGAGGTAGAGGTGTATGTACAATCTACTTTCATGCTTATACAGAGCCTAGCCCATTATTATAATAATGGATGCTTATATACGAATTGCCCTGTTTCTCTGGAACTGATTGTAATTTTAAAATTTCTGTTGGAATTTATAAATTTTTAATATTAATATGGGAGACCACCAGACACCAGTTTAGACTTAATAAAGGAATTTATGCTTAAAGACAAAATAGTGCTTTATGTAATTGCTCCAGACATGCCAAACAGCCTAAAAATAAGCAGTCACTACATCCACTCTCAAAGTATTCATAAGCATGTGATCAGTATACTCATAAATTAGCCAGACCTAGGAAAACTGTCTCATCCTGGTGTGCTCCAGCATGGTGAGGTAGGGTCTGACAAAGAACCCAAACATTCATAACAAGAGTTATACCTTTTAACAAACAATTGGCATAGCCAATTACCACTTTAGCTAACAAACCAATTTGAGACAGTTCCCCCATCTTTATTTCCAGTTTTATTTTAGATAACATTTACAACCTCCTTTCGCCCTAAGGTCTTTTCTCGTCTCTTCTGCTGACCAACACCTTTTTATTTATTTATTTATATATTTTTTCAGACCTGGTTTCAGATAGGATTTACTTTTAGGATAACACTGGTATGTGATGTAGGAAGGTCCATGTTGGCTCCTTTTAAGACATTCTTGTTTTCTTATTTAAAACGATCTGTTTGGCCTATTGGTCAAAATGAGGCTTTTTTTTTTAAAGAAATTCCCCATATCTCATTAGTTATTCTTTTAACCAGACATCTTCCCTACTTCATTCCTTCTGCCTTTATAACTCATTATTTTCAAGACTTTCCTTGTACTTGCTAGTCAAGGTCTTTCTTTACAGCACACATGTTTCCTTAACCAAACTCAAGCTAATTCTAATTCTTTAATTTTGTATTTATCCTAAATGACCTTTCATAATGTCATTAAATCACGACTTTCAGATGGAGAATTGAAGTATAGAGAGATTAAGTGACTAGCCTAAAGTCATGCAGCCTGTGGAGGAGCTGTAAATTGAACCCAGATCTTTTCCTAGTCCACTGCCCGAATCACAAGATCATCCTCATTCTTGTGGATGAGGACAGCAGTATAAAATGAATCCATCAAGTTTTGAGATCATTCTGCCTTTTCTGTGATTGTGTAGAGATGTTTGAGTAGAAAATTTGCCGTGCTTCATTAGATGCAGGGCTGCCTGGGTAAAGTTTTTGGTGTCCGTGCTGACTACAGGAAATTATACCCTTCTGGATATCGCATGACTTTCTGTCACTGAGGAATTGCTGTTTATCTGTTATGTACATTGCATGTGCAGCATGTATGGGTGACTATGCCAAAAGAGTTGGCACTAACCTAATTAATGAGGTAAGACAGAATCAGTGTAGGGCAGGTAGCATTGATTTGCGTTGCCATAATTACTGTATGTTATCAGCACAGCAGCCAAGCAGGATTGGGATGATAAGTCTACCTGTCCTCATTAAGGACATGAAGGGTTACATTTTAGCTGTGAGGAGATGTATGGTATTGGTCCATTAGTAGATGGAAATGGTATAGTTATAAACAGTAAGGCAGAAGCATTTTAATATTTCTGTTCTATTTTTGGGGACAAACAGATGAGATTATTATCTTCCCCATATAATGAGACTTTCCATTCCACTAGTATCTCTGGAGAATGTTAAACAGAAGCTACTAAAATTAGACATTTTCATATTGGCATGTACATGCATCCGACGAAGTGGGTATTCACCCACGAAAGCTCATGCTCCAAAGCATCTGTTAGTCTATAAGGTGCCACAGGACTCTTTGCTGCTTTTACAAATGTAAATGTGTACATCTAGGAATAAAGAATGTAGGTCATACTTCCAGGATGGGGGACTACCCTGGGAAGCAGTGACACTGAAAAAGATTTGGGGGTTGTGGTGGATAATAAGCTGAACATGAACTTCTAGTGTGACATGATGGCTAAAAGAGTTAATGTGATCCTTGGATGCATAAATGGGAGAATCTAAAGTAGGAATAGAGAGGTTAGCTGATCTCAATATTTAGCATTGGTGCAACTGCCACTGCGATCTACAATTCAAAAAGATGTAGCTAAATTGGAGAGGTTGGTTGAGAGAAGAGCGACAAGAATGATCATTAAAGGATTAGAAAACAGTCCTTACAGCAATAAACTCAAAGAGCTCAATCTGTTTAGCTTAACATTCTACAAATACATTAGAAGCAAGAGGAAGACCAAGGACAGGGTAGGCCTGTTACTCAATGAGGCGGGAAAAACAATAACAGAAAATGTGGAAATGGCAGAGGTGCTTAATGACTTTGTTTCAGTTTTCACCAAGAAGGTTGGTGATGATTGGACGTCTAACATAGTGAAAGCTAGTGAAAATGAGGTAGGATCAGAGGGTAAAAATAGGGAAAGAACAGTTAAAAATTACTTAAGCAAGTTAGATGTCTTCAAGTCACCCGGACTGATGAAATGCATCCTAGAATACCTAGAATCAAGAAGCTGACTGAGGAGATATCTGAGCCATTAGCAATTATCTTTGAAAAGTCGTGGAAGATGGGAGAGATTTGGAAGACTGGAAAAGGGCAAATATAGTGCCAGTCTATAAGACGGGAAATAAAGACAACCCAGGGAATTACAGACCAGTCATCTTAACTTCTGTACCTGGAAAGATAATGGAGCAAATAATAAAACAATCAATTTGCAAACATCTAGAAGATAATAAGGTGATAAGTAACAGTCAGCATGGATTTATTAAGAACAAATTGTGTCAAACCAACCTGATAGCTTTCTTTGACAGGGTAACAAGCCTTGCCCACAGGGGGGAAGCAGTAGATATGGTATATCTTGACTTTAGTAAGGCTTTTGATACTGTTTCGCATGACCTTCTCATATACAAACTAGGGAAATACAACCTATGGAGCTACTATAAGGTGGGTGCATAACTGGTTGGAAAATCATTCCCAGAGAGTAGTTATCAGTGGCTCACAGTCATGCTGGAAGGGCATAACAAGTGGGGTCCCACAGGGATCGGTTCTGGGTCCGATTCTGTTCAATGTCTTCATCAATAATTTAGATAATGGCATAGAGAGTACACTTATTGTCTGCAAACTTTATACCAAGCTGGAAGGGGTTGCAAGTGCTTTGGAGAATAGGATTAAAATTCAAAATGATCTGGACAACTGGAGATATGGTCTGAAGTAAATAGGATGAAATTCAACAAGGACAAATGCAAAGTACTCCACTTAGGAAGGAACAGTCAGTTGCACACACATAAAATGGGAAATGACTGCCTAGGAAGGAGTACTGTGGAAAGAGATCTGAGGGTCATAGTCAGTGTTCCCTATAATTTTTCCCACCCATGTGTGGAGTGAATTTTGTTATGTGCACCAATATGGAGGTGATCTCTTGAGGTCTCTTCTAGTCCTATGATTCTATGAACATAGAGAAGATTAAGGGGTGGCTTGTACCTGCAAAGGAACAACTATTTATTAATGGGCTCTTCAATCTATTAGAGATAGGTATAACACAATCCAGTTGCTGGAAGTTGAAGCTAGACAAATTCAGGATGGATATAAGTCATAAATTTTTGATGGTGAGAATAATTGACCATTGGAATAATTTACCAAGGGTCATGGTGGATTTTCCATCATTGACCATTTTTAAATCAACGTTGGATATTTTTCTAAAAGATATGCGCTACAAATTATTTTGGGGGAGGTCTGTCTCCTGTGTTATAGAGGAGGTGAGACTGGATGATGACAGTGGTCCCTTCTGACCTTGGAATCTGCATCTATTGGGGCAGTACTCTTAAAAATAACTGAAATAATTGGAGTTTGGTATATAGTTTGTGGCCAACAGTGCTGCAATTGAGTTCCTATATACTAAGAAATATGCAGTACAGGTAATACCTTTTAGGGGGACGAGGACATTTGGGTGATCCATAGTACAGTCATATACTATACATCAGAGGTCAGCAACCTTTCAGAAGTGGTGTGCCAAGTTCACTGTAATGTAAGGTTTTGCGTGCCAGTAATACATTTTAACATTTGTAGACGGTCTCTCTCTATGTCTATATTATATAAATAAACTATTGTTGTATTTAAAGTAAATAAGGTTTTTAAAGTATTTAAGAAGCTTCATTTAAAATAAAATTAAAATGCAGATCTTATCAATTTAGTGTGATCCTTGCCTGGGATCCTTGTCTGGGGTTCCAGCCACCAGCCCTGCTCAGCCGGATGGTGGGCTGAGTGGCTCAGTCTGCTGCCAGTCTGGGGTGCCGGCAGCATTCAGCCTGCTGCCGGTCTGGGGTTCTGGCTGCCGGCTCCTTGCCAGTTGGGGTCCCAGCCGCTGGCCCCGCTTACCCTCATGCCGGCCTGGGTGAGCAGAACTCCAGGCTGGTAGCGGGCTGAGGGGGGCTGGCGGATGGGATCCCGGCTGGCAGGAGCTGGCGGACGGAACTCCAGACCGGCGGCAGGCTGAGCGGGGCTGGTGGCTGGAACCCCAGACAAGGATCCCAGGCCCTGCTCAGCCCACTGCCGGTCTGGGCTGAGTGGGGCTGGTGGCGGGCTGAGCGGCTCAGTCTCTGCTGGAATGACCTCTGGAAGTGAATGGTCTTCTATGCATATTTAATCCTCATCTTCTGTATGAAGACTGCCAACAAAGATGTCAGTTGTAATAGTGGGTTTTTAAATTTACAATATGTCAATTTATGACTGGATTTAAACCACCAGTTCACTTCTCACAGCTCTCAGTTTGTGATGAGTATCAGATTTCATATTTAGTTAAATAAAGCATCAGGATTTGTGATATTTCAGGGAAGGCATTTCCTCAGAATTTTGAAACATGAAACTGTGACTGTAAAATGTTAGCACACTAAATGTAATATGACTAAATCTAAAATTCTCAGAAGCACCTAAGGCTCATTGACAGTCAATGAGGCTTATACACTTACAAGCCTATTTCCTTTGTTAAATTTTGATTTAGGTTCTTTTGAAAATTTTACCTTTACTACCTTTATTAGTTGCAAGTGTAACAGGCAACTGTTACATTTTGCTCATTTTGTATGTTGTTTGATGTTGACTGAGCGGCTCAGTCTGCTGCCGGTCTGAGGTCCCGGCTGCTGGCACCACTCAGCCTGCTGCCAGCCTGGGGTTCTGCTCACCCAGGCTGGCAGGAGGCTGAGTGGGGCCAGTGGCTGGGACCCCAACTGGCAAGGGGCTGGCAGCCAGAACCCCAGACTGGCAGCAGACTGAGCCACTCAGCCCCCCGCCGGCCCCACTCAGCCCGCTGCCGGCTGAGTGACTGGAACCCCAGGCTGGCAGTTCCCTGGGGGTCCCCAGGCCAGCAGCGGGCGCTGAGTGGGGCTGGCAACAGGACAGCAGCCGGAACCCCAGAGCGGCGGTGGGCTGAGCTACTCAGCCCACCGCCGTGTGCCATCAGAAATTGTCCGTAGGTTGCTGACCCCTGCTGTACATATATAAAGTGTGAAAGAATATTGTCTGTTTCCTTCAGAACCTGTTTATCCTGCACAATGCTAAGAATAGGGTAAACCCTTGAAATTTCAAAGAATTGCAAAAGATTTAGCAACTCGGTCTTCATTGAAATGTCGAGTTAGAGTTGTTAGTTACGAAAATGTTTTATTGCTGAGAGTGGCAGATACTTATGTGCAACCAGCAGTTTGGTTTCTGTAATCAAATTAAATCTGAATGCTTCTTTAATAATCTTTTTTTTTTTAATACAGGTATATACTGTTATAGAAGTACTTGAAGTATTATCTAAAAATGGCAAGTCTCATGACTCAGAGTCTTGTGACCTATGTAGAAGAGGAAAATGTTCCTGCTCTAAAAGCACTTCTTGAGAAGTGCAAAGATGTGGATGAAAGAAATGAGGTAAAATGAGTTTTTTTTTTTTTTCCCCAAAGATTTCTTGAATATTGTTACATGTTAATTGCAGGATGAATAACTGATGCGACATCACACTGGATATTTAATATGATGATAAATTCCTATCCATAAATTTCTTGTGGTCCTTTCCTTGTCCTTGAGTCATACACTCAGCTCTTATTTCCATTTTGTTGTGCTCACTGAGGTAAGAAACATAACAGCCATATTGTGGCCTATCTATCTTAGGTACACCGCTACCCCGATATAACGTGGTTGTGGGGAGCCAAAAATCCCTACCGCATTATAAGTGAAACGCCGTTCTATCGGGGTAGCGGTGGCAGGGCTGCAGCGGTGATTTAAAGAGCCCGGGGCTCCAGCTGCGGGGAATCCCAGACCCTTTAAATCACTGGCGGAGCCCCGGTGCCGCACCCCTGGGGTAGCAGCAGCAGGGATCCAGAGGTGATTTAAAGGGCCCAGGGCTCCCTGCAGCAGCTGGAGCCCCGGACCCTTTAAAGCACCGCTGGAGCCCCACTGCTACCGCACTATATGCGAACCTGTGTTATATCATGTCGCGTTAAAGCGGGGTAGTGGTGTATTTAAATGGCTTCCATTGATGTAGTATCTGACTACCTCACAATCTTTCAGTATATTTCTCCTTACAACACCTCTGTGAGGTAGGAAAATAACACTATCCTCATTTTACATATGGGGAATTGATGCACAAAGAAACTAATGGTTGTGTGACGTTCCCCAGAGTGCAGCCCGGACTGCTGTGTCCCCTTAGCTCTCCAGCCTGGAATGCCTTTTACATTGCTTTGCTGGTGAACAACAAACCACTCCAGGCTCTGCCCACTCACAGCCACCAATGTGAAAAGTCACACTCAGTTGAATACATGAACGCTCTCCCAGCCATCCATGAATAATACGTAGAGTGACACCTGCATATTTCCAGCCTTGCACCAGTGGCATAGCCAGGTGGAGGGAAAATCGCTGCAGCGCTTTTACTAACGGGATGGTGAAGCTTTAGTGCTGCTGAAGACACCCGGAGCTAGTGAAGGGCCCGCTGCCCAAGTGCTGCTGAAGACCCGGAGCGCTGCCCTGTCAGTAAAAGTGCCTCAGCGGGTGGCGCCTTTTTTTTTTTTTTACCGTTCCCTGGTGAGTAAAATTAAAAAGGTGCCACTTGTGCTCGGTGGGGGAGCGGCCCCTGCCCCGCTTCCCCCCTAACTATGCTACTGCCTTGCACCCAGAAATCTGTGTCTTAAGGCTAGTCTACACTGGCAATGCTGAAGTGCTTTAATGTGGCTTGTGTAGTCATGGCAGAGCACTGGGAGAAAGGTCTCCCAGCGCTCTAAAAAAACCCATCTCCATGTGTGGCTGAACAACAAATAGGACTGAGTGGATTTGTAGGCTCTAAAGTGTTACATTGTTTTGTTTTTGAGTTCAGTCATGTAACAAAAAAAAATCTACATTTGTAAGTTGTAGTTTCAAAATGCACTACTGTCTTGTATAAAAAATACTGTCTTTTTTATCATTTTTACAGTGCAAATATCTAATAATAATATAAAGTGAGCCCTGTCAACTTTGTATACTGTGTTGTAATTGAAATAAATATATTTTAAATGTAGAAAAAAATCCAAAATATTTAATACATTTCAGTTGGTGTTCTATTGTTTAACAGTGTGACTAAACTGCGATTAATCGCGATTTATTTTTTTAATCACGATCAATTTTTTGGAGTTAATTGCGTGAGTTAACTGCGATTAATTGAGAGCCCTAAAAATAAGTTTTATTATTGAAAGACATTAAGATAGCACCATACACTTACTTGGCATTTTACAGATATACAGTCATGTTTTCGTCTCAGAATAACAATTTATTACGCTGTAAGATATGCCCCATAGTGCAAAATGTATTACCGTGATAATTATTCATAATGAAAGTATCTGGAAAAATGTAATTAAAACTAATTTAAGGCAAATGCTTGCGACAGCAGAAATCTCTCCTGGATGAGTCAATCCATTTCCATCGTTCATTGTACCAAAAGCAGAATAAAGGACTGATAAAATATATTCCATAATTAAGCAGTCAGCAGCAAGCAATTAGTAACCTTTACTAACGCCAGTGTAATCAGATAAGGTGATTCAGCTTGTTAGTAGTTTACGTTTTCAGGAAAGTTACTGATGTACTACTTAGAATGACATGGCTGTTATAGGCAGGCATTCAGTGCATATTACTAAAGCTGAGGGAATTTGGACGCTGTTCTTTGCATCTTTAAGGGAAGCAATGATCCATTCAGATGTAGGGTAACTTCTAGCTTCAAGATGGAGCAGGGTGGGAGAAGGGTAGGGAGAAATCCATTGTCTCAAACTGGCCAGCTGTAGGCACTTTCAGACAAATTCTCTTATTTGTAAACTCACCGTAACCTTGAGTATATCAAATTCTCTCTCCCCTTCTCCCAAAGTCTGTTCTTCCTCACAATCAGAAGTTATCTTCTACGATGCCATAATGGATGGTGGAGAAAACATCATACAGGACAGCCCTTGTATGGACTCTTTCTCATAGATAACGTGACTTATGGATTGAGAGAGGCTGCAAAAGGTGGTGTCTAGCAGCAAGCAACGTCATCTGGGATCGTTCTTTTGCTCCTCTGGCTGGGAGAGATGCCTCTTGGAGAAAAGTGTCTCCATAGAAGGGAATCAGCTTTGTATCAGATTTTTTTTTTATCATCCCTGAAGGCTTGATTCTGCAAGATGCTAAACACTCTCCAGTCTTGTTTGTTTCAGTGAGATGAGACTGCCTAGTACCTTGCAGTATAGGATTAATAGACTCTGTGTTGCTCAGTTGTCTGGTACAGTGACAAGCGTATTTTCTGTGTTCAGAAAATAATAAACGTATAACTGAACTATGTTCTCTGGACTTCCAAAAGAAATTTCAGTATGGACTTTTGGTGCTCTGCAGATACCAATTCGTTTGTTGGACTATGGTCTTTCTAACTGTATAGCCAAGCTTCTTCAGTAAGGAAGAAAAAACTCTGGATCTCTAGATGTGTTAGGTGGATAAATGAGTTATGGACTGTTATGCTTTTAGTGTATTGCAATTATTTTCTAAAATCCACTCTTTGAAACCACTGTTACTATATGGAAAGATTTAATACTGTCTTGCCATTTCTTTTTTTCACTGCATTTTTTTGCATGTTGTTTGAATGTTACATTTTATCAGTGTTTCTCATATACTAAATCAAAGCATAAATTATGTGAACAGTACCTGAAATTCCTTTATAGATGATAGTACTTCACTGGTGGGGTATATAACTATGGGATTTTAGAGATATATCAACTTGTCTAAGTAGTTCAATTGTAACTATCATTTGATTACAGAATGGTCAGACTCCATTGATGTTGGCTGCTGAGCAAGGCAATTTAGAAATTGTCCAAGAATTGCTCAAGAAAGGAGCTAACTGCAACCTGGAAGATGCAGTAAGTATTAGTGTCATTTTCTTTTTCAAAGATGGTTCCTTAACTAACACTAATGTGTCTGGCTCTAAAATATCATGTAGTTCTGCTTCAGGTCTGTTAAATGAAGCACCTCTGCGGCTGATTTTGGATCAATTATAATGGTAAAATAGTTAACACTTTGCCACTGTAACTGATCCACAAGGAAGCACTCTTGACTAAGTAGGTGCTGGTCCCTTCTTTGTAGCAGCACAGAACAACAGTGTATAGCTATTGGTCATGAAGCATTACAAAGCAGTCTGCGTCCTGGCATTTCCATATTTAAACTGATGCCTCCATGAAAGTTTGTGTATTTGGGAATACAGTACCGTTTAATTAATGAAGCATCTTTCATGCTGCATCCCATTTTTTTTACAAAGCTACAGTAAAGAATCAATTACAGAGTTACATAATAGAGGGGAAAGAAATCACAAGGCACAGATGAGGAAGATGTGCTTAGCTGAGTTTTGAAAAAAGATGGAGAATGGATAAGTAGAGAGATAAAAGGCAGCTTATTCAATATGGAAGGAGCAACAGTGGAGAGAGCTCTTACATCAGCAGTAGCAAGTTTGCATGTGAGGAGTAGCAAAAGAAACAGGCAGGCTGAAGGAGGATTTAAAGACAAGGTGAGAAATTTTGAACAGAATTCTGAAATGAATAGGGAGCCAGTTAGGTTTATTGATGATAGGAATGATGTCATTAAGCTGCTTTAAACCTGTTAGAAGCTATGCAGAATACTGCTGCTAGTTAAAGTTTGGGTTGCAGTAGAGATGAGTAGCAGTAGTTAAGGTGAAAGATGAATGGAAATAATAATTGCATCAGAGGTGTGGCGCAGAGGCAGTTGTATACATAGTGTTGTGGGGTTGGTGACAGGAAGATTTTACAAATATAAATATGGGAGGAGAGAGTTCAGGGTCCAGGATGTTTTCAAGTTCTAGACAAAGGAGAGGTGAATGGAAGAGCTGTGTGGATTCTCTTTCCCCGCTGCTCATGAGAATGAAAACTCCTTAAACCCATGTATGCAGATTCTAGGAAGCTGAAATGTTTTAGCATTGAAGGCTGCATTGAGGTAAGAGAATGAAGATGGAAAAAAACCATAGATTTATAATTATACAGAAGAGAGTTATTCCCATGCTTTGGTCATGGAAAACCTCAGACGTATAAACTTGTGATGAGGGAATCTGAGCATGCTGGTTGTTAATTTTGTTAAAGTAAGTATTGATACAGATTTGAGTTTAAGCCATTTTTATCTTCTTGGCTTATTAGTCAGTATGATGAAGGCTCTCATTTGAAAAAAACAGACTTCACAGTTACATTAAATCTCACGTTATATTGATTTCCTAACACATACCCACAATTTCACAGTGGGTGTATACTGTCATTAGTTGAATAAATCAAGCACATTATAAACATGAATTTGTACTTTATACTAAAAAGCTATACTTGATAGCTCTAAGGGAACCACTGTATGCTGAGACTAGTAACTTGGTATGTAAAACCTTCATATTGTGTCCTCTGTAAATATCACTAATTGACTTTAAAAAAAACCTACATCTTTCAACTTTTTTCTTACTGTAGGATAACTGGACAGCTCTTATTTCGGCAGCTAAAGAAGGTTATGTAGACATTGTAGCAGAGCTGCTTAACTGTAATGTAAATTTGGAGCACCGGGATATGGTATGATCTTTTTTTCTAGTTTTAAACTGGAATAGTTATGCTAAAAGGGACATGTATGGAGTTGATTTTCCAACTATGCAAAAAAACTTGAATGAAGATCTATTGTTCATTGAGTGTTTTAAAATGTAAAGTAGTTCTGCGTTGAAATGTTTGTCTAATGATGGAAAAGAACATACCTTTTCTAAGGTGATTTTTCTTTTTCTGTACATTAGAATTTCTTCTAGAATTTAAACTAAAATACTGTAACTGTCTGTGAAATGTAAACTGTATTATGCTCGAGACTTTCATGCTGGAGGAATCTCAGAACTTGAAAGTTTTAACAATTTTATTTAAAAACATAAAGTTAATTATTTAATCTTTGCAAATATAAACTAGGGAGGGGCAAAGTAACAAACACTCTGGTGATTGATTTTTGTCAGCTGGGTGGAGAATGCATCCTAAAGGATCAATTTAAATTCCTCCAGCAAGTTCAGTATAGTTTAGAGGCTCGATTATCCGGGCGGTTGCATGTATAACTGATAGGGTAGTCTCCTTATGTGGCATATGTTAGGGATAATTAATCTCATTAAATTACAAAGTCCAACTCTTGAAATTCTTAGGATTCTGGGAATTGATTTTGCTGGGGGAGGTAGCTAAAGAGAAAAATACTTTTTGTTCTTCTTCTTCAGTAAAATAAATGTTAATACAGTTGCTCTGGTTAGGGATAAAACCATTTACAGTAACTCCTCACTTAACCTCCTAGTTATGTTCTTGAAAAATGCAACTTTAAGCGAAATGTTAAACAAATCCAGTTTCCCCATAAGAATTAATGTAAATGGGGGTGGTAGGTTCCAGGGATTTTTTTTTTTGCCAGACAAAAGACATTATATACATACACAATATAATACAGGGGTAGGCAACCTACGGCACGGGTGCCAAAGGCGGCACGCGAGCTGGTTTTTAGTGGCACTCACTGCCCAGGTCCTGCCCACCGGTCCGGGGGCTCTGCATTTTAATTTAATTTTAAATGAAGCTTCTTAAACATTTTAAAAACCTTATTTACTTTACATACAACAATAGTTTAGTTATATATTATAAACTTATAGACAGACACCTTCTAAAAAACATTAAAATGTATTACTGGCACGCAAAACCTTAAATTAGAGTGAATAAATGAAGACTCGGCACACCACTTCTGAAAGGTTGCCAACCCCTGGTATATTATATAATATAAGCCCACGTGCCCCAACCCTGCTCTCTGGCAGGAGTGCCAGGCGGGTGGAGCGGGTCAAGCCCTCATGCCCCGACCCCACTCCCTGGCTGGAATGCCTGGTGGGCGGAGTGGGGCAAACTCCCATGCCCCAATCCCTGGTCCCCGGCAGGAGCACTGGGCGGGTGGAGTGTGGGAGCCAAAGAAAGTTTTATAAGGGAACGTTGCAGGACTTCAAAGGACTATGTTCTCTAATAGGTCAGCGACCTAATAACGAAACAACGTTAACCAGTACAATGTTAAGTGAGGAGCTACTGTATGCTTTTCCTTTATGTAACTATGGACAAGCCTTGCTCTTGAACTCTGTTTAGTTTTATTGAACAGTGAATTCAAATTTGTCCATGGGTTTCCCAATAACTTTTATTCAACTGTAACATTGGGGCAGGTTTGTCCACCTTCATTTGAAAGTCATTATGGAAGCACTTTATTCAAACTAAATTCTGCAGTGCTTTTTTATTTTTTTTTATTTTATTTTAAAGTCTGTGATTTTGTCTGCAGCAAGTTTGATAAAATCATTTAGGAGCGCATTTTCCTTCATCCTCCCCATCTCCCGCCCTAAGCTCTTTTTGCTGCAACATATAGAATTTAACTTAAAATTTTATGTTTGAATTTTTAGTCTAGTAAGATGGCAACATTTGTCACTGTTGCTTGTGATAGGCTCATAAATAGGAGTCTAAGAACAGGTGTGCAATAGAAGAAAATGCATAAATATAGGTTTTAAATAAATCTCTCTAATATTTTCTCTATTGTATTTTACAGGGAGGGTGGACAGCCCTAATGTGGGCATCATATAAAGGTTGCACTAAAGTAGCTGAGCTGCTTCTTCAGAAAGGAGCAAACCCAAACGTCACTGGGCAGGTAAGGTTTGATCTTTGAGAGGAGAAAGAGCCCTCAAAAACCTGAATTGTGTAGTAGTATTATCTTGCAAAGAACTATGAGTTTTATATAACATTTTATACTGCATATCATGGCAATAAAGTGGTAATTTTATGATTTGGTATCACAGCAACTATTGTTTATTAGAGCAGATGATTTTATAGATTTCAGTAAGGTTTACATCGGTAATATATTAAGATAGTGACAGTAATTGCTATGTATAGTAAGCCATGTACAGTAGAAGGAGAATTCTATTCAGTTTTAATTACTGTATGTACTCGTTCATAAGCTGAATATTTTTGGTAAAAAAGTGATGCATCAAAGAGCAGGGGTCGGCTTATAAATGGGTCTACACCAAAATTTGATGATTTTAAACTCTATGGAATCACTGAATTGAATATCTAATACACTGTCATCTTGTTTACCTGGAGCGTTCATAGGCACAGAGCCCCTCAGCTCCCTGTGGCTGCTGTTTGCTGTTCCCAGCCAATGGGAGCTGAGGGGGCTCCGTGCCTGTGACCTCTCCAGGTAAACAAAACGTCCAGGCCCGCAGGCTGCTTACCCTAACAGGTCAGGAGCCAAAGTTTCCCAACCCCTGAAATATAGGGTCAGCTTATGAAAGGGTCACACAGTTTTTGCTATTTTTACCTAACCATCTTGGGGGGTTGGCTTATAAACGAATGGGCTAATGAATGAGTATATACGGTACTTTTATTTTTAGAAATCAATAATTTAATAAACATTTATATAATTAAGAGTAGTAACATCTCTTGTTTTAATTATTTCTTGGTAGCTAACAAATATTCTGGGTTGTAATTTTGTCATATATACAGATACTCCTGAGAAGACTAGTCATGATACTGATTTTTGGGGATCTATTCTGTCTTCTGTATGTGTTGGCATTATTAGCTCCCACTGATGTTAGAAGATGCATATAAATGTAGACAACTTGAAGCTTATATAAATTTGTTATATGTATGTCATGTTTTTTTAGGATTTTTTCGTTACAACTGTGTAAATAGTGAGGTATTAGGATATGATCTTTTAAAATCCTTGTTAAGAGTAACTGTGTCCAAACAATACATGACTTGTCTACTACTGACCCATTTAATTGGCAAAAGTTAATGAAGTATGATCAGTAGATAATTTTGTATGTATTTCTTTTCATGTTTTATGAAGTCTGAGGCATTCTGATAGATATTAATGTATACATAAAAAAACAAGTAGAGTTAGGAATATGTTTTTGTTTCATGTGGCTTAGTTTTTATATTGTTATCTGATCCAAGCAATATAGCATTTATCCAATCATTTGGGCAGCAGGACGTGGCCATTCAGATATCGTACATCTCTTGCTGCAACATGGAGCTAAAGTCAACTGCTCTGATAAAGTAAGCTATGATGTTTGTTTAGCATTTTTATATTATTACAGAATTGTTTATACGGAAAGAGTGTCAAACATCCGGGAAATTATCTAGCATATAATATCCAGAATTTCTCCTCTTCATTAAACATTTCATTTATGCAAGAATTTCCAAATTTGTACACCACTTCCTGACTAAAACATCTGTCATTGATTCTGAAAAATTAGCCTAAATTACATTTTTTCCTCACATGGTTAAAATGGGGGGAGGGATAGCTCAGTGGTTTGAGCATTGGCCTCCTAAACGCAGGGTTGTGAGTTCAATCCTTGAGGGGGCTGCTTAGGGATCTGGGGCAAAAATTGGTCCTGCTAGTGAAGGCAGGGGGCTGGACTTGATGACCTTTCAAGGTCCCTTCCAGTTCTAGGAGATTGGTATATCTGCAATTATTACCTTTTATTATTACCTATCCCTGTGGTATAGACCAAACATCTTTTGCAAATCTTCTTGCTTCATAGTATGTAACAGTTTACAGTGAGTAATATACTAAATATAATATCAAAATATTGCACTGAACATTGATTACCTTAAATCCTGTTTTTTGTCCTTTTGCTTCTATAGCTTTTGGAAATGGTGCTGACGTCACTTGCATACATATATAATTCTGACATCTAAAAGCTTGTGAGAAAGGAGTTAAAATTGCAAGCATTTAAAATGTGGTAACTTCAGTTTGAAGTGTAGCTTTTTGACCAATTAGTTGATCACTGTTCCAAAGCTAATAGCTTCTTAAAACGCAGCTTCAGACTAAATAAATAAGCTTAATAGGCCAGGCGAGAGAATACCACTTCCATCTTACTGCTTTCACAAATAAGTTTGATCACCTAATAAAGATGAGATCATAAAAAAAGATTAAAAATAAATATTACTTCGTTGGAAGGTTTAGTTGAAATATTCAGAAGGAGAAATGGATGACAAAATTAATTTTTTTAATTCAAAGTTACTTCCTGGACAATTAAATATTCTTTGGATTATTTTATAAATTCCAGTTCCAAGGCATGGGTCAGGTGCGATAATGAAAATGCAGACTGATGACACTTAACCGAAGGATGAAAATGGAAGTAAATTACTATGTACTGAGTTTTGAAACACACATTTCACTTCATTTTCCATTTTGCAAACTAGCAGATTATTTAAAAAACCAACAACAACATAATATTTTAACATTCTATATTGTTTTTATCATTGTCTTGAATAACAATACCGCATCAAGCATTGCTGATTCTTTTAATCCCCTTCTTTCTTTTATTTTAATGGACATGTTATTTATTAGGGAAGCTTACTTTTGAAATTTGGGTTGTTAAGTTTAAGTCCTTTCCTCATACAAGCTCTTTATACTTCCATCTGTAAAAACTTACTAGATTGCTAGTCAGTTTCCTTTTATAAACAGCTGCTGTAAAGTGACCCCCTTTTTGGTGCTCTGGATGTCTCTATGTCTATAAACAGATCGTATGGCTCTTCATAGAGCAAAATAATTTTAAAAAAAAATTGCATGCGTCTGAAAATACCCCTCAGGTTGATCTTTCTAACAATCTTTTCCTAGCTGAAACTGGTAGTCATTAATTATAGGATTTTATTCCTTGTATTAAGTAAGAAACTTTCAAAGAACAGCTATACAGGAATTCCTACAATATATATCTTTATTTTTGATATTTAAAGGCTGCGTTTCATAAAATCTTGGTGCTTATACACACTGATTAATACAAACATTACCCAAACACAGTTCTCAATCATAGTTTAAATTATTACCTGAACTGTTGTTTTCAACCAACCTCTTCATAAAATGCCTAAGAAATTAGATGCATGTTGAAGCATATTCTGAAATTTTGGGGGTGGGGAGTAGGGAGGAGGAATTGAATTAGTCAAGGATCCCCCCCCCTCCCCAAAAAAGAAAAAAAAAAAGTCTTACCACAAGCTCTCTCTCTTATTTCAAAAGCAGGGGACTAAAAGATCATTGCCTAAGCTTACCACACTAGCAGCAATATTACATGGGGAGAGAGGTGGTCTCTCAAATGGGAAAGACTGAAATCATTTAGTCCCTGATCCATCAAATGCCTTAAACACATACTTAACTTTTAGCATGAGAATATTCCCATTGAAGTCAGTGGGTCTACTATTCACATGATTTAAAGTAAAGCATATGCTTAGTTACTTTGCTGGATTGGGGCCTTGTGACTTTATAAATCAAATCCTGCACCTCAAATTCCTTCGGAAACTAATACACAGCTATTGCAGACTGTTGAGACCTTATTGAAACTTTGACCAATCCAGAATGCTTGTCCAGTCCTCCATAGTCTCCTAACTTGTACGTACTACCTTGGTGCTTGCACTACATCTTCCCCTGATCCATCCAAAATGCACTGATCACCACTTTTTGCCCTTCCCTGTTTCCCGCCTGCCCCTGGTAAACCCCTTGTGAACTGCTGTACGTTTAAATGTCTTGACGTTATAGCCCCACATGTTTACATTGTGGGTCTTGTCTTCCCCTATTCTATCTTTCTACCAGTGATTTTTAGCATCACTGTGCTGTTAATTTCCTTCTCCAGCTCTCACCTCCATGAATTTTTACATATTGCCTCCTATCCAGGGAATAACCCAGTGTATGCTAAGATACCAGTGTCTTCTCAAAACTTTTCCATAAGACTCCACTCCTATGATATGCATCTGTTATGATTATGAGGGGCGTATCTCTTTTTATACTGTAAAATAATTGGGGAAGGCAGGGCCTGTCTTTATTTTTGTGTATTTTATAGTGCCGAGCACACTGTGCTAGACAATATAGGACAGAGATGGGCAAACTTTTTGGCCCGAGTGCCACATTGGAGTTGCAAAATTGTATGGAGGGCCAGGTAGGGAAGGCTGTGTGTCTCCTGAAACAGCCTGGCCTCTGACCCCTCCCACTTCCCGCCCCCTGACTGCGCCCCTCAGTTCCCCATACCCATCCAACCCCCCACTGCTCCTTGTCCCCTAACCACTCCCTCCTGGGACCCCCGCCCCTAACCACCCTGGGACCCCACCCCCATCCAACCCCCCTGCTCCCAGTCACCTGACTGCTCTGACCCCCTATCCACACCCTCACCCCTTGACAGGCCCCCCAGGACCCCACGCCTATCCAACCCTCCCTGTTCCCTGACCCCTATCCACACCCCTGCCTCCTGACAGTCTATTCCCCGCTCCCCGGGACTCCCAAGCTTATCCAACCCCCCCATTCCCTGACCACCCTCAGAACCTCCGCTCCATCCAACTGCCCCCTACTGTCTGTCCCCTGACTGGCCCCCGGATCTTCCACCCCTTATCCAACACTCCTGGCCCTGGCCCCCTTACCATGCTGCTCAGAGCAGCATGTCTGGCAGCTGTGCCACCTGGCCAGAGCCAGACATGCCGCTGTGCTGCTCGGCAGGAGTATGCAACCCCGCTGCCCAGAGTGCTGCCCGCCCGGCGGTGTGTTGCGGGGGAGGGGCCGGGGGCTAGCCTCCCCAGCCAGGAGCTCAAGGGCCGGGCCGGGTAGGATGGTCTCATGGGCTGAATGTGGCCCGCAGGCCGTAGTTTGCCCACCTCTGATGTAGGACAATAGTCCATTCTTGACATTAAATACAGCAACTCAATTTGAAAGAACATAGTAATAAGTTTTGTGGTTGATTTTGTTTATAGTATGGAACCACACCGTTGATTTGGGCTGCTAGGAAGGGTCATTTGGAATGTGTGAAATATTTGCTGCAGATGGGCGCTGATGTTGATCAAGAAGGGGCTGTAAGTAACTAATTTTGTTTTCCATGATAAGATGTGTCCACATCTCTTGTTTCCAGCATAAACAGATTTACATTTCCGGTGTGCAAAAATAAAACACAGCTAAATGTTGACAATGAAGAAAATGCAATTTATTGGTCTTGATCAGTGTGCGGTTATTTTTTAAGATCTAATCAAAAAGGCATATAAGAAAACAAACTATCAGAACTTTTTATGACTATGGATTTCGTACTTTTAGGTGTGACATTGCTATATAATTTTTTAAACTATAAATTTTAAGTTTAACAGATACATTACAGAAGTAGTGGGAAAACAACGGCACACGTTTTATTTCTTTGGATTTATACAACAATGAAAAGGAACATCTGTGCTATGTTTTATGAGTCACAACTTAATAGATTATCAGTTGCTATTTTTAGAGATTTAACTACTGTGTCAAAACTCTCTGATAGGTGCTTGGCATACCAAGATTCTGCTTATCACATGGTGCTATTTGAATAATAAATCATATATAAAAGTTGGTGTGGCTCTTCGTGTTTTCCAGATAATGTTTAAAACGTATTGCTTTAGTTGCCTATTTTGCCTTATAACTGAAAGGCTGTTTCTATTTCTAAATTTTTATTGAAGACTATTCAATATTTGAATTGAAAATAATGTGGTTAGTTCATTTAGAAAGGTGACATAGCTGCATAAAATGTTCAGTAAAAATTCCATAAGAACACGTAGTACTTATATTAAATACATATGGCAGCAGCCTTTCTCAGTCTTTAGTCCTGCAAAGGAAACATGCAGGCAAACCCCTACACCTGAGCAGTTCTCTTTACAGGATTGGGGCCTAATGTGATAGAATAAGCTGACAGTCCCCAAGAATTCATATAAATGAATTGCATCCTGAATTCAGATACACTGTTATGCTTTGATGAAGAGAAATATTGAATTTGAGTGTAGTAGGGTATTCTCTCAATATATGCTATATGTTGATGCACGGGTACTGAAATAATAGTCAAGCCCTAAACTAGTAAAACAGGAATTCTGTTTGGCTTCACAACACATGGATCTTTGATGAAAATGAATATTTAAATTGCTCTAATTATACAGGTTAAAGTGGGTGCTGCAAATAACTCTACCAAAAAAAAAAAAACCAACAAAAAAAATTACCCCCCCTCCCCCCCAAAAAAAACAACCAAAACAACCTTTCAGCATTCTTCTTACCCAGGGGTCGGCAGCCTTTCAGAAGTGGTGTGCCAAGTCTTCATTTATTCACTCTAATTTAAGGTTTCGTGTGCCAGTAATACATTTTAATGTTTTTAAGATCTCTTTCTATAAGTCTATAACATATAACTAAACTATTGTTGTATGTAGAGTAAATAAGGTTTTAAAAATGTTTAAGAAGCTTCATTTAAAATTAAATTAAAATGTAGAGCCCCCCAGACCAGTGGCCAGGACCCGGGCAGTGTGAGTGCCACTGAAAATCAGCTCGCGTGCCACCTTTGGCATGCCTGCCATAGGTTGCCTACCCCTGTTCTTAACATTTAAATGTTTCATATCACTCACATTTAGATTGTGATATTCTCACTCTCTGAGAAGTAGTGGAAATACTCCTTAAATAATCCCATTGAAATCAATGAGACTGCTCAAGAAGAAACATACTACTTAATGTAAGGACATTACAGCATAGTCGCTAGTGAGAACTTTGCTATCTCATTAACATTGAATTCTAGTTAACTCTTCAGATGGTTGGAGGAGGGACAGTGGAGGGTAATATTCTCACTTCAAAGTGAGCAATAAAATACAGTTTGTGTTCTGAGTGTTTGTGTAATATGTAAACAAATTAAAACAGCGATTCTAATTTATTTTTCTGAAATGGAATTGGCATATTTAGTGCACTGATGAACTGATATTATTTTCATAATACTGCAGAAAGATTGTACAGTTCATATTGTTTTCAGAAGTTATGATAAATTGCTTTAAGTTTTAATGCTCGCATTTAGAAAGCTCTTCGAGATAGTGCCTGTTTGTTTATTTTTAAACTTTATAAAGTACATACTACCATATACGGTACATTTAATAAAAATCTATGCTAACATTTGAATGCTTGAGAAAATATTTGATACTTTCATGAGAAATCTTTCATTCTTCTTTAGATAGTTTGCGGTATTCAGGTATTGTAATTATTTGTATTCCTTATTTAGGGTGTAATCATTTCTTCTTTTTTTTTTTAGAACTCTATGACTGCCCTTATTGTAGCAGTAAAAGGTGGTTACACTGACTCAGTAAAGGAAATTCTGAAAAGGAACCCAAATGTAAATTTAACAGATAAAGATGGAAATACAGCTTTGATGATTGCATCAAAAGAAGGGCATACTGAAATTGTGCAGGATCTACTTGATGCAGGAACTTATGTGAACATTCCTGATAGGGTTAGTAAATTTTCTGATGATAAACTTGGTGTCAAACATATGCTTGATATTAACCTGCTTAACTTTATTCCAGTGTATAGTGGTGTGATTAATGCATATATACTAAATATTTTCATGTTTATCTTTTAATTTTCTGCCACTAGGCGGCAGACTTTTGTACTACCATTTTAGGTCAGCCATGGGCCACATGCTTGATTGGGAAAAAAAGATGCTATTTATATAGAGCTAAAGAAAATCTAACATTCTTCTGGCATTATGAGTCTCCACTAATGTATAGGTGGACTAATGTCACCTCTTCAGCAGGCCTTTTTCCAGCTCCCTTGGTTTGTAGGTCATGAAATCCATTCAGGACCTGAGTTAACACAGTATTGCAATACACTGTGGGAACATCCACTTGAGTTTCTTAACAGATGTTCTTTTTTGTTTTTTGATGTCCTTCCAAAAGATATGCTGTAGGTCAACCATAATATATTGAACTCAGGATTCATTTATTGGGTGGTGAAGAATAATACCCTCCCTTGCTTGAATTACTGATTGATATTCTATGGTCTTTGTTATTCAGGAAATGAGAATAAGCAATCAGGGTTGTCCCTTCTAGCATTAATATTAATTAAATAAATATTGTTGCCCGGAAAGTCAGTTTCTTTGCATTTTCAATGCCTTTTTCACTTTTAATAGAGATCAAACTTTTTTTTCCTGACACAGCAAAATGCTTAGAAAAATGTAGTGGGTCTGGAGGCACTTTTTAATAGTTTCTAAAGTGTTTGTAGCACTGTCAAATTACAAGGTAGTGGAACTTGGTCATGTCATTCTGGATTGGCATCTTGCTTTTTCTCTCTTTAGTAGTGATAGAAATTTAGCAGCTAATACTTCACAAGCTGTCATTGGAATCAAACTGCTAAGCATACTTTTCTAGGTCTAAAACAAAGGACATTGGCTCCATTTGAGTTCATAAGCTGAATTTTTTTAGTAAAAAAGGGAAGCACCAGAGAAGGGGGTCAGCTTATGAACGGGTATAGAGAGGGAGAGGTGGGACACATCCCCTCTCCCCAACAGAGGGGGCAAGGAGAGGCAGCACAGCCAGCAGAGACAGAAGAGAAGAGGCAGGGCCAGAGTATCTCTGCTTCTAGCCATGCTGCTCTCCCCCCAGCCTGCAAAGCAGCTGCAGCTCCGGGTCTGGCAGGCTGCAGCCGTGCCGCTCGGTCCCGCCTCCAGAGCAGGCTGTGGCCATGCTGCCTGGCCTGCTGGAGTACGCTGCGGCCATGCCGCCCGGCCCAACCTGCAGAGACATCCTCCCCTGGCCCTCCCCAGATAAGGTGGGAAGGGATGGGATGGGGAGAGTGTGGGGGTCCCGGGCTAGGGGTGGGGTCATGTGGGGGGTGGTCACAGGGGTTACTCCCCTGACTCCCATCATCTCCCCCCCCCCCCCAAAAAAAAAATTTCCCCACCAGTTGCTGTCCCGGCCGATCAGGGTAAGCAACTGGCACGCTGGGACACTTCGTTTACTTAGGTTTACCTCTGTGCTTGCAGACGCTTGAGGTAAACAAACCATCTCGGCCCACCAGCGGCTTATCCTGATGGCCCGGGAGCCAAAGTTTGCTGACCCCCGAATTATAGGGTTGGCTTATGAACGGGTTATAAAAATTTTCCATTTTTACTTATCCATCTTGGGGGGCGGGGGTTAGCTTATAAACAAACTGGCTTATGATTTAGTATATACGGTAGATAAAACTGATGCATAAAAATGCTAGGAATCATTTTACAACAGCAAGTAATCATCATAATGAATTATATCTATGCTACTACCTCTTGTGACTCCACTGCTCTAGTGTTTTTTTTGATAGCAGAGGCTTAAATCATATTGAAAGTCATTGGCGGAGGCTGTGGGAGGCGGGGGAAGATAGTAATGAGAATGTGGTTAATGTTAGGTCTGATATCTTTGAGCTTTACAGAATTAGTAGGGATTGATTTATACCATTAAACAGCTAAGATTTTGTTCTGCTAAATACTAACGCATAATATATTTGGCTCAGTGACAAAAACGCCCAGTGGTTGCTGCCAGAGTTCAAGAAGTATATATTTTTGCCACTAATGGTTTCCACACTTATATATCCACTTCATGTGTCTACTGAACTGCAGTGTGTGTCTCGCGTATGTGGCATGAAAAATTATTGGTTTTACAGAAACAAAGGTTAAAATACTTAATACTCTCACCTTCTGTTAGGCGCCAGATAGGTAGTGACTTCTAATTGGAGTGGATTGGAATTCCTCATTTTTAAATTTTCTGATTTGGGTCCCAATTTATGAGGTATGGTGTTGGTTGAATAATTATTTCACAGTTCCAAAGGATACTTAATCTTATATGCTCTCCCATCTCCCCCCACCCTTTCCTTTTCGTTACAAATTTAGGTCCACTACTCATTGTGACAAAAAAGAAAAGAAAAAAAAGAAAATTTTGAGATAGAATAATACTATTTTATTCTATAAAATAGTCACTGCAAATGAAAACAGTGTTACATAGAAGGATTTAAAATAGCGAATAGCAGTAGCACTAGCACCCATTTTGACTTGCAGCATTTAAGTTTAGAATTTTGCTACCAGGGAGGGGATGTTACTGAAATTCAGGTCCTTAGACTGCTTATACAAAATGGTGATTAAGTTGAGTTTTACTTGTTCATTTACTGATGGCATGTATTTTCTCTTTCACTATGGAAAAAAATTAAATCATATCAGTTCATGGCTTCATTTTTTGTATGCTATAACAATTACTAGTTATGTGAATTGAGAGGTATTAAATAAAATTTTAAATTGGATTTTAGGCCTTATTCTTCAGATTGTGTACCCATATAATTCCAATGACTTCTGTGAAGTTACTTCTTTTTTTATGTTGGAGTAACTGAGACCAGAATCAGCGCCTTGCATACAGCATTTATTTATCAAAAGAGAAGACCTCAGTATAAAAAACAAAACAAAACATTGCTCTATGAAGAAAAAGCACAAATTCCTGAAGGACTTCAAAATGACTTTTTTCTGTAGACTACCTATGAATTAACACAGACTTAAGCAAGAAAAATTTATCTTTTCCCATATTTATTTTTTCTTGTTCTTTCTATGCTTACTTATTTTAAGATTTGGTCCCTCAAATTGTAATCTTGCACATGATTATGTTTTACTTCAAATGCTTAATGTCTGACCTCTTTGCAATTAAAATACTTGTTGAAAAATGGAAGCCTTTTCTACTATCTGAATATTCTTAACCAGTGTAAACTACTAATAGGTAATCTGAACTTCATTATATAAAGTTTTAGTAAAAATTGACATGATTTATATGTTCATAGGCTATAATTTGTCATCTAATGTGATTTTCAGGCAAAATGTTTTCTTTTTGGTAAATCATTATAATCAAATGAGGGAAGATTAACCTATTGTTCCTATTTTCTATCATTTAATTTATTTTCAGAGTGGAGACACTGTGTTGATAGGGGCTGTTAGAGGAGGTCATGTTGAAATTGTGAGGGCCCTGCTACATAAATATGCTGACATAGACATTAGAGGTCAGGTAAGTACAATGGTGTTGATTTATTTATGTCCCTTAGGTGGAATGTGAAGTTAAGAATTGTACAGTTTCCTGAAAAATATGACTTGAAAAATTTGTCCATAATCTACCAGCCAGAGGACAAAGTCTACTAACTAGTATGAAGAAAAAAATATCTCTTCTGACACTGCTCTTGCAGTTTGAAGGAATAAATCTTATATGCTGTATTTAATAAAAATATATTGTCAACCAACTTTTTACTTAGCAGAAAAAATATTTGTTGAATATATTTGATGCATTTTACCAGTATTCCATAATATATTTTCTGAATAAATTATATTAAATATATTGGTGAAATTCACTGAGAAATATTTGTTGTTAGTACTATTTGACCAGGCCTACTCACAACATCTTTTTTTGTTAGAACTTCTTTCCCTTCCTGACTTAACTCCACCTCCTTTTTTTTCTTTTTCTTTTAATACTTTGCATTATCATCAATTACTTTAGTTTTTTCTTCCACACTCTGCTTCTACTCACTTTTTTCTTTCTTCCATGTTTTCTGTCTCTTCTTTCTTCTCCCCCTGAAGCCTCTCTCCCAATACTGTATTTCTCTTTTCAGACTTATCACATCCAATCATTCCGTCTACTCCTTTAACCTTTCCCCACCACCTTTATGTTGTTGTGTGCTAAAGCACCCATGCCATACTTGCTAGAACACTAAACTTACTAGCCAGAAACAAATTAGATTTGGTGCCCCAGTGTCTGTGCAATGACCAAGAGAGAAGCCAAGCTGTCTCCCGCAGCAGCTATGAAAGGGGGAGGGTTTTTTTAGGCCTCCTTCCAGCATGCTGTCATTGAACCCTGCTTGTGAGTCCATCTTTGTCATATCAGCTTTTGTCTACTACATGTCTGATAAATTTGGAGCCCTTCAATGTCCTCAGGCTTCTGGAATGGAAAAGGAAAACTTTCTTGTAGTTGCTTGGCTGCTACATTGAAGAGGGAAGACTGGGTCACCACTGCTTGACCTCCTTCCCCAAGTCTCTCTTTTAGGGCTTCCTCACTGAATAGTTTCTGGTGTAGGTCAGAGCTTTTCCAAGCAACAGTGGGACAAAGCTGACCTGATTCTCTGGTCATAAACTACTGCTGGTGAAAACAGACTAAAGCCAGATCATTTTTCATTGTATTGTAGCTTGCTAAAATTGTAATGAACAGCAGAGATACTTCAGTAGTCTGTTGGCAGACTTAGACAATACTACACTGATTCATACGTGGTTAGTTTTTGAAGGGTTATCAGGTTATCTTCTCAGGCAAAAGAGCTAGAAAATTAATCTTTTGATTCTGCAAAAGTTGATGACCATTGCCATCCTGTTTGCCCTTGGTGAGTAAACAAGTGGATTTTTTCCCCAAGCTCTGCTTGGAGAAATTGTATGGCTTGTAGACCAAGTTTTAAATCTAAATATTAACAACTACTGTATTTTTTTGGCTAAATATTTAAACGCCAGGCCATGCAAATAGGCCAAACTTCTCAGTGGTCTGCCAGCACACTGAAAAAAATGGCTGAGTACTTATAAGCTAACTCTCTAGTGGTGAGACCTTCTATTCTTCCTTGATCATAAATCTGGGACCCTTTGGTCCTGCCTAAGCACAACATAGTCAGGCACTAAACTGATCACCAGAGCCAGTATCTTACACTAATGTTTCCAGTACTGTAGACTGTGAAGCATTTTCTTCTGGTCCTTCGTGCTGGCTATAACTTCTACTTTCTTCTGTACATGCAAAGAAAGAGCTTGGAGCCCTGTAAAAGAAAGAGTAGCTTCTGCTACTAGAGGCTCTTGTGAGAGGGAGAAGGAAAAGGAGCTGCTCTTCAGGCATGGAGCTACTTTTGTGATTGGATCTATGAACCATCAATAGGAGAGGAATTCCAGGAGAAACAGGACCAGTTGGCTGGACACCATGCCAATCCAAAAATATCTGCAACTAGAAATATACCACATGTGTACAGTGGCAAATGACATAACGGATCTCTGTACTGCAAGCCTTCATGTCTCTTCCCTGGCTCCCAATTCATGAACTAGTTGCAAGCCCAACAGATAGTTCCACACCAGTGCCTTTCCTTGAACTTAAGAGTGGGTGGGGGGGAAAAATACATAGGGTGGGACAAAAAGTCAAACCCATGTCCTAGACCTGCTTATACAGTCACCAAGGTGTCTGGCCACCAAATTAGGATGGCCTGAAGGCTTTGTTGCCTTGGCAAACATTGTTCCTATCCTTGCCCTATGCACTACATCTTGGGTGGTCCTCACTCATAGAGATGAATCATCCAATCAGATTGCCTTGTATGCTCATCTCTCTGAAGACTTCCTTTCTTCCCCCATTAATGTTACATAGTGTGTGAGAATTCCCCATTTGTTCCTACCCTACTGCTTCCAGCAAGCCAGTCCTGGGCGAAGGGTTGGACTTGTTCATTAGCTCTTGGCTGACTACATATTCACAATTTATTTTTCATAGTTATCTAAAAACTCAGTACAAAGACCTCTGATCTTGCAAGTGAAGAAGATTTGGGCCATTTCTGTACTTGTATTGTAAAACCTATCTGAGAAAACCTAGCAATCTGCAAGAAGTGGTGTTGATTTTTTTCTATACGTAGTACATTTCCGCGGACACGGCGGGGGCGGCCCGGGCCGCCCCCCCTCCAGTCGCGCGGCGGCGCGCGCCGCCGGGCAGAGCGCGGCCGAGCCGGCATGCTCCGAGACATGACGCTGCAGAGTGTCGTGCTGCTGCGTGGCCCGGCGCTGCCCGGCGGGCTGTGCGGATCCCGATCTCGCGGCGCGCTTGATGCTGCCTGTGCCATGCTGGGAGCAGCCGGCCGGCCGACGCGCGCCTCGCCGTCATGCCGCTGCGTGCGGCCGTCCCGTCGGTCGGCCGGTGGACCTCCCGCAGGCGACACGCGCAGGCTCAAGCAGCGCGGGCCGCGATCCCCCCCCGCCGGCCCAGCCTGCCGCCCCCTAGATTTGGCCGCCCTAGGCACCAGCTTGTTTTGCTGGTGCCTAGAGCCGCCCCTGATTACGGAAGCAGTGCCCTAGCACTTATCCCCTATTTTCTAGCCAAATTCTGGTGTAAGGAATTAGGTTCTGCTTACCCAAAATCCACTTGAAGTTTTAGTTGGATGTGATCGTGTCCTCTGCCTTTATTGAACTGTGATATAATTTTTCTGTGTGACTTTAAATAGTGATTATCCCCTAAGGTCTACAAAATGGATGCTGCTGGATGAAAAGTGCTGTGTAAATCCAAAATGTCGTTTATTTTTGTAGGATAGCAAAACTGCTTTATATTGGGCTGTTGAAAAAGGAAATGCGACAATGGTGAGGGATATCTTGCAATGCAATCCTGATACTGAAATGTGTACAAAGGTAAGTGACTGGGATTGTAACCACAGATACGGTGTGTTTATTATTCTAAGACTCTTCTTTTTTGTTTTCCTCCTGCATGGATTGAAACTATAACACCAAATTCCAATTTTGTTCGCAATGTGGACAGTTCACTCTTACAATACTGGTTAATTTCAGTTTTATATCTCTGTGCTATATAATCAGTGCTCTGTACCCTCTATAGCCATGCCTTTTTCTGGTAGGAACCAATCACTGCTCAGTAAGAGCCATTCAGTAGGGAAACTGAGAGACTCTTGTTGGTGATGCTGGTGTTGCTGAGGTAAAGTGAATGGCAGTGTATGTGGTGAGGGAGAAGGAGAGACTATGCTAATAAACTTGAGCTCTTACAGTCAGTGATTGCATGGACAGGAATTGAAAAGAGAGGATACTATACATATCAATGATTTAACCTTTTTCCCAAATGCTTTGGTAGCCATATTATTGGAATTCCCCCCCTCTCTTTTAGACTGTTTATGAAAGCAACTGGCTTTGGACTGTGTAATGAAGTGTCTGTAGAAAGGCATTTACATTGCTTATGATGAATGCCTTTGATCAGTTTACTATGTTCTTGAAGAGTAAGTGCATTTTTGAGGGAAAAGTTGGGAAGCACTATTTTTTATGTAGTGATGCTTCTAGAATTATAAAAGTGTCCTCTCTTAAAAGTAAAGAATTCAGTTTGTTAAAATATTCCTAATTATGGTTGGTCAAAAGGAATGATGTTGTATGAAGGTTTTTATATGTTTACGTCTAATTTTTACTTTTAGGATGGAGAAACGCCTCTTATAAAAGCAACCAAGATGAGAAATATTGATATAGTAGAGCTTCTGCTGGATAAAGGAGCTAAGGTTTCTGCTATTGACAAGGTAGAGAATATTTGGTAACTTATTTATAGACTGTCTAGTCAAGTTAGTTTTGTACACAAATTTGGTAGTGAATCATGAGTGTTTTTTGCAGCCAGATAGAGCCCTGTCTTTTGGGAAAACCAGACACCTGGCAACTCTAGTCATAAATGGAATTCACAAGACAAAATGCAATTCATAAGATGATATACACATTTCCTCAAGCTGTCACATTATGTGTAAATTGAGCTGATTATACTTGATAAGAACACTAGAAAATAAAACATATATAGGTTCTGTCCATTAAGATTCATACTTTTAAAGTGTTAATTTGTATTGTGTTCAGTGATATACAGTACCAGAAGAAGTTAAATTTTACTTTCATGCATAAAAAGGAATTTCACAAATGCAATAAAACAGTCTAAAACAGGCAAGTGCTAATTGATTGATTCTGCCAGGAGTGCAAGTCTGGGCAAGCAATTTCAAAATAAGCCCAAAGAATCATAACACAACTTAATTAACCTGAGGACCAACAGTGATGAGATGGACAAAATAATGTGGCAAAATCTGTCTCCTTTCTCTCTGTTTAGATTGATGTTATTGTTTGTCACTCATATTTAGTTTTGATTAATACTCTAAAAATAATTAAAAAGTGAGTCAACCTGTTCTGTGTATTTCTTCTTGCTATTTTCTTCTTCCTTCCACTCCTGTCTTCATCTTACTCTGTATGTTGTCCATTTACATTGCAAGCTTTTTGGAGAGAGAAGCTTGTTTTATTTTACATCTGTAAAGCACTGAACACATTTTTGGGAGGTAAATCATAATGAATAACAAAATTAATGTGGTATTGATTTGTTGTTCTGGGAAACTTTAAGACCTTGAAAATGCTTTCCTAGTTAAAGCTGTCAGTGTGACACAGTTTTATACAGCAGAAAATAGTATAACTGGTATTTAAGTGTCTGAAGTTACTAGAAGATTGATGTTAATAGCAACCTTTGGTTTCACGGGTCTTAAAATATGGAGAAAGACTACTTAAGATAGCTGAACTTTTTATAATGTATTTTTACTATTATTATCCTTCTCCTTTGCCTACATGTTAACTTTTTGGTGAATTTCTTCAATGTTACATTAGGGAGTGTGTACCAGGGAGGGGTTTATGTCATTAAAATTTCTTTAAAATATATTTTGTTTCCACACTAATATTCTGAAACATTTATTGCATTCAGAATCTCACTTTTTTCAAAATTAACCCATTGCTATTACTAGAGTTTTTCACTTGATTTAATTACAGAAAGGAGATACTCCACTTCATATTGCCATTCGTGGACGAAGCCGTAAACTTGCAGAATTGCTTTTAAGAAATCCAAAAGATGGCAGACTGCTTTATAGACCCAACAAAGCAGGAGAGACACCTTATAACATTGACTGTAACCACCAAAAAAGTATTTTAACTCAGATATTTGGTGCCAGTAAGTGTGAGCATTATTTGTCTTTTCCCTAAGTATTAATATCTGCTTTTGAAGGGAATAGAGCTCCTACTAGGATTTAAAGGATTAAATAACTAGGTGCATTAGAAGAATCTTCTAAGGCCATGTTTCTGTTTATCCCATTGTGTGATGAAAATTGAGTGTAGTTTAGAAATGTGTAGTTGTAATGTGGGGAAAGGTGGTGATCTGAAAAGAAAATTAGAGCTTGACAGGAATATAGTAGGAAAATCCATTCTTCCAGAGCCCTAATAGAGTTAGAATTAAGCTTTTGTCATTTGTTTCTGAACAGGAAACTAATGTGAGATGTGTTGACAATGACTCCCTTGCATTTGGTTTTGTCTATATTTAGTTCTTGTTTTTGAGAGGAATTCATTTGCTTTAACTTGCTGCAACTGTGGGATATTGTTTGAGTCCTTGCATACTAAATCTTAATAGTTTTGACAGCTATATTACTGTTTATAAACTTATGGCTGAAATCCAGTTGAGCAGGAATATATATACAGAAACGATGATTTTGTTTTTCCATTGAATTATTTATTATACAAGTAAAGTTGTCATGATTTCAAGTAATTGTGTGAAATATAGCATATGAAAAAAATAATGTATTATATTTACATTACAGGGCATTTGTCTCCTACTGAAACTGATGGAGACATGCTGGGCTATGATCTCTATAGCAGTGCCTTGGCTGATATTCTCAGTGAGCCAACCATGCAGCCACCTATCTGTGTAGGGCTGTATGCCCAATGGGGAAGTGGGAAGTCTTTTTTGCTCAAAAAACTGGAAGGTAACATTTGATTTTTAGCTTTTTTGTATGTTTAGATACATAGTCTATAAAATATCACACAGGCATTTCTACACTGAGGTAGACCATCTAGTCCAGTATCCTATCTCTGGTTCGATAATATATAACTCTTCTCCAAAACTCTCCCCCTCCATATTGCACCCATCAATCAGGGAAAATATAAAACATGAGGATTGATAACCTTTAATTTTGCTAGTGCTGCCGTAAATGTGTACATTTTATACAATATCTAACCAGTTTTTAAATCTTGCTAACCTATTAGTCTGCAAGGCTTCCTGCAGCAGTGAATCCCCCCACATGGTAATTCTGTTGCTTTGAAAGTATTTCATTTTCTTAGTTTGGAATTTTACTTTCAATTTTAAGTTTATCTTTGTATTATAGGAAAGGGTGAATACTGATGGCTGTTTCTTTGTGATATTATTTGCTTTTTTTTATGTGTATCACCCATCTTCTAGTTATCTTTCGAAACTAAATTCTGATATTTTAATTCTCTTATGTAAGTGTTCTCTGATTCTAGTAATTTGCCTTGTCATTTTCTGGACCAGCATAATCAGGCTGACTGCAATATTTGAAGAGAAAATCACCATTAACTCATTGAATACCATTTAAACATTTTCCATGTATTCTCTGTCCTCTTTGTAATGCATGTAATCTCTTATTTATTGCTGCTCAATGAGATTTCCAGGTTGACTCTGTAAATATTTGAGATGTTCCATCTAATTCATAAAAGTTAAAGTATTATCTTACTTCTAAGATGTATTAAAATTATCTCTTCAATTTAATTTATCATCCTAATTCCCAGTCACTCAAACACTCATTTCTGCTTACAATTTTTTATGGTTTGAATAACTTAAATAATTATTACTTGAGTGAATATATCCATTCACTCCACCTTATCCTTCCCATCATAAATAAAAGTAATGTACGTTATTGGCGCTAATATCTACCGTAAGTTAACTTTTCTATTTGGAGAACTTTCATTTGTTCTCAGTCTTTGTTAGCTATTCCTCAGTCATTTTTAATTGATGCCACCATTTTTTTACCTCTCACTGCATGGATACTAAATATGTGTTGCTGGAATTCTCATTTGTATGAACTTAAACTGAAAACCAGAAATAAATACATAACATAATGACTTTCATACTGTGATGGTTATTATCAGGGGTCTAACACAATTTCCTTGATTGGTTTGCAGGAATTTATTTTTTTGTGTCATAAAAATATACAACTAAGGTTGACTTTTCTGTATGCTTTTTCTATTCTAGATGAAATGAAAACTTTTGCAGGACAGCAGATTGAACCTCTGTTCCAGTTCTCTTGGCTTATTGTATTCCTTACACTCTTGCTGTGTGGAGGGCTGGGTTTATTGCTTGCTTTCACAGTGGACACAATGCTCGGAATAGCTGTGGCACTGAGCTTATTAGCAGTTCTATACATATGCTTTAGTAAGTCTGTTTTCACTTCATATACAACATACTAGTTCTATCTATTTTTAGAGTTCAGTATTTATTCATAAGCAAATGCTGTACTTCTGAAAAAAATACAAAAACCAGATTGTTTATTATTAAAAACAATGAAAATAAACACTGGAGAATAAACTTAGTAAGAACAGCAAAATAATGCATTTGACTTCATTAATATGGATTAGAACAATAGCTGTTAAGTAAAAATTCATTGACTCAACTCCTATATTTTAATTTTATATCACTTCAGTTCTGGAACTGAATATTTTTAACAGAAGTGCTTAATATTCATGCAATAGCAAGGTTTTAAGAGTAGGGCTCAGTTTTTAAAAATGAACATGTAATACTTCAAATGATTAAGAGGGTGTGATTAAAAATTGCAGAAATATTTAAAAACTGTTGGAAAAATATATTAAGATGGAGTTAAAATATATATATATCAACGATAAGATATCATATAAAATGTAATTGTTACCAAAACTGGCATTGCAAATCCAGAAAATTCAGAGCTAAATTAAACTGAAAAGATGCCCATATGTGTTAAAGTGCAGAAACACCCATTTTAAGTCCCCAGAATACCCGTAACTCTGTTTTATCTTGATGCCATGATAGGGGCAGGGAGGATTAAAAATAATTATTTTTTAAAAATTTGTTTTAAATTAATTTGATACCAGACATTAATATGCCTTAACCATAATTGTATGCTTATTGCTTGCTATCACTATAGGACTGAGTTAATGTTGCATCTGTGAAACAGCACAAAGCAGCCAGAGTATACTGTTGAATCTGACTCTTAATTTTTGCTAGCATGAAGCCACAGAAC
Source organism: Mauremys reevesii (assembly GCF_016161935.1). Lineage (NCBI taxonomy): Eukaryota > Metazoa > Chordata > Testudines > Geoemydidae > Mauremys > Mauremys reevesii. The sequence continues at coordinate 177,675,482 of NC_052625.1, read as the reverse complement.
TTCTAAGAGCAGTAATAGTTGGGGCCAGTCCAGTGATATTTGGCATAAGTAATCTATGAATGAGAAGTCATGACATACATTCACTTTCACTCTACTAACTCATATCAGTTAATTGAATTGCAGCATGCACATTAACTGGAGAGGAATGATGGTGATTGGTTGAGTTACCACAGATGTCATGATTGCCCCATATAAATTACCTGAGCTACTGGCCTGGACTTGTTTTAATCTATAGCCATAAGAGATACAACTGTTAGTAGCATAGCGTTATTGCAATCTGATTTCTTCAAACATTTCAATGCACAAGATTTCAATGATTTTTAACTAGTTTAAAGTGTCTGTTTTAGTAACTGTCCATTATTAAGGCAAAGAATGGTTTGAGTGCTAAATGTCTTGAGGGACCCATTTTTGGTTTGTTTTAACTTAGAGTGTTTACTTATCTATGGAGTCATGACTAGCATTTCCATAATAAAATATGAGAAGCAGTTTCTCATTAGCTTTCTTTCTAAGCTCTGAGTTTGATACTCTGGGTATGTACAGATCCCTTTGCATATCTGACAGTGCTCTCAGAGCCACCTTTTCCTTGCTTTAAAATCCCATCTCAGTCATGAGAGTTATATTGCAGCTGCTATTCTTGTGATTAAAAAAAAAAAGACTGGATAGGGCCAACTTTAGAACCCAAAAATGCTTTTTTTTCATTTGGTGAAGTGTTGGGTGTAACAAGGCCATTATACTTCTGTGGCTTGAGCTAACTGCTTCCACAACACTTAGTTCAGGCCACTAATGTGTAACTAGCTGGGAGTAGAGGCTAATTCTTTCTTCTTCATGACAATTCCAAGTACTACAATGAAGCCACTTGGCTTCATTAGTTCTGCAAGTTTTGATAAGTATTAAGGTCTTATCTGTTCAGACTTCCATGACTTTTTTTTATATTGAGATGTTAAGAAAGTATTTTATTACAGCTGTGATTTACTTTGGTGGCCGAAGAGAAGGAGAAAGCTGGAACTGGGCCTGGGTATTAAGTACAAGGTTGGCAAGACATATGGGGTACTTGGAGCTGCTTCTCAAACTGATGTTTGTGAACCCACCAGAATTACCAGAGCAAACCACTAAAGCTTTACCTGTCAGGTTAGAGTTATTTCATATGTACTTTTCTTTCTCTTTCCTACATAATTCAGTTTCACATTATCATCAATCTATAAACAGTACAGGGAAATAGGAATCCAGCAGGTTTAAGTATGTGTAGTTTATTCTCCTTCAAATAACTCTTTATGTTCTAGTAAGGGAAAAAAAGAGTAATAGTTGATCAAGGTAGTTTGCAGACAATAATATTGGTTACCAAGATAACCATGCAAGATTTATTCATATTAAAATCACTTGAAATATGCAACAGGTTCATTAAGCTTATTCTTACAATATTTTAAGGATTGTATGTATATTTGTAATGATTATCACATTCAAATGAATAGTATGTATTTGTATTTCTAGAATGATACCAAATATTAATCCTAACTTTTATGATTCCTGGTAGACTCCCTTATGCTTTACTAAGAAGCTAAGAAAATTACTTTATGCTACATCTCTATTTGTACATGCCAATTTAACTAATAGAAATAAAATTTAGATTAAAATTGTAATGTTATAGTTTGAAGTTATGATTTAGTTTTATTCTTCCTTTTCCTCACGTAGGTTAGTAAATCTCAACATAAAATAGCTGCCCTATCACAAGTGCATGTATACATTAAGTCTAGTAAAGTTTCAAGTAATCGCAGCATGACCATGTAATTCTTAAAATTATTTATATACTTTTCAATATATTTACATCAGAAAGGCTGATATGGATCCTTTGTTGTTCATTAGTTATGCATTTTTCTATCTTTGGTTACTACTGCAGTCTAATCATGTGTATATCAATTAGAAACTTATTTACTCCCATGCCTTTTGATTGACCATGAAACTGCTGAAATACTGGTATTGTATTGTCTTGTTTTTTTTATTTTTCATCCTGGATACATATGAGAGCATCCTGCATAATGTTATTGTTGGATTAGTCTTTGGTTTTTGTGGATTGTGATCATTAAAGTTTTGTCTTTTATATTTGCACTCTGAGATACTGAGAGACATATATTTCAGTAAATCAAATGCTAAAATAAGACAGGGATGGAGGCAAAGGGAAGTTTTGAAAATGGGGGAGAAGGAGGCAGGGGAAAGAGGCTAAATTGCTATAAGAGCAGTGGTATAAAGACTCTTAATTAAAGAAACTCTTATTTAAATGTTCCTTCTGCCACATTTGAAAGGGTACCCTTCAGCTGTAGGGGAATAGAAAGGTTTTATTTCCACTAGCCAAAAAGGACTTCTACATACAAGATACGTGTTTTTTTTTTGTCTTTCTTCAGATTTCTATTTACTGATTACAATAGACTGTCCAGTGTAGGTGGTGAAACGTCAATGGCTGAGATGATTGCTACCCTTTCTGATGCATGTGAAAGGGAGTTTGGTTTCTTAGCAACAAGACTTTTTCGAGTGTTCAAGACAGAAGATACACAAGGTATTTATTACTCAAATGACTTTTCTGATTTTTCCATTTCACTGCAGTTGTAAAGTGTTCTGTTTTTTCACATCAGTACATTGTTTATGTCTAAACTAAGTTTTTGGTATGTAGAAGATAGACTACTGCTTTAATTGTACCCTTTCCATTCACCTTGGAAAAATAAGCTGCAAAGCCATAATTTTTTATGTAGAAAGATTATAAAAAACAATTAGCTGAAAGCAAAAGGTATTCTTGAGCATAGTTGAGAATTTTTCATAAAAATATATATGTGTATGTAGAACAGTGGTTCCCAAACTTGTTCCTCCGCTTCTGCAGGAAAAGCCCCTGGCGGGCTGGGCCAGTTTGTGTACCTGCCGTGTCCACAGGTTCGGCCGATTGCAGCTCCCAGTGGCCGCAGTTCACTGCTCCAGGCCAGTGAGCTTGCCATGCTGACCAAACAGGAAATGAAATTCAAAATTTCCTGGGGCTTTTCCTGTGTACCTGGCTAGTGCATCAGAGTTGAAAGTGATGTCCAGAGTGGTCACATTGGAGCACTCTGGGATAGCTCCCGGAGGCCAATAACGTCGATTTGCATCCACACTACCCCAAATTCGACCCAGCAAGGTTGATTTTAGGGCTACTCCCCTCACTGAGGAGGAGTACAGAAGTCAATTTTAAGAGCCCTTTAGATCAACAGAATGGGGTTGCTCGTGTAGACGCGTTCATTATAAAATCGACCTAACATGGCTAAATTCGACCTAACACTGTACTGTAGACCAGGGCTCAGTCTTCTCTTTTCCAGAGTAAACACAGCCAATTTTTTCAATCTTCCCTCATAGGTCATGTTTCTAGACTTTTAATCATTATTATTGCTCTTCTCTGGATTTCCTCCAATTAGTCCACATCTTTCCTGAAATATGGCACCCAGAACTGGACACAGTACTCCATTTGAAGCCTAATGAGCACGGACTAGAGTGGAAGAATTACTACTTATCTTGCTTACAACACTCCTGCTAATACATTTGTAACCATGCCTTAGTGGGTCACAACTGAGGATGCCAAATTCAGGATGAACTGCTGAGATATAGGGCAAACACAACCCAAAACTGGTGGTTATTCTTTTATAAGATATACCAAACCAGCCACAAAAGTAAACTGTTTCACCACACTGGCCAACGAGAAAACATAAAGGCAGTTTTCTCAGGCATTCCAGTTCTTATATCACCACCAGAAACACTGGATTCAGAGATGTGGTTCTTTACAATCAGTCTCATCAAGTAATAGGTTCTTCTGATCCCAAAGGACCAGCCACACAGGTCAATATATAACTTAGATCTTACCCAAAATCACGCTGATGCAAATCCTTTAGTATCTAAAATCTGAAGGTTTATTCATAAAAAGAAAGGAAGGTGAGAGTTAAAATTGATTAAAGGAATCAATCACATACAGTAATGGGAAATTTCTTGATTCAGGCTTGTAGCAGTGATGGAATAAACTGCTGGCTTAAATCAAGTCTCTGGAGTACATCCATGGTTTGGATGGGTCATTCAGTCCTTTGTTCAGAGCTTCTGTTTGTAGCAAAGTTCCTTCAGAGGTAAAGAAGCAGGATTGAAGACAAAGTGGAGGTGTTTCCCCAGGGCCTTTTACAGGTTTTGCCATGTGGAGGGCATCCCATTGTTCTTACTGTGGAAATTTACAGCAACAAGATGGAGTTTGGAGTCACATGGGCAAGCCACATGTTCATGCCCGGTTTCCTTACGTCATTGCAGGAAGCCATTACATACATTCCAGATAGCACGTTTACATGACAGTCCACTTAGTGTAGATGGTTGTCTACCATGGTCCATTGTCAGCCAAGTGTTTCTTGATGAGCCACTTAATTCAAATAGTCCTTCCAAGATGTGCTGGGCATTACCCCAGGAGCAAACATTTGAAATCCAAGTATAGAGCCAATACTTATAACTTCAAATACAAAAATGATACATGCATACAGATAGCAGAATCATAACAAGCAAATCATAACCTTTTCATAGACACCTCACTTGACAACCTTTGTACAAGATTTTAATCAGATAATGTCACAATATCCCAGAGTGATTTTTTTTTTTTTGCAACACTGTTAGTGTTGACTTGTATTTAGCTTGTGAGCCACTGTGACCTCCAGATCCCTTTCGCAGTACTCCTTCCTAGGCAGTCATTTCCCATTTTATATGTTTGTGACTGATTGTTCCTTTGTAAATGGAGTACTTTGCATTTGTCCTTATTGAATTTAATCTTATTTACTTCAGACCATTTTTCCAGTTTGTCCAGATCTTTTTTTGAATTTTTATCCTATCCTCAAAGCACTTGCAACCTCTCTCAGCTTGGTATCATCCGCAAACTTTATAAGTGTGCGCTCTGTGCCATTATCTAAATCACCGATGAAGATATTGAACAGAACTGGACCCACAACTGATCCCTGCATGACCCTTCTCGTTATTGTCTTCCAACTCTATCACTGTTACCAACTCTGATTGTGACAGGAGTGGGGCAGAATTTTCTGGCTAGCCACAAATGGAAAAGGGTGGATTCTTTTCATCCGTAGATGTTTGCACTTCCAGTAGCAGTGAGGGGTTAAAAAGCACTCCACGGCTGCTGACTGACTTAACAGTCAAAGGGAAGACGTTCTTAACAGAATGGGATTATGTGAGGAAGATGAGTTCTTCAAAGCACTTCTCAATTCACACAAGCATTTCCTCCATCTTGCCTAAGTTCAGCTTCAGCCAACTGGTCTTCACCTAGCTGCACCTGCTGCATTTGGCCAGGCATTGAGGAAGCTGGTAGGTGATGCCATTTCACTGATGATAGAGATGTGGCTGTAATCTCTATACTGCCATCACTCTAGCCATGCTGTTTATTCCACTTTACACAGTGGCTTCATATAGGTACTGAATATGATGGGGAGAGGATTGAGCCTTGAGAAACAGGTGAGGGATCTGTAGATTGAAGGAATAATTGCTCATTGTTTCTCACTGGGTTTGGTCGGAGAGAAAGGAGAAGGAATTTCATTTCATCCCTACAAGCTCTCAGACATCAGACAGGAGTATGTAATTGGTGTTAAATGCAATTAGGAGAATCAGCAGGAAAGCAGATATTACGTCACTTGTCCATGGACAAAAGAATAATCCATCCATAAAAACAATTATTTTTTCTGTTCCATGTCCCTCCCCTTACTGACAGGGATCTAGGATACTAGCACTTGTCAAATGAAGTTGGAGACATTTTTGCTGGCTTCTTGATCATCTTACTCCAAGTGGAAGGTTTCCTTCTTCACAGGAGGAATCATCTGTTAGTAGAAGGTCCTAGATATTCTTGACTCTTTTTCACTAGGCAGAAGGGCATGGATTAAAAAATCAAGATTGTGGCTTCAGAGACTTCTTTTTATATTAGTAGTTGAATTTCTGTCAGTTTTGAGCTTAAAACCAGGTAGTTAGTAATCTAATTTGTTGGCGCACATGAAAATTTTGCAAACTGATCCCTCAAAAGGGAAGGCAGGGTTTGGAAAATTTAATCCAATAATATTTATGTATATATTCACTTTCACTCACTCTGCAGGCTTTGAGCAAACAGTTGCCAGTGCTTAATAAATAATCATAATAAACTGTTGAGATTAAATCTTAATGAAAACCAGAATAGTTTTTTCCGCCCTACTCCTATGAAAATAAAAGAAGTGAAAGGAAGAGTTTGTGTATGGATAGTGTAAATCAGGTGACTGAAACAGACTTCAGAACAAGAAATTTTTATAAACCTATCCTGCAGCGATCCTATTTCTCCTCTGCCATAGAGGCAGTGTTGTCAGATTTTGCAGAACTCATGAACACAGACTGCCTCCACTTCACACAAGAGCCCGGGACTTGTCACTGTGAGAAACTATCAGCCTCTTTCACAGCAAAGACCACCCACGTCCGGGATGGGTCTCTTCGACAAGAGAAACTAAAGACTGGATTGGTACCCCAACATCCTCTTTGCAAGAATTTGGCCAAACTTAGCCCACCATTTTTAGACAGTTATAATCATATACAGAGTTTACAAACTTGAGCATTTTCATATTAAATTGGATAGAAAATTTAGAGATGCATGCAACATCCAATGACTATTTTATGTTTTATAGGTAAAAAGAAATGGAAGAAAACCTGCTGTCTCCCATCTTTTGTTATCTTCCTTTTCATACTTGGTTGCATTATTGCTGGGATCACACTGCTGGTCATCTTTAATGTAGATCCAAAGAACATGACGGTGAATGCTATTCTGATATCAGTTGCATGTGTTGTTGGTTTGGCGTTTATCTTGAACTGTCGTACATGGTGGCGAGTGTTGGACTCAGTCTTAAATTCCCAGAGAAAACGTCTTCATAATGCTGCTTCCAAGCTCCACAAACTGAAAAGTGAAGGGTTCATGAAGGTAAGCATTGATATTATGAATCATCATTCATTAATACAAAGGAGTACAATGATCCTCTTACAATAGGATGTCATCCATCTGATCAAACCAAACCTCACAAACATTAGAACAAGTTTTCAAATAAATGAACATTGCTCTCCTACTGAAAATTGTATTCAGTGCATATGATCTGTCTATTCAATCAAGAATTACTTGATTGGCTAAACATATTTTCAGTTTACAATTTTACTTTGTTTAGAAAAACAACACTTTAGCCAATAAATTATCTAAATGACCTTGTAAAGGGTTCCCACTCACCAGAGGATGCTCCTCATTGTGGTTGGGTCTGGGGATTAGATCTCGCGTCTTCTGGCACACCCTTCATTGGTTGTTTGCACCGTGGCCCCTCTTTCTCTTGGGCCTCAGGGTGCTCTGTTTTTGAGTTGGCACTCCAGTCATGTCACTGTATAGTGTCCCCCCGCTCCAGGGTAACGAAGTCCTGCCAGACAAGCTGTCTGGATGCTGCCTCAGAACGTCTTCCGTTTCATGTCTCCAGGTCCTGCACCACTTTCCCAGTGACTAATAGGGGGACATGGGTCCATCCACTACTCCAGGTTCCAGTTCAGGAACCCTATGATTAGCAATCTAGGTCTGCTCAGATTTGCACCCTGTTTCTGTTTCCCGGGCCCCTTACTACTCCACCTCTCCATCTCCTTGGCTTTCTCTGGGTTTACCACTGGACATTCCTCTGCTCCCTGTGGCTGCTTCACCCATCTCAACCTCTTGCCAGACTTCCCCTTTTCAGGCACACTCTCCTCCTGGGTCTCCTTTTTATTTCTGGCCAACTTTCTTTCTCTCTGGGGAGTGACTGCAGACCTCCTCCTGGAAGCCCCTTCCTGCTCTCACTTCCTGGCGTTATACTCCTATCCTGGCTCCTCCCCCAGCTGGGCTTCTTCTGCCACTAGGGCGTATCAATCCATGATTCCCTGCCAGGTGCAACATGTGATATTAATTGGCCCCTCCTGGCTCCTGCTCAGGGCGTATGTGAGTCAGGCACCCCATCATAAGACCTGCGGTAATGTGATAAAAGCAATTGCTTCAAATACTGTTAAGATTCAATATAATCATAGAAACTTTACCGCAAAGTCAATAAAGAATAAATTACACATGCATAACTTTGAGCATTGTCAGTCCTTTGCCATCCATAGCGTCTTTGGTTAAGAAAAGAATGAAGCAAATGAGAGAGTGACTTAAGACTTTAAGAGCCAGTTAAAAACTTGGTAGCAAAAGTGATAGCATTTACTGGTGCTGCTACTGTTTATAGAGAAGCCTGATGTGGACTCCATAGTTATGGTTGCTTTCTAAAATAGGATTAAAATGGGGCTTAAATTCCTGTTTGGCCACTTTTTCAAAGAGGAAAATCAATGTGAAATTTCTCAGGGGGTTATATTTTTATACCCTTTGAATTTTTGTATAGTTTTTGTTTAGTGTCTCTTAAATATTTAAGAAGTCTTTGAAATTAGGCTCTGTCTAAAATTTGTTCATGACTGTCTTACTATTCCTTGCTCAAAACTTATGTGCTCTGTACCAAAAGTTGTTTGCTTGGGGCTGGGTTCTCATGAGATCTTGTCTGTCAGATTAAATCTCCATTAGGAGCTACACTGTTCCATCATATTTATCTTACAGTGGAGAATGTTTCATGCACAGCTATTTATGAAGAAAATCATTTCCATCAGGAACTGCACTTGCATCCTTTTGTCCCGCAGTCCATTCCCACTTAAACTTTAAGAAAACACTACAAAAATTACTTACAATATTTATTGTGAAGCGTTTAAGGTTTCTACACAAAGCTACAAAAGACATTCAAACAGGAACACAGATAAGGAAAATCTTAGAAGAATTATTTAGCGTACATTTTATGCAATTTCACTGGAGACAGAAGAAGCTATAGCTGTTTTGAACTCTTTTGACTCACTCTTGAAATGGTGAGTTACTGTAAATGTGTATTAATTTATCACTGTTAAATGAACCTAAGGTGATATTAACTTATGACCGTCTGTGACCAGACCAAAACTACAAAAACTAAAAATATGCATCCTTTCAGAACAGCCCTCTTAAACTCTGTTTAAGGAAGAAAAAAATCCTGATTAAAATAAATAACTATGAAAAAACAGATATTTAACTGATTTCTTTTTAAATTGCATTGTATTTTTCTTTTCCCTTTTCAGTAATTAAAAGTATTAGTTAATAATATTAAAATATGGTTGGGATAGATCATTTTTAAAGGGAATGACATTTAAAAAAAATATAAAACTTCATTAAAACTAATATTGCGCTTAGAAAGCCTTTGCCCCAATTTCTAAAAAGTTCTCTTCATATTTCCACAATATAGCTTCTATTCTTTCTTTTAATATTGAAAAGTTCTTTTTTTTTTTTTTTTAAACTTTTGTAGGTTCTGAAGTGTGAAGTGGAACTGATGGCTAAAATGGCAAAAACTATTGATAGCTTCACTCAGAATCAGACAAGACTTGTCGTAATTATTGATGGATTGGATGCTTGTGAACAAGACAAAGTTCTACAGATGCTTGACACAGTGAGTTGTTGTTTTGCAGAGATGATTTTTGCCTACCTCCCAGGGAACAGATCCTCAGCTTATGTAAATTGTCCTAGCTTCAGTAGAACCTGCAATTGTTTACACCAGCCAAAGTTCTGCTCCCGGAAGTCCTGAGAATAACTCTTTAATGATAGTGAAGTGCTTTGAGATCTAAGGCACTATGAATTAGTGTCATCTTGAGTTGAGTTTTTTTGGTTGAAAAGTTTTTTCAAACTTCTCAACTAAAATGTATATAAATTAAAAGGCTATTTTATCTGAAAAGTTTTCAGGAGTTAAAAATTTGCTATTAATTTTTGTGGTATATCAAGCATATTATTTTCATGGTACTATTTAATATGATGACTTCTGACAGTATATGTAGTAGAAAAAATATGTTGTGTTCCATATAGTTTTTCTATTCAACTCATCAGAACAAAATAAATATAAAATTTTGACTGCAAGAATGTTTAATGGCACACAGTAAAAAAAACAATTTACAATCTACCTTTTTTTTTAATTGCAGGTACGAGTCCTGTTTTCAAAAGGCCCATTTATTGCCATTTTTGCAAGTGACCCACATATTATTATAAAGGCAATTAACCAGAACCTCAATAGTGTGTTACGTGATTCAAACATAAATGGACATGATTACATGAGAAATATAGTCCATTTGCCTGTTTTTCTTAATAGTCGTGGGCTCAGTAGTGCAAAAAAGCTGATGGTAGCTTCAACTACCAATGGAGATATTCCATATACAGATACTTCAGGTACGTTTATATTGCAAGGAGACTATAGCAAGTAATCTTGTAATAAGTAATCTTGAAACCATTAATCTTTAGCTTTTTTAATAACATCTTTTGCGAATATTTGGTAATTTTATACATTTTACAGTTGGAATAAGCAGATGAAATGGAAGAGTGAAATGTTTTTTAATGGGGAAAATGTCATTCTTTAGGAATACATGAAGAAGTTGACAGAAGAGTTTCTCAGAATAGCCTTGGAGAGATGACCAAACTTGGCAGCAAAACTGCTCTTAATAGACGGGTGAGAAAGATAGTAGCATAAAAGAAGAGATATTTATAATATGTATTTATTTTTTATTTAATGATGGTAATTCGAGAACAGTTTTATCACAACATCACCTTCAAAGGCACATCAAACCCTCTCCTTGAAATCAACAAAAATCATCCATTAATAAAAAGCCTGACTTGAAGGTCTGCAAACTCAGACTTGGGCAGAGCAACTGAGAAGCACATTTCAGAGTCTATCCAATCATGGGGACAGCTATTCCACAAACATTTAAATTAGGGCTGTCAAGCAATTAAAAAAATTAATTGCTCTGTTAATAATAGAATACCATTTATTTAAATATTTTCAGATGTTTTCTACGTTTTCAAATATGTTGATTTCAGTTACAACACAGAATGCAAAGTGTGCCAGTGCTCACTTTATTTTTGATTACAAGTATTTGCACTGTAAAAAAACACGAGATAGTATTTTTCAATTCACCTAATAGAAGTACTGTACTGCAATCTCTATCATGAAAGTAGACCCTACAAATGTAGAATTAGGTTTAAAAAAAAAAAAGCATTAAAAAATAAAACAATCTAAAACTTCAGAGCCTGAAAGTCGTCCTTCTTGTTCAGCCAATCGCTAAGACAAACAAGTTTGTTTACATTTGTAGGAGATAATGCTGCCCACTTTTTGTTTACAATGTCACCTGAAAGTGAGAACAGGCGTTCGCATGGCACTGTTGTAGTCGGCATCGCAAGATATTTACGTGCCAGATGCGTTAACAAAAAAAAAAAAAAATCGACATTTGTAAGTTGCACTTTCATGAAGATTGGACTACAGTACTTGTATGAGGTGAATTGACAAATACTATTTCTTTTGTTTATCATTTTTACAGTTCAAATATTTGTAATAAAAAATAATATACACTTATTTCAGTGACAATGCAGAATACAATATATATGAAAATGTAGAAAAGCATCCAAAATATTTAATAAATTTCAATTGGTATTCTATTGTTTAACAGTGTGATTAAAACTGCAATTAATTGTGATTAATTTCTTTGAGTTAATTGTTTGAGATAACTGCGATTTAATCGGCAGCTCTAACTTAAATCTAGAGGCTGTTAGCTGGAGTGCCTCAAGGTAATCTCAAATGCTAGGATGAGCCACAAGAAAAATGGTAATAATTTTTAAGTAACTCAGACCTAGATCCATATTTGATTTTGTAGATCCCTTTTTGTAGCCTGACCTTACATGGTCACTGGTTGGTGCTTCAGGGGCAGGACTCCAGCAAGTGGAGTAGCCTGGAACAATGTGGATGCACAGCTTTGACTTCTCTACTTGTTCTGTGCAGAGCTTCTCTGTAGTCTCCGCACTTCTGGACAAGGAGAAATAAGGTTATAATCTGTACATCCAGTAGTAAAAATAAACAGCTCATGTAAAACTGGTTCTTCTTCGAATAGTGTCCCTATGGATGCACCACTGTAGGAGTGCTTGTGTCCCTGCATTGCTTATTGGAGAACTTCGGTATCAGTGTCCATTAGGACCGCACATGTGCTGTTTCTCCTTGTGCCACGCCATGAGGCTACCCATCCTCAGTTCCTTTTCAGCTGCCCCTGGCTAGAGATTAGCAGTCTGTTTGCGACCATTTGTTGCTTTAACATTTCTGTAATTAGTCTCCCCAGTCTTAGTTCTAGTTTTTTTCCTCTCTCTCTTTTTTTCTTCCCGAACAAAAACAAAAGAAACAAGACTTTATTCCCCCCCCCCCCTTTTTTTTTGTTGGGGATCCTTCCCACAACAGGGTATGCCTGGTTCACCAGGGTTCAAGAAGTGCCTCTTCTGCAAAGTGGCCATCCCTGTAGCAGACAAGCAATCCTGGTGCATACACTACTTTGGGGAAGGCCACATCCACAGAAGTGTGGTCTCTGCCAGCAACTCAGACCCAGGTCTTGAAAGGACAGGATGTTGAGACAAAAGATCATCTTCATGGAAGCAGCCCTCCAGTCTCACCTCAGGCCTGTGCTGAGATTCACCTGGCAGACGTGAGCCTTCCCCACAGCCCTCAACATCCAAGGACTGCGAGTCTAAGAAATCAGCATCAGACCCCTTTTGTAAATCATCAAAAAAGAGAGTGGGAAGTTCGCAGCTTGAGCCCCGAGTCAACCTTAAAAAATCTCCAGCATGCTTGGTACCATCGGCTCATGAAGATATGTAGTGGCAGGTACCATTGACACTCCTAAAGACCCGATGGGCATAGGCACCGAGTCAACGAAGAAAGATAGGAGCTAGCACTCCAGTAACAACATGCTGTACCATTAGCGCTGTCATCAATGCCCCATCCAGCACCGGGGCGTTCAGTGCAGGCAAGATTCCTGACTCCATTGGTACCACCAGTGGCACTGGGTTGATCAGCAAAGCCAGAATTCCATCACTCAAGAGAGCTCCAGGTATCTGATGTACTGGAATCTCCTCTTCTTGACACTGGGACCTCAGCACCAAGTCTTCTCCACTCATCTCCCCTCTACAGTGCAGACTCAGACAGCGAGCCAGAGGAGGCTGTTTCCCACTATTCCTTTCATGCTCCCTATGGTGCCCTCTACCAAGAGGCCTCCTGAGCCATACCCTCAGACAACCCCACCATCACATTGGCACACCAACCATGGGTATCACCACCCGGCTTTATTCCTGTGGCCCATTGGCCATACTGGGATCCTTGGCCTACATATCACCCCCATGTTTCTCGGGCTTCCAGTTTTGCCCGTGAACCCCTGACACATGCCTCCTTGGCCATGGCATCCAGAACCTGGGAACCTCTAGAGAAGATTGTGGAGGAACAGGAGGGTGGCACTGAGGAAGAGGTGACTCGGAGGGCCAACATATCTTCCTCCTCCCCAGATGAGGCCATCATGCCTCCATCAGTGTCCTTAGCTGAAGTCTTCTAACTTTTCTAGGACTTGGCAAAGAGAGTTGCAGATACACTGCAGATTCCCTTGGAGAAAGTTAAGGACACCCATCACAAACTTGATGTATTACACTCCTCCTCATCCTCTAAAATAGCCCTTCCCATTAATGAGGTTCTCCTGGACCCCTCAAAAACCATACGGCAGATCGCAGCATCGGTGACGTCTATTTGTAAGTGGGCTGATTAAAAAAAAAATATATATATATATTATGCCTGGGTGGGGAGACGGAATTCCTCTTCTCCCAGCTTCCCCACAACTCCGTCGTTGTCTATGCGTTAAACTTTTAGGATTGTCAACACCAAATGAGGTGCATCCCTATGAATGGGATTGGAAATGCTTGGACCTCTTTGGGATGAAAGCCTATTCCTTGGCCACAGTACAGTTCCGAATCAATAATTATCAAGCTTTAATGGCAAAATGTGACTGTCAACTACTGGAAACTTAGCAACTTTATTGATTAGCTTCCTGAGTCACAGCTTGACCAGTTCAAAGCTGTCATCCAGGAGGGAGATCTAGTAGCCAAAACAGCACTAAAGTCTGCCTTCAGTGCAGCCGACCCTGACCCAGTTCATCTCCACGGTAGTGTTTATGCGACTGTGCCATAGTTGCATCTTTCAGGCTTCCCTAAATAGCTATAGTTGACTGTCAAAGACGTTCTCTTTCAAGGCACCAGGCTCTTCGCGGAGAAGACGGACACCTCTCTTCATACCATTAAATATTCTATGGCTACTGTCTACTCGTTAGGGATCTACACGCCCAGAGAAAAGAAATAATTCAGTCTGCAGTCCCAACACAAACCACACACCTCCCAATACATGACTCAGTGCTGTTATGAACCTCAGAGAAAAATCTGTTACCCAGGCGTAAACCATCTGGCCCATTGTCTTTCATGTCGCAACCATCCACCTCCAAACGCTGATTTTGGTGTATTGGTCGAGGCATCAACGGTCCACTCCCCCCAACTGCTACAGCTGACCAACTCTTCCTACCCATTTGGCTACCATCTTAGAATGTTCCGCAGCACTTGGGAATGGATAACATTGGACTGATGGATCCTGGAAATCTTTCATAATGCATATTCCATCCACTTTACCTTCCTCACCCCTCTGTAAAACCCTTCTCTATCCCTCTTCAGCGACCCCCTCACGAGAGTTTACTACAACGAGAGAGAGATTGTCTTCTCCAGTTAGGAGCCATAGAACCAGCACCTCAACATCTATGAGGCAAAGGTTTTTACTCTTCTTATTTCCTAATACTCAAGAGGGAGGGCGTTTGGAGACCCATGCTAGATCTCAGAGCACTCAACAAGTTTAGCAAAGTTCAAAAATTAAAAAAGTTCACTCTAGCTATGATTATTCCAGCATTTGGAACCGGGATACTGATTTTTGGCCTTTGACCTTCAGGATGCCTACTTCCATATTGTAATCCTACCATCCCACAGATGGTTGCTTAGATTTACCCTGGGACAAGACCACTATCAGTACAGCGTACTCCCCTTTGGGCCATCAGCTCTGAACGTATTGTCCTCTCAGTAGTGGCCGTGTACCTATGCTTCCAAGGAATCATGATTTATCTCTACCTGGACAATTGTCTCCTCACAGCCCTATCCTTTCAAGAAGCTTGCTGAGTCACCAAATCCACAATAGACTTGTTCAGAGCTGGGCCCAGAAATCAGCCCTCACTTCAGTACAACACCTGAAATTCATAGGCTTCGACCTTGACTTGTTGCAGGCCATAATGCTCTTACTCCACCCCCAGACATTGTTTCTCAATACTGACACATACTTCATAGGATGGGGCACACATCTAAACGACCTCACAACCCAAGGCAAGTGGTCATCCATGGAGATATCCCTTCACATCCTCCTCAAGCTCAGGGCGGTCAGGAATGCCTGTGTCCATTTCCTCCCGCCGATCAAAGGATCACACATGTGAGTCTTAACAGACAATATAGCATGTATGTATTACATAAACCAAAAAAGGGGAGCCAGATCACCCTCCCTCTATGCAGAAGCAATAAAACTATGAAACTGGTGCTTCTCCCAGGATGTTATGCTAGCCGCAGCTTACCTTCCGGGCACACAAAACTTGATAGTGGACAGTGTCAGTCGCAAGTTCCCACACGACCACGAATGGGAGATAAACCCAGCAGTACTCCATGACCTATTCAGGCAGTGGGGGACACTGACCACAGACCTGTTTGCCACTGACCTGAACAAGAAATGTCCACGTTACTGCTCCTGATCAGGGATGGGGCAACGCTCCCTGGGCAATGCTCTCCTTCCCTGGACAGAGACCTTCTCTGCACCTTTCCTCCATTTCCCTTACTGTTGAAAGTCGGGTTAAAAATAAAAAGAGAAGAAGCACACATCATACTGATTGCTCCCACTTGGCCAACACAGACTCGGTACCCTTACCCCGAGTCTGATGTGCCCACAGATCTCTTTCCTTTCCACTCCACTCCATACCTCCTGTTGCAGAATGAAGGATGCACTCTACATCCAAACCTGGGGATTGTTCACCTCAAGGCATGGCTCCTTCATGGTTCAAGTGCATAGAAAGCTCCTGCTTGCAGGAAGTACAAGAGGTATTGCTACACAGTCGAAGGTCCTCGCCACATCATACTTACCTGCAAAAATGGTCCAGGTTCCAGATTTGGTGTACTTTCCAACAAATCTCCATGACATCCGCAACTCTTCCAAAGATCTTAGATTATGTACTGAGTCTAAAAAGATTGGTATTATCTCAGTTCTCTCTGGATCCACCTAGCAGCTATAGCAGCCTTCCATCGTCAAGTAAAAGAATACTCAGTGCTATCATAACCAACCACTAAATGATTGCTTGAGTTGGCTTTTTTTACAACCCCAATATCCTACCCCTACATGGGATCTAAGCCTGGTGTTGAAAGGCCTGACTAGACCTCCCTTCGAACCCATGTTAGCTTACATACCTGTCAGTGAAAACAGCCTTCCTAATAGCAATCACCTCAGCTAGGAGAATAGGAGACATAACGGTTCTGATGGCAGACCCTCCCTACACAGTATTCTTTCAGGACAAGGTTATGCTTAGGCTACATCCAAAATTCATCCCTAAGGTAACTTCCCCATTCCACACGGACCAATTGATTCACCTTCCAGTTTTCTACCTAAGCCTCACTACAACAACAGGGAGGCTATAATACACACACTAGATATCAGAAGAGCCCTGGCCTTCTACCTGGACAGGACAAAGGCTTTTAGGAAGTCTCCTAAGCTTTTCCTTTCCATTGCAGAAAGATCTAAGAGCTCGGCAATATGAGCCCAGATACTCTCCAAATGGGTCTCAAACTGCATTAGACACTATTTTCAGGTTCACAACATGACCCCTCCAGAGAGTATTTGCACACTCTCCACGAGGTCGATCTCCTCATCTGATGCCTTCTTGAGGAATGTCCCTATCTCAGAAATCTGTAGAGTGGTGACAGTACTGTCATCTGCAACTGATCTGACTCTGAATTCCCAGCCCTCCAGTAGGGATATTGTTCGGGAGTCACCTACAGTGGAGCACCCATAGGGAGACTACTCGAAGAATAAGTAGTTATTATCTTTTGCAGTAACAATGGCTCTTTGAGATGTGTGTGCCTATGGGTGCCACACAACCCACCCTCCTCCCCTCTACTTCTGAATTTTTCTCTATGACTCAGTGGTAGAGAAGTAAGTAAGAGTTAGCCCGTGTATGCTAGCTAGCCTCGTGGCGGGGCACAAGGAGAGACAGCACATGTGTGGGTCTAATGGACACTGCTACCAAAGTTCTCCGATCAGCAGTCCAGGGACACAAGCATATCTACAGTGGAACACCCATAGGGACACTCCTCTTGAAGAACAATCGTTACTGCACGAAGTGAGTAACTTCTTCCCTTCACTGCTCCCCGTACATGAGCAGAGTCCTTCTATCCCATTTGCAAAGAAAGAAAGGGACTTTTTATTTCCTTAACCACAAAAGCAAAAATGAACTACTAGCACGGTACTGTGTTGCTGTCTGTCTTCTTCCTCCTATATCAGTTTTTTCATATTTATAACTTTTTATTAATTTTTCCAAATACAACAAATATACCAAAATGCCAGATTCATCACAATACACAAAGTAAATAAAGAGAATTAGGAAAAAGGGAGGGGAGGTGAAGCGACAAAATTGTTTTCAGAGTCTACTTCATCATAGGCTGCTAAAAAATCAGCTGAAATTGCTTGGAATTTTTCAGGCATTCTCTTCCTGCGGAATTCCAGTCATTTGTTAGCCGTGAGGTCAGCAATGTCACCAGGGCAGGCATCAGTATTAATTGGGGATCAACTTTTCCATTTTTTCAGGTATAATTTTTTTAGTGACCAAAACTGCATGATGGAACCATGCCACCTTGTTACCAGGTAACCACCAGGTAGCAGTAATACATCGAAAAATGAAACCTAAGGGGATGGTCTCCAACTTAGAATCAGTATCAAACTGTTCCTTTGATCCATCTCATATGAGAAAATTCTTGTACAAGGACACTCTGAAAACCCATGAGCTAATGTAGCATCAAAGAAATTACATTTCCAACAGTGGCCGGTATTTATGAGGCCCATTACTATTAAGCTATTTGGGGACCAATATATTTGAAAGTGTATTTTGGTGAATAAGCCATAGTCTCAGGTCTATAGTTGCTTTTTTTAACATTAGATACAATTATATTTCATTGATTTGGAGATAGTTCCATAGCTAAATCTCTGTTCCAAGTTGCTTGCAAATTATCAATCTTTGGCAGAGTTTTTTGGGCCAGAAAATCATAAAAGGATACCCCTGGCCGGGAAGGTTTTTTTTCAATATAATAAATACAGTTTGGAGAAACTAACCATTATTTTATTTTTAAATTTGTCAGGATACTTACCGAAGGCGACAGATGCAGCGGACTATTACACGCCAGATGTCTTTTGATCTGACCAAGCTTCTGGTTACAGAGGACTGGTTCAGTGATATCAGTCCTCAGACCATGAGAAGATTACTCAATATTGTTTCTGTGACAGGTGAATATGACGTGTTCATTGTTCACTCTAAGGAGTATGTTATGGTGATTGGTCAGAATTGTAGTATGCTCTGCGGAATGGTGCAACACACTGAGGTGCATACTTTCAGTAATATTAGTACAAAAAAAATCACAGAAAAGAACTGTGTAAAAATTTAAAATAAGCTATGGATACTCCAAAATGCTTAGTATGAGGCACTGTTTAAAAGGTAGTAGTTGAAAGAGTAATGTATATGAAGGGCAAAATTCATGCATTTGTTCCAAGTGGTTTTTTTTGTTTTGTTTTGTTCGTTTTTTTTTTTTTAAATCCTACTTCTAAGGTAAGATGCTTTCCTAGAATGCTGCCAGATGTTGCCAAAAAGAGATTCAGTGGCTTCATATCTCAAAAACCAGAACAAAACTAAATGTTCGCTTGGAAATTTAAATGTAATCTGAGCATTTTGTAAATCTTCTTTTAAAATAAATCATGTCCTGGGTTTAGTTGTTGGCCGTTAGTGTTAATGGGAGCCAGAGGGCTAAAAACCTGTTGAAATTATTAGAAAACTTATTCCCGTGTGTACGATACATTTAGACTACACTGTTGACATGAAGCATGGTATTCTCATAAGCAAGCTAGGGAAACATGGTCTAGATGAAATTACTATAAGGTGGGTGCACAACTGGTTAAGAGTAGTTATCAGTGGTTTGCGATCAAATTGGGAGAGTGTATCTACTGAGGTCCCGCAGGGGTCAGTCCTAGGTACTATTCAGTATTTTCATTAATGACTTGGTTAATGGAATAGAGAGTGCTTATAAAATGTGTAGATGGCACCAAATGGGGTTGCAAGCACTTTGGAGGACAGGTTGAAAATTTAAAATGACCTTGAAGAATTGGAAAATTGGTGTGAATTCAGGAAGATGAAATTCAATAAAGACAAGTGCAAAGTACTTCACTTAGAAAGGGAAAATCAAATGCACAACTACAAAATGGGGAATAACTGTCTAGATGGTAGTACTGCTGAAAAGGATCTGAGGGTTGTAAGGACCACAAACTGAATATGAGTCATCAACGTGATACAGCTGCAAAACAGGCTAATATGATTCCGGGGGAGTATTAACAGGAGTGTTGTAAGACACAGGAGGTAATTGTCCTGCTGTACTTGGTATTGGTGAGTCCCCTGCTGGAGTTCTGTCTCTAATTCTGGGCACCTCAATTTAGGAAAGATGTGGATAAATTGGAAAGAATCCAGAGGAGAGCAATAAAAATTATAAAAGATTTAGGAAACCTAACATACGAGGAAAGGTTTAAAAAAAAAAAGTGTGCCTGTTTAGTCTTGAGGAAAGAAGACTGAGGGGGTGGGACCCGATAGCGGTCTTCCAATATGTTAAAGGCTGTTATAAAAAGGACAGTGATCAATTGTTCTGAATGTCCATTGAAGGTAGGACAAGTAGTAATGAGCTTAATCTTCAGCAAGGGAGTTTTGGGTTAGATATTAGGAAAAACTTTCTAACTATCAGGGTAGTTAAGCTCTGGAATAGGCTTCCAAGGGAGGTCCTGGGTTCCCATCATTGGAAGCTTTTAAAAACAAGTTGGACAAACCCCTGTCAGGGATGGTCTATATTTACTTGCCCTGCCACAGTGTAGGAGGCTGGACTTGATGACTTCTCAAGGTCACTTCCAGCCTTATATTTATCTGATTCTATGATTTAAATATATTTCCAGATTCTACAATATGGTGTAACGAAAAATGATCGCATAGTTATTACCTTGAGGTGAACTGCAAGGCAAAAATAACAAACAAAAAAAGTTTTTTGTGATGTATAAAGAAGGCCTCAAAGTTTTTTGTATTATTCTTAATTCTTGGCTTTTATGTCCATATGTTGGAGGGGACGAGTGGAATACAACATCATTGAAGACTAGAACCTGGAGCTGCAGCCTTTAGTTGAGAAGGGAATAGATGTTCTTTGAGTAGTGCCCCTAGGAGTGCTGCATTCCAGGTCTACATGTGCCCCACATGCCTTCAAATGGAAATTTGCACTAGCAGTGTCCATTTGGCTCGTGCATGTGCCTTACACAGCCTTGTGCCCCACACTGAGATTATATAGGACTGTGTGAGTGAGCCTCCCTCAGTTTCTTCTCAGCTGCTTCAGCCTGAGATGGAGTTTGAGCATGCCACCACTAAAAGATTTTTTTCTTTTAGTTGCTAATTTAGTTTTAGATAGTTAGATTAGTTTGGTAGTTGAGAGAATTAGATTTATTCCTCTCCCCTTTAGGGAGGCTTGCCTTCTTTGGAAGGGCATATTCGGCTCACTGGGGTTCACTGGGCTGCCTGACTTGCTGGGAGGACATCCTAGTTAGCAGCGGTTACACATTCCTCAAAAGTGTAACTTCTGTCTGGCCCTTAAATCCCAGGCAAGGTAAAACTGGGAAATTAAGCTGAGGCTACTGATGATGAAGCGCTCCCTTTATTCTCTCGCCCCCACTTAAATCTTTGGTGATGGATGTGCTGAATGAACAGGGAAAGGAACACCACACCAAGCCAATCCTAAATGACAAAGACCAGAAGCTTCTGGGCCTTTTTGGATGGAAGTTTACTCATCTGCAACCCTACAATTTTGGATTGCAAATGACAAGGCAATCATGGCAAAATACAATTACACAAACTGCTTGAAATTTACTGCTTTTATTGAGCACCTTCTGCCACAGCAAAGAAAGCAATTTCAAGCCATCGTTGCGGAGGGACCATTACTGGCCAGGACATTCCTTCAAGCAGCAGATGCTGTAGCCTGTTCAATCTCTAGTGTCAGGAGTACGTACCCCAAATTTCATCTCACTTAAAAACTACTTGCTTACAAAATCAGACTTATAGCACAAAAGTGTCTCGACACACTATTACTGAAAAATTGCTTACTTTTTCCTTTTTACCACATAATTATAAAATACAACAATTGGAATATAAATATTGTACTTACATTTCAGTGTATAGTATATGAAGCAGTACAAACACATAATTGTCTGTATGCAATTTTAGTTTGTGCTGACTTTGCTAGTACTTTTTATGTAGCCTATGGAAAAACTAGGCAAATATTTAGATGAGTTGATGTACTCCCTGAAAGACCTCTGCATACCCCTAGTTGAGAACCATTGAACTAGAAGGCTTCTCGAGGTCCCTTCCAGTCCTACAATTCTATGATTCTATGTCCACTAAAGATAGGACAAGAAGTAATCAACTTAATCTGCTGCAAAGAAGATTTAGGTTAGATATTAGAAAAATCTTTCAAACTACATGGGTACTTAAGTTCTTGAATATGCTTCCAAGGGAGGTTGTAGAGTCCCCACCACTGGAGGTTTTAAAGAACAGATTGGACAAACACCTGTCAGGGATGGCCTATGTATTACTTGGCCCGGCCTTAGTGCAGTGGGCTGAACTTGATGACCTCTCGGGGTCTCTTCCAGCCCTACGTTTCTATGATTTCATGCTTCTATATATCTTAACACACAATAATTAATTTAACGTTCCTGTTGAACCAATTAGACTGTTTACAAGAGAATCTACAAGCAAAAACCTGAAAAGCTTGTCTGATGAGAACAAAGAAAATTTGTATAATTTAATTTTATTTGGAAATTCAACATGTTCCCAACTAACTGGATCTGACAAATTTAAAATTAGGAGCAGTTTTTTTTATAGAAGGATTCTGTTATGAATAGGAAACTACTCCAGTAATCTGCACACCAGGAGCTATGCCTGTCTGCCAGCACCCAAAAACTCTCCTGGTAGTTTGACGCATCCGCAATTTTTAATTTTCCTATTTTTATCCTGCCAACATTACCTAATGAACTCATATTTGTATATTAAATATTTATGCTAAATACTATCAAAAATCTATTTAAGCAATAAAAACCATATGAAAGTCACATTTGTAAATACTTAATATTCACCATTTCCCAGTAGTTTTTAAAAAAGGTTAATACTATATTGCATTTCATTTCTATGCAATGAAAATACTGATATTAGCAACTTTTCTACAAAGGCAATTTTCTAAAAAAGCAATTTTCTATAATCATTAAAATCAGTCATTCAGAGCCAAAAATTGCTGAAGTAAATGGATCTGTAAAGAGGGCAGAAAGTAAACAGGCGTCTGTCTCAGTTGGTCCTGCTGTTCAGAGCTCATGGTGTGAAACAAGTGTACTAGAGCTTAGGGTCTCAGCCTAGGACGTGATGGCTGAGTGGCCTACCCTTAAAGAAAAGTGGGAGCCCTTTGGAGTCTGGCACCTTTGAAGGGGTTCCTCCAAGGGATTGTTTAAAAGCTGGGGCATAGTGCACATCCAGTGGATATGTGACACCAGGTATGAAACTTACTCCTGGGGGAATTCTGCACCAAAAATTAAAAACTCTGTACCAAAAAAATTTAAATTCTGCAAAATTCTGCATATTTTATTTGTCAAAATAACGCAATATAATCATGCCAGTTTCAATTATTTTGGTAATTTATTTCAAAATATCTGTCAGCAAGTATGTCTAACAATACAGACTAAAAAAAAAAGATTCTGGTAATTTTTTTTGACCAATAGATTCCTTTCTAGACTTATTAATACAGAACTTTGTGTGTGTGATTCATTTAAATTACAATACAGAACTGTATTTTCTGCACTGGTCAGAAGCAGTGCAAAGGCTTGGGGGAGTCAGGGGTAATGGAGGAGCTGAGGAAGAGGGAAGGAGCTTAGGAGTGAATCTGGAGGGTGTTGGGTGTGGGTGGGAGAAGGTTTTTTGGGGGGAGGAGGGGATTGTTAGGGCTTTGTGAAGCCTCCCTCATGCAGACCCTAGCTGACCCCAAGGCTCTCCCATTCAGTCAGGCATGTCTGCCCCTGCAACCCCCACCCCCATGGATCTAAAGGTAATAGGTAATAATTGGAGATATACCAATCTCCTAGAACTGGAAGGGACCTTGAAAGGTCATCGAGTCCAGCCCCCTGCCTTCACTAGCAGGACCAAGTACTGATTTTGCCCCAGATCCCTAGGTGGCCCCCTCAAGGATTGAATTCACAACCCTGGGTTTACCAGGCCAATGCTCAAACCACTGAGCTATCCCTCTGCAACCCCTCTTCCCTACCCCTAGGCTCAATGCTGTCACCCCTCAGCTCCTGAGCCCATGTGCCAGTCTGTACCCTCCCCTCCCCCCAAGACATTCTGAACTCCAGTCTGTGACTCCCCAGCAGCCCTCTGTGTTCTACTGTGTCCTAACCTGGCTCTGTGGGCAGGGTGCTGTGATGAACTTCTACTTCTGGGGGAATTCTGCAGCACTGGGCATAGAATTTTGTATTTTCCTGAATAAAATACATTTTGCCTAAGAAATGCTGCAGTTCTGCATTTTGTCCACCATAGGCCACTGTGGCTCCAGAACAGCTGGCATGAATGCAGCCAGCTGTTCTGGTGCTACAGTGGTGTTTGGTGGGCAAAAGGTGGAACTGCAGCATTTCTTAGGCAAAATGTATTTTATTCAGGAAAATACAAAATTATGTGAGAGAGAGGAATTCTGCGCTTCTGCAGATGCACAGAATTCCCTCCAAGAGTAAAAACTAAAGCTGTATAAAATTTATAACCATGAGATCTTTGTGTACACTAATATAATTTAACTACAAACATCATAATCAGATCTTTAAGGGTGATAAATTATGAACCACTTTAGCAATCTTAGTAATGCTACTTCAACAAATACAACCACAACACAAATGCAAAGAAAGTGGACACAATAGGAATACATTATTAAAGTGTGAGATTCATATGTAGAATGGATTCACAATGTGTGTTTTGCAGAAGGTGGAGTCTTAAATATGAACTTGCATCAAAAATTCATGTAGAACCTTGTTACCTGTGATTTAGAAGTTTGACAGTATTCTGGAAGTGTTAACTGAATAATCTTTTATCAGCACATGCAAATTAGGATTAATCTTAGTAAAGAAACCTCTTGTCACATTTATTCTCATCAGAATGTTTGTCGACTACATGAACTGATTTTAGATCCTTTTTTCTGCCTTTAATAATATGCTATATTTTTGTAAACCCAAACCTTGCCTTTCTTGTTAATGAAGTACTGCCTTTTTGTTTCCAGTATTGAGATTTTCTTGATTTACTATTCAGGATACCAATTATCTACCTATTTGTTATAACCGTGAGTGATATCTTCCTGGTGGAAACAGACAGAAAATCTCTTGGAATGAAATCATGACATTTTTAAAAATGTTCTGAAATGTATAGTATAAACATATTGCTGTAGAATGTTGCTAGAGTCGGGCAGAATTACGGTCAGGCACTATACAAACTTTGCCCCACAACTCTGCTAATGCTCATTAGTTCTTACTTGTAACAGGCTGGTAATTGTAATCCAGTGCCTAGCCGATCAGAGGTGGTAGGTTCTGAGATATAGACAGATATCTGGTAGGATTTTTTATTAGATTACCAAATTATATCCTTTTACATGTGACATGAAACAAATTTGAGCTCCATAGAACTAATCTACTAACTTTTTACACTTTCTGCTGTTAGGAGAATACATGATTTTCATCTGTTATAGTGTGACAAAAGATCATGCAGTTAAAAGAGTTGCTTCCTTTCTCACCCCCTTCTTGTATTTTTAGGACGTTTATTGAGAGCTAATCAGATCACTTTCAATTGGGATAGACTGGCTAGCTGGATCAACCTTACAGAGCAGTGGCCATACAGGACATCTTGGCTCATATTGCATCTGGAAGAGACTGAAGGTGTTTCAGATCAGCTTACTTTAAAAACCATCTACGAGAGGTAGGTATGGTTCTAGTGATGACATAAATTTCCAATAACTGCTATTAAAAAGTCAGCATTTGCCAATATTTACCAACCAAGTCTTTCCCCTATATGTAAAATCTTTAAGTATTGGCAGACTTTTTTTAAAATGTCTTTCACTGTTAATTAAAGCAGGTGTACTGTTTATATACGTGTGTGTTTATTTTATTAAGATCTGTATTGGGTGCTCGCACAGCTATTTTGGGTTTTCATTAATCTAATTTTCATCCCAAGACATCATTTTCTTTGCCAATCTACAGGTAATAAAGTATAACTTTTAAAATATTAAAAGGGCCATAATATGATATGAAATGGTGTTATGTTATTTGGTAATATACTTAACAAAGGTTCTTGAAATTCTATCTAGACTCTCAGTGAAGCTTTCAGTGGTTTATTATAGGGAGGGCTGAAAGTATCACCTGTTAAGGTTGTCCAGCCCTTTGCATTATAAGACCCTGTTTTTATTTGCTCATAACTTTGCTAAATTTTAATAACGTGTACTGGAATTTTACATGTCAGGTGTCTATCTCAGGGTGAACTCGCATGGAAAAATGTAGCCAAAATGGTTCAGGCATTTACAAGAATGAGAGTAGGGAAAAACTTGTTTTGCCTGTTTAAAAAAAAAAAAAAAGTCTGGTGCCCTTTTTTGTTAAAAAGTTCTCAGTTTCCCAAGCTTTGAAATGGGGATGTGAAAGTTGGCAAGCGGGTGGCCTTTGTGTCAGGGATTTGCCTTCCTGAACTCATGAAAATCTGCCCATGTTTGGCCAAGGTGTAAGACTGAAAAATCGCAGTTGACGCATACTTGTGCCACCAAATTCTTCACCCTTACTTCACTTTAAGAGCTAAAATCTCCAAAGATCCAGTCCTCACTGAGCATGTTCAAGCCTCTCTCAGTTCCTAGGGCTGACCAAACTGCACATGCGCCATTCCCATAAAGCAACCTCTCAACTCTTATGTGCGACCTGACCTCGTGTGTCATTGCCAAGAGCAATTACAGCTCAGCTTTCAAAGCATGGGCATGCTCCGTACAACCCAGGGCCAAAACCAGACTTACCCGGTAATTACTGCTTCTGGCCAGAGTGAGGCCCATGTACTGGAACTGAG
Organism: Mauremys reevesii; assembly: GCF_016161935.1. Taxonomy (NCBI): domain Eukaryota; kingdom Metazoa; phylum Chordata; order Testudines; family Geoemydidae; genus Mauremys; species Mauremys reevesii. Next base: position 177,649,025 of record NC_052625.1, on the reverse strand, counting down.
GGCAGAGAGCCTGTTGTTCCTGTGCTCTCAATAAATCCATTGCTGGTACCCAGGCAGCGTGGAGGAGGAAGCCATCTGATCAAAAGCAGAGAGGACAACAGCCAGACAAGGAGGGAGGGAAAGGAGTAGATTGGAATAAGAAGTTTGCTGAAACTGGGACTGGAGTGGGGGAACTGATAGCCAGAAGGTTTTCGGGGAACACATTGAAACTGATGAGGGGAAAGAGGAACTGGGAGGGGGGAAATACTGACATCATATGAGGAGCTAGGGGAAGGGGGAAGATTTGAGAGTAGAAACTGGTGTGGGTGGAAAATGGGTGGTGGGGAGGGGAAGCAGATCTGACGAGGGGCTGTGGGGATGGAGTAGAACTGGAATTGGCCAGCAAAGAGACTGGGATAAGAAGCAAAGATGGGAAACACTGAGATTGTATGAGGAGCCCAGAAAAGGAGACTAGCAGCCAATGAGTGGGGAAGGAGGGGAGAGAGAGCTTGGATGAGGAGCTAGGAGCAGGGAAAATGGGACTGACTGGAGAAGGAGACTGGGCATTATGGAGATTAACTGGGAATTGTGGGAGACTGGGACTTGGACAGCAAACCAGGAGGGAGAGACTAAGACTGGAAGGGTAAGAAGACTGGAACTGGGATGAGAAGCCTCAGGGCTGGAGATAGGGACTGAGTACACATGGAAAATGGGACTGGGACAAGGTGAAAAAGAGATAGGACTGAGTCAGGAACAGGTTGGCGGGGATGAGAAAAGGGATCAATCTTGGGAGGAATGGGCAGAAGAGTCTGTACCCACTAGCGCACACTCCAGTCCAGAACCTGGAATGGAACCCCTGGTTCCTTAGTCTCCCAATTCCTCTGCTGCCAGAAAATAGCTGTGAAACCAGTTGACAGTGTGTGTGTCTCATCCCCCTCCAGTGATGGGCAGCAGAGGATGACAAAATTATTCTACTTCTTCTTCGAGTGCTGTCCGTGTGGGTGCTCCACTCTAGGTGACGGTGCGTCCCGGCGCCGTTGATCGGAGATTTTCGGTAGCAGTGCCTGGTTGGGGAGCACGCACCCAGATGGTATCTCCCGTCTAGTTGGAATCTTCCTGAGTGCGTGCGCCCCACACCCTCCTCAGTTCCTTCTCAACCGTCCTCGGCCGAAGACGGATCTCGGGGCAGTGCTGCCTTCTCTTCCGTGGTATCTATAGGAAATAGTAACAAAGAACATAGAAATAATTATTAGTTACAACCCAGTTGTTTCCCTTCCGTTACTGTAGTTACATAGTTAGTTACTTAGTTTAAAAAAAAAAAAATCCTTCAGGCTTGTCTCCTGTTGAGACGCTTTCCTCGCCCATCTCTAATTCATAATGCCAGGAGCTTCAGGATTCAAAAGATGCATCTCCTGCCAGGACTCCATGCCATGGACAGACGGGCACTCATACTGTGTGAGGTGCCTCGGGGACACCCACGTCCATGTGAAGTGCCTCCATTGCGCGAGCCTCGTTAAGAGCTCGTCGTGACAGGGACCTGCGGCTCAAAATGCTGATGAGTGAAAAATCCTTACAGCCGCTTTCGGAGACGGGAAAGGTTAAACCCGCTCTGACACGCTCCCCAGCCAGATCGGAACCGGTGGGCAGCGTTGCTTCACCCTCCCTGGAGCGGAGGCAAGAAGCAGAACAGTCTCACAGGAGAGACTTTAACAAGGGTAGGGGGTCTCCCACGAGATCCCTACCCTCTGTGCTGACAGCACCAAAGGCAGGTGCCTCAGCTTTTCCAATGCCTCAGCCGTGGCTCGGACAGAAAGCAGAGGCAGGGACCCGACCTCCTGTGTCAGGAAGGTCCTTGTGGCTCCGGTCCCCTCGGCACCGCAAACGGCCGCGGTGCCGCCAGCGCGCTGCTCCCAGGCACCGCAAACGGCCGCGGCGCCGGCTGCACGCTGCTCCTCAGCAACGCAAACGCGGCCGCGCGCGCCTGCCGCGCGCCTCCTGGGCACCGCGAGCGGCCGCGGCGCCGGCTGCGCAATCCTCCCCTGCAGGGAGAAGAATGTTGGCACGGAGCCTATCTCCCACCCGGACACCAGTAGCAGACCCCCTGCAGGACACCTCCAAGCAGTCTGCAGCACTATTGTCACTTTCACTCTCCTGCTAAGGAGCTAGACCAGAGAGCAGTCTCAACTCAGCCCAGGAAGCAGGAGCAACAGTTTCTCACTTAATGTGAGCTTTCAGTGCCACCTGAGCCTCACTCTCCGCTCCTAGATACATAGGGCTAATATATATATATATTTGAACTGCCGTTCTCTCCAACTGAACTGGTTTTCACTGACCATGAACTTGATTTACAGCAGCAAATGGAGTTCTCCACTCCTGCTTCTCCTCCACAGGCACCTCTGCCACCTCAGGTCACCTCAAGACCACCAGCCTCAGTTTTCCCCATTTCGCCCCCCCGGGGCGACACTTGGGTTCTCCTACGTTATGCCTTGGCCTCAGTGGTACCCTTGGCAACATCCTCCTACCAATCATCCTCCTTCTGTGCCTCAGTCTCCTGCTCCGTCCACTTCTAAGGTGCCTGAGCCGCCTCCTGAGTATGCAAGTTATGCGACGCCTAACTCTCCATTAGCCCTGGACAGAGCCCTCCTCCCTCCGTCTCCACGGGCCGTGGACAACTGTAAACAATTTCAAGAACTTTTCAGGAGGGTGGCACTCAATCAAGATATCCCCTTTCAAGAGGTTCAGGAGACGCAACGCAGACTCCTCACAATCCTTCAACAGTCTGCACCCTCAAAAATCGCGCTTCCTATACACGAAGCACTCCTGGAGCCAGCTGACACTTTCTGGCAAACCCCACCGTCTTTAGTACCAACTTGCAAAAAGGCCGAATGTAAATACTATGTCTCTGCTAAAGACGCTGACTTCCTATTTTTCATCCACCACCCAACTCCCGGGTCATGGATGCAATTGCACAGAGGACGAAACAGTCGTAATATCAACCCACCCCACAAGACAAGGACCTTAGATGCCTTGATGTCTTGGGCTGCAAGGTTTATACGTCCTCCACACTACAATTCAGAATTGCAAACTTCTGCACGCCTCTTCAGTTACGACTTTGGTATTTACAATAAACTTTTGAACTTGCCTCCTACATTCCAGAGGATAGGAGAGCAGACTTCAAATCAATCCTGACTGAGAACCAACTGATTTCTAGAACAGCACTACAGGCATCTCTAGACATGGCAGACACAGCAGCCCGTGCAACTGCTGTGGTTATGCGCAAAGCCTCATGCCTCTCTGCATCTGGCATCCCCAAAGAACTGCAGACCAAAGTGGAGGATCTCCCTTTTGATAAGGACAAACTTTCTCCTACCCTCCTACCCTTCCCCGTCCCTCCTCAGGGACCCTTCTCACGACCATTTACTTCGCACAGAAGTGGCACATCTTCTACAACTAGGTGCAGATGACCTTTGCCACCGCAAAATCAAGGGACAGGTTTCTACTCCTGTTACTTTCTAACTCAGAAAAAGACTGGAGGATGGAGGCCTATACTAAATCTACACCGACTGAACAAATTCATGAGGATACAAAGATTCAGAATGGTCACACTGGGCACAATAATACCTACACTGGATCAAGGGGACTGGTTCACAGCTCTCGACGTACAGGATGTTTACTTTCATATATCAATCCATTCAGTTCACAGACGCTTTCTACGATTCACAATCGGTCACGACCATTTTCAATACAGAGTTCTTCCTTTTGGACCCGCCACAGCACCGAGAGTTTTTTCCAAGACTCTAGCCGTGGACGTGGCTCATCTCCGCAAACACGGGGTCACGCTGTTCCCCTATCTGGACCATTGCCTCATCAAGGGCAACTCCTATGGCGAGACACTTCAAGCTACCTGTTTCGCCATCTCCCTCTTTCACAGCCTAGGCCTCCAAATAAACATCCAAAAATCCACCCTGACACCTAAACAACAGATCGAGTTCATCGGAGCTCATCTCGACTCAATCCAGAGCAGGGCCTCTCTCCCATATCACAGATTTCTCGCTATCACGCAGCTCAAACGCACACTCTTTATTTGTCCCAGGACACAGGCAAAACTCTGCCTACAGCTTCTTGGTCACATGACAGCCACCACCTTCGTGGTTCACCACGCCAGGCTACACATGAGAGGTCTCCAGGCCTGGCTCAATTCCAATTCCAAACCCAACAGACACACCTTACGGATGCTGCTTCCTCCTCCTCCCAATGTTATAGCTTCCCAACATTGATAAACAAGTCCAGAAAACCTCTGCACAGGGGTTTTCTTCCAGCAATGTTCCCCAACGCTCATACTCACCACGGACGCTTCCCTGATTGATTGGGGAGCGCATCTAGGGGAACACAGGGCACAAGCCTGATAGTCCACATCAGAGATGCACCTACACATAAAGCTCTTAGAACTCAGAGCAGTGAGGCGAGCATGCCTTCACTTTCTTCCTCTCATAAAGAACAAATCTCTTCGGGCATTAAGAGACAACATAGCATGCATGTACTACATATACAGACAAGGGGGAGCCTGATCACATTCCCTTTGCAGGGAAGCCATTAAACTATGGAACTGGTGCATACGACATCGAATACAGATCATCGCTTCCTACCTACCAGACTGCCACAACACTACTGCCGACGCACTCAGCAGGCACTTCTTGACACAACGTGAATGGGAACTGTACCTCGCAGTACTCCAACAGCTCTTCTCCCTCTGGGGCACCCCGTCAATAGATCTCTTTGCCACAACCCAGAATCGAAAATGTTCCGTTTTGTTCCAGAGTGAGACTCGGGACTGCATCCCTAAGAGATGCATTCCTCATACCATAGAACAACTCCCTCCTGTACGCCTTCCACCAATCCCTCTGTTACACAGGGTTCTTCAGAATATTGCGGACGACAAGACCCAGGTCATCCTTATTGCCCCAGCTTGACCAAGACACACGTGGTATCCCTACCTACTCCGCATGTCCTCCCGTCTTCCACGGGCTCTCCCCAACAGGCCAGAACACATTTCCCAGGACAACGGACAGGTCCTTCACCCCCAGCTCCAAAAGCTCCACCTCACAGCCTGGTTCCTTCATGGTTCCAAACCCATGAACTAGCCTGTTCCGAGCAAGTCCAATGTGTCCTCCTACACAGCAGGAGAGACTCCAGTCGTAAACCTACCTGCAGAAGGGGAAGCGTTTCGCCCTCTGGTGCTCACGCAATCACTTAGCACCCAATAACGTGACCCTCCCTAACATTCTAGACTACCTCCTGAATCTAAAACAGGACAGACTTTCGCTCAGCTCCATCAAAGTGCACCTGGCGGCGCTTACCACCTTCCATGACCTATTAGACAGTTATTCATTCTTTACCCACACCACCATAAAACGCTTTCTAACGGGTCTGAAAAATCTCTACCCTGAAATTTACCCAACAGCGGCTGCATGGAATCTTAACCTCGTTCTTCATGCTCTCATGAAACCTTCATTTGAGGCCTTGGCTACCTCTCATCTCCATACGTCCATGAAGGTACATTTCTTAGTTGCCATAACATCAGCAGGGAGAGTTGGTTAAATGAGCGCCCTGATGGCCCACCCTCCCTTCACAATCTTCTCCAAAGACAAAGTCACTTTGAGACCACATCCTAAATTTCTTCCTAACGTGATATCGACCTTCTACCTCAACCTACCTATATACTTACCTACTTTCTATCCCAAACCTCACAAGAGTCCGCAAGAGGCAACCCTGCATACTCTCAACCTCAGGTGAGCAATCGCCTTTTATTTAGACAGGACTAAACCATTTCATAAGTCACCGTGACTCTTTGTTTCCATTACCAAAAGATCAAAAGGTACGGCTATCTCTAAACAACGTCTATCCAAGTGGATCTCTGACTGCATCAGATCCTGTTACCGTGCAAAGAATCTTCAACCGCCCGACGACATTAGAACTCATTCCACTAGAGCCATGTCGGCATCCATTGTCTTCTTACACAACATTCCCATTCCTGATACCTGCAAAGCGGCTACATGGTCATCTGAACACACGTTTGCAAAACACTATGCTCTAATGCAAGACACCACGGCAGACACAATAGTAGGTCATAAAGTATTATCTTCAGTACTCCCTGCCTTATCTCCAAAGTCCCACCGGCCATAGTGGGTACTGCTACACATTCACCTAGAGTGGAGCACCCACAGGGACAGCACTCGAAGAAGAAGAGAAAGTTACTCACCGTGCAGTAACTGAGGTTCTTCGAGATGTGTGTCCCTGTGGGTGCTCCAGTCCCCGCCCTCCTCCCCTCTACTTTGGAGCACTGTGATGACTCTCCATGGAGGAGAAGGAACTGAGGAGGGTGTGGGGCGCATGCACGCACTCAGGAAGATTCCAACTAGACGGGAGATACCATCTGGGTGCGTGCGCCCCAACCAGGCACTGCTACCGAAAATCTCCGATCAACGGCTCCAGGACGCACCATCACCTAGAGTGGAGCACCCACAGGGACACACATCTCGAAGAACCTCAGTTACTGCAAGGTGAGTAACTTTCTCTTCTATCAATTACTCTGTTAGCTCAAGTGTCAGAGGTGTGTGTAATGGATCTAAAGGTTCCAACACCGCTGATGATCCCTGGGGGTGTCAATCTAATGCAACATGATGAAAGTTTTGTTTTTGTTTTTTCCAGTTTTTTTTAAACTAGAAAATAACACAGAAACTACATTAAAAGTACATGATTAAGGTTGCAAAGTCAAGGATTCAATATTTAGGAAATACCATAATTAGAATTGCCTGTGCAACTTTAATTTGGCCCACTAGAGCATTTGCATTATGATTAAGGCTAAGATTTTGTCATGGTTATTTTTAGTAAAAGTCACGGACAGGTCACAGGCAATAAACATACAAAAATTCACGGAAGCCATGACCTGGCTGACTTTTGCTGCTGTGGCTCCATGATTTCCCCTGCCACCATGGTGGCTGGGAACTGTGAGGTTCCCCCTCTGCCCAGGGCAGCTGGAAGCTGCAGGGATGGGGGGGCCCTCCACCTGTTGCGGCTGGGAGCTGCAGGGTGACCATATTTCCCAAAGAGAAAATGGGACACCCCAGGTCACTTGCCTGAGGCGTCCCCATTCCTCCCCTGTGGGTTCCATCCCTGGAACCCAGAGAAGGGGCCCCCTCAAGAGTCTATCACCTGTTGCCGAAACCTTGCAGGGGGCCCTCTATTGCCTGTCGCTGCTGTTGCTTGTAGCTGGAACCCTGCCAGAGCCCCGCTGGCTGCCAGTTTGAGTCCCGCAGTCCCTGCGGCTGAAGCAGAGAATGTTATGGGGGTCTCTGGAAGTCACTGATTCTGGGACTTCCATGACCTCCGTGACATAATTTTAGCCTTAGTTATGATACAATCTTTAATTAAATGATCATGTAGTGTTTTTTCCACAGGAACCTCTGTCTCATTCAATGTACAGGATGAACCTGCTTTGTGGATAAATAAGGGAGGCTGTAATCTGTAGGAACCCTGCCTCATTTGCTGCAGAAACTGGAAGATGTGTAATAAATGAGCATTTGAATGCTGCCCTGGGGAATGGGATTCAGTCCCTACCACAGAGTTCCTATATGACACTAAGCAATTTACTTAAACCACATTTTTCACAGGTGGTCACTAATTGTGGGTTGCCCGTTTTCTGGGTGTCCAAGTTGATACCCTAGGGTGGGGTGGGCAAACGTTTTGGCCCGAGGGCCACATCAGGGTTGCAAGACTGTATGGAGGGCCAGGTAGGGAAGGCTATGCCTCCCCAAACAGCTTGGCCCCCGCCCCCAATCTGCCCCCTACCACTTCACACCCCTGACTGCCCCCCTCAGAACACCCGACCCATCCAATCCTGCTCCTTGTCCCCTCACCGCCCCCTCCTGGGACCTCCGCCCCTCACCGTCCCCCCAGTACCCCATCCCCTATCCAAAGCCCTCCCCCCCGCTCCCTGTCCCCTGACTGCCCCCCACATCCATACCTCTTCCCCCTGACAGACCCCCTGGGGGACTCACACCTATCCGCCCCCCCCGCCCTGCTCCCCGTCCCTTGACTGCCCCCGAACCTCCACACCATCCAACCGCTCGTTGCTCCCCATCCCCTGACTGCCCCCGAACCTCCACACCATCCAACCGCTCGTTGCTCCCCATCCCCTGACTGCCCCCCGGGACTCCCTGCCCCTTATCTACCCCCTACCCCTTACCATGCCGCTCAGAGAGGCAGGACTGGTTTATTGGAAAGCCTGAGAGGTGCACGGGCGCAAGTTGTGGGGGAGGGGGAACAGCAGGTTAGGGGCCTCGGCAGGACTGTCCCATGGGCCAGATGTGGCCTGCGGGCCATAGTTTGCCCACCTCTGTCCTAGGGTCTGACTTACAGAAGTGCTGAGCACTCACAGCTGCAACTGAAATCAGTGAGAGCATGTAAAGTGCTAGATAATGCTAAGTACTCCGAAAAATCAGATCCTAGGTATCTAAGATTGGGCACCTAAACTTAATGAACATTTTTGACTTTAATATCTCTGTGCCCAAGTGTTTCCTATGTGTAAAATAGGGATAATATACCCTAATCTCACAGGCGTTGTGTGATTTTTTTTTTTTAAATCTTTATGAAGCAGTCAAATACTATACTTGAATAAGCTGCTCCTTAAGTGAGCACCAGCTATACTGTGCACTGAATGAGGCAGAGGTGCTGTGGAAAAATAGTAAGAGATCACATAATTACATACTGTATCATCATGCATATACACAAAGGGGCCTGATTT